>NC_092759.1:32255165-32954332 GCF_047496795.1 Chiloscyllium punctatum | reverse complement strand
GCTGGGGCCCAGTGTCATTTGTCGCCCCCAGGTCATAGCACATTTCTTCTTCCTGAGTATTCGAGGCTTGTTCCTGATCTGTCTTATCTGTTTAATGAACCTTTTCTGTAACTTCTTCCCATCCCCTCACATTTCTGAACTTATGAATAAAATAAGGCGTTAGACGAAATGTTAAACCAAGTGGAAGTATGCTATTCAGCCCAAGGAGTCTGCTCAACCAATCAACGAACTCATGGTTGATCTGATTTTGAGATGCCGGTGTTGGACTGGGGTGTACAAAGTTAAAAATCACACAACACCAGTTTATAGTCCAACAGGTTTAATTTGAAGCACACTAGATTTCGGAGCGATGCTCCTTCATCAGGTGATAGTCACTCCGAAAGCTAGTGTGCTTCCAATTAAACCTGTTGGACTATAACCTGGTGTTGTGTGATTTTTAACATAGTTGATCTGATAATCTTGAATTTCTTTCTGCTCACTTAGATCAACAAAGCTTCATCATCTTTCTTATTAACTATCTGGCACAGTTTGAAAATACCCAACCACACTGTCTCAACAGCGGTTACTGGAAAATGCCACAGATTCTTTGACTCCTGAGCAAAGAAATTACTCCTCATTTCTGAATTAAATGGGCAATATCTAATTCTGAGATTATGTCCTCTAGTGCTCTCCTCAGAGCATAGGCCAAGCCACCTGCCCGTATCTACCCTGTCAAGATCCCACGAATATTGGAAGTTTATAATTGTTTCTTTGTGAATATAGATTTCCCCTCCTCCTCCTTTGTTAAAGGATAATAATCCCAGCCTAACCAATCATTTCACGAAGTTCGACTGTATACAGAGTTAGCAACATGTTTGTAAGTCTGTGCTGTCCCTTACAGCGTCCTTACATATTATTAAGACAGGTGGAGAAATTTCGGCAAGGAAACGGGTTGAAATATCAGGCGCAGATGGGAATTGAAACTTGAAATCAGAAAGCGATTAGAATCGGATTGACCCACAGAAGGACCAATTACAGCGAAGATAACTCTGACAAATGAGAATCTACTCATATTCGATTGACATTCAATGGCTTCAATGTAACTGAATTCCTCCGTGTAATCGTCCTGGGAGCTAGTATTTAGGAAAAATGGAACCTGACCGCCCATATAAAGAAGTTGACGACAAAAACCTGTCCTTGGGTGGACTTTGTTTGATTATTAACTCAACTCGTGTCTCCTTGAAGCCTACATCATCCGCAACGCACAAATTAGATGTTAAACAGAACTCTCTCCATTTGCCTCGGTGGGTGCAGCTTCAATGCCACTGAAGGAACTGGGCACCCTCCACTACAATGCAGTCACTAAACTGTATATTGTTCAACACCTGAATATTTATTCCCTTAACTGCTAAGGCGCAATTGCAGCAGAGTGCACCACATAGAAGATTCACTGGAGTAAGTCATCCAGGCTTTGTTTGCAGAATCTTCAAAGCTCAAAAATTGTAACGACTATAAGGACAAGTTTAAAGATGCACTGAATCTTCACCATTTGCAAATTACCCTCTAAGGCACATACCAGCATGACCTGGAGAGGAATCAGTGGTAAATTCATTGAGCGGTGAAGTAGTTTGATGGGCAAAGAGTTACACTTCAGCCGTCTATCTTTCATCTTTCAATTTTTAAAAATGTAGATTATTGCATGGACCAGACTTGTGCTCGTTCCTTTCGTTGTTTCCTAAACCGGTGGTTGCTAAAGATCGAATATCATCCACTTTCTGTTGTCAACAATAGAAAATATCCAAAATCCTCTGGAACGACTGATCTCCCTGCCTAACAATCTTCAGGGTTCTGTGAATGTCCACTCCAAGATCTCTTTGTTCCTGTGCACCACTCAGAATCCTCACTTTTATTGTTACAACTTCCCAAATTCACTACCACTCATTGGTCTGGATTCAATTCCATTCGCCATTTTTCCTTTCCACCCGCTGGATACATCCCTGTGGTCCCTGACATTATTCATCATAGTCAACGACACGACTATGTATCGTCAGTAAATTTCTACATCTTGACTCCGAATAAAAAAGTGTGAATTATTGATCTACATCAGGAGACAGTGGTACCTCACTGGGAACAAGCGTCCAAACATGGTTCCTTGCTGCATGGAATGAATAACTGCCATGTTCCAATCTCCAAGGGTTGCTAGCCCAGTAACTCGCCACTACATTTGCAGATGACACAAAGATTGGCAGAGTAGCCAGAAAACAGAGGGGACTGTCAAAGAATGAAGGGGAATATAGATAGACAGAAGAGTTGAGCGGAGAAGTGGCAAATGGTGTTCCATCCAAGCAAATGTGAGGTGATGATTTGGGAAAGTCTAATTCCAGAGCCAAGTATACAGTAAACGGAAGAGCCTTTGGTAAACTTGATGAGAAGAGAGATCTAGGTGTTCAGGTCCTTTGTACCCTGAAGGTGACTGCACAGGTGGATAGAGTGGTCAAGAAGGCATATGGCATGCTTGCCTTCACAGGATAGAGCATTGAGTATAAGAGCAGGCAAGTCCTGCTAAAATTGTACAAGAGTTTGTTTCGGCCGCGTTTAGAATACTCTGTACAATTCTGGTCGCCAAATTACCAAAATTATGTGGACGTTTAGGAGAGAATGCGGAGAAGGTTTACGCAGATGTTGCCTGGTATGGAAGATGCAAGCTCTGAAGAGAGGTTGAATAGGTTACTTCTGCTTTCATTAGAAAAAACGAGATAGAGAGGACCTGATTGAGGTCTACAATATCATGAACGGTGCAGACAAGGTGGATAGAGATAAGCTTTTCCCCAAGATGAGGGATTCAATAATGAGAGGTCACGCATTCAATGAGAGAGGTGAAACGTTTAAGGGAGACAGACATGGAAAGTATTTTACACGGAGGCTGGTAGGTGCTGGAATGCGTTGCCAGCAGAGGTAGTAGAGGCAGGCATGGTAGTTTCATTTCAGGTGCGCCTGGACAGATGCATGTGCAAGTGAGAAGCAGAGGGATACGGATGCTTAGAAATTGGGCGACATGTTTAGATAGTTGATTTGGACAGGCTCAGGCTTGGCCGTCCAAAGGGCCTGTTCCTGGGCTGCACATTTTCTGTATTCTTTGTTCTTCTTTGTTCACTACACTACCAACTGTGCGTTACAGGTGAAGTAGTGCTACTTCTGCAATCATAATTACTTATGCAAGGTAATTGAACTCACACCAGTGTACAATTCTTTCAACTAAGAGCGGAGTCAACAAGAATGAAACCTACATGAAGGAAATATATAAATTGCTTTCATATTAGCTAAAATGTGCATACAAGAATGAAAGGTGTCTGCAAACAAAGGTATATGGTACAGACAAATAGATAAGGTGCTGTGAGGATGTAGGTTAAGTCAGATATGCTTGTACAAGCAGTGGTTACAAACATTTGTTTACCATTTCTGCAAAAACAAAAAAAAAACAAACCCCAATTAATAGGGAGTAAGGTTCAATATGGTTGGGGAAAGGGAGGAAATGTCACAAGTGGGGGAAATAAATCGCAGTGAAGGAGGATATACCTAACAGTTGACCACAGCCAGGATGTGGTGAAAATTCCAAGCAAAACCTGCACTTTGTTATGCACAAGGCTGGATAAGGCAAGAGAGAAACAATAGTAATGGGCACTGGGTTTGGAGTAGCGAATCCTATGTACTTGCTAAACTCTCCGAGTCTATTTCAGGCACCACGCTTGCAAGCGTATAATAAAGATACTGATTGCTTCAGATCTTGTCTTGCACTGAAATTATTGATGTGAGTGGCCTTAGTTTCTCACAATTGGGGGATCATCCGGGATATTCTTCCATCGCCGGGGGGAGTGGCCTGCCCTGGACACTGGGAAGATGCCTCCCATTCACAATTGAGGAGCGGTTTCTTGACCCTGTTTTGCCCACTCCCTTGGGAGACTGGTATGAATCCCACAAGAGAGACATCTGAGTCAGACAGTGAAAGGAGGTCAATAAAAAAAAGGGAAAAAAAGCGGCCAGGCAACTCTGTGCACAGACGAACGTCAGAAAATTAACTTTTAAGTATTAACTTGGTGGCCGGGTAAAGGGGTATTTAATCGCTGAGGGACTGGTGAGGGCCCCAAGAAATGGCGGGTAGGCAGAGTAAGTCGAACTGTCATGGAGTAAAGGAGGAAAAAGTCCCTGGTAACATTCCTTCTAAAAGTCCTTTGGAGAGGATGTTGAGGGAATGGACAAGTAACACTTGTACAAGGGAAAAAGATAAAAAGAAAATGATTAAATATTGTTGTTTATTATGGACCAAAGACCCAATCCTTCGTCCATCTGTCTTCTGGCCAAAGTATGGTTCGGCCGAGGATTGGGTCTGTCAGTATTGAAATTTGTATGTGAATAAAAAACAACCTTTTAGTCAAGAATAGGCGGAGTATGCGTCCTGTTGGAAAGGCAGTTTGGGAATGATGGTAGTAAAGACAAAGGATTCCCCCTCTACCCCACCCAGTCCCTGGGATCCTTTTGCCTGTTTGCACTCCCACCCCCGTACCATAAAATCAGATTAGGTGAAAATGGGGTAGGAGGAGAGACAGACAGACAGGGACAGAGAACGGATGACCCACAAGAGGAGGACGAAGGGGCGGTGGACGGGGATGGTGTTGTTCCCCACCATCAATCCGCAACTAAAGAAAGGAAAGATAAAGTAGATAGAGAGGAGGCCTCTGGAGTATCTGAACGAAAGCCAAAGGGGTGAAAACAAAAACAAAAAAAGGGGAAGAATATAAAGACTTATCCCCTTCGGGAAGTACCAATAGGGGACAAAGAGATTGGGTTTGTAAGTGCCCCCCTCACCGGTGGGGAGGGCAGAACATTTAAAAATGAGATGAACGTCCTGGTAGAGGATCCGGTAGGACTGTCTGAACAAATTGATGAATTTTTGGGGCCCAGTCTGTATACGTGGACTGAATTAATGTCTATTTTGAATATACTATTTACTGGGGAAGAAACGGGACTTATACCAGGAGCAGCCATTAAAATATGGGACAGGGAACTTCCCATTAGCGATGGGGATACTGGACAGGGAGAGACGGAGTTTCCCCTCAGAGACACCCAGTGGGAAAATCAAAACCCGGATAAATAGGGAAGAGATGATGGAATTGAAAGACCTGATAGTAAAATGAATAAGACAGGCAGTTCCGAAGTCGCAGAATTTGACTAAAGCCTTTGAAATTACAGAGGAGAAAGATGAGATACCCTCAGCTTTCTTGCAATGATTAAGAGACTCAATGCGGAAATACTCTGGAATGAACCCTGAGGACCCAGTGGCACAGGGTCTTTTGAAAGTATATTTTGTGACAAAGGCAAGGCTAGACACAGAGAAAGATACTGAAGATAGAAGGGAGGAGTGAAACACCATTAGATGAATTGTTAAGAGAGGCACAGAAAGTGTTTGCAAAGAGAGAGGATAAGATACAAACAGAAGGCAAAAATGATGGTAGCTACGATTGATGATGTAGTTAAGAAAAGAATGGAACCAATAGTGAGCAACTGGAGCGGTGGGTGGCAGCATTTAGGACATAGAGGAAGAGGGAGAGGGAGAGGAAAAGGGGGAGCATTTGATAGAAGGTTCGGGCGACAGGAGCAGAGATGGAAGTCTCCACAGGCAGGATATTGTTATTGCACAAACTCGGGCATTTTAAGCGGGAGTGTCCTCATCTACAAAGGGAAGAAAGGACAATTCCGCTTATGAATTTTGATGAAGAATAGGGATGTCAGTGGTTCCTGCCCCCGGGGAGCCACTAGGAACTCTTGATAAACTTGAAGGTGGGACCCTGTGGGGAAGAGGTAGTCTTCCTCGTAAATACGGGGGCAGCACGGTCATCACTGAATTTTATACCAAAGAAGTAGGAATGTCAACACGGTCAATTACTGTTTCCAGGGTAAAAGGGGAAGGATTTACTGTTCCAGTATTTGAACCTATGATGACAGAAGGTCCTAAGTATACAGTCACAGGGGAACTGTTGCATATCCCTGATATAGGAAGTAACTAACTAGGGAGAGATTTAATTATCCTTTTAGGACTGAAGATTTGAATTCAGGAAAAAGAATTAGTTGTACAAATGGCAATGTTGACAGAAGATGTGGAGAGAGAGAGAGATAGACCCTATTAAATGGGCTCGAGAAGGGAATCGTGGAAAAAAAACAGATCTGTCCCCTCGAAATAAGTTTAAAAAGGAAAGGGGACGTTGTTTATGAGCGACAATATCCCATTTCCACAGAAGGTAAACGAAGACTACAGCCAGTAATTGAGGGGCTAGAGATGGACTGTTGGAGCCATGTATGTCTCCTTATAATATCCTAATTCTACCAGTGCGAAAATCCGATGGAACTTATCGATTGCTGCAGGATTTGAGAATATTGAATCGAATAGAACAAATGAGGCACCCAGTGGTGCCAAACCCCTATACGTTATTAAGTAAGATCCCTCATGACCACAAATGGTTGAGTGTGATAGATTTAAAGGATGCCTTTTGGGCTCGTCCCTTGGCGGAGGAAAGTAGGATTTTTTTCACCTTTAAATGGGACGATCCCAAGACAGGACGGAAACAGCAATACCAGTGTGCCGCGCTCCCCCAGGGGTTTACAGAATCCCCGAATTTATTTGGACAAGTGTTCGAACAAATATTCGAGTAATTTAGCAGCCCCAAGGGACCTACACTTTTGCAGTATGTCGACGACATCTTAGTAACAGGAAAGAAAAGGGAAAGAGCAGTAGGAGCCACTAAAAAAAATTGAATTTCCTGGGTCAGTAAGGACTGTGAGTATCTAAAAGCAAAATACAATATGTGGAGCGAGAATTGAAATACTTGGGACATTTAGTTAGTGAGGGAAATTGAAAGATCAGACCGGAATGGTAAGAGGGTATAGTGGGTATTCCGCTGCCCAGGACTAAATGGGAATTACGTAAGTTTTTGGGTTTAACGGGATATAGCAGATTGTGGATTGATTCTTACGCTGAAACGACGAATAACTTATATCTCAAACTATTGGAGGAGGAACTAAAGTGTCTGAGTTGGGAAGAAGAGGAAAAATAACTATTTAAGAATTCAAAAGAGATTTGATCCATGCCCCCATGTTAGCTTTACCTTCTCTAGATAAACCTTACCACCTCTTTGCTACTGGAGATAACGGAACGGCTTTGGGAGTATTAACCCAGAGATGGGGAGGAATGAGACAGCCAGTAGCATATCTTTCGAAGCTATTGGATCCAGTATCCCGGGGGTGGCCTGAGTGTGTGCAGGCCGTGGCTGCCACTGCACTGTTGGTGGGGGAAAGCAGGAAGCTTACACTTGGGGGAGCCCTAATAGTAAGCACCCCACACCAAGTGAGAACGATCATAAACCAAAAAGCTGGGCGATGGTTGACAGACTCGCGGATTCTGAAATATGAGGCAATATTAATAGAAAATGATGATCTAGTGTTGGTCACGGACAATTCTTTAAATCCAGCTGCCTTTCTTTGGAAAGGGGAAGGAAAATCTCCTTAGAATCCAGAGCACAACTGCCTTGACATTATAGAATACCAAACTAACGTCTGCATGGACCTGAGAGATGTTCCACTTCATGCAGGAGCCTAACTTTTTATAGACGGATCATCCCGGGTGACTGAAGGGAAAAGACATAATGGGTATGTACTTGTAGACGGGATGGAAGGTGGTGTGGTAGAGGCAGGAAGGTTGCCAAATGGGTGGTCACCTCAGACCTGCGAACTCTTCGCATTGGAAAGAGCTCTTAGGGCGTTAGAAAATAAAGAGGGAGCAGCATACAGTGACTCGAAATATGTATTTGGTGTTGTGCACACTGTTGGAAAGATATGGCAGGAAAGAGCACTGATCAATAGCCGGGGGAAGGAATTAGGAATTAGTACATGAGGAGTTGGTTAAACGTGTCTTGGAGTCCCTATTACTCCCCTGAGAAATAGTGGTGGTGCATGTAAATGGCCATCAGAAAGGAAATGAACCTGAAGTTAGGGGGAATAGATTAGACAATGAAATGGCTAAGGAAGCAGGCCTGGACCCACAGGGCGTGCTGATTCATTCCCTAATACCTACTGTCCCTGATCCCCAGAAGCTCCTATATTTACTGAAAGAGAAAAAAAAGAATTTAAAGATTTAGGAGGTTCAAACACAGCAGATTGGATGTTACCCGATGGAAGAGAAATGTTAAACAAAATGATGATGAGAGAAATTATGGCCATGCAACACCAAAGCAGCCATTGGGGAGTACAAGCAATGTGTGATTTAGTTCTTAGGGAATATGGATGTAAAGGAATATATACAATTGCTAAACACATATGTGAGGGATGTATAATATGCACAAAGGTAAATAATAAAGTCTTGAGAAAACAGACCGCGGGAGGAAGAGACCCGGGATTGAGACCCTTCCAGAGTATACAAGTAGATTTTCCTGAACTACCCAGAGTAGGAAGACTAAAGTATATGCTGGTCATAGTAGATCATCTATCTGGTTGGGTTGAGGTATACCCCCGAGCCACCGCCACTGCGAGTGCGGTGTCTAAAACAATATTAGAGCACATAATTCCCCGATATGGGCCAGTGAACCGTATAGATTCCGACCAAAAACTCATTTTACCTCTGAAGTGTGACAGGAGATAATGAAAGGGTTGGAAATTTCCTGGGAGTTCCATGCTCCATGGCACCCGCCATCATCAGGAAGGTTTGAGAGAATGAACCAAACACTCAAATGACAGCTCTCTAAATTGATAATAGGAACCAGACTCCCTTGGACCAAATGTTTACCTATCGCTCTCTTACGAGTACGAACAGCCCCAAGGAAAGATTTGGGACTATCCCCTATGAAATTATACTTGGATTACCTTATCTGGGAACGAACGGAGAATTGACAATTCCCGAAATTAAAGAGTTGTTCTAAAGAAATATATACTGGGCTTGTCCGCCTCTTTGTCTCTCCTCAGGAAACAGAGTTTATTGGCACAGACTCCACCCCTTGAATTCACCGTTCATCCCATCCGGCCAGGAGATTGGGCCTTAGTAAAATCATAGAGAGAAACTAAATTGCAGCCGGACTGGGAAGGCCGTATCAGGATCCTTTGATTACCGAAACGACAATAAGGACAGCGGAGAAAGGGTGGACTCATTACACTCGAATCAAAGGGACAGTGGACCCTCCAGTTGAGGAAGAAGTCTGGACAGCCGAATCAACGGAAGACCCGCTGAAACTCAAGCTGAAGAGACTTAGAGTAACTGATTATACAGTGGCGACGCGAGTGCGGGATTATTTCTGTAGGATTGTGTATTAAGTTTTTTTGTGCTTCAGCAGAATTTTTAGAATGCTGGGGATGCTTAGAGTTATGATGCTAGCTCTGTAAGTATTGGGATTTTGTCAAATATAATTTCATATGTATTATTAACGGTCCCTGAGTCTGAAAAATCCTACGTAATAGACCTGATGCATGCAGTTTAGTAAATTGTGGTGATGTAGATAATCAGAGACAGTACCACAGCTCAGAGATACATCTTAAGTCCTTTGGGGATGGTACTTGGTATAATGGTCTTGTCACAATACACTGGCCACCTTCCGATCACCTCTCAATTGTCCCGATAAAGAGCGTAACCCAATATACCTAATGATAAAGAAAACCACATGGCACAAAGCAATTCTCGGGGTGGGGGGGGGGGCACCTATGAGATACAATTAGATGAAACATTTGGGATAGAAATGTAAGCAAACGGGAAGGATTTCTCGGGCTGTTGTTTTCAAATTAGTGTAGGACAGGGAATACGGGCAGAACTATTGGATAATAAGGTACAACCTTTCACCCCTCCCGATGATCCTACAGTAGTAAAAATTATAGTGATAAAGGACTTGAAACAGATCATCGAAATAGAAACTGGATATTGGGATGCAAATGCCTGGGTTGAATGGGTAAAATGTACTGTAAAAAGTCTGAACAAGAGCAATTGCTATGCACGTGTCTCCAGGAGACCAGTGACCAAGGTTCCCTTTCCACTCGGGTGTAAGCGAGACAGGAAGGGCATGAAATGTATAATAGCCCTGTCACAGGATAAGACTGCATGGAATGATAGGAATTGTACCTCCCTATCTCTGACGTTCGCTCCCTTGGAGAAGAAAGATTCAAAAGCCCCCACACCACCCACGTTTTCAGCTGCAGTCGGAAATCAGACGACGTGTGTGCGTAGATAAGGTGCAAATCGCTCTAGAGATTTGGGGGAGCTGAAAGTATGTACAGAGATTAAGAATATCACCGAAATGGACAAGGCAGGGAACTACTCAGCACCAAAGCCTCCCCGAGCGGATCTGTGGTGGAACTGTGGAGGCAAAATATTGAGACCCACCCTACCATCGGATTGGAGCGGGATATGTGCAATTGTACAATTGGTAATTCCATTTATCCTGGCATTTGAGAAGGGAAAGATAGTGGGGGAAGAGGGAAGGAGTAAGATATCACTGTTAGACACTTCTTTCAATGGCAGGATTTATCTCGATTCTGAATGAGTCCCTAGGAGGGTACATGATGAATTCAAGCCTCGTAATCAGATTGCAGAAGGCTTTGAGTCAGCTTTCTATTGATGGGTAACAATTAATAAAAATATAGATTGGATAAATTACATTTTCTATAATCAACAGCGATTTATAAATTATACAAGAGATGCGGTTAAAAGAATATCAGACCAGCTTGATGTGACAAGTAGGATGGCATGGGAAAACAGAATGGCCCTTGATATGGTTTTAACGGAAAAAGTGTGTGTGTGTGTGTGTGTGTGATGTTAGGAGGAAGCTGTTGCACCTTTATTCCTAATAACACTGCACCTGATGGTTCTATTACTCGGGCATTAAGCGGATTGACGACCTTTGCAGAGGAACTAGCTGAGAATTCAGGAGTAGACACATCTCTCACGGGATGGCGTGAATCATGGTTTGGAAAATGGAAGGGAGTGGTGGTTTTGATCCTTACTTCCCTGATAGTAGTAGCCGGGGTATTGGTAGCCATTGGCTGTTGTATCATGCCCTGTATACGAGGACTCAACCAAAGGCTGATTCAGACAGCCTTAATAAAACAGATACCCCTAAAATGGAATCAGGCAGAGGAACTTTGTCGATTAAATAATGAGGGGATGAGTGAGACCCAGATTGATGAAATATCCAGAATGATGCTTGCGAATCTTGGGGGCAATACTTAAAAGAAAAATGCAGAAGATAACAAATGGTAATTAAAGAAAAAGGGGGAAATTTGGGATATAGGTAAAGTAGTGTCACTTCTGCAATCGTCATTATTTATGCAAGGTTAATGCACTCACACCAGTGTATAATTGTTTCAACAAAGAGCTGAGTCAACGAGAATGAAAACTATGCGAAGGAAATATATAATTGTTTTTGTATTAAATAAAATGTGCATACAAGAACGAAACGTGCCTGCAAACAATGGTAGATGTTACAGACAACAAGAGAAGGTGCTGTGAGGATGTAGGTTAAGCGAGATTTGCTTGTACAAACAGTAGTTATAAGCATCTGTTTCCCACTTTTGAAAAAACACAAAAACAAACCACTATTAAAAAGTCATAAGGATCAATATGGTTGGGGCATGGGAGGAAATGTCACAAGTCGGGGATTTAGATAGAAGTGATGGAGGATATACCTCACAATGGACCACAGCAGGATGTGGTGAAATGCCCAAGTAAAACTTGTACTTTGTTAAGCACAAGGCCGGATAAGGCAAGCGAGAAACAATAGTAATGGGCACCGGGTTTGGAGTAGTGAGTCCAATATAAGATACGTATTTGCTAAACTCTGTGTGCCTTATTCCAGGCACCACGCTTGCAAGCGTCTAATAAACAAACTGATTGCTTCAGATCTTGTCTTGGGCTGAAATTATTGAAGTGAGTGAGCTTTGATTCTCACAGTCTGTAATTTAAATTTACTGTATTTTCTATTCTCTCAAGTTCTTATATTAATTGCTCTTCATTTTCTTCTTAACTTTGAGACAAATCTCAAAATTCCGGGCACAATAAAAGCGATATGATTTATAAATTAGTATCTGGACAAGAGAACCAATGAACAGCTACATAGACCTCTTGAACATGGGAGCTGGGTATTGAGAACAGAGGATCAGTGGTTAGCACTCGTGTCTTACAGTGTTATGCACTTGGGTTTGAGTCCATCCTCAGTCACATGTTTGTGTGGATTTTGCATGTTCTGGTTTTCTCCCACAATGCAAAGTATGCAGGTGAGGTAAATTGGCCATGCTTAGCTGCATGTTCTGTTCAGGGATGTGTAGGTTATATGCATTAGTCAGGGGTAAATGTCCAGTAATCTGAGAGCAGAATGGTGCTGAGTGGATTATTCTTTGGAACGTCAGCGTCGACTTGTTGGGCTAAATGACCTGTTTCCACATAGTAGGGATTCCATAAATTTAGAATTGTGTTTCGCTAAACAAAATTGACATTTTTTTTAAATGTTGCATTTAAAACTTATCTTTAACTGTCAATTGTCAATCTTGTAAAATATCTCAATGTTACTGAAATCAATGTTCAAACAAAACACTGCACATAAAGCCGCACAAAGATCTTCATGACCATCTAATTACTGTTTAGTGGAATACTCACAGTAAAATTTTACTGTTTCTGAGATCAATCCCCACTATCACAGTAAGGATCTGGCTGTCATTCCCTTCAAGAAATGCAATCGTTGTCATCTGGTATTTCAGCTCAGTCGTTATAACCATACTGGTCGTTCAAAGCATGGTTATTCTTTATTATGAATGGCCAAGGGTTCTAACGGCAAGAGATGTTGTTCCATTTGATTTGTTGCATGTTCTCAAACAAGCTTTCAATATAAATATTACAAAAAATGTGTTTATTTGGTCTTGTTCAGCTGCTGATGCTAACATTTTCAGTTCATGTTCATTAAGCATATTTGGAGAAAGTGAGGAAAGCTGTGGTGTTGCAAAAGTGCAGGCACATTCAAAGCGCAGGAGTATCGAAAAGATTCCTGATTGAAGGGCTTTTGCCCAAAATATCGATTCTGCTTCTCCTTGAATGCTGACTGACCTGCTGTGCTTTACCAGCACAACGCTCTTGCCATGAGAAATATTTGACTAAGTATTCAGAGACAATACTAAAAGTTACCTCTGTCTATTTAATTTACTGTGCTTTCTATTCAATGAAGTTTTCATGTTATTTGCTCCTCTTTTTCTTCTTAAATCTGATACAAATTTCAAAATACAGAACACATTAAAATTCACATGAATTATAAAGTTGCATTCTCGACAAGAAAACCAATTAAAGGCGATATAGAATTCTTGAACAGCCTACACATTTAAATGAAAAAGCAATTCCTTCTAAAAAATGTTTCCACGTCTGTATCTTTTGCTCCATTCAATTAATCCTGCAAGTAGTTAATAATTGCCACTTGATCTCACTGAATGAGTACCTAATCAATGTCAATGTAACAGCTGAAACATTAACAACAGATTGATAACTGGGTGTTAAAGACCTTATTTGAAGTGAACAAATGTTTGGAATTTACTTGAATTCCACCAGGAAACATTCTTGAATCATACTATAAGAAATGAGATATGTGAGAGATGTGCAAACCTTATTTTTAAATGAACAAACTTCAATATTTTCAAAGCATTTCAATCTTACTGTCGAAATGAACAGGTGAATGGAAAAATAAAAACAAGTTTCTGACAATTCATAAACTGAACAACAATTACAAATTCACTTTGACCAAAGGACAGAGTAATATTTAGATGAATCACAACATTTAGTTACAAAGTAGGCAATCAGCTGACTGACAAGTAATAGGTGGTAGCATTTATTAGTTTACTGAAGAAGATATCAACTTTATTTCACAGTTATAGCACGAGAGAATAATGTTTAATGTGCTTCAATTTTTTGGACTTGCCCCTTTGCAACAAAAAAAGATCATTCTCATTACTTAGACATCGTAATCTTTAATTCTGCAACATTTTCAAATATTCTCCAGGAACCTATAAGCAACAGAATTAGATACTGGTATCCCCACTAGCCGAAAGTAGAGCGTTATTACGAAATCTTACATAAACTGAAAAGGCGTAGATCGAAGAAGCATTAAGTTATATGGGAAACACCTCCCCTTTTTTTGTAAAAGTGAAAATTCCCTTTAGATTTCTTTCAGTTAGAGGAAACAGGGACAGATGTAAGTCTTTTGTAAAAGCAAAGTGGCTAAAGCGAATTTTCCAACACATATTTCTTGGTAACCTGACACAAGTAAGTATCAGATTTTGTGATTATTGATATAATAGATAAAAGCAGGTCTAATGTTGGATTGAAAAGCAGTTCAGTCTGTGCTTAGGTGCTCTCTAATCAACATTCAGATAGCTCTTGATATATTTCTGGTGAAGGCGTGATTTGAAGCCTTCCCTCTGGTCTTGTAATAGAGACACTGCCACAGCTCCACAGGCTCCTTTCATAATGTTCCCAATCAGGACGGTAGGACTGCAATATTATGTTGAAAGTGGCTACACAAATGAAAACTAATCAGCTGTTTAGTGTAGTAATTCGAAAGGGATATAATTAGGTCGTTTCTGTGTGTATTGGACTGGAAATTAAACAATATTTTACAATAACAATAGAATGATGGAATGGTGGATTGAAAGAAACAGGAATCTCATGATAATTCTTTGAAAGAAAAATTGACAAAACTGCGTGATCATTCTACTTTAATTTTAAAAATGCATCAGTCATTCCATGTGAATATTCAGCCGAAGACAAGTTCCTTTCCTTTCAACAATGTACAACTTCCACAATTTCAAAATGAACAGTCATTGATAAAGAAAGGAACAAGCAGATGTTAATTCTACTTCTTTCACATAAACGTGTGATTAATTTAAGTAAGTTTCTTATATGTAAAAAGGAAACTCTTATTGTGGTTCGAAATACAATAAACATTAACATGAAGTGAAATATAATCAAATCAATTCAACTGTGTTTTCTCAGTTAAAATAGCGTTCAATATTCAAAGTAGTCGAGTGATTGTACACTGCAATATCTTTACATTAATTCAGTGCTGAGACATAATTCCACATTTATACCCCTTATAGTGAAGCAAACTTGTGCCAGGAGTCTGAGCGGTTGGGGAGGTTTTTACTGAGTACTTTGCTTCAGTATTCACAAGTGAGTGGGACCTTGTTCCTTGTGTGGACAACGTGAAAAAGGCTGATATGGTCGAACAGGTCGATGTTAAGACAGAGAATGTGCTGAAATTATTGAAAATTCATGGGGATAGATAAGTCCCCTGGGCCAGAAATGATGTAACTTAGGTTGTTATGAGAAGGGAGGTAAGATATTATTGTGCTTTGGCAATGATCTTTGCATCCTCACTGTCCACTGGAGTCATACCAGATGATTGGAGGGTGGCAAACGTTATTCCCTTATTGAAGAAAGGCAATTGAGATGATCCTGGGAATCATCGATGTTTCAGTCTTACATCAGTTGTGGGCAAATTATTGGAGAGAATTCTGAGAGACAGGATTTATGATTATTTGGAAAAGCATAGATTGATTAGAGATGGACAGTATGGCTTTGTGAGCGGCAGGTTATGCCTCACAAGCCTCATTGAATTATTTGAGGTTGTGGCAAACACATTGGTGAGGACAGAATAGTGGGTGTGGTGTATAAGGATTTTAGCAAGGGTTCTCCATGGTAGGCTCATTTAGAAAGTAATGAGGCATGTGACATTTATTATCTAACCTGCCTGGTTAGATAATAAGTTGGCTGACCCTTAGAAGATAGTGTGAGATTACATGGATAGTTTTCAGTTTGAAGCCAGTAACCAATGCTGTTCTGAAGGGATTAGTTCTGGGACCTCTGCTCTTTGTGATTTTTGCAAATGACTTGGATGAGGAAGTGGAAGGGTGGGTTAGGAAGTTTGCCAATGACACGAGGGTTGGTGGATAGTATGGAGGGCTTTTGTAGGTTGCTAGAGGACATTGACAGGATGCAGAGCTAGGCTGAGAAGTGGCAGATGGAGTTCAACCTGAGAAAATGTGAAGTTATTCATTTTGCAATTTCAAATTTGAATGCATATTTTCAGATTAAATGCAGGATTCTTGACAATGTGAGGAACAGAGGGATCGTGGGGTGCACATCCATACCTCCCTCATAGCTGACATCTAAGGTGATAGGGTTATTAAGACAGTGCATAGTGTGTTGGCTTTCATTAGCGGGGAGGTTGAGTTTAAGAGCCACGAGGTTATGCTGCAGCTGTATGGATCCCTGATGAGACTACACTTAGAATTTTTGTTCTGTTCTGATCGCCTGATCAGACACAGGATGCGGAAGCTTTAGAAAGGTGCAACTGAGATTTATCAAGGTGTTGCCTGGACTGGAAGGCATGTCTTATGAATAAAGGTTGACAGAGCTGGGGCTTTGGTCATTGCAGTGGAAGAGTTTACTTGATAGCTTTGGGTAAGTTGATGATTGGCATAGATAGAGTGGATAATGAAAGACTTTTCCCTACAAAGTGGCATAATTTTAAGATGAATGGGGGAAGTTGCGGGGAGATGTCAGAGATAGTTTCTTTATAGATAGTGGTGAGTGTGTGGAATGCACCGCCAGTGGTGGTCGTCGATTCAGATCCATCAGGGACATCTAAGCGACTCTTGGATTGGCACATGGATGATAGTAAATGAAGGGCATGTTGGTTATTTTGATCTTTGAGTAGGATAAAAGGTCGGAACAACATCGTGGCCAAAGGGCCTGTACTGTCCTGTACTGTTCTGTATTCTATGGATTGAAATGAACAGTTATTATATATTAGCAACATATAGATTTTCAAAATTCTATTAGCTCACTTACAAATAATGATAAATTTCATCTTGCCATTTGACTGTGCTATCTGCAAAAATGAACAGGAATTGTTGGAGGGAAAAGTAGTTCCGTTTTTCTAAATTTATATGGCTGGGATCACACAGATCATTCAAATGAGCAAAAGTCATATATATTATCAGTGCACGTTGCATCAGAAATAATGGATTCTTTTGTAGGTGTGTTGATTGGAAATAAAACGGATATTTATATTACTGAAAAGGTACTAGGGAAGATTGGATTAAATTCAAATGTACACTTCACTGTCGTTGTTAGCAAGACTAATCTAAGGCATACTATAATTATTGTCATTCAAATGCCTTATCAATTACTGCTAGAATCTTGAATAAATGATATATTGTACCATTTTTCAAACAGTCAATAAATTATATTGTGAACCTCAGTATACTTGTTACCCAGACCAATTATTATGCAATTACTGTAATGGTAATGACTTGATAAATAATGCTAAAACCTTAACAGATAAATTGGTTCAATACTTTGTCAGCATGTTGCTCTGAAATTGATTGGATATTTATTAAGATCGGTAAACTGAGGGACAAAATATAATAGATCGCTTGATAGAATTGAAGGAAAAAAATGAGACAGTGTTAATTGCACAGAATTGTTTTTCTTTAAAAATGCAGTTGATGGGAGAATAATATATTTTCCTCCATTGGCTTTCTTGTAGAGACATGTTTTTTTTTAATTGTCATGATTCGAGGTTGAGACACTTGTGTCAGAGTCTGCAAAGGGGAGAGTGAGAGAGAATGAAATTCTAAAAAAGCAGAAAGGAAATGAACTGGTGAGCAGAGGAGCTCCAACTGTAGTGCCTCACCCTGCCAGCATCTTATTGGGTGAGCTGGAACGCAGACTAGTCAAGCAATAAGCTGACACAGTCATACGCACAGAATCATAGCTTACAATGTCCGAGACACCATCGTCACCACCCCTGTATGTCCTGTCCCACCGGCAGGACATGGATGTCACTGAAATGCTAGAACATGCAGGGTAAAGGACTAAGATCTGCAGAATGTGATCAACGTGATGTATTTGACATTTCTCCAGAATATTAAACTCCAGTCGAATTTGAAAAGTTACGAGCGTCATCAGACTTGAACTACAAATGTCAGAAAAAAATTATCAGAATGTTGCAGCACACTTGGCCAATCCTGGAGATTTGTTGGCTGTAATAGTTCTCGAGGTAAAAGCAATGACTGCA
Source organism: Chiloscyllium punctatum (assembly GCF_047496795.1). Classification (NCBI taxonomy): domain Eukaryota; kingdom Metazoa; phylum Chordata; class Chondrichthyes; order Orectolobiformes; family Hemiscylliidae; genus Chiloscyllium; species Chiloscyllium punctatum. The sequence continues at coordinate 32,936,210 of NC_092759.1, read as the reverse complement.
GATGCTGGAAACCAGCAGATGCTGGAAACCTTATTCTTGATGAAGGGCTTTTGCCCAAAACGTCGATTTCGAAGCTCCTTGGATGCTGCCTGAACTGCTGTGCTCTTCCAGCACCACTAATCGAGAATATCATAGAACTCCCCAGTCTTTATAGCTTTTTATACTCACCATTGAGAGCAAAAAAGTCAGACTGATCTCTGCCCTCTATGCTTTTATAATCTGTTTTTTAACATATTTCTTTGGCAGCTGCACACCTTGTTTATTTATTTCTTTCCCAGCTCTTACTCCATTCCCCGTGGCCTTGAGGGTTGACCATTTCTGCTGTTTAATCTCTCCTGCCTTCCCCCATGTGACAGAGTGTCTTTATGTCCTTGTCTCACCCCCACCTTCCTCACAACCTGTTAAATTTCTGATGGTTCCCAGACATCTGTAACTTTCACTGCACCCCCTGGGTCAATGGCACGAGTTTTGAATTCACTTCCTCCTGAGATAATCAGAATTTTTTCCGGTTGCAGTGTCCCCCAGATATTATTTTGAAAAGCAGAGCATTTGTGTCAGAGTCAAGTATTTGTGAGCCTTCATCCACAATTCCCAGCATTTGGATATAATTTGTGACCCTCCCACAGATGTGTAACGTTACTGGATTGGGCATGCTAACATGGTCACAGTGTGCAATTTCGGTGGGTTGGGGTAGCCATGGTTAATGTGGGGTTATTGTGGTAGCGTGGGTAAGCAGATCATTGCAGACTCGAAAGGCTGAATAGACTCTTTCTGCATCCACGGGATTCTGTGATTCTAACGAGTTGAGATTGTTGTCATGTTTTCCTCAAGCCAGGTCATTCAACTCAGATACATATGCTTCCTTTATAGTTCTGTGGGTGCTCACCCACTCATTTCCTTCAGTTTTACATCAATTTCACACTGTGTGAGAGGGTGGGAATGGATTTGTAAATGTGAATACTCCAAGCAAAACCCCTCACAGTTCAGGGACTGTTTCTGCGACTTTCATCACTCACAAGCAACAGGGAAATAAAGGTTCAGTTACAAACCTTACAGGAACATAGCGATTAAAATCACCAGGAAAGGCTGAACAGCCCAAAACGCTTTTCTCAAGAACAGAGGAGGCTCAGAGACAACCTATTATAAGTAGAAAGCTTTGTGTCTGTGTTTTCAGAGATTTGACTTTGAAATCATTGGGTTGGAAATATGTTTCATTTCCCCAGATCATCAAAGGTGCTATCTCAATGTGCATCTTTCTTTCTATCTGTCTGAGTTAACAATCAGATAGACAGCACAATGCCTGAGTGTCTTACCAAATCCCTGATTGAATCTATCTCCGCTCACAAACTCAGGTGCCTCATTATTCACTCGGTCATGGAGAAACTCTGCCGTTACAATGAGAGCTTTATTTGCTGTCACCGCTCCTCGTACTCCGCCTAATCCCCATATCCCTTCATTAAAGCCCAGCTGCCTTTAGTCCACCCACATGGACATTTTGAAGAGCATGACAGGAGATTGGATTGAAACCGAGAGTTCAATAGCCAGAATGAAATAGGAAGAAGGAAATAAACGGTGATTGTGGATCCCAGGGGATACAGACTCCAGGATTAGTCCTTGTGGGCATTTCTGCAGTAATACGAGACAGCATTCCATGATGAGAGTTAAACCCGGGTGGCAGGAGAGGGAGCCACTGAACATTAACAGGTTTAGTTCAAACACAGGAGGTTTGTTCAGTGAATAACAGTGTGTTAGACATGGAGGTGAAGTGAGCAGTGAGGGGAAATGTTTCCACAAGCTGACGATGGATAACTTTCATTGGAAAAGCAGGAGGCAATTCAGCCCCTCAACTCTGCTCTGCCATTCATGATGATCATAGCTGATGTGTTACCTAACATACAATTTTCAAAACTCTCTAATTTCATCAAAAAAACTCCTCTGCAACAGACAAGATGAGTATTGGAAAACTAAACATCTGCAAATGCTGGGAAATCAGAAAAAAAACAGAAATTGCTGGAAAAATTCAGCAGATCTGGCAGCATCTGTGGAGAGTGCACCTTTCAGCACCAGTGACCGGTCAGGTGACCAGCTGCAGCTGACCATTCTGCCTGTTTTGGAACACTCTCTGGAACAGGTTCTGGTGCGAGGGGAATGTGGTTGTCAATAATAACTGAGAGAAACAGGAGGACGGGCTCAATCAGAATAAGGAATTCACTTAACCCTCCCAGTGGGACACTCACTGACACAGTCACACTGCGGAGAGGCCATTCACCTGCCCGACGTATGAGAAGGGATTTACTCGATCTTACAATCTGCTGAGACAACAGAGATAGCACAGTGGATTTAGACCTTTCACCTGCTCCATGTGTGATAAAGGATTCATTCAAATCTCTCACCTGCGGAGACATTCGTGCATTCCCACCAGGGAGAGGCCATTCACCTGCTCAGTGTGGGGGCAAGGAATCACTCAGTCCTCTGACCTGCTTAAACACCAGGGAGCTTACTCTGGGGAAAGACCATTCACTTGTTCCCAGTGTGGGGGGAGATTCACTCAAATACAGGACCTGCGGAGTCCCCAGTGAGCCCACACAGGGGGAGAGGTCATTCAGATGGTCACTCTGTGAGCGGGGATTCAGTGATTCATCCTGCCCCACTGAGACCCCTGTGAGGCCATACAGGGGAGAGGCCATTCAGATGGTCAGTGTGAGAGAGGATTCAGTGATTCATCCCATCCCCTGAGACCCCAGCGGGTTCACACTGGGAAGGAGCTGTTCACCCGTCTGTGTGACAAGGGATTTGCTGCATCTTCATCATGATTGAGAGACCAGTGAGTGCTCACAGGGAAGTGGTCATCCCCCTGCAGGTCTCTGATTCTGATGTTACTGTCCATCAGAGTCAGGAGTGGACCTTGTACATGATGAAACTGCTGGAGTATTGATGTTGTTGTTGTTCACCACATTAACTGGGCTGGAGGTGACTGAACTTACATTGCCACTTTCTGAACCTCAGGATGTCTCTCTGGGCAGTATGTCTCCACAAAAACCAATCTGACAAGGAGCAGGGATAATCTGTTTTGATTTAAATTGTGATTGTAGCACGACTGCTTCACAGCACCAGGTACAAGGTTGGAGTCCAGCCTTGGCCATCAGCCTGTGTGGAGTTCCCACATTCTCCCCAAGATAGTGTGTGTCACCTCCAGGTGCTCTGGTTTCCTCCCATAGTCCAAGGATGTGCAGGTCAGGTGGATCGCTCGTGCTAAATTGACCACAGTATCCAGGATTGTGCAGACTAGGTGGATCAGCCATGGGAAATGCAGTGTTACAGTGATAGAGTACTCTGGGCGTGATGTTCTTCGGATGGTCGGTGGGGTTTGATGGGCCAATGCTCTCCTTCCACACTGTAAGGGTTTTATTCTATGATTGAGGATGAAGGCTACACAGCAGTGTGTCCCTGGAGAAGGAGCATGTGGTGTGCATCAGTGCTCTGGATGCCTTTTGGTAGAGGTGGGCACCATAGGGGATATCCTGCTTTATCTCCACCGCTGTCCCCTCCCCACAACTCTACTTTGATTTAGTCCCTTCTCACTCTGTCACTTGTAAAAGTTTGCTTGGCCCATAATGGGCTTTATTTGAAATATTCAATTGGTTTCACAAATGGTTTACTGCTGGCGATTATATGTCTAGATTAGAGTGGTGCTGGAAAAGCATAGCAGGTCAGGCAGGATCCGAGGAGCTGGAAAGTCAACGTTTTAGCAAAAGCCCTTTTCCAGCACCACTCTAATCTAGGCTCTGTTTTCCAGCATCTGCGGTCCACACTATTGCACTACTGGTAATTATATGCTAACCAAAAGTAAAATGGCGTAATGATGATTTTGATGGTGGAAATGTTGCTGTGATCACATTTCTGGGTCGGGGAAAAAGAACACTTCACATCTCACAGAACAAGAACTGAAAAGCAGTGAAATCAAACCAAAGGTTCAAACAGGGAGGGAATATTTCCCTGCTGTTTGAGTAGCTGGAATGTGATGGTGTCTGGGAATAGACAGGATTTTGTTTTACAATGGTTGAAAGCTTTAAAACTGTTATATTCAGACAGTTTAATTTATTTTCTTTAATTTTATTTGCTGTGCAAAATATTTTTACAACACTTTACAACCAAAATTTACAAAGCTTGTGTTAAAGATAAATGTTAAATAAAATCCATCAAACCATCCCTCACTGAAAACTGTTGTGGAAGTGCAATCTCCTGGAGAATCCCTGCCCACTCCTTCCTACCCGGGCTCCATGACGATGTACATACCTGGAAGATAGCAGCAGCAGGAGACCATTCAGCCTTTCAATCCTGCTCCACCATTCAATGGGAAACAGCTGATCATCCAGCTCAGTTTCCTGTTCCTGCTGTGTTCCAATCCCCTTTCATGACTTTACCTTGAAGAACTATATCTAAGTCCTCCTTTAGCTTCACTGCCTTTTGTTCCAGTGGCGTTGTTGTGTTACTGTGTGGGTGTAGGCAGGGGTCATATGATGGTGCTCTTCCTGGAGGACACACTCAGCGTCCCTCATCATCCTGTAGTAACATCAACTGGGTTCCAGCAACTAGTGATAGAAACCATTTCCAGGATATGGGCATCACTGGCTCAGCCAGCATTTATTCCCCATCTCTCGTTACCCTTGAGAAGATGGTAGTGAACTGCTGTCTTGAACCATTCACAGTCCATTTGGCACAGATAGACCAACAATGCTGGGAGGGAGAGTATTGCAGGATTTTGGCAGAGTGATTGTCTATCTAGAGTTCTTCAAATGCTGGGTCACCTAATCACGACGTGCACGTGATATTGAGATTTCAGTCTGCAAATTTTCACCATCTAGCACCCTGTGTAAAAGAATATGTACAGATTAGAAATTCAGAACAGACAATTCTAGTTTCTCTGGAATATCTTTTTTCCCCTTTCTTCCCCTGAAGCTGTAACCCTCCAGCCCACTTACTCTCTCCCACCATTCTGACTCTGCTACTCCCTAATGTGCACCCCCCAGATTCTCATAGAGTTGCTCATAAACAGATCCATGGCAACACTTCCCGTCCCTGGTTCGACTCTGCATACTTTCTGGGTTCACTTCCTTTCCCTTCAGTTCCTGCAAGTCAATAATGTAACAGCAGAATGAAACAAAAGGAAACAGAAAGGGAGGTGGCAAATCTTGGACAGAAGAGGAACCTTAAGTCTGGGAGAATTGGTCAGATTCTCTTTGTTTTCCATTAGTTGATACCCAGCATTACAATGAATTGGGTATGGAGAGTGGTCCTACTTGGATGTGGTGACACTTTGACACCCCAACTGATGAATACTATAAGCAGATGTATTCCTCCTCCAGCCAACCACAGTGTGAAATACTTTCAGCAAAGCATACTTACCCAAAGCGCATGCTCCAAAACTCGCCCACATTCTGTACATATACAGTGCCGGGTTTCCCCACACACATGTGGTCCCTGCTTCAGGGATTGTGGGAGTTGTAGTCCCCATGAAACCACTGTAGCCCTGTCTCTCGAAAGTGATTGAAAAGTGTAGGCTGGAGGGTGTTGTGTGTAGGATCCCCATTCAGACACAGAACATATGGACTGTCACTGGGTTTTACTGAGACACCTGCTTCCACAACCTGATTTGCTGATGTAAGGAATATAGATTCAGCCAACTGGGGCGTGGGGTGGTTAATAGGAGGAGGAGATTTTAAACAGAGGTGATTCAATTGTTAGCACTGTTGACTCACAGCGTCAGGGACCTGGATTGACTCCATCCTTAGGCGACTGTGTGGAGTTTACACGTTCTCCCCGTGTCTGTGCGGGTTTCCTCTGGGTGCTCCAGTTTCATCCCACAGTCCAAAGATGTGCAGGTTAGGTGGATTGGCTATGCTAAATTCCCACAGTGTCCATACCTGTGCAGGTGAAGCCATTAACCATGGGAAATACAGGGAATGGGTGAATCTGAATGGTATGCTCATGATAGGATTGGTGTAGACTCCATGGACGATTACCCTTTTTCTGCACTGTCGGCAGTCTATTCTATTCTCATGAAGAAGAATGTACCTATCTCAATGTGCTGTGAATCTGTGGAATTCCCTATTCAAAGTGCAGTGGATGCCAGGACAATGAGCAAATTTACTGAAGAGATACAAATGTTGAATTTGCAATGAGATGAAGGGTGAGAGAGAGCAGGCGGGAAAATCCAGCTGAGACCGAGGTGAGCTCAATCATCACCGTTTGAAATGGTGGGGCTGGTTCGAAGGGCTGCATTGCCTCCCCTGTGCCCAGGGCTTATCTTCTTACGGTAATAACTGGAAAGCTGAATCCAAAAATCACCAGCTTCACCGAAGGAGATTTTTGGAAAATGCAAGATACTCAGGTGGATTAGCGTTCCAAACTTAGATAGTGAGGAAGTATGTGGGAGATAATGATTTTGCAATTTTAAACTGAAGTGAGTTAAAAATCACACAACCACAGGTTGTAGTTCAACAGGTTTAATTTGATCATGATGAAGGAGCAATGCTCCGAAATCTAGTGTGTTTCCAATTCATCCTGAGGGACTATAACCTGGTGTTGTGTGATTTTTAACTTTGTACACCCCAGTCCAACACTGGCATCTCCAAATCATGTAAATTGAGGGGAGACAGTGATTTATGGTTTTAGACTCTGTAGTATATTCGCAGCGTCCAGAATACTCTGTTGTGAATATCTGCCCTGTACATTATTACAAAGCCAAGGCCTCTGACAATGAAAACCAAAACACCCAGGTAACATCGCCTCACCTCGTAATCTGATAAATGACTTGTGATAAATATGGTTGAATTTAGAATGCAGCTGCAATACGGGAAGATTACATTCAATCCCAAGATCCTGTGCTGAAACAAAGGAGACTACAATAGGATGAGGCACGAGTTAGTTAATGTGAACTGGAAGCAAAGACTTTAGGGTGGGACAGTTGAGAGATAATGGAGAAATATCAAAGAATTTTCAAAGTGCTCATCTAAAGTATATATCAGTGAAAAGGAAGGACTGTAGGAAATGGAATAATCTGCCATGGATGCCTAAGGAAATAAGGGATTCTTCAAACTGAAATAGAAAGCATACAAGGAAAAAGACCAAGGAGAAACTAGGAGATTAGAAATCTGCAAAGATCAACAGAAAGCTCTATGGGATTGAGGGAGAAAAGTGACGAGTAGCTATCCCCAGGGCCGGAATAGAAGTTTACACTGCTAGAGGGGAACCTATTGTGTGGGGAACATATGGCCTCTGTAATTGTTGAAGCATTAACTGTTACTATAGAGATAATCTTGATCAAGTTAAAAATCACAGCACACTCTAAAAATTTGTACTTCCTAATAAACCTGTTGCACTACAACTGATGTGTGGTTTTTAACTTTGTCCACCCCGCGCCAACACCAGTTCTTCCACATCAGAATCCTGACAGACAGCCCCACTGAAACTGAAGTGCCTGTCAGATACCTGACTGAGCCACAGGGCCATGGGGGAGGGCTATGTGGTTTAACCACAAAGTGCTGAGCTGAACTGTACTTTTTAACTGCCATTGCCATGGAGATAATATTGAGAGACAGCATCCATTCAAAACCAGAAACCACAAAGTTATAAGAATGAGAGCGGCACATCGGACAGGCGGGGAGTTACCTGATGCTGCCTGGAGGTGTTTTGCATGTACACTATCCAGGTAACTGCCATGTATCATCAATAAAAGACTCAAAGAAGACCTCTCAGAGTTCTGTGCCTAGTTATTCCTATCCAGCAGGGTTCAGGAATATGAGTACACAGCAGTCAGTCTTCACAGTGGAGGATACGAAGGACATGCCAGTAATTGATAAGGAGACTAAGGAAGGTGAGGACTTAGGAATAACCATTTTCACGAAAGCGTTAGAGCTAGGCAAGCTAATGGAGCGAAAGGTAGACAAGTCTCCTTGCCCTGATGGAATACATCTCAGGGTGCTACAAGAGATAGCGGGAGAAATAGTAAATATACTTGGAGTCAGAATCCTACAGCAGAGACAAGCGGTTTTGCCCAAACTGGCCCATGTCGGCCAAAACGTCCATCCACGCGAATCCCATTTCCCTGCACTTGGCCCATCTGCTTCTGACCCTTTGCTATCCATGTATTTGTCCAAATATCTTTTACATGTTGTTAATGTACCCGCCTCAACCACTTCCACTGGCAGCTCAATCCATATACATACCACCCTGTGTGTAAAACAGGTGCCCCTCAGGTTCCCTTTCACTCTTTTTCCTCAAATTTAAACTGATGCCCTCCACTCCTTGATTCCCTGGGCAAAAGACTGAGTGCATTCACCTTACCCAAGCCTCTCATGGTCTTATACGCTTCTAGAAAAGATCCCCCCTCTGTTTCCTCTGCTCTAAACAAAACAAAATCCTCCCTTGTCCAACCTCTCCCTATAACTCAGACCCCTGAGCCCTGGCAATAATTCTTGTAAATTTCTTCGACACTTTTTACAGTTTAATAACTGAAACCTACATTACATTAATCATATTTCCAGTGTTTCCCCACGGGGCTGGAACCGACGGGACAATGCCAATGGATTACAAACCATGATCGAGAATGAACTCCTTTACAACAACCCCGTTTTCATAGTGTTCCCCATGGTGCAGGTATCCTTGTGTCTTTCTGGTTGCATGGTTAATTAAAACTTGTCCTCATACAAAACAAATCTGGAGCTTAATTGTTCCTGGGAAATGAGCCTTGTTCTTTCAAATTATTAAAAACAAATGAGATCTCTCTCCACAGTCACCATGCTAACATGGACTTGGCTTTGTCTCAGTACTGTTGCCATTCACGCTGAGATTTGAAATATTCGCCCATGGACAAAATACACACCTTTGCACATTCTTTCATTGTCTGCGTGGGTTTCCTCTGCGTGCTCCGGTTTCCTCCCACAATCCAAAGACTGACAGTGCAGATCACGTGAATTGACAATGCTAAATTACCCATAGTGTTAGGTGCTTTAGTCAGAGGGAAATGAGTCTGGGTAGGTTGCTCTTCGGAGGTTCGTGTAGACTGGTTGGGCCGAAGGGCCTGTTTCCACACTGTAGGAAATCTAATCTAATCAAATCAATGAGTCTGACTCAGAGCCTCCTGGGTGTTGATGAATCCTCCCCCCACGTCCTAGGGTTTCTTTCCGCGTCAGACCCACATTGTTTTCTTTCCCCAGTCTGGAACCTCTTATTTAATTACCCCACAGACCTCTGATGAGAACTATCCTGCACACACTGGCCAAATCATATCTGGTAGAACTAAAATGAACCAAATTAGAACTCCAATTACAGGCAGACCCCTGTCCCTCTCCATAACATTCCTGAATCTTCACAAGAGTTCTGATAGCTTTCTGCAAAATGCTTCCCCATTGATACTTTGACCACTTGTCAGGATACCAGGGGAGGGGCCATTTCCCCTGGGTCCTGCTTTCAGAGGGAGGAAGCTGCCAATGACAGATTAATCCCACCCACCTACAGCCTCCCTGGAACTGAACAATGCTGCACATACGCCAACAATTGGCCAGCACTGTGCCCATGCACTGGTCTCCCCTCCTACATCACATGCTCCAGATCACACAGGAGCCTGGGTGATTGACAGCAACTGCTGCCCAATAGAGTGGAGGGGACGGGGCTTGAGGACTGGAGTAATGGGATTGTAAGCAATGAATGAATGTGGAGGATACTGGGGGATGGATAGGTCAGTGAGGGACAGGAGCAGAGCAGCAGCAGGACGGAATCCTGGACAAACTGAGCAATGGGAGAGTCTGACAGGAGAGAACCCACAGGAAGGTTCAGGTTAAAGGCTCAGGCAGGGACAGCTGGAAGACAGTATGGTCTGGTGGCTTGGGCACGTTTTCCAATCAGCCTCTTCAAAGATGCTGTTACTCAACTCTGAACCCAATCTTCCTGGTCCAGAGGTCAGGACATTACCACCATTTCTTGATGGGCTAGTGGAAAGAAGGGAAGAATTTCTCAATCTCACTCACATGGAAATTCCATGAGCTCCTCCCACTTACTTTCTATGATGGGGATGGAGGAGACAGAGCAGATGGAAGGGGGATTAGGAATATCGGGACTGCCTTTCAAAAGGAACTCATCTGTGTTGGTGATATCAACAAGACTCAATACACAGACATTAACACAAAGCTGGTGTACGTGAACTTTATCCAGAATATTAACACCCATAACTGGGTGACACAGACCCCAATATACAGAGTTAAGTCCTGGATATTAATAACTGCTTTGTGTGTGAGAAATCACGTCTCATGAACTTGAGTCAATTTTTTTGAATACGCAACAAAGAGGATTGATGAGGGCAAAGCGGTGGAAATGATCTACATGGACTTCAGTAAGGCGTTCAACAAGGTTCCCCATAGGAGACTGGTTAGCAAGGTTAGATCTCATGGAATACAGAGAGAACTGGCCATTTGGATACAAAACTTGATCAAAGGTAGAAGACAGAGGGTGGTGGTGAAAGGTTGCTTTTTAGATTAGAGACCTGTGACCAGTGGGGTGTCACAAAGGATCGGTGCTGGATCCACTAATTGTCATAATTTATATCAATGATTTGGATGTGAATATAGGAAGTAATGTTTGTAAGATGACACCAAAATTGTAGGTGTAGTGGACAGGGAAGAGGATTAACTCAGAGTATAACGGGATCTTGATCAGATGGTTGAATGTGCTGAGGACTGGCAGGTGGAGTTTAATTTAGATAAATGTGGGGTGCTGCATTTTGAAAAAGCAAATATTAGCAGGTTGTATACACTTAATTATAAGGTCCTCGGGAGTGCTGCTGAACAAAGAGACCTTGGAGTGCAGGTTCATAGCTCCCTGAAAGCAGAATCGCAGTTAGATAGGATAGTGAAGAAGGTGTTTAGAATGCTTTCCTTTATTGGTCAGAGCACTGAGTACAGGAGTTGGGAGGTCATATTGCGGCTGTACAGGACATTGGTTAGGTCACGCTCGGAATATTGCGTGCGATTCTGGTCTCCTTCCTATCAAAACAATATTGTGAAACTTGAAAGGGGTCAGCAAAGTATTACAAGCATGTTGCCAGGGTTGGAGGATTTGAGCTACAGGGAGAGGATAAATACACTGTTTTCTCTGTAGTGTCAGATGCTGATGGGTGACCTTATAGAGGTCTATCAAATCAGTAGGGGCATGGATAGGGGAAATACACAAGGTCTTTCCGCTGTGGAGGAGGCACGATGGGGGATGGGAGACAGAGGGGAGAGACCGAGGGGGGAGGGTGACCGTTATCTTGTAGATTATAACACAACCCTGTTCCTGTTTTCTCCCTATCCCCTTCAATCCCTCTGAAGGGCTCAGAACAAGTGTACAGTCCCTGGAAAGTAGAGCTTCAGGGTGGTCAAGTGCTGAAGGTTGCATTTGGGATGCTGACCTTTATTGGTCTGTGCACTTATCAATAAATGGACCTGGGTTCAATTCCACTGTCCTGGATTCATGTCTGTGGCCACAGAACCGCCTGTCTCTGACACTGACTACTGGATCCCCTGTCACTATATCTCTGCCACTCTCCTTCCTCCCGTTCTGTGCAGCGGAGCTATCTGTGGTGACATGAACCAGGCTGTTGGTGATTTCCCGAGAGTCCACCCCACCTATTCCCCCCTTATAGAATCCCAAGCGGTGCACAATATCTGTTTGAGAAGCGGAACGATCAGTGGAGAGTCCTGCACTTCCTTCCAGAGCCTCTTACTTGATCTGATGGTCACCCATTCCCTTTCTGCCTGCGTAACCCTCATCTGCAGTGTGACGAACTCACTGAATGTGCTGTCCATAACATTCTCAGTTTTGCTCCACAGTGAGTTCACTCTCAGCACCAGGTCTGAAAAGCAGTTTCCCAGTAGCTGCAGGTGGGCACTCTTCCTGCAAACATCGCCGTCACGGACACTGGAAGTGTCCCTTATTTCCCACATTGTGCAAGAGGAGCACACCACTGGTCTGAGGTCTCTGATCACAATGTCTCTCTAGTTTCAGTTAGTTACTCCCATTAGGAGAATTTAAATGATTTAGCAACCTTCCTTGTGCTATAGAATCACAGCAGCAGCAGAACTGTATTCAATCACAGTCTGTAATTTTTTCCCCAGGGCAACCCTCAGTATACCATTACCATCAAGCCAATCTATGGTCCAGTGACGAGTGTGGGTGAACATGACAGGGCCAGAATCATTTGTACCGAATCCTGATGACAACCCATTAAAGATACCACACTTGTCCGGCTACATTCCAAACAGCAGAACTAACATCTGATGCAGAGGGCGAAATGATCCCGAGACGAGCCTATCATATCAAAGCTCTGCAGTCCTGCCACATCCAGGCATAAATGTCGATGGACTATTAAACAACTCACTGGAGGAGAGAACTCCACAATTATCCCCATCCTACTTAACAGAATAGCCCTTACATCAGTGTAAAAGACTTCACCGTCTTCATCTGTTGTATCTTCACCGTCCTCAGCCAGAAGCGTTCAGTTGATGATCCACCTCACCTCGCCATGATGCCCACAGAATCACAGATGCCAGTCTTTACTCAATCTGATTCGCTGCACATAACATGAAGAAACAGCTGAACAAAGTTGATACGATAAAGGCAATGGACCCTGACACCATTCCTGCAATAGGATGGAAGGCTTGTGCTGCACAACAAGCCATGTCCCTGGGAAGGCTGTTTCATTCCAGCTCCAAGTCTGACATCTCCCTGGCAATTTGGAAAATTAGGCAACTATGTCCAGTTCCCTATGAGAGGAATAATTACCATCTGACCAATGACCACCCCTTCAGTCCCATCACAAAAGCGAAATTGTTGGGAGTTCTTTTTTGACAGAGCTGGCAACTAGCACAGAAATAACCCGCTCAGTGTAATTTCCGGTAGGTCCCCATGTGTAGATGGTGCTGTTGTGGAAATGTCACTGGATTACTAATCCAGACCAGGGTCATGCTCTGGCAGCTGGTGGAAATTAAAAACAATTAATAAAATATCGAGATCTAAAGGCTCGTGTCAGTAATAGTGACCTTGAAGCCAGAGTCGATTGTAAACATCAATTTCCTTCCCCAATGTACTTTCAGGAAGTGAATCTCCAGTGCTTTCCTGGTCGGGCCTAAAAGTGACTCCAAACGCACAGACACGTGATAAATTATTCAATGGTCTCTGAAATGGTCAAGCAAGACACACAATTATATCAAACTGCTCCAAGGTCTTAAATGGTAAAACCGGACAGAACCCCCGGCCCTAGCCTCAGTATCAGAACGGGATTTACAGTCCGGTTAACCCTACTGAGGCCTCCTTCCTAACATCTGAGAGCTGGTGGAAACATTTACAGAGCTTTCCCACAGACTGCACAGAAACATCGGGAAAGGAGCAAGTCATTCAACACACTGAGCATCCTTCATTGCCTACCTTTGTTCATCAAGTGAGCTCCCGCTCACTGTGACGTGATTCCATTTCAAGCACCCGCTGAACAACAAAACCCAGTTTCAGAGTCCTCTGTCTGCAAAATGTACCCTCAGTGAGTTCAGCTAAAACAGGTAAGTAATCTACTCTGCAAGCCTTGAACTTGAGCCTGAAAGTGGGATTTGTAGTCTACATTTAAAATGAACTTTATTTCAAACTGGGGGAGAATCTTGGAGAGAACTGGAATTCTGCGTCGGAATCACGTGGTCAGTCAGATCGCGCGCTTTCTGGTGAAAAGCTTGGTGAAAGGCACAATGCTATAGTCAGTTACTGTAGTGTTACTGTACTAATTCATTACAACATATGTTTTAAAGATTTGTGTAGACTGCGCTATCTTTTGTGTTAGACTGATTATTATTTTTGTTTTGATTTTTACTGATATTATTGGAAGTTCGCCGCATACCCTCTATTTCCAATTGGTCTCCTTATTTATATTGCACCGTTTTCTATAGTACAGTGTTCCACAGGAATGCAGCTGCCGCATAATCGGAGAACTACCTGTAATAATCACTGATCCTCTATCTTCACACGATACTCCTGCTCTCTTCCTATTCCTTTAGTGTCTAGAAATCCTTATTTATATTCAGCGCCTCGGCTTCCACAGTCTAATGTGGTCGAGGAGACCCCAGGTTCACTGGTTTCTGAGTTCAGACATTTATTCTCATCTCAATGCACTTTGGCCTGTCTGTACCTCATGATGTGGGCCCTTGTTTAAGCCATCCCAGCCAGGGGAATTATCATCCTTGCTTTCATACTGTCTCGTCCTGTCGGAGGTGTACATAGTTCACCCATTTTCCTAAACTCTATGGAACACAGGTCCAGCCAACTCAACTCTGCTCCCACAACAAGCCTGTCATCCCAGAGATCAGTCTGGTCACTCTTCGCTGCACTTCCTCAATGTCAGTTTTGCCCTTTATGAGGTAAGGAGACCACACCTGCACATACTATTGCATAATGTTCGAGATTGGGTCTCACCAAGGCCATATAGGCTGTAGTAAGACACACTTACTCCAGGACTCAAACCGCTTTGAAATGAAGGTAAACACACCATATATTTTCAACAATGCTGTGTATTCCCCCAGACAGTTGAGCCTGCTCTAACCTTAGTGGGAACATTACGGCAGGCTGGTAATGTGTTGCTGTTGCTGTACAGGAAGTTAGTGAGATCACATCTGGAGTAATGTGCTTAGAATTAATCTCCTCATTGAGGAAACGACATTGGAATTAACTCAGAGATTATTACCTCAAATGATTTCTGGAACAAAGGTGTTATTCATAGAATCTTTATAGTGTAGAAACAGGCCATTTAACCCATCGACTCCACACTGATATGCTGAAAACCATCCCATGCAAACCCTAATCCCCCAGTACAATCTCTGCACACCTGACATTTTCCACGACTAATCCAGTTAACCTGCACAATTTGGAGACTGCAGGAGCAAACTGGAGTACCCGATGGGAACACTTGCAGGGACAGGGAGAATGTGCAAACTCCACACAGATAGTGACCGAGACTGAAATTGAATCCATATATCTAGTTCTGGGAGGCAGCAGTGCTAACCACTTAGCTACCTCTGTGGGCAATACAGCCTGCCTGCACAATTCAACCCTCTAAACGTGGCATAACAGAAGGGAGCTTCCATACATCTCCAAACCTGTCATTGAGCAACAGGAGGAGGACATTGAGATCTTGAGCTGTTTGGTCAGGAATAGGCGCAGGGCATGCAATCCATCGAGTTTTTAATGTAGGAACACCAGGAGCACATTCAGCCCATCGAGTGATTAAAGCAGGAACAGAATGAGTCCAATCAGCCACTGATGCCTCTTAAAGAGCAATTGGAACCGATCTTTTACTGCCTCGTTCCTGCCACACACGAATTGTGAAAGGGACTGTCGAGGTTATGGAAATGGAACAACTTCAAATAACCAACTTCACTCGGGAATGGAAAGGTATGAGTAAACGATTGGGACCGAAGGCAAGTTATTAATTTCAGTTATTAAGAAATTAACAAGAGACTTTCAAAGTCAAAGCACAATCCATCACAGTCGACATGGTTTTATTAAGGGTAAATCATGTTTGAATGATTCGTTTAACTTTTTTTTAAATGCGACAAACAAGGTGAACAAAGGGGATCCGAATGATGTATTATATCTGGACTTTCAGAAGGCAATGCATAAAGTGCCTGACAAAAGATTAATATAAAATACAAGAGCACATGGGTTTAGGAAAATTTATTTGCTTGGAGAAAATATTGACTAACCAAGAAAAAACCATGACATGGAAGTGCTGGCTTTGGACTGAGTTGGACAAGGTCAAACATCACACGGCACCAGGTTATCGTCCAACGGGTTTAGTTAAAAACACAAGCTTCCATAGCGCTGCTCATTCATCAGGTGTTAGAGAGAGAAGATCTTAGAAACAGAATTTATGAGGAAAGATCAAAAGGTTGTACAGCTCATGTGCATGAATTGAACACATCGAAGATGGTTCCTAAATCTTTCATCAGTTAGAATCGAGATTAAGGTTTTGATTGTTTATATGCAAAACTGAGAATTTATTTCAAGTCACTGCCTGGAGACACCTTCAGGTATTATCAATGTAAAGGAGGTGACCCCTCCAGTCAGGCAATGTATTTTACAGTGAGATCTTGTTTAGAGTGTGTCTGTGTCTTCACGTGGAGTCAGTCGAGGTTTATGTCCAAAGTAGGAGTTTATAAAATACCGCATTGACTGACTGTATACAAATTGTATATTTTTTGACAAAATATAATGTATCTGCAAATACAAATCGGCAAATGCAAATTCAGCTCAGATGTGTGTGTGTGTGTGTGCGTGTGTTTGCGTTCAAGCAGATGTGTGTGTCTGAGAGCGAGGTGGAGTGTCTACGTGAGGGGGTGAGAGACAGGGTATGCCTGCGTGTGAGAGAGGGGGGAGTGAGTTTGTGTGGTGGGAGGAGAGGGAGAGAGTGCATGGGTGTATTTAATGGGTAGAGCGAGAGGATGCATGTGTCCTTATTAACACACACACAGATTTGATAGATCCACTTCCCCACACACTCGCACCATGGTTTCAGAGCTTCCCCTCTCTGCAGCCTCTGCTCCATTTGTTGTTCATGTTACAGACCCAGATGCCGTCACTACACTCCCGTTCCTCCATCCAGAGTTGGGTCACCAAATCCTCAGGTCTCCCTGAATTTCTGAGGCAGCTCACAGCACAACCTCCAGTGAACCACCCGCTGCACTTCCACTAACCTTTCAGTAACAGGAGTCAGTCAGAAGCCCCACAGGTACAAGTTAGACGCCTGGTCCTTTACAATAATACCGAAGGGGCTTCCTCATGTTACTGACCACACGATCATCTGAGAGGGACCAACAGGCTTTCAGTGGACAGGCACAGACCAACTTTCAAAGGCATGTCTCAAAGCTGCTGGATCCCACTACACAACATGGAACAACAGCCCCCCACATACCATTTCATTGTTTCTGAGCTTCACAATACCAACACTCGATACATTCGGGAGTCACAAAACAACACCAGGGAAAGGCACAAAAAAAAAACAATGAATTAACTGGTAACATGTTGTGAAAATATGGATAAGGAGACAGGGAAGTGAGACAATGGTGGGTCCAATTACAAGAATGGAAACATTCAGTATAGCCATATGATAGTAGAATTATTGCCAGATTAGTTGAAATGGTTAATTACATCAAATTCTGAATCTGCCTCACAGAACTATCCCAGACACCAAAAACTGGAGCAAGGTACCAGCCAGAATGGTGAGCTGTGCCGACCATGCAAGTGGACTACTCTATAAACTCGAATACATGCCCGGCATGGGGAGCCTTGCAAATGTTTGCCAGTATATTACTACTATACGTGCACTGCATATAAGACTTGCACAGGAAGATTTGCAACCCATGCAGTGAATGACAAATGTATGGTTCTGTATCTCCATTGCACCAGTATAAGGCGAGAGATTTTGTGTGTGTGTGTTCGTGTGTGCGTGCGCGCGTGTGTATATGTGTGTGTGTATTGGCGACAGTAGATATGACATTTGTTGTTTGAGAGAGAACAGACATGGAGGAAATCAGATTAAATGTGAATAACTGACAGGAGTTTGTGTAATTAACAGAGGGAGACTGAGAACAGTGTCATAGACAGAGGTGACGTCGTGCTTGTGAATATTAAAGGAAAGGCATTGCCAGAACCAAACACAATATAAATCAATCCGTACAGGAATGATGGGATTTTGGTCTGCGTTTAAATGCAAGCCATGGAGTATCAGACTCAAATGTGCTTTGGCAAGTTTGAAGCTGGGAGAGTCAGCAGCAGATTATTGGCTTCATTAAGACTGCATTTCATAGCTCAAAGTTAAAATAGCAGATGGCATGAACCAGTGAAGTATATTCTGCAGGTGTTGATAGTTAAAATTAGAAATGGTCAGGATATGGTGTCTGTAATCAGCTCGTGGCTAAAAGCATCACCATAGATGTGACTCATCTGTTTCAGCCTCAGTTATTGACCAGGGCTAAGATGGAGTCAGAGGAAGGAAATGGAATTTGTATCCAGAACAGAAGATGGTGACCTCCAAGCTTTCAATATTTAAATAGCAAGGGCAGTGATGCAATGAATCCTGCTTCATAGCTGAAACTGAGTAGGTCACCCCACAAGGCGCAGTGTCAGAACTAAAGACGGAGAGAAAGACTGAAACAAGTTCACTGTTGTTGTTCCTGGTGGTTTAGAGAGTTAATGTTTACAGAGTAGAGTAATTGAAAACAAGAGTAATACAGTCGCACATGGTTCATGCAAATAATAAATAGACAGCGAAACTTACCAGGGACTCCAACAATAGCCAGGATAGGATAATAAAAATATTGAATAATGTAAAGTGCATATTTGATCCGCGGTGATAATAGCTACCAATAATATGTAGGAAGAATTCAAACATAACTGGATAAACTCCCGTTCGTTGTTGGAAGATTCCAGTTTAATGTTCTCAGATTCTGATCTCTCTTCCCCTTCTCTCTGGAGCTGGTGATCCCTGTTAGTGCTGTCCGTGTTGCTCCCACTCATACCATGGGATAACATATTGAACAGAGCCCATTTATCATTCAAAGATAGAAACCCTCCACTGGGATAGTTATAATTAACGGAGACTGACATTAATCACAATCAACAAACAATCACATTCAGACAACCAATTCCATACATCATGTTACATATCACAATGAAAGGCAAAATCTACTCAGTTTGAATGGAATGGATAAAGTTTGCTGAGGGATCGATTATAAATCTTTCAATTTTTTAAATCTTTCTTCCCTGAATGTGGGAGTATTGCCGGAACACAGCTGGATTGTATATGTTTTGCCCTGTTTCTTTATGGGACTGGGATACAATAACATACCGGCTGCAAAAGATGTCTGGTGGGGAAGATTCTAGATACCTTTCTGTAATGCTGCTCCTAGTTTGAAATGCCCTGTTATCAAGTCCTTGCATAACCTTGAGACATCATTCAGAGCTTTAAAACTGCTGCTCAGAAACAGGGAAAAACAGGAGGCAGTCACTCAACTGCTCGAGCCTGGAACACAGGAACAGGAGGGAGTCACTCAACTGCTCGAGACTGGGATACAGGGACAGGAGGGAGTCATTCAACTGCTCGAGACTGGGACACAAGAACAGGAGGGAGTTACTTAACTGCTCGAGATTGGGACACAGGAACAGGGGGCAGTCATTCACCCGCTCAAACCTGGGACACAGGAACAGGAGGCAGTCCCTCAACTGCTCGAGACTGGGACACAGGAACAGGAGGGAGTCACTCAACTGCTCGAGACTGGGACACAGGGACAGGAGGCAGTCACTTAACTGCTCGGTACTGGAACAGGAGAAATCAGGGGGCGAGTGAGGCCCCAGGGTCCTGTTACGCAGGAACACAAGGAGATGACTCACTCCCCATCAGTATGGGTCACTGGGAGAGAAGGGGAATTGTCTTATTTCAGACAAAAATATCAGAGCTTTGAAACTGCTGCTCAGAAAAAGGGAAAAACAGGAGACATTCACTCAACTGCTCGAGCCTGGGACACTGGACCAGGAGGCATTCACTCAACTGCTAGAGGCTGGGATACAGGACCAGGAGGCATCCACTCAACTACTAGAGGCTGTGACACAGGAACAGGAGGCATTCACTCAACTGCTAGAGGCTGGAACACAGAACTAGGAGGCATTCACTCAACTGCTCGATAGTGGGACACAGGAACAGGAGGGAGTCACTCAACTGCTCGAGCCTGGGACACAAGAACAGGATGGAATTACTCAACTACTCGAGATTGGGACACAGGAACAGGAGGCAGTCACTCAACTGCTTAATACTGGGACACAGGAACAAGAGGCAGTCACTCAACTGCTCAGGACTGGAACGGGAGAAATCAGAGGGCGAGTGAGGCCCCAGGGTCCTGTTATACAGGAACACAAGGAGGTGACTCACTCCCGATCAGTATGGGTCACTGGGAGAGAAGGGGAATTGTCTTGTTTCAGACAGAAATATCTGAAAAAGTTGCATGAGCGAGCCATTCAATCCTGCTCCAACATTCTCTAAGACCACGGCTGATCTGATTGTGATTTCCTCATTCCGCTCTCTGCAGCCTCTGCTCCATTCGTTGATCATGTTGCAGACCCAGATGCCCTAACGGCAGCCCCCATGACCCATCAAGAGTAGGTCACCAAAGTCTCTGGTCTTCCTGAATGTCCCACAGCAGTTTAAAGCACAGTCTCTAGGAAACGGTGCTCAACATTTCCACGAATGTACCAAAACTAGAATTAAGTCAAATGACACTCAACTGCAAGTAGGAACCTGGTCTGAATCAGTAACAATTGAGGGGATTCCTCATGTTACTGAGCACACGATCAGCAGCGAGTGATTAACACAGGCATTGAATGGATAGGCACAGAGCAAGTTACAAAGATGTGCCTGAAAACTGCTCGAAACCTACTCTTCAAAATGGGGCACAGGACAGGATACTTGGAAGTCAAAGAAAATGCAAGCTATGCATTTTGCACATTGTTTTTAAGCATCTTAATGTTGGAAACTGCTGCTCTCGGGTGAGCAACATTCAAGGTAAGAGGAAGATATGGGACAGTTATTCACATTAAAACTGGACAACTAAAACTGGATGTCAGGGTTTAAATACCAACAGTTTTAAATAGCAACAAATGGGAGGGATTTGGGAAATAGACAGAGAGAGAGACTTAGATAAAGTGCTATGGGAGGATGTGTTCACAGGTTTCAGAATGCTGAAGTGAAGGCATTTGGATGGCATCTCACAACATAAACTGGTATTTCCGGGAATGAATAATTAATGGGATATTGGAGTGAGGTCAGACAGGGACATGGAGTCTTGGAGATATGCAGCACGGAAACAGATCCTTCTGTCTAACCCGTCCATGTCGATCAGATATCCCAAATTAAACGAGTCCCATTTGCCAACATTTGGCCCATATCATTGTAAACCCTTACTCTTCATGTACCCATTCAAATGTCTTTTAAATGTTGTAAGTGTAACAGCCTCCTCCATCTCCACTGGCAGCTCATTCCAAACATGCACCAACCTCTGTTGGAAAAAGTTGCTCCTTCGGTCATTTTTAAATCTTACCCCTCTCACCATAAGTCCATGTCCTCTAGGTTTGGGGAAAAGACCTTGGCGATTCACCCTATACATGCCCCTCACGCTCCAGGAAAAATCACCCCAACGTACTCACCCTCTCCCTATTGCTCAAATTCTGGCAACTACCTTGTAAATCTTTTCTGACTCGCTTCAATATTCATAATATCTTTCCGATAGGAGGGAAACGTGAATTGAATGCAATACTGCAAAAGTGGCCAAATTAGGTGCTGTACAGCAGCAACGTGACCTCAAAGCACTAGCCAGTAAAGGCAAGCATACCAAATGCCTTCTTCACTATCCTACCTACCTGCGATTCTACTTTCAATGAACTATGAACCTGGATTGGAAGGTCTCATGGATCAGGAACACCCCGCAGAACCTTACCATTAAGTGTATACGTCCTTTCCTGATTTGCATTTCCAAAATGCAGCACCTCACATTTATCTAAATTAAACACCATTTGCCACGCCTCAGCCCATCTGACCAGGATCCCATTTTATCCTGAGGTAAACCTTCTTGCTGTCCACTAAACCATCAATTTTGGTGTCATCTGTAAATTTACCAATTATCGCTGCTATGTTCGCATCCAAATGATTTACATAAATCCTGAAAATACTGGACCCAGCACGGATATTTGTAGAACACCACTGGTCACAGACCTCCTGTTGGAAAAGCAACCCTTCACCACCACCCTCTGTATCTTACCTTCGAGCCAATTTTATATCCACGTGGCTAGTTCTCCATGTCTTCCATGTGAACTAAACTTGTTAACCAGTCTGCCATGTGGAAAGGGTCAAATGTTTGACTGAAGTCCATGTCGACAAGGTGCACCTCTCGGCTTCAATGAACCCTCTTAGTCACTTCTTCAAAATAAATCTCCGTCAATTTAGCGAGACACGATTCCCCAAGCTTCAAGCCTTGTTACCTATCCCTTATCAGTCCTTGCCATTCAAAATACATGCAAACCTTGTGCCACATAATCCTCACCAACAATTTGCCCTCCACTGTCGTCAGCCTCACCGGCTTTTCCTTACCTTCCTTCTTAAATGGTTTTAGTAATTCCAACAAGTTATCAAATCTCCTATCTCCCGCTACCTCACCTGTGGCAATTGACAATACAAATATCCCAGCAAGGGCCCAACAATCACTTCCCTTGTTCTCGGGTACACCTGGGGATTTTCCCACCTTTACAGGCTTTACGAAGTCCAGCATCTCGTCCTCTGTAATGCAGACACTTTTCACGATACCACTGTTAAGTTCTCTGGCTTCCATATCCTTCTGCACAGTCAAAATGCTTGTTCAGTGTCGCCTCCATCTCCTGTGGTTCCGCACATCGGCAGCATTGCTAATCTTTAGATGGCCCAAAACTCTCCGGAGTTACTCTTTTCTCCTAAATGTATGGGTAGAGTACATTTGGATTCTCCTTAACCCTATTTGCCAAAACTATCTCATGTCCCCATCATGGCCTCCTTATATCCCGCTTAAGTATACTCCTACTCGCTTTAGAATCACTGGACATTG
Source organism: Chiloscyllium punctatum (assembly GCF_047496795.1). Taxonomy (NCBI): domain Eukaryota; kingdom Metazoa; phylum Chordata; class Chondrichthyes; order Orectolobiformes; family Hemiscylliidae; genus Chiloscyllium; species Chiloscyllium punctatum. The sequence continues at coordinate 32,913,516 of NC_092759.1, read as the reverse complement.
ACTTTAAATCTGGAATTAGACAATAGACAATAGACAATAGATGCAGGAGTAGGCCATTCTGCCCTTCGAGCCTGCACCGCCATTCAATATGATCATGGCTGATCATTCCTAATCAGTATCCTGTTCCAGCCTTATCTCCATACCCCTTGACTCCACTATCTTTAAGAGCTCTATCCAATTCTTTCTTAAAAGAATCCAGAGACTGGGCCTCCACTGCCCTCTGGGGCAGAGCATTCCACACAGCCACCACTCTCTGGGTGAAGTAGTTTCTCCTCATCTCTGTCCTAAATGGTCTACCCCGTATTTTTAAGTTGTGTCCTCTGGTTCGGCACTCCCCCATCAACGGAAATATGTTCCCTCCTGCCAGAGTGTCCAGTCCTTTCATAATCCTATACGTTTCAATCAGATCCCCTCTCAGTCTTCTAAACTCAAGGGTATACAAGCCCAGTCGCTTCAGTCTTTCTGTGTAAGGCAATCCTGCCATTCCAGGAATTGACCTCGTGAACCTACGCTGCACTCCCTCAATAGCCAGAATGTCTTTCCTCAAATTTGGAGACCAGAACTGTACACAGTACTCCAGGTGTGGTCTCACCAGGGCCCTGTACAGCTGCAGAAGCACCTCTTTGCTTCTATACTCAATCCCTCTTGTTATGAAGGCCAGCATGCTATTAGCCTTCTTCACGACCTGCTGTACCTGCATGCTTGCCTTCATTGACTGGTGGACAAGAACACCCAGATCTCTCTGAACAGCCCCTTTACCTAATTTGATACCATTGAGGTAGTAATCTGCCTTCCTGTTCTTGCCACCAAAGTGGATAACCAGACATTTATCCACATTAAACTGCATCTGCCATGCATCTGCCCACTCACCTAACTTGTCCAGGTCACCCTGTAATCCCCTAACATCCTCATCACATTTCACCCTACCACCTAGCTTTGTGTCATCAGCAAATTTGCTAATGTTATTGCTGATACCATCTTCTATATCATTTACATATATTGTAAAAAGCTGCGGTCCCAGCACGGATCCCTGCGGTACCCCACTGGTCACTGCCTGCCATTTCGAAATGTAGCCGTTAATCACTACCCTTTGTTTCCTATTAGCCAACCAATTCTCTATCCAATCTAGTACTTTGCCCCCAATCCCGTGCGCCCTAATTTTACTCACTAACCTCTTGTGTGGGACTTTATCAAAAGCTTTCTGAAAGTCCAGGTACACTCCATCCACTGGATCTCCCTCGTCCATCTTCCGAGTTACATCCTCAAAAAATTCAAGAAGATTAGTCAAGCATGATTTCCCCTTCATAAATCCATGCTGACTCTGTCCTATCCTGTTACTATTATCCAGATGTGCCGTAATTTCATCCTTTATAATAGACTCCAGCATCTTTCCCACCACTGAGGTCAGACTAACTGGTCTATAATTTCCTGCTTTCTCCCGCCCACCCTTCTTAAAAAGTGGCACAACATTAGCCGCCCTCCAATCCTCAGGAACCAACACCGATTCTATTGAACTCTGGAAAATAATCACCAGCGCATCCACGATTTCCTGAGCCACCTCCTTCAGTACCCTGGGATGCAGGCAATCAGGTCCCGGAGACTTATCAACCTTCAGACCTAACAGTCTCTCCAACACCAAATCCTGGCAAATAGAAATTCCCTTAAGTTCAGGTCCTTCAGCCACTGTTACCTCAGGGAGATTGCTTGTGTCTTCCCCAGTGAACACAGATCTGAAGTACCCATTTAATTCCTCTGCCATTTCTTCGTTCCCAGTAATATATTCCCCTGCTTCTGTCTTCAAGGGCCCAATTTTTGTCCTAACCATTTTTTTGCCTTGGACATACCTAAAAAAGCTTTTACTATCCTCCTTTATATTCTTGGCCAGTTTACCTTCGTACCTCATTTTTTCTCTGCGTATTTCCTTCTTACTAATCCTCTGTTGTTCTTTAAAAGCTTCCAAGTCCTCCGTTTTCCCGCTTATCTTCGCTAAGTTATACTTTTTCTCTTTTAACCTTATATGTTTCTTTACTTCCCTTGTCAGCCACGGCTGCCCATGTCTCCTCCTGGGATCTTTCTTCCTTTTAGGAATGAACTGATCCTGCATCTTCTGCATTATACACAGAAATATCCGCCATTGTTCCTCCATGGTCTTCCCTGTTAAGGTATTAAACCATTGAACTTTGGCCAGTTGCTCCCTCATAGCTCCATATTTCCCTTTATTCAACTGAAATATTGTCACTTCAGATTGTACCCACTCCCTCTCAAATTGCAGATTGAAGCTTATTGTATTATGGTCACTACTTCCCAATGGCTCCTTCACTTCGAGGTCACTGACCAATTCTGGTTCGTTACACAATACCAGATCCAGAATCGCCTTATCCCTGGTCGGCTCCAGCACCAGCTGCTCTAAAAATCCATCTCTGAGGCACTCCACAAAGTCTCTTTCTTGAGGCCCGATACCATCCTGATTCACCCAGTCTACCTGCATGTTAAAATCCCCCATAACAACTGTAGTAACATCTTTGCGACAAGCCAATTTCAGCTCCTGAAATTAAGAGGCTAATGATGATGACAAAGACATTTTCGATTTTTGGAAATAACCCAACTGGTTCGCTGACGTTCTTGAAGTCAGTAAACTGCCACCCTCACCTGTCATTGGTTACACGTGACTCCAGATCGACAATAATGTGTATGACACTTAACTGCCCTCTAGGCAATTAGTAATCGGCAATAAATGCAGGCCCAACCAGCGATACTCTCATCCCGTGAATGAATACTGAAACCCCTCGATTCCTCCTCTCTCTACCTGAAATATGTTTCCCTCTTATCCATGACCAGACCCTCAATTTCTCCAGTCCTCCAGCATTCCTTACACTTACCAGCCTTACCCTTCACCCTAACAGGGACATACTGTGTCTGGGCTCTTGACATCTCATTTTTGAAGGCTTCAATCTTCACAGTTGGCCCGTTATTTGCGAATATCTGTCCAAATCCAGTTTGGAAGTTCTTGCTAATATCATCAAAATTGGCATTACTCAAATCTCCTTTTCCATCTCTATTTTAAAACTAACGGAATTATGATTATTTGTCCAAAGGTGCATCCTAACTGATATCTCAGTCACCTGACCTGCCTTATTTCCCAAGCGTAGTTCATGTTTAGCTCGTTCTCTGTGATGGAGAGTATAGGATAAGCGAATGCAGCTTTGTTACTGTTAGTGGGGTCAGCAGTGTATTCGACTCATTGGATTGAATCCAACAATAATTCGTCTCCTAGCTATTTTCACTGAGTGTGACAGAGGGATCGACTGCACAAAGCCGAGCTAGTTTCCTGGTGCTATCTTATCAAGCTTTTCTCATTAACCCCCACCCCATGGTGTCCTTCTCATACAATGCCAACCCTATTCTCCCACCCATCATGTCTGGAGGTATTCACCATCGCCCAGATACCTCTGGATATTCCGTGATCCCTGGCACTGGTGCCATCTTTAAAAGGCCAATAGGCACACGGTGGAGCTTTCTCAGTTTGGAGCTGCCCTGCACAGTTTACCCCGAGTATTGCAGATAATGGGAAATTACAAGACGGTTTGTCGACAGGGGAACGGAGGTCCAACTGGATGGGCGAGTACAGAGGGGGGCCTTACTCTTCCCAGAGGGGGGCCACACCACCAGACCCACCAAACATGGTCTGAGCTCTCCACCCAGCTCAGTGCAGTATCTGCGGTCTGATTAAATGTCCAGCAATACAGGACAATCATCCAAAACCTTCCCCGCTCTGCCAGGGTCAGTGTCACTCTATTCCCTCTGCTCCCTCACCCTCACTGTATATCTGTTATAGCACCGACCCCGAACAAGGCTCATGGCCCACCACTCTCACTGCTGCATGCAGCACCTTCCCCCGTCTCTCTCTCTCTCTCTCTCTCTCTCTCTCACCCCCTCTCTGTCCCCCCACTATCCAGCCCCCCCCCCAGCACTAATTAACTATGGACTGACTCCCTCCAGACACCTCACCATATCTCCCCCTACCTACACCAGCACTAACAACAGTGCCACCCACTCCTACCCTCCCTCCCTCCCCTTCTCCCATTCCAGGAGAAACAGCGAGGAATAGAACAGAAGGTGCCATGCCGTGTGGTGGAGTGCCCGATATCCATTCCCTCACCCACCTCCCCCCGCCATGTGGGGAGTACCCTGGTAGATTCTGAAACATCCACGTCCCACCGATCGAGTAATGAGCAATGTTCAGTGAAGGGAAATTCTCACTTTAAACCCACTGGCAGCTCCTTTCCCCCCCGGCACAACTTGGAAGCCATGGCCCTGATGCCATCTCCCTTTTGTGTTGAGCTGGTACAAATAGAATCCCCACGGTCTCGGTGGGCATGAGGTTGAACTGACAACACACCATCTCCACCACCTCCCAGGAAGCGGGCACGGAGACTCCTTCCTCCTGTAAACAGCTCAGATACTGACACTAATTTGTGAGATTTTCCACTACCGCCACTTGTCCTGACTTCTTCGATAATCTGTGCTCATACATCCAGCACCCTCTGCTCTTGCACCTCTTTTATAACAGTATAGCCTGTTTAATGTTACCTTTCAATGTCCTTCCTACCAAAGAGCATCACCTCACACTCTTCTGCTTTGATCAGCATTTGCCATACGCCTGATGGACTTCCATGCTGTCCTCAACAAACTTTACAATTCTTCCAAGTTTGATATCTGCAAAGATTGAAATTGTCCTACAATCACACTCCACACAGAAATACTGACACACACCAGACAGAACGACTGAAATATTGACAAGGTTACCATGAAGCGAGAGAAATACTGACCTCTCCATGTCTGTAGTGTCAATGAACAGCAAGTGCCTCTATGTGTGTATATTGGTGTGTGTATCTGTGTGTGGCGAACCTGGCAGTCTCTGTGGTGTTTAAAGTGATGTAATGTCCCCCGACAAGAGTTCTGAGTAAGGGTCACTCGATCCAAAACGTCAACTTTCATTTGTGTCCAAAGATGGCTTCCAGAGCTGCTGAGCTTTCTGTTGTTGTCAATCTCTGTTGCACTCCAAACCCCATCCCCCACCTCCCACCTCCGATGTCACTGTAATCGTGGTGGTAAAGTGTGTAAACCATCAGGGATTCAGTTTGGGAGGGAGAGAGAGGGCAGCAGTTCACAGCACAATCCAATCTAAATTTTGATTGCACCAAACACACACACACACACCCACACACAAAAACACACACACACACACACACACACACACACACACACAAACACACACACACACACACACACACACAAGGTTGGTGTGGACAGGATTGTCATTGGACTGAAGCCCTCAGAGTGGAACAGTTTCATGTGCACAAATGTCTGCTCTCCTTCTCTAATGTGGAAACGGTTTGTCACTGGGTAGTATTTTTAATACACAGTCTACTCATTAAAGCATATTTCCATTGCAATTATATCCAAGCAAATCTGAGTAGCCACATTGCAAGGCGATGAGATTAATTTTAATGCACTTCCTGTAACTTGCAATTTTTAATGTCTTACTCTTACAAGTAAACTTACATGTGAGAAAGGATTGAAAAGACCGAAACCAGACCAGCAGAGTGTGGGATTGATCACTTTAAAGAAAAGAGGGAAAGGGAGAGGAAGGGAGAGCGGTTTTGACCCCGTTTCAGTGATTCACACCAAAAACAACAAGAGTTCCAATTCCACAGAGATGCAGAGACAGAGATCCACACACTAATGCAGGAACACATCTAACAAGCACAGAGAGATAGACACGCACATAATGGTACACCGCGACATATGTAGACACACGGGAATAGACAAACACAACAGAAACATGCAGATACATAATTGGATATGTAAATACACATAGACCCATCGAGTTATACAGGGTATTTGCAAACAGACCTATCGGCCCATACAGTCCATGCTGACAATAATTCCAAACTAAACCAGTCCCATCTGCCTGCGCTTGGTCCAGATTTATCCAAACATTCGCTTATTCTTGTCCTTAATCAAGTGCATTTTAAATGCTGTAACTTTACCCATAATTCATCACATCCTCAGGAAGTTCACTCTCTACATGAACCACATGCTGTGTAAAAAAACAACCTCACAGGTCCTGATCATGTGAACCCAATAACTCTGTAGGAGGATCAGGAATTGATTGCAGAGCCCCTTGCTGAGATGTTTTTATCATGAATAGCCACAGGTGAAATGCTGGAATTCATGAGTTTGACTAAAGTTGTGCTATTAAACAAAATGGAAAGGAAGAGCTCGGGAACTATAGATTGGTGAACCTGATATCGGTGGTCGGCACGTTTTTGGAGGGAATCATGAGGTACAGGATTTACATGTATTTGGAAAGATACATTAGGGATAGAACAATGTGAGGGCTGTAAATGCTGGAGATGAGAGTCTAGATTAGAGTGGTGCTGGAAAAGCACAGCAGGTCAGGCAGCATCTGAGGAGCAGGAAAATAGATGTATTGGGCAAAAGCGCTTTATCAGGATAGGCAAATTGGATTGTGCCTGGAAAATCATGGCTCACTAACTTGATTATTTTTTGTTTAGAAGTAACGGAGAGGATTGATGTGGGCTGAACGCTGGATGTGATCTATACAGACTTCAATTAGGCATTCGACAAGGTTCTGCATGGGAGACTGGTTAGCAAGGTTAGGTCACATGGAATACAGGGGGAATTAGCCAGTTGGATACAGAATTGGCTTAAAAGTAGAGGACAGAGGGTTGTGGTGGAGGGTTGTTTTTCAGACTGGAGGCCCGTGACCAGTGGAGTGCCACAAGGATCGGTGCTGGTTCTGCTACTTTTCATCATGTATATAAATGGTTTGCATATGAACATCGGAGATATAGTTCGTAAGTTTGCAGATGACACCAAAATTGGAGGTATAATGGCCAACAAATAAGATTACCTCAGATTACGACAGGATCTTGATCAGATGAGCCAATGGACCGAGGAGTGGCCGACAGAGTTTAACTTAGATAAATGTGAGATACTGCATATGGGAAAGGCAAATCAGGGCAGGACTTATACATTTAATGGTCAAGTTATGGGGAGCGGTGCTGAACAAAGTGACCTCAGAGTATAGGTTTATAGTTCCTTGAAAGTGGATTTGCAGGTAGATAGAATAGTGAAGAAAGTATTTGGCATGTTATTGGTCAGTGTATTGTGTATGTGAGTTAGGAGAATGGGTTACATCTGTACAGGACAAAGGTTAGACCACTTTTAGAATACTGTATGCAATTCTATTCTACCTGCTGTAGGAAGGATGTTGTGAAACCTGAAAGGGTTGAGAAAGGGTTTACAACAATGTTGCCAGGACTGGAGTGTTTAAGCTACAGGTAGAGGCTGAATAGGCTATGGCTGTTTTCCCTGGAGCATCCGAGGATGAGGATTGACTTTAGAGGTTGTTAAAATCATGGGTGCAATGGTTAGAGTGAATAGCCAAGGTCTTTTCCCTACGGTAATGCAGCCGAAAACTAGACGGCAAAGGTTTTAGGTGAGATGGGAAAGACATAAAAGGGATCCAATGGGCAACATTTTCATGTAGAGGGTGGTTGTGTGTAATGAGCTGCCAGAGGAAGGTGTGGAGGCTGGTACAATTACAACATTTAAAAGGCATCTGGATGGGCAGATGAATGGGAAGGGTTCAGGTAGAAATGGGCCAAATTCTGGCAAAGGGATGAGATTAATTTTGGCTATCTAGTCTGCATGGACGCGTTGGACCAAAGGGACTGTTTCCATGCTATACAGCTCTATGACGCTATGTCTTTTTAGAAAAGTGCTCCTCTTATCTAAAAACAATCTCCCACTCGAGGTAAAAGACGCCTACAATTCAACATTATCGATACCCCTCATGATATTATAAATCTCTATAATGTCACCTCTCAGCCTCCTATGCTCCAGTAGATAATGTCCAAGTCTATTGAGCCTGTCCTTACAACTCAAAGACTCCATTCCCAGCAACATCCTGATAAATCTCTTCTGAACGCTCTCGAAATTGATAATATCCTTTATATAACAGGGCGGACAGAACTGCACACAGTCCTCCAAGACATGCCTCACGAATGTCCTGTGCAACCTGAACATACCGTCCCAAATCCTGCACTCAAAGGACTGTCCACTGCTACTTGTCATGTATATAAATGATTTGGATGTGAACATGTGAGATATAGTTAGTAAATTTGCAGGTGACACCAAAATTGGAAATGTAGTGGACAATGAAGAAGGCTACCTCAGAGTAAAATGGTATCTTGATCAGATGGGCCAATGGATTGAGGAGTGGCAGATGGAGAGATATTTAGATAAATGTGAGGTGCTTCATGTTGGAAAGCAAATCAGAGCAGGACGCATACACTCAATGGTCAAGTCCCGGAGAATGTTGCTGAACAAAGAGACCTTGGAGTACAGGTTCGTAGTTCCTTGAAAGTAGAGTCGCAGGTAGATACGATAGTGAAGGTGTTTGGTATGCTTTCCTTTATTGTTCAGACCACTGAGTACAAGAGTTGGGAGGTCATGTTGTGGCTGCAAAGAACATTGGCTAGGCCACTTTTGGAATATTGTGTGCAATTCTGGTCTCATTCCCATTGGAAAGATGTGAAACTTATAAGAGTTCACAAAAGATTTACAAGAATGTTGCCAAGGCTGGAGGATTTGAGCTGTAGGGAGAGCCTAAATAGGCTGGGGCAGTTTTCTCTGTGGGTGAATTATAGAGGTTCATAAAATCATGAGAGGCATGCAAAGGGTAAATAGACAATGTCTTTTCCTTAGGTTAGGCGAGTCTACAACTGGAAGGCAAAGGTTTAGGGTGAGCGGGGAAAGATTTAAAAGTGACCTCAGGGGCAATTTTGTTTTTGCACAGAGGGTGGTGCGCGTATGGAATGAGTTGCCAGAGGAAGTTGTGGAGGCTGGTCAAATTAAAGTATTTAAAAGACGTCCGGATCAGTATATGAATAGGAAGGGATATGGGCAACGTGTTGGCAAATTTAACGAGATTATGTTAAGCCAACTGGTCGGCATGAACGAGTTGGACCAGAGGGTCTCTTTCCATGCAGTACCCCTCTATGACTCTATGTCTCTATTATGAAGGCCTGCAAGCGAAACACCTTCATAACTACCCTGCCCACACATGATACAAACTTCAAAGAATTATGCCTGAAACCATAAGTCGTTCTGTTCTTCAACACTACTATTGGCTCGACTTTTCATTGTATATGTGTTTTCTTTGTTTGTTTTACCAAAGTACAATACCTTGCATTTAGCAACATTATACTCCATCTGCCATTCTTTAGCTAGTGAGTGATCGTACTGGGGAAGAAAGGCTGGAAATTAATCAGCTGCCTGTATCATTTAATAGTTTTAGGAAGAGGGCAGTCACACGTTAGAGGTGGGAAACAGTGATCGGTGTTTGAGGCCAGAAAGTATGTGCTTTCTTTGTCTCAGATGTTCAGTATTGATATCTATTCGAGTTCCTTCATAGTGCAGTGTGTGTCTGCATGACTTCATTCCCTCATATTGCAGACTACAGATAATATTCATTTATGCTGGAAATAATAGCCAAGTATTTAAAGATGTTCATATTTTATCTTGAAAGTAGAGCACATAAACTCGACATCCTACAATTGAGGCAAGTACCTTGTATTTTTTAAACAATGTTATTATTCTCACTGTGTTATTCAGTAAAGTGAACCAGATTTCAATGAATCTATACCAAACTGAAAGCTGGCACTTAAAATTAAACATTTAGGCACTGGTTAGGTCTTGTGTAGTCAGTAGTGTTCCTACCTCTGATGCAGAGCTCTGGATTCTATTCCAATTCCTGAATTTGTCTGAACATGTCCCTAGCTCGAGACCAGACAGTCTGGATTCAGGTGCAGAGGTGTGTCACAGCATGTCAGAACAGGCTGCTGAACAAACACACAGGAGAATAGTGTTCGAAGTTTAGGGACTATTGTGGAGTGGTGGTAGTGTCCCTCCCTCTGGCTGCAAAGCTCGAGTTTCAAATCCTACCAGAGGTGTTTTATAATATGTTTGAACACGTTGACTAAAATGAGTTTAGAATTGTGATTTGATCGAGATGGAAGAGGTTTCAGTATTCAATTTCAGAATTTAATCTCCGGATGACTGAAACCACAGGCCCTGGTTTGGAGTCACATTTGCACCTTCTAGAGGTTTATAAATTCATGAAGGGCATGGATAAGGTGAGTAGTCAAGATCTTTTCACCACGTTTGGAAGTCCAGAATTAGAAGGCATATATTTAATGTGAGAGGGGAATGATTTTAAAGGGAGCTCAGTGGCAACTTTTTCACTCAGAAATTGGAGCGTGTATATGATGAAATGCCGGAGGAAGTGGTGGAGGTTGGTATAATTACAACATTTAAAAGGCACCCAGATGGGTATATTAATAGGAAGGATTTAGAAGGATATGGGCAAATTGCTGACACATTGATCAGATTTCCTGCAGTGTAGAAACAGGCCTTTTTGCCCAACAAGTCAACACCAACCCTCTGAAGAGTTACCTACCCAGAAACATTTAACCTTGACTAATGCATCTGACACTATGTTCAATTTAGCATGGCCAATTCACCCAATCTGCACATCTTTGGACTGTGGGAGGAAACCAAATCAGACACTGGGATAAAGTGCAAACTCTACACAGTCAGTCACCCTGGTAATATGAGGCAGCAGTGCTAACCACTGAGCCACCGCACCGACCCAAATAGGGCACGATTAATTTAGGAAATCAGGTTGCATGGACTAGTTCGTCAAAAGTGTTTGCTTCAGCGCTGTACAACTCTAGGATTCGTTAAGACATTGGATCAAGGTACCTATGTAATCTTCACTGTTCACGATATAGCCAATCTTGGTTTCATCTTTCTAACCACACCTTCCATAATTATCATCTGAATCATTTCTATAAATGACAAACAAAAATGGATTGAGCATAAGTCCCTGTGGAACACCACTGTGCACGGTGTCACAAAGCTTGTCCCTTTTCACTGAAAGTTTCCTTTTCTCAAAGATACTGTATTATTGATTTTTTTTTTCAGAGGTATCGTAAGTAGCTCTAAGCTCCAAGGTGACTGGTTTGGTCCAGAGATTAAACGGTGTTGTGATCAAAGGTGTAATGAAAGGGGAGTGGTCAGCTGTCTCGGTGAGCTGTTCAGTCCAGATGGAGTTCAGCTGTGTGGACAATCTCTCTCTCTCTCTCTCCCTCTCTCTCTCTCTCTCTCCTTGTGCCCTTCTAACTTCAACCGGTTAGCAGATGTTCCACCTTTCCAGTTTTTAATGCGGGTTTGCTTATTGGGACTGGTGTGTACGTTCAGAACAGCTAATTAAGTCTAGTTTGAATAGACTGAGTTCTGTAGGGTTGTTTATTCTGTTCTTTGTGTTTCATTGTGTAATTTTGTGAATTACATTTTGGCTATATTAAAACATGATAGTCAACCTAGCTAGGTTACTCTGGGTAATTTTCACTGTGCAATTATTGAAACAAATTGCATTTTTAAGCAGGTCTCTCCTGCCTGCTTAAGAACGTTTTGAGTGAGCTGGCCTAGAACAAAACATCAGGCCTCCAGTCTGAAAAATAGCCCTCCTCAATAATGCTGTCTCCTGCTATTAGGCAAACACACACACAGGTACACAGAACCACACGCACACACACACACACAGATACAGACACATACACAGAGACACACACAGGCAGACAGACACACACACAGACACATGCACACACTCAGACACATGCACAGAGACACACACAGGCAGACAGACACACATACACAGATATATTTCATAATATGATTCAATATAATGATTGAATAACGACCTTTTCTGGATAATGACTCCTTGATCAACAACCATACTGCAAATATTTAAAACGTGAAGAGACATGCGTGGAGAAAGAGCTGAAGGTGATTTATCAGCAGATGGTGACGTTTCCCATGTGCACTGCGTTAAATCCCGGGAAAATAGATGTGGAGCTGGTTTCATGTTATGCAGTTTGTTGCAAACTCGCAAAGGTCATTGTAATAATCAAAAAAAAAGCTTGGTCGCATAGGACCGTCTGAATATTGTATTCAATTTCAGTCTGAGCATCTTTCAGATGAAATGGTGTGCTGTTGAAAAACACAAAAAAAGACAGAGTAAAGTTTTTGGAGGAGATAAGAAAGCATGAAGTACACCTGACATCATGTGAATGTGGTCAAATCTTTAAAGTAGGTGTTGCGTCTCCAAGTGACGATTCAATTGCTACTCATTTGGATGTAACTTCTGTCTGCAGTTATGTTAGGACATCAGCCCCATTTTCAATGCTTCACCTTGAATAATACGCTGCACCTTTCAAGTCCATGAACTCAATCTTATTCAGCTGTGCGTGTTCGTGAAATGCCTTTGTGTCTGAAAAAAAAAACAAATTCGAAATTAATCCACACCCATACTTTTCCTTTCTTTCAATGATAAATTCCCTCCTTGTATGTCAGTTCGTGCGTCTTTTAAAACACTGTGAGATCAGAAATCTACGTTTTATTTTCGGAAATTCATCCAGGATTTCAATAACTTTATTGAATGGAAGAAACTCTCATCCAATCTTTCCTTAATCATTCACTAGTGGTTTTGAAGCCCTAACTGAATTGGTAGGTTCACTCGAAAGAGGGACCTTCCCCGATTTAGTCACTTCAAACCTCACATTATGTGAAAATCTCTTTTGTTTCCGTTTAAGCTTGCGTGTTTCTGGTGCAGCAATTCCACATTTCGTGAATAAACTCCTTCATTCTCTATCATACCGATGAAACCATTTATATCCTTGCTGATGATTTTATGTCTCAGTAAACCCCGTCCCCGGGATTCCTAATATCTTGCTGTCCAGGAAGCAGCGTTTGTGCCCTTTATAAACTTTCACGTGTCTTTGGTGGAGAACGAGGTCAAGGATTACACTGAGGGTGACCGATTTCACAGTTATGCAATGAACTCTTTGCTTTTTAAATACGATTACACCAAATCTCCATGACCTGAGTGAGTCTCAGCTATTTCTAAAGGTAACTGAAGTTCAAATACATCATGGTAGGCCTATAGATATTCCAGTGCAGACTAGTTCTGGACAGTAAATATCATTACCAAAGGCCACCATAGATCTGAATTCAATACTTTTCACACAGTAATTATCGTAACTATTGTGTATCGTATTTCTGTGCTCTTGCCCACTTTGTCCATCACTACATGTGTCCTTGTATTGAGTTCTACTGAATGATTAATTTGTGAATGGAGACTTTCCCTTCACCTCTTATTCGAAACTCCATGGATCATTGAATAATTGTACTCATATGCTTGCAGAGGACAGTCCTGCCATTGCAAGGATGAATCAGTGAACTTTCCCCCGTATCCTCGAAGGCAAGGATTTCCTTCTACAGTTTAGGAGATCATTACAGCACTGAATCCCATGTGTGTGTTCATTAAAACTAAAACAGTTGCAGAAAGACTAAGATTTTCAGACTAAGATTTTGCAATCTGCTTGCATTGCTTGTACCAAAAGTTACATTCCACATTGTGCTATGTTTGTGAATGATTGCATTTTCTGAATCTTCAGCAATGATATTTAAATTTTGTCAGAACACTATCATTCACTGTTCTCTCTTTCCCTTCCGGTTCCCATTTTAATATCCTGTATTTTCTCAGTTTATCTTACTTTTTCAACAATTCAAACAATCTCGCTCCTGATTACCAATCTGAGAGAGTACCATAAACTTGTCAATTTATATGCAATGCAGAAGTAGGCCGCGGTGACCAAGTGGAAAGGCATTGGTCACATGAACTAAGTAGCAGTAGCGGGGTGGTGGTGTTTATCCCATCCCCGCGGACTGAGCTGTCTCCATTGGTAGATCATCACACATTAACAGTGAAGATCTTTTGATGTCATCCTCGAAGGTACATGCTACAAAAAGCTGAAGACTGCGGGAAACTGTTGTGGTCAGCGCTAACACAGAGGCCTAGGGGAAACTGGTGGACCCATAAACCAGAAATTAATAGATTAAAAGATTATTCTTTTTCGAAGAATCCGATTGAGACCATCATCTTAACACCTCCTGGGGAGAACATGGACGTGGATGAGCGGACATTCTCAACTGGTTCTAGCATTTACAATCTTGGTCCGTGTGACAACAAAAGCAGAAAGCTGGAATTGTTTATCTTGCTTCTGAAAAACCGGTTAGGAAATTTTGAAGAGCTTAGATATTTCTTCCTGGTCTTCATGAAATAAGCAAGAGCAGAGGAGGGTTCCCTGAGTATGGTCTGGTTTTGGGTTATGGGCCCAGGGCCCTCCACTGTGATATTCTGCTCACATGATCTGAACACACACAAATAAATGACTCAGTGACAAGGTCTGCTGAATCGGATTCGGTGAAGAACAGGAGTCGATTGAATGAAAAGAGCCATAAGTGTGGGAATGAAGCAAATTATTTAACAGACTCGAGGAGAGTGCATAGTGCTGTTTCCAGGTGTTAATATCTGTACACGTAGACTGAATCAGCCTTGGGTGTTATTGTACTGCATCTTTTGTATAATTTTGCAAAAGCACGAAACTTTTATATAGGGGGACAACTTCAAAATCCTCAATGAGGCAAAACACACAAATGAGGTAAACAACAGAGTAACCACACAAACTGGTTTACATCACGTGGTAAGCTTTCCTGCTCAAATTTCGCTCAAAATCGAATTCCTGAGTATCAGATTCGAACAGTGAATGGTGTATGTCAATACAAATTGCTCTGATCTCACAACTTCAGCATTTCACACGCCCCCTTATGTACGTCTGCCAATTGTAATTGATCACTCACTGTGTGACTTCTACACATGTAGAGAAGAAATAATTATAAGAACAACAGCCATGTAAGTGACTGGGATTTGACACCTGCGACTCCACTTTCAAGGAGCTAAGAACCTGGACCTTACCATTAAGTGTATAAGTCCTGCTAAGGTTTGCTTTCTCAAAATGCAGCACCTCGCATTAATCTGAATTTAACTCCATCACTTTTCTTTAATAATGTTTAGTTAGCTGATCAGAATGCCCAACTGTGTTGGTCAGAATTACCTCACTCCAACTATACAATAAACCAATGGTATTAGCTCCCGTTGTTGTTCTACTTCTGTCACAATGTATTTTATCTAATTCTTCTTAATATTATTCTACTGTCACTATTAGGAATTCTACTGCCATCTGTGCTACAATGATCTTCCATCCCAGACTAACCTGTCATGATAAGTTATTCAGCTACCCTATCTGTCACAATGTTTTCCTGTCCAAAGCTGACTCTACTAACCGCTGATTATGTATATAATTTGATATCCTGCTACAAGCGTCTCAAGCAGGCTGACTCTACTATCAATTAATTATTTAAAGTCATACCCTTCCTATTTATTGTTACGACTTGTCCCAACCTACCATGAGGATATTTAGTAGGGAGTCTGACTTGACTAATTGTTATATCTCAGCCTGCCATTGTAACCTTTCAGCCTCAGTCTGACTCTGCTAATTGGTGTAGGAGCATTCCACTATTCCTATCCCAACCTACCACAGCGGCCCCATCCTGCCCCAGTGATCTTTTGACGCGTGTGGCATTCCGCAGACCCCTTGTAACAGATTGCACACAGTTTCCGTGCCTTTCCCCTTCCCATGCTTTCATGCTCTGTATTTTCTGTACGGTGTTCGGATCTTTCATCAGACATCTGTATATCTTCACCCCATTTTCCAGTATTGGTCCTTATCCATATGTGCTCTAATTTCTCAACTATTCGGCTAAATACGCCTGAAATATTTTGATGACTCATAGCTTTACCACACGTTCAAACAGTGAGTTCCAATTATACAATACTCTCAGAGTGAAAACGTTCTTCCTATATCTCCTCTGAACATCCTGTCACTTGCGTTTAACGGAGATCCCTGGTTGTTAACTCTTCCCATAAGAAGTTCATTCCTATCACACATACCGATCCCCTTAATGTGCCCCTTAATCACTTCGTCACTCAGCCTTCTCCGCTCTCAGATACAGAGCCTGAGCTGAGCCCTCATGATGATAGTGTCGTGCTGGAAAAGTACAGCAGGTCAGGCAGCATCCGAGCAGCGGGAGAATCGACGGTTCTGGCATAAGTCTTTAATCAGGAATGAGCCTTGTGGGTGGGGACTGAGAGATAAATGGGAGGGGGTTGGGGTTGGGTGCAAGGTAGCTGGGAAAGCGAATGGTGGATGGAGACGGGGAGAAGGTGATAAGTCAGAGGGGGAGAGATGAAGTTGGCAGAGTAGTGAACAAAGAAGAACAAAGAACACAGAAAATTTACAGCGCAGGAACCGGCCCTTCGGACGTCGAAACGTGAGCTGATCGAAATCCACTGTCTAAACCTATCACCCAATTGCTCAGCATCAGTTTCCTTCTGCATCCCACTTACTCATGCATCTGCCCAGACGCATCTGAAATTAATCTACTGTGATTGCCTCTACCACCTCTGCTGGCAACACGTTCCAGGCACCTACCACCCTCGGTGTAAAATACTTCCAACGTCTATCTCTCTAAAACTTTTCACCTTTCACCTCGAACGCGTAACCTCTCAGCATTGAATCCCTCAACTTGGGAGAAAGCTTACCTCTATCCACCCTGGCTCTACCCTTCATGATTCTGTAGACGTTGACCAGGTCCCCCTCAATCTCTTTTTTTTAATGAAAACAAACGTAACTAACTCAACCTCTCTTCAGAGTTAGCATCGTCCATACCAGGCAACATCCTCATAAACCTTCTCTGCACCCTCTCCGAAACGTCCATATCGTTTTGGTAATTTGGTGACAAGAACTGTACACAGCATTCTAAATGCGGTTGAACCAAAATCTTGTATTTTTTCACATGACCTGTCAGCTCTTACAATCAATGCCCCGTCCAGTGAAAGCAAGCAGGCCATATGCCTTCTTGTCCACTCGATCCAGCTGTGCAGCCACCTTCAGGGTACAAAGAACCTGAACTCCCAGATCTCTCTGCTCATCAACTTTACCCAAGGCTCTTCCGTTTACAGTATCCTTGTCTCTCGAATTAGACTTCCCAAAATGCATCACCTCACATTTGCCTGGATTCAACTCCATCTACCAATTCTCCGCTCAACTCTCTTGTCTATCTATATTCTTCTTCATTCTTTGACAGTCCCTACGCTTTCAGCTACTCCACCAAATCTTCGTGTCATCTGCAAATGTAATGACGATATTTGGGCCTGCAACCCTTGGAGACTGGAGCATTGCAGCTAGTAGTAATTAGATTTGATGAATGAAATCTGGAATATAAACCCGCTCAAAGGAAGAGTGACAAAAAGTTTTAATTTGCTGAAAACCCATTCATTCATGTCCCTTCAAATGGGAAATCTGCCTTCCTTAAAGAGACCTGCCAACATATAACTCCAGACCCACAATAGTACGGTTCACCCCGAAATTCCCTCTGACTCAGTTCAAGGAGAGTTAAGGATGAACAACAAATGCTGTTCAGACTATGATGGCCACACTCCTGGGGAGTATAAGGAAGGATAAAAAAGATACATGGATGACGGGGAAAATTGGGAATCGTCTCAGCGTGGTCTCAAATTCAGCTGATTATCCAAACTAAATAGTCACAAGGATACCCACGCCTCCATGAAGTCAGGTCCATGGGGACGGGGTCTGTAGGAAGGGATTTAATTACCCGCTGAAATGGAAACTCACTTCTTCAGTCACAATGTGGGCAGTTCATTCACCACTCCCACATGTGAGAAGGAATCAGTCAGGAGTCCAACCTGCAGAGTCACCATCAGGTTTACAAATGGTAGCAAGGGTCTGATTCTGCTGTTATTGCAGGTGTTCATCCCATCCAGCAATGAACCATGCTTGGATGCCTGATTCCAGTGGAGTACCACTGTTTCCTGATGTAGATCAATAATTCAAACTTAGTTGCAGGAGTCATGTTTAGAAGTTTACACACGATGCAACAATTGGTCGTGCAGGTGACTGTGCTGAATAATACCAGGGACCGCAGGGATGAATCAATCAGGTGGAAATAAAAAAAGAAACGGAGAATGGAATTGAATCCAGACCAGTAAGTGGAATGAATTCGTGGAGTTGAAACAATAACAGTGAGGATTCTGAGTGGTGAACAGGAACAAAGAGATCTTGGAGTAGATATTCACGGATCTCTGAAGATTGTTGGACAGGGAGATCAGTTGTTCGAGAGGCTTTTTGGATATTTTCTATTGTTGACCACAGTCTGAGAATGATATTCGATCTTTAGCAACCGCCAGTTTAGGAAACACCCAAAGGAATGAGCACAAGTCTGGTCATTGCAATAATCAATAGATTTTAAAATTGTAATATAAAAGGTGGAGGGCTCAAGTATAACTCTTTGGCCATCAAGACCGCTTTACCACTCAATTAATTTACCACTGCTTCCTCTCCAAGTCCTGCTGGTACGTGCCTTAGAGGGTAATTCATAAATGGTGACGTTTCAGTGCATCTTCAACCTTGTCCTTATGGTCGGTACAGTCTTTGAGCTTTGAAGGTTCTGTCAACAAAGCCTGGTTGACTTACCTCAGTGAATTTTCTAAATGGCGTACTCTGCTGCAATTGTGCCTCAGCAGTTAAGGGAATAAATATTCAGGCGTTTTACAATGACCAGTTAAGTGACTGTATTATCGTGGAGGGTGTCCTGGTCCTTCAGTGATATTGCAGCGGCACGCACCGAGGCAAATGGAGAGAGTCCTGTTAAACATCTAACGTGTGCGTTGCGGACGATGTAGGCTTCACAGAGACATGAGTTGAGTTAATAATCAAACAAAAACGACCGACAGACATGTTTTTGTCATCAATTTCTTTATATGGGTGGTCTGGTTCCAATTCTCCTAAATACTAGCTCTCAGGACGATTACACTTAGGAATTCAGTTACAATGAAGCCATTGAATGTCAATCGAATATGATTAGATTATCATTTGTCAGAGTTATCATTGCTGTATTTGGTCCTTCTGTGGATCAATCCGATTCCAATCACTTTCCGATTTCAAGTTCCAATTCCCGTCTGCACCTGATATTTCAACCCGTTTCCTCACATAAATTTCTCCACCTGCCTTCATTATATGTAAGGACGCTGCAGAGGACAGCAGAGGTTTACGAGGATGTTGCCAACTCTGTATAAAATGGAGCTTTGTGAAATGATTGGTTAGGCTGGGATTATTCTCCTCGAAACAAAGGAGGTGAAGAGGAGCTCTATAATCGTATAACACCAATCATAAACGTTCAATATTCGTGGAATCTTGACAGGGTAGATACGGGCAGGTGGTTTGCCCTAGGCTGTGAGGAGAGCACCAGAGTACATAATTTCAGAATTACATATTGCCCATTTAATTCAGAATTGAGGAGTAATTTCTTTGCTCAGGGGCCAAACAATATGTGCCACCTGTGCTGTTGGGTATTTCCAAACTGTGCTAGATAGTTAATCAGAAAGATGATGAAAATTTGTCGAGTTAAGTGAGCAGAAAGGAGTTACAGATTATTGGGGCGGCATGGTGGTTCAATGGTTAGCACTGCTGCCTCACAGCACCAGGGTCCCAGGTTTAACTCTAGCCTCGGGCAGCTGTCACTGTGGAGTTTGCACATCATTCCCGCGTTTCCGTGGGTTTCCTCCCACAGTCCAAAGATGCGCAGGTCAGGTGAATTGGCCGTGTTAAATTGCCCGTAGTCAGATGGGAATGGGTCTGGGTGGGTTTCTCTTCTGAGGGTTGGTGTGGACTTGTTGGGCCGAAGGGCCTGTTTCCATGCTGTAGAGAATCTAATCTAGATCAATCATGAGTTCGTTGAATGGTGGGGCAGACTCCATGGGCTGAATGGCAAACTTCCACTTGTTTAACATTTGGTCGAACGCCTTATTTTATTCATAAGTTCAGAATTGTGGGGGGGATGGGATGAAGTGATAGAAAAGGTTTATTAAACAGATCAGACAGATCAGGAACAAGATTCATAAACTCAGGAAGACGAAATGTGCTGTGACGTGGGGATAACAAATGACACTGGGCAAAAAAAAAAGGTGGCTGTTTACAGAAACTGTGAATACTGAAGAAAGTTGGTAGAGCTTAGACAGTTGGCAAGTCAGTGATCACGCTGGATGATGGATCGTTGTATGATTCACACACAGCAGAAATTTGTGAAAGAATGAAAGGTTCGTTTTAGTGGAGAAGTTGTCTGCGGTTCCAATTCCGAGTGACTGTTTTAAATACTGATCAGATCTTTGTGTGAAGTGTCAGGTTAAAATACTCATGAACAACCCCACTGGATAAACTTGTGCTCCCGATCTCTTGTTATTTGTTTCTCTTTCTTTCGATGCAAATTCATAGAAAGACAAGATGGAATGTGGGGCAGAAAGAAAAATGCGTTCCTTCTCATTACACGAATTTAATGTACAATTGAATAGAATGACTGCTCTAACTCTTCATTTCGACTTTAATGTGGTGTCGATTATTCCTGAATCTCCCGTGCAGTCAAGGGCAAAAACAAAATTCTCAAGCCAGTGTATACCAGAGGTGTGAGGTGCAAAGAAAATCTGCTGGAGCGGTTTGTGAAGTTAGCAACCAGAGTATGACTCGAACTCGTGAATGTGGAGCACAGCGGTATAATAACACAACACCATAATCGTTCAGTCTCCTCTGCACATTTTGTAGAGGCGTGACATGTGACCTCATCAGGGTACATGTGGTGAAAGTAAAGG
The DNA here is from genome assembly GCF_047496795.1 of Chiloscyllium punctatum. Lineage (NCBI taxonomy): Eukaryota > Metazoa > Chordata > Chondrichthyes > Orectolobiformes > Hemiscylliidae > Chiloscyllium > Chiloscyllium punctatum. The sequence continues at coordinate 32,892,737 of NC_092759.1, read as the reverse complement.
ATGATAAATTTGCGGAGCGGAATCAAATCCACACCATTGTATTTCTGCTTGCATCAGAATTATAATAACAGCAAATTCCAATAAATAGCCATGTTCGTCACAATGAATACCTGTCATTGATACATTCTGATCAGAACTGTGTCAGGATGAAACAGAGAACAAGAATTTTCCGTCATATTCACACCTACATTTGACGCATAATTTCTTCAGTCACTTTCTCTCTCACGTGAAGAAGCAGCCACGGAGAGGGAAATAAAGGCGATGTTGTTGCTCAATGGCCTTTCTCATATGACTAAACCTGAATTGGATTCAATCGTTTCATTTTAACTTTGCTGCAACCTCACAATGTTCATTATAATAATCGGAAGGGAATTAGATTTATCTCATTGGAACGATTGATGTTGTATTCAAACTTGCTCCGACTTTATTTCAGCTTAAGGAAAATACTGCTTAGAACATCAGAGAGTTAAAATGCAAAAGAAAACCCACCAGTTTTGTTGATCGTTGCTTTGGCAGTATTCACCGAGTATTAAATAGACCAAACATCATGGTGTTTGTCCTCAACGATTTAATGCATGTGATTAAAGCAGGACGTCAATCTCAACTGGTCACTTCTTATTCATTATGTAATATCTTCCCTTCACAATAAGAAAAATCCACTCAGTTCCATTTACAATGCTTCAGGTAGAATATTATGCCAAATCTTTGAATATCCAGAGTTTTTGGAACCGAATGTTGTTCAGCTGCACACGTTCACAAAATTTCTTTACATTTAAAGTCAACCCACTTCGACATTGTTTCCCCGAAACTTCTGACTGACTACGCCCCACCCCTACACCTTTACCGAGACACACGCTGTCGCCCTCTTGTGAAATTTATTCCTTGTATGACATCAAATGTGCCTTTCCAAATATTTTGGAAAACAAATTCTCGGAGTGACAGCGATTCTGCTCTCATCTTTTCTTTGTCCTTCAAAGGTTTTATCAAAGGGTTTGAATGTCTGACGTCTAGATGTTTACTCACTTGAAATAGGGAATTTTCCACCTATTTACTCTGTCCAAACTTTTCATAACATGAAAACCCCCGATTAGGTCTTTCTTGGTTCAGGGATAACTGTTCTAAATTTTCGAAAACAACAAGTGAATAAAATCTCATCCTCAGTACACCCAATTAGCATCGACTCTAGATGCTTCGCCCCCAGTAAACACCGTCATTACCCTCTCTGATAGAATCACAGAATCCTACAGTGTAGAAAGGTCATTTCAGTCAATCGAGCCGGTGTCGACTCTCTGAAAAGCATCTCACCAAGACCTAGTTCTCCTCCCTATTCACGTATATTTCACTAGAAGAAGGGGCAACCCTCCCCATTATGATGTCAAATAAACCTGTGGGACTATAACCTGGCGTCCTGTGACTTCTGACCTTGTCTCCGCTTTACTTAATTCACTTAATTTACTGAAATCATTCCCTGGATACGACAGGGCAATTTAACTTGACCAATCAACATAGCCCTCAGACCGAACAGCAGTGCGAATTACTGAGCCAATGTTCCATTATAGTGAGCAAAACCTGAATCATTTTTAATGGTTTTATACACTGGTAACTCAGCCACATCAAAGCAAATCAACCCAAATTCAACACTTCAATCCGGAACAAGTCTGCCAAATGTTTTTTTTCTTTCCAACACTGTAACAAGGTGCAGTTTGCAGAAGTCACATGTTTGCACTTTCACTGACACTCTGCTTCCCTGAGATCTGCAGCCCTTTCCCACCTTGATTCAGGCAGCACTGTCCTTCCTGTGACATGCCCCATCGAGAATGGAATGATAGGTATCAATACCCGCACTTGGGAATGGAGTGACAGTTTTAAAATATTTACACTGTCCCCAGTGGAGAATTGAGTCCTGTGACAGACGGGGACACGAACCACTATACTACCGAGACCAAGAGTCTCAAAGGAGGCCCTTCAACCAATTGTGGCGACACTTGTCAAAAACAACTGCCTAATGAACTGAATCCCATTTCACAATGTTTATCCCACAGACTTATATGTCTTGGCATCACAAGTTCACATCTGAATGCTTATTCAGGTTCTAAGGGTTTCTGCCATTCTGAACAATGCAGACAGTGTATTCTAAATTCCAACCACCCACTGGCTTATAAAGCACTTTTGCACATCTTCTCAAACCATTCTGACTTTCTTCTTAAATCTCTGCCCCCTGCTAATCCTCCATTCATGGGAAACTCGTTCAGTCAACCCTGTCCATACCCTAACACAATCCTGTCTCCTCTACATCTCCTTTACACTGCGACAAACACTCCACTCTGTCCTGTCTTTCTTCACAACTGAAACTCTTCATCCCAAACAATGTCCCGGTAAATATCTCCTACGATTTTCTCAGTGTGATCACATCCCTGTGACTTGCAAAACTGCAATCAACACTCTTGCTTGAGCCTAATGAGCATTTGTTTTTAAATTTCTGGATTAGTATGAGGGCGATTCTGGCTAAGCCGAATTTATTACCCATTCTGAATTGCTCAGACGGAAATTGAGACTCAACCATATTGTTCTGAGTCTGAAGTCACATGCAGGCCAGACCAAGTAAGGACAGCAGATTCCTTCCTGAAATGACATCAGTGAACCAAATGGTTTTTTATTCAACAATTGTCAATGGATCTATTGTAATCATTCGATTCTTCATTGCAGATATTTGCTGAATCCAAATTTTACAATCTGGCATGGGGGGATTCAAGCCCGAGTACCCAGACTATTACCTCGGTAAATGGATTATCAGTCCTATGAAATTACCACAAGACCAACACAGAAAAGCACAAAAGCTGATCTTTTCCAATAAAATGTCTTTTCACCAAAACTGCCCTGGGTATTTTCCATGAGCCTGACGCTCCAATTGTCTCTGTCCTATATCAGTAAACGCTGCTACATGGGGATTGATTTCACAACCGCGGTATCCAAATGGATCGATTTGTTTGAAGGCCCCGTTGATGGGATTGGGGCACGTTCACCCAACAATAGTAACTGCAGCAGCAGCACAGACAGAACAGTATGAATGTGAAAGAGAGTGATAGATTGGGCATTGCCTCAGAGAAATGGGAGGAGGGACAGAAAGGAGGTTTAATGATCGTGCGAAGAAGAGAAATCTCCGACAACGAGTGTGTTTCAATCCTGATATATGACACGCAGAGATGTAAGAGAGCGGAATTTGAAGGTAAAATATTTAATTTCTTAGCATGTGTCACAAAAAGGACAACGGAGAGAACACTTAGTGCCGTGATTTGGTTTCAAATCGAGTTGCTGTGGTCACAATGCAAAATACCGACAACCACGATCACACTAACCACAGAACAGGATGTTTGCAAACAGCAATAAGTATACCAGCAGAGGAAATGTTCGGAAGAACAGCACATGTACAATATCAGTACTCAGCGAACAGTGACAGACATGTGGGAACTGACAATGAGCTGAATCTTTCATATCGATGTCCTCAGAGGCTGTAGAGATCACTTGAATAAGAACGTTGAAAGATGAGATTGATCGATTTCGACAAAACATCAAAGACTCGGGGGACAGGGCAGGATATTGTTGAAATGCATGCTTCAATAGCATTTTTGCTTAACATCGGCACAGCTGCCCAGGTCCAACCGGAAATAGGGATGGGAATCAGTGCGCAGAGTTACCAGTGATGCAATAGGTGAGCGTGTGATGGTACAGAGGCTCAAGAAATTCCTCGGTTGAATGTGCTCCTGCTCAAAGGAATGGTTGTCCCCGTTTATACTATCATAGCGATTTCCGGTGCATCTTTCTAAGGCAGCTGAGTGGCACAAGTGGAGCGTGTTGAGCCCTTAACTTTGCAATGGTGGGTTTAAAAGATGATTTTGCTGTTTGGATCTGTGTTTCCGACACTGGCGGTGGCAGCTACATTTGCTCGCATCAGCTCAGTATCAGTTTCTTCCACACAGTCAAGACTTCAATCAGGAGAAGTTGGTGTTGGGATGATATTTTAAACTCGTCATCCTTGGGGGTTGGGACACGGAAACGGTGATGTTTACGTTCGACAAATACAACTTGAAATACAAGCCTGACCTCAGGAACAGAGATCATGACTTTAAGCCATACTCTTTATGTTGTACCAAATGCAATACCTTCCATTTATCCAGATTGAACTCCATGTTACATTTTTCAGTACAATGACTCATTGGATTAAGATCCTTTTGAAACTTAGATAATCTTCATCACTGTCTACAATTCTGGTGTCGCCTGCAAACCTATGAAGCATGCCAGCTGTGAGTTCCACTGTTTTCTCATATAGATCAATGATTCCGATTTACTTGTAGTGGCCGTGATTTAGCAGTGTGCAGATCATACAACAGTTAGTCATGCAATTAACCATGAGGAAGAAAGCCGCAGACTGCAGGGAGATACCAAACAATTGGAAATAAAAATGGTGAAAGCAATTCATTCCAGGGAAGTGGGTGATAGTGAAGCAAAATTAAACTTCAAAACAGTTGCCCCCGCTCCAGTTGTGGCACTCAGCTATCTCAGCAAGATACACTGTAGATTGCTGTTATAACTGGGAACAGATTTTCCCTTCTGCCCCGCCTTTGACCAGAAGCACTCCCAACCTCGGAATTGCTTGCGCCTCTAAACCATCATAGAAACCATGCATTCTCCGGTTGCGTCACTTGAGCCAGCGAGTATCTCTGCGACCTCATTCCCATCTCGATTTCAAGTTGCATCTTCGCGACTGCGCCACTCAGTTCCTCTGATTCTGGGGCTGGGAAATGGGCCCAGGTGGCAGCAGGGGTTACTGCCTTGTGTGGGGAAACTCGTGAAGAACCGATGTTAAACTGCATTGCTATTGAAATATACATTTCAACAAAAGCTTGGTATAAACAATGACTGCAGATGCAAGAAACCAGATTCTGGATTAGTGGTGCTGGAAGAGCACAGCAGTTCAGGCAGCATCCGAGGAGCAGTAAAATCGACGTTTCGGGCAAAAGCTCTTCATCAGGAATACAGGCAGAGAGCCTGAAGGGTGGAGAGATAAGTGAGAGGAGGGTGGGGGTGGGGAGAAAGCAGCATAGAGTACAATCGGTAAATGGGGGAGGGGATGAAGGTGATACGTCGGGGGGGAGGGTGGAATGGATTGGTGGAATAGATGATAGGCAGGTAGGACAACACAGGATAAGTCATGGGGACAGTGCTGAGCTGGAAGTTTGGAACTATGGTGAGGTGGGGGAAGGGGAAATTAGGAAACTGTTGAAGTCCACATTGAGAACCTGGGTTGAAGTGTTCCGAGGCGGAAGATGAGGCATTCTTCCTCCAGGTTTCTGGTGGTGAGGGACCGGCGGTGAAGGAGGCCCAGGACCTCCATGTCTTCGGCAGAGTGGGAGGGAGATGTGAAATGTTGGGCCACAGAGCTGTGTGGTTGATTGGTGCGGGTGTCCCAGAGATGTTCCTAAAGCGCTCTGCTAGGAGGCGCCCAGTCCCCAAATGTACAGGAGACTGCACCGGGAGCAACGGATACAATAAATGATATTGGTGGATGTGCAGGTAATAAAAGCTGCACTGTCCCCGGAATCCTTGATGTTTTGGAGAAATCTATTTATCTCAGCCCTCAACACATTAATGATGGAATCAACACAGCCACTGGGGAACCGATGTTAAACAGTCAGACCATTCTGAGTTCCCACATATCTGCCACTGTTCGCTAAGCACTGACAGTATGCATTTGGTGCTCTGCCTAACATTCCTTATAATACTGTACTTGCTGTGTTCGTCTGTGGGGTGCTGTGATCGTATTGTGGTTTGTACTCTGCTTTCTGGCCGCAGCAACCTCGGTTCGAATCCGAGTCACGGCAATAATAGTTCTGTGTGTCCCAGTCTTTTGTGAAACGCAAAGCAATCAATTATTTTAAATTCATGATTTTCTCCAAGGTGATTTTTTTCCTCCAAGTTCTGCTCGCTCACATCTCTGTGTTTCATATGTCAGAATTCAAATCCACCCGTTGTCAGAGGTTTCTTCCCTCCTACGATCAGTAACCGAACTTTCCATCCCATACCCCCATTTCATTAATTTAGAGATGTCGGTGTTGGACTATGGAGTACAAAGTTAAAAATGACCCAACACCAGGTTATGGTCTTACAGGTTTAATTGAAGCACTAGCTTTCGGAGCGCTGCTCTTTCCTCATGTGTTTGCGGAGTCATTTCCTATTTCACTAAGGTATTGCAGAATCTAACACTGACTATCCCATTGATACCGATCAGTCTGTGTGGCTGGGGTCACTGTTGCTGGGTGAACGTGCCCCAACCCCACCATCGGGACCTGCAGACCATTTGATCCATTTGGTTACCACTGTTGTGAGATCAATACTCATGTAGCAGTTTTTACTGATACGGACCAGATATTATTGGGGGTGGGGTGGGGTGGGGTGGGGTGGGGTGGGGTGGGGTGGGGTGGGGTGGGGGGGGGGGGGGGAGGGGGGGAGGGGGGGAGTGGAGGTCAAGCTCAGGAAAATGGCACAGAACACTATCGGGGAAAATCGACTTAATTGGATAAGATCAGTTTCACTGCTTTTCTGCAATGGCCGAGCGCTATTACAACTGAACACAGAACTGTTAATTCAGACACCAGGGACCTGGGTTTCACTCCGGCCATGCTAGGTGGTAGAATTGGGATTCAATAAATATCTGGAATTATGAATCAAATAACTCCTACATATCCATGTTCAATTGATGAAAAAAATAACAAAACTATCTGACGTCATTTAAGGAATGAAACTGCCATTCTTACCTGCTCGGGCCTCCATGTGACTCCAGACTCACTACAATACGGTTGAGTCTCAATTACCTGCTGTGCAATTTGGTATAGCAATCAATACTGCCGAGCCAGCGACGCCCTCATACTGTAACAGAATAGAAAAAAAAGTTCATTTGGCCCTAGCTAGATTACTGTGTGCAGTTCTGCAATTCAGAGTACTGCATGGATGTGATCGCACTGGAAATATTGCAGGAGAGATTCACTGGGATATTGTCTGCGCTGAAGAGTTTCAGTTATGAAAAGAGATTGGACAGACTGGGGTTATTTGTCGCCGAGCAGAGGAGATTGGAGAAGACATGACTGTGATGTACTAAATACTGAGGGATATGGAAAGGATAGACTGAAAGAAGCGTTTCTTATTGATGGAGCGATTGAACACTGGGGCCAAGAGATTTCGGGAAAAGGCAGAAAGGATTGAGTAGATTTGCGGAAAGGGTCATAGAGGCGGAAATCATTCTAACCTTAAAAAAAATTGAGATGTTGATTTGCGATGCCAAAACATGTAAGATCATGGGCTAAACGATGGAAAACTTGATTCAGGTCGTTAAGCAGTTGTGTTTGACAAGTGCGGACACAACAGGCTGAAGGACCTCCTTCGACGTTGTTGTACTCCACAGTATTGTGGTGAGTGTCCCCACCTGTCACAGGGCTCAATAATCCGCTGGCGGCATCGTAAAGGTTTTAAACCTGTCGCTCTGTTCCCCAGTCAAGGCTTTTAATGGCTGGCATTCCATTCTCGGTGGGACATGTCACAGCAGGGACAGTGCTGTCTGAATCAGCGTGGGGAAGGACTGCAGCTCCTGGGGAGACAGAGTGTCAGTGAAAGTGCAAACACGTAACTTCAGCAAACTGCACATTGTGTTTGTGTTGGAATCAAAACCATTATATAGAGTTGTTCCTGACTGATGTGTTTATTTAAAGCAGGAATCTGAGGAAGAAAACAGAATAAACCCATTCAGATCTGAGTGCAGAAACATTTCCAGCAGAACTACTGAGGTTGTACAGCGGAGAATCGCGTTTGGATGCATTGAATTCGGGTTGGTGGGCGCAGCTTGCTTTCACTAGGCGGAGTTGCCAGTGTGTAAAACCATTACACATGACACAGATAGTGTTCAATGTGATGTTACATTTGATCAGTGGTTCGCACTGCTCTTAAGTCTGTCGGTTCGGTGGATTGGCCATGTTAAATTGCGCTCATCTGTCCAGGGAGTGAACTCAGTAAGTTAAGTGAATTAGCCAGGGGTAACGCAGTGATAAGGTCAGCAGTCATAAGTTGCCAGGTTATTATTCCACCAGGTTTATTTGAAATCAGAAGCCAGAGGCCTGCGGGGATAGAGACGGGAGCTAGGTCTGGTTGAGATGCTGTTCATAGTCTTCCTACAGACCCGATTGACTCAACTGTACTTTCTGCATTGCAGGGAATCGGTGATTCTATTAGAGAGGACACTTCCAGGGTTTACTGTGCTGCTAAGACATTGGAGACGATGCTGATGGCATTTAGTGGGGAAGGAGTTTTATTTATTTGTGTTTTGGAAAACTTGAAACTAAACCAAGGAAAACCGAATGGAAGTTTTCCAGAGTATTTGAGGTTTGGAGAGAGTAAATATGTGGCAAATTCACTTTTTCAAGTTCATAAGTTTCTGAAAGTCAAGATTTCAAAACCATCGATGTAGGACAAAGAAATAATGAGAGCAGCATTTCTGTCACTCAGACAATCCGTTTCCAAAATATTTGGAAAGGCACATTGAGAGACACATAAGCAGTGAGTTTCAACAGGAGAGAGACAGCCTGTGGCCAGGTAAAAGTGTAAAGGAGGGTGTAGGGGGTAGAAGGTGCGAGGAAACAATATCTAATTTGGACGACTTCAGATGCAAACAAATATCGAAAACGTCTGAAGCTGAGTAAGATTCAGCAAAAAACTCTGTTTTTTTAAAGATTTCTATTAATATTCCACATGAAGCATAATAAATGGAACTGAGCAGATTTGGTATATTGTCAAGGAAAGCTATTCCATAATGAATAGCAAGTGACCCGTCTCTTAGAGATCGATTTCCTGCTTTAATCCCATGCCTTAAAGATGGGAGGACGATCGCCATGATTTTGGGTTCATTTGATACCCATTGAAATCTGCCAAAGTAATTGAGCATCAAAACTGCCATCTTGTTTTGTAGTTCAACCTTCTGTTTTTCTCATCAGTATTTTCTTTCAGCTGAAATAAATTCGGAGCAAAATTGAATGCAACATTTAACGTGGACGATCTTGCTCTTGCCCTTCATTGCACCGGAGATTTGTGAGAAATCGGTACCTCATCAAAGTCGAAATAAAGCAATTTGATTCTGCTGTAAGTTACATTGGGATAACGAAATGGAGTGCAAAAGTTTCTTTTCTCCTTTCATTCCATCTTGACATTCTATGAATTTACGTCGAATGAAAGGAGAACAAATAAGGAAAGATCGAGTGCAATAGTTTATCAAGTGGGATTGTTAATTTTTAATTTAATACTCCACACAAAGTTCTGATCAGTATTTTAACAGTCAATTGAATTGGAACCGCAGAAAACTTTTCCAATGAAATGAATCTTTCAGTCTTTCACAACCTTTTGCTGTGTGAATCATACAGCGATCCATCATCCAGCGTGATCACCAAGTTGGCAACAATATTAGATCCACCAATTTTCTTTAGCAATCACAACATCTGCACATACCCATCTGCGGTGTGCCCAGCGCCATTTATTGTATCCAGGCCCCAGCACATTTCCTGTTCATGAACTTATGAGCTGAGTTCCAGATCTGTCTGATCAGATTGAGAAACCTTTTCTATCACTTCATCCCCTCCCCTCAGAATTCTAAAGGTATCAATTAAATAAGGCGTTAGACCAAATGATGTAGGATTGGAAGTCGGCCATTCAGCCCATCGAGTCTGCTCCACCATTCAACGAACTCATGGCTGATCTGATAATCCTCAACTCCATTCTCCAGCATTGGCTCGATAAAGCTTTATTATCTTTCTGGTTAAATATCTGTCTGGCACAGTTTGAAAATACACAACAACTCAGCCTCAACAACAATTTCGGCAAGGAGTTCCACCGATTTACTGGCCCCTGAGCAAAGGGAATACTCCTCAGTTGTGTGCGGCCCGGTGGCAAAGAGATTAGCGCTGCTGCCTCACAGCGCCAAAGACCCACGTTCAATTCCCGCATCAGGCGACTAACCATGTGGAGTTTACACATTCTCTCTGTGTCTGCGTGGGTTTGCTCCGGTTTCCTCCAACAGTCCACAAATGTGCAGTTTAGATAAATTGCCTGCAGTGTTAGGTGTAGGTGGGTGGTGGGTCAGTGTGGACTTGTTGGGCCGAAGGGCCTGTTTCCACACTCATCTAATTTCTGAACTAAGCAGGCAATATCTAATTCTGCTTTCTTCCTCCCAGAGGGTGAACCACCAGCCCGTAACTACCCTGTCAATGAATATTGAACGTTTATTAATGTGATTATAGATCTCCCCTCCGTCTTCTTTGTTTCAAGGAGAATAATTCCAGCCTAACCAATCATTCCACGAAGCTCCATTTTCTCCACTGTTGACAACATGTTCATTAATCTCTGCTGTCCCCTGCAGCGTCCTTACATATTATTACGGCAGGCGGAGACATTTATATGAAGAAACGGTTGGAATTTCAAGCACAGACGGGAATTGGATCTTGAAATCAGACAGCGACTGGAATCAGATTGGTCCACACAAGGACGAAATAGAGTAATGAATTCTCCGACAAATGAGAATCTAATCATATTTCATTGACATTCAATAACTTTACTGTAAACAAATTACCCTGTGTAATCGTCCAGAGAGCTATTATTTCGGGGGAAAAAACTTATAGAAACTAGCGACATAAACACTTTGACAACAACAACATGTTCTTGAGACATTTTTTGATTATAAACTCAACTCATTGTTCTGTGAATCCTACATCGTTTGCAAGGCACAAATGAGACGTTAATATAACTCTATCCATTTGCCGAGATGGGTGTAACTTCAATAACACTTATGGAACTGGACACCGTCCACCACAATGCAGTCACTTGAGTGTACACTCTTCAACAGCTGCAATATTCATTCCCTTCACCGCGAAGGCACAATTGCAGCAGAGTGCACCAACTATAAGATGCACTGGAGTAAGTCATTCGGGCATTTTTGACAACCTTCAAAGCTCAACAGCTGGACTGACTATAAGGACAAGGTTGGAAGATGCAACGAAACGCCACCATTTTCAACTTACCCTCCAAGGCCCATACCACCCTGAGTTGGAAAGGAATCAGTGAGAAAATCATTGGTGAAACGGTCTTGATGGGCAAAGTTGCATACTTCAGCCTTCCATCTTTTATCTTCCAATTTTAAGAAAAATGTTGATTTATGCCATGACCAGACTTGTTCTCAGTCCTTTAGCTGTTCCCTAAACTGGTGGTTGCTAAAGTTCTGCTATCATCCACAGCCTGTGCTCAACAGCTCAACAATAGAAAATATCTGAAAACCCTCTCAATGAACTGACTCCCGTCAAGATTAGAGTGGTGTTGGAGAAGCACAGCAGGTCCGGCAGCATCTGAGGAGGAGGAAAAATGGACGTTTCAGGCAAAGGTTTCAGGAATGAGACTGGGAGCACATGGTATGGAGAGATAAATGGGAAGGGTGTGGGGCTGGGGAGAAGGTAGCTGAGAGTGCTGTAAGTGGATGCAGGCGGGGGGTGAACATGATATGTCAGAGAAGTAGGTGGAGTGGATAGGTGGGAATGAAGATGCACAGGTGAGACAAGTCAGGCGGACGGTGTTGAGCTGGAAGGTGGGAACTGGGGTAAGGTAGGGGGAGGGGAAATGAGGCAACGGGTGAAGTTCAAATTGATGCCATGAGGTTGAAGGGTCCTGAGTCGGATGATGAGGCTTTCTTCCTCCAGGCATCGGGTCGTGAGGCAGTGGCGATACAGGAGGCCCAGGACCTGCATGTCCTCGGGAGAGTGGGAGGGGGAGTTGAAATGTTTGGCATTGGGCACTGGGGTCGATTCTTGTAGGTATCCTGGAGATATCCTCTGAAGTGTTGTGTGAGAACACATCTCCTCTCTCCAACTTAGAGGAGACCGCATCGGGAGGAACGTATACAAGAAATGGCATGTGTGGAAGTGCAGGAGAAACTTTGATGGATATGGCAGCCTTCATTCGAGCCTTGGACAGAGGTGAGGAGGTAGATGTGGGTGCAGGTTTTGCAATCCTGCAGTGACAGGGAAATTTATATTTCCCTCCTCACCCCTATCCACTTTTCACAAAGACTGTTTCCTTCACGACTACCTCGTCAATTCCACGCCCTCCAATGACCCAACCTCCCCTCGCGGCACCTTCCCCTGCCACTACAGGAAATGCAAAACCTGCACCCACATCTTCCCTCTCACATCCTTCCAAGGCTCCAGTGAGCCTTCCACATCCATCAAATGTGCATGTGCACTTCCACACATGTCATTTATTGCATCTGTTGCTCGCGATGCGGTCTCCTCTACATTGGGGCCAACAGACACATTCTCGGAGAGCGCTTCAGAGAACATTTCCAGGGCACCCACAACATTCAACTCCAACGCCCCATGACCAAAAACATCAATTAGCACACCCTCCCCCTCCGACTCTCCCAAGGACATGCAGTTCCTGGCTCTCCTCCACCCCCATTCCCTCACCACCAGACGCCAGACATTCCACCTCGGGACCCTCAACCCCAGGGCATTAACGTGGTCTTCACCAGTTTCCTCATCTCCCCACGGCTACCTTATCCGAGTTCCAACTTTCTAACTTGGCACCAGCCTACTGACCTGTCCCACCTGTGTATCTTCCTTTCCACCTATCCGCTCCACCCTCTTCTCCGACCTATCACCTTTAACCCTATCTCTATCCACCTCTTGCACTCTCAGCTAAATTCTTCCCAGACCTAGTCCTCCCATTTATCTCTCCACCCTCGATGCTCCCAGCTTTATTCCTGATGAAGGGCGTTTGCCCGAAACGTTATTTTTTTTTTCTGCAACTCGGATGCTGCCTGACCTGCTGTGCTTCTTCAGCACCACTCTAATCTTGATTCTGATTTCCAGCACCTGCAGTACGCACTTCCATCCATCTGATTCCCCTGTCTATTGATCTTGAATAGGCCGTTGCTGAAGTTCCAGCATCATTTCCCTGCTCTTATGTTCCCACCTGCTGTCAAGAACAGAAAGTATCTCCAACCTCTCGAGACCACTTGATCCCTTGTCCAATCACCTTCAAACATTCGTGAATGTCTACTCCAATTTCTCTTTTATTACTTTAAACCACTCGGTATTCACACTTTTCTCATTGTGCGTCCTCAAATTCATTATCACCCACTTCACTGGATTGAATTCCTTTCAGCACATTTTCTTGCCAATTGTTTCCAATCTCCCTGCAGTCTATGGTTGTCTTCCTCATGGTTAACTACATGACTAATTGTTACCTGATTTGCAAACAACTAAATGATGGCCACGACAAATAATTAAAAATCGTTGACCTATATGAGTAAACAATAGAACTCATAGAAGCCATGGTTCTTAAGCTTGCAGAGGACAGCAGAATTGGAGACTGTAAAGAAGGTGATCTAAGATTCCAGAAGGATCTTAATCCATTGCGTCTTTGGGCTGAAAAATGTCACATGAAGTTCAATCTGGATAAATGGAAGGTATTGCATTTTGCTACATCAAATATTAGTATGCTTATACAATTAATGATCGGGCGTTGCATCGTGTTGTGGAACACGGAGGCCAGGAATGCAAGTACATAATTCATTCTAGTTTGCTTCATATATAGACAGAATGGTTAAAAAAAAATGTCATCTTACTTTCATTGTTCAGTCCTTTGAGTGTAGGAGTTGGTACGTTCTGTTGAAGTTGAATAGGACATTGGGTGATGCGTCTTCTGGAAAACTGTGTCCAGTTCTTGCCGCCCAGTAATAGCAGGGAAATTATTCAGCTGGAGTAGGTTTCGAACAGGTATACCAGCGTATGGCTAGTGGGGAAGGTTTGTCTTATAACGAAAAGCAGGATCGGCTGAGAATATTTTCACTCGAGCACTGGAGTTTGAAAGGCGACCTGATAGAAATTTATAAATTATTGAGAGTTCGGCTGGAGTTAACTGTAACTGTCTTTTCTCCAAGGAGGGGGACTTTAAGTGTTTAAAGTGAAAAGAGGGATTTAAAATAAGACATGAGAGGCTTTTTTTTAACAGAGGATGGTTTATGTGTGCAATTCACTTCCTGAGGCAGTGATGAATGAAAGTACATTTACAATATTTACAGGATATTTGGATCGATAAATGAATAGGAAAGTATCAGTGGAATTAACAAAAGCTATTCATTCATGCCTGGTACATAATTTATTGCCCAGAGCGAAGATCAGAATCAACCACGATATTATGGATCTGGAATCACATACCAGCCAGACCAGATAGGTAAGGCAGTTTCCTTCCCTATCAGGCATCAGTGAATTAGATCTACAACAACTGATTCAACATCATCATTAGACTCTAGGTATTTATTTAAATAAAATTCCAGCATCTGCCATGCCAGGGTTTGAACCCGTGTCCACAGAATTATATCTGGACATTCATATTAACAATGCAGTAATAATATCACAAGGGCATTATTAACCCTCAGCAGTTACAAGAGCCGTCAGATGCGACTCGTTTAGTTTGTCATTATGTTCAGTATGAGCTGGTAGGAGTGAAAGGCCTGTTTTCATGCTGTTTGAGTCTATGACTTTGACGCTATGAAACTGACAGCTGGTTGGGATTAACAGCAGCATTGACAGTTTAATTGATCTCCGTCTGGGATATGTAATCTTGCTGGTTACTCTGGAGGTTCTTCTGCTCATTGAGCCCTTCCCACACACGGGATTGTTGAATAGTCTGTCCCCAGTTTGACTGAGTAAATGAGTTTCCACTTCAGCATGTAATTGAATCCCGCATTGCCCTGGTTTCTCTGTGATATCGGTGTCCTTGCATCTACCCAGGATGAACGATTGGTTCAAATCATGTCCATGCAGACGCAAGTTCCGTTGTCCATGTTGTGAATATGTTTTTGTTCTTCCTGATATACCCACAGGGTGTGGATGTCGCTGGTCAGGACAGCATTTGTTGTTCTTCCTGATTCGCTGCTGCCTCGCTGCACAGAAGACATGGATTCGATCCCAGTCTCGTGTGACTGTGTGCAGTTTGCACAGTCTCTCTTTGCTTGTGTGAGTTTCCTCCCACAGTCTGAAGGTGTGCAGGTTACTGGGATCTGCCATGGGAAATGAAGGGGAACGGAATAGGTATGGAGTGTGTGTCTGATAGGATGTGCTTCAGAGGGATGGTGTCGACTGGAAGGGCCGAATGGCCTGCTTTCCCACACGGTCGTCATTCTCGGATTAAGGGTCAGCTATGTTGTTCAGGTCCTGGAGACACAAGTAGGCAGGATTGGGTAAAGATGGTAGCATCCCCTTTATTAGCGACATGCATGAATGGGATTGCAGGAAATTAAAGACAAGTCCACTGTTCCTGAGGTCAGGCTTCCATTCCAGGTTTTATTAATCGAACTTTAACGTTACCAGGAAGCTGAGGAAGAAACAGGGTGAACCAATTCAGATGTCAGCGCAGAAACATTTTCCACAGCATCATGAGGAAAACTGACAAATTGCTCCGAGTAAGAGTTTGTCTTTCAGAAATGTTAGTTCACAGAGATGTTTTTTGTTCCACTCAAGCCCTTAAGAAATTGATTAACAATTTAACTAAGACTTGAAATGTAAGAACACACCAGGCGATGAGTCACGTCTGGAAACTGTGTTTACAAGCCAGATGTTTGATAACTGATGATGATGCAATAGGCTGAAGGACCATTGGCCATGCTTTTAAAAACTCAAAAACTGTCATTTTTCAACTGAACAAAATAGGCAAGAACAAAGTCATCAAGAAAAGTTCCAAGCATTACATATGTCGTCCTTGGTGCGAAAGTGCTAAAATGCAGCTGTCTCAATGCTATTTCCCAATGTTGATTTCCAGTCAGGGAAAAAAAATATTGTTGTTCCTTATGGAAATCTTAAATTGAACATGAGTTCCTGACATCACAGAACAGCAAAGGTAGCAGTTCTGTCAGAGTCAGTGAGAATTTCATATCGGAGATGAAATCAAATGGGAAGAAACGCTGAAATCAGTTGCCTTTGCCTGCTGAGACTCAGTACTACAAAATGATCCTTTTTGAAACATAGAGGTATTTTCAAGGATTTAATAAGTTGGATGCAGAAAGTTTGGTTCTGTGACTAGAGCACCTCGTATCGAATGAATTGGAGATGCCAGTTTTGGACTGGGGTATGCAAATGTGAATATCATACAACCCCAGGTTATAGTTAAACAGGTTTAATTGGAAGTACTAGCTTTCGGACCACTGCTCATTCATCAGGTGATTGTGGAGTCCACAGTTGTAAGTCACAGAATGTATCGTATATGTTTACAGTGTGATGTAACTGAAATTGTACATTGAAAAATACCTTGATTGTTTGCTAAGTCGCCGATCTGTTAGAATGACCATGTGAGCTTCACTTCTTTCATATGTAAAGTGCAAAACTTTTTTATTTTAAAGTTTCACTCTCAGGTGAAGTTTAACAACTGGTGTCTGCCCCCATGTGCTGCTGTCTGTTCCATAATGTTTAGACTGATTCTAATTTATAAAAATGAGTTACCAGAGACTTACATGGATTCATGCAGTTTTTGAGCAAAGTACAATGTAACTGTGCAAGTATAAATTCACCCCACAGACGTATGTGTGTGTGTGTGTGTGTGTGTGCGTGCACGCGCGCGTGCACACTCGTGTGTAGGAGGGTCTCTGTTTGTAGATAGGGCAATGGGATCACCTGGACTGTGACATGAACCCAATGACCATGGGTACCGAATTTAGCTTTCAGTCTCTGCGGGGGCACTTTTAGCTGTTGCCTGTTCCGAAGACCGCCTTGGAGGATTGTCACCCGAAGATCCGAGGTCGAATGTCCTGGATCACTGAAGTGTTCTCCAACTGGGAAGGGGCACACCTGTCTGTTGATTGATGTGCAGCACCCGTTCCATTGCTGTCGCCTCTGCTCAGCTTCACCAATGTACCATGTTGTTTTTTTAGATGAGCGTCAGTCTAAACATTATGGCATAGACGCAGCACTCAGGGACTAGCACCTTCAACATATTATCTGTGCTGACACTAACTGGTAAAGTCCACCTGAGAATGTAACTGTCAAAAGAAAGTTTTTCGATTTACATAAGAAAGAAATGAACCTAACATAGTCATTCTAACAAATGGAAGACTTAACAAGCAATCAATGTATTTTTCCAATGTATAATTTCAGTGACATGACACTGTAACCGTTCGCTATAAATTCTGTACCTTACCACTGTGTACTCCACAGCCACCTGATGAAGGAGCAGCTCTCCAAATGCTATTGTTTCCATTAAACCTGTTGGACTATGACCTGGTGTTGTGCGATTTTTAACTTCGTATAAGAATGCGGATCTCACAATTAAAATAGAGACGAAGAAACATTTATTCTCTCAGACAGTTCTGTATCAGTGGACTTTCTTGTCGCAGAAGGCTGTTGAGGAAGTGTCATTAGGTGTAATGAGGCTGAGATCGGTAGATCTTCAAAGAGCAAAGACATCAAGCGTTATGGCAAAAGGCAAGAAAGTGCAGTTCAAGTTTATCAGATCAGATATGGAACCATTCAATAGTGGAACAGACTTGGTGGTCTGAATGGTGACTATTTGTTCCTAAAATTGTTGGCCTTAATATGAAGCTGCAAAACAGACCTGAGTAAAACGTGCCAAATTTTAAAAAAGCGTGGTCCCTCAATGCACTGAACCGAGGTGCAATGTACAAAGAACAGCACACAAAGGGCAGACAATATTGGGTCATTGATCCGTAGTGATCAGTATACCAAGGTAAACAGGAAAACCGATATTCAGTATCTACACTGAACCTGGCTCCACGAGGCATGTAGTTAACTCTCACAAACCACTATTCCCCTTCCGTTTTCCTGACGCCCCCTCCGTTCTTGTTTTAAACTGATTGAACGTCAGGCAATTGCCGATGACATTGCTGATGTGGAACTGTAGCATATAGAACATAGAACATTAGAGCGCAGTACAGGCCCTTCGGCCATCGATGTTGCGCAGCCCTGTCATACTAATCTGAAGCCCATCCCATCTACACTATTCCATGTACGTCCATATGCCTCTCCAATGATGACTTAAATGCACTTAATCTTGGCGAATCTACCACCGCTACAGGCAAAGCATTCCATGTCCTAACTACTCTCTGAGTAAAGAAACTACCTCTGACATCTGTCTTATACCTTTCTCCCCTCACTTTAAAGTTGTGACCCTCGTGTTTGCCGTCTCCAAACTTGGACAAAGACTCTCCCTGTCCACCCTATCTAAACCTCTGATTATCTTGTATGTCTCTATTAAGTCACCTCTCAATCTTCTCTCCAACGAGGACAGCCTCAAGGCCCTCAGTCTTTCCTCATAATACATTCCTTCCATACCAGGCAACATGCTAGAAAATCCCCTCTGCACTCTTTCCAAAGCGTCAACATCCTTCTTATAATGCGGGACCAGAACTGTTGACAATACTTCAAATGTGGCAGTACCAGATCTTTGTTCAGCTTCAGCATAACCTTCTGATTCCAGAACTCAATCCCTCTATTAATAAAAGCCAAAACACTGTTTTCCTTCTTAACAACCCTGTCAATCTGGGTGGCAACTTTCAGGGATGTGTGTACATGGACACCGAGATCTCTCTGCTCATCTGCACTCCCAAGAATCTTACCATTAGCCCAGTACTTTGCATTCCGATTACTCCGTCCAAAGTGTATCACCTCACACTTGTACACATTAAACTCAATTTGCAACCTCTCAGCCCAGCTCTGCATCCTATCTATGTCTCTCTGCAACCTACTACATCCTTCGTCACGATCCACAACTCCACCGACCATAGTGTTGCCCGCAAATTTACTAACCCACCCTTCTAAGCCCTCATCCAGGTCATTTATAAAAATGACGAATAGCCCTGGACCCAACATCGACCCTTGCGGAATCCCGCTAGTAACTGGACACCAAGATGAACATGTTGCATCAACTACAACACTCTGTTTTCTTTGAGCGAGCCAATTACTGATTCAAACTGCTATGTTTCCCACAATCCCATTCCTCCACATTTTGTATAATAGCCTACTGTGGGAATCTTATCGAACACCTTGCTGAAATCAATATACAGAACATCAACCTGCTTACTCTCATCTACCTGTTTGGTCACTTTGTCAAAAAACTCATAAGATTCGTTAGGCACGACCTTTACAAAACCATGCTGACTGTCCCTGACCAGATTATTCTTTTCTAGATGATTATAAATCCTACCTCTTATAATCTTTTCCAACGCTTTACCAACAACTGAAGTGAGACTCACTGGTCTGTAATTACCAGGGTTGTCTCTACTACCCTTCTTGAACAAGAGAACCACATTTGCAATCCTCCAGTCCTCAGTCACTATTCCTGTAGATAATGATGATTTCTGGATCAATGGCACAGGCTCGGCAATCTCTTCATTTGCTTCCCAGAGGATTCTAGGATAGATCCCATCTGGCCCAGAGGA
The DNA here is from genome assembly GCF_047496795.1 of Chiloscyllium punctatum. Classification (NCBI taxonomy): domain Eukaryota; kingdom Metazoa; phylum Chordata; class Chondrichthyes; order Orectolobiformes; family Hemiscylliidae; genus Chiloscyllium; species Chiloscyllium punctatum. The sequence continues at coordinate 32,873,209 of NC_092759.1, read as the reverse complement.
CTTGTCTATTTTCACACTCTACAGTATTTCTTATACCTCTTCCTTGTGAACCTCAATCTCTTCGAGTCGAGATGCAATTATCTCTGTATCTTCCTCGCCAACATTTTCATTTTATATAGTGAACACTGTCGAAAAATATTTATTTAGTGTTTCCCATGTCTCCTCTGACTCCACACACAACTTCCCACTATTATTCTTGATTGACCCTAATTTAACTCTCGTCATTCTTTTATTCCTGACATACCTGTGGAAAGCCTTAGGGTTAACCCTGATCCTATCCGCCAACAACTTCTAATGTCTCCTCCTGGCTCTCATGTCTGCTCCTGGTTCTTCTGAGCTCTCTTATTAGGTCATGCAGGGAAACGATTCTGTCTGCTGCACATCATCATTCTGCTTCGAAATATCAGGCAGTATTTCATATTGATTACTGTACACGTTAACCTTTAACAAGCCATGACAGTGAAATCACTGAATCCTCATCACGAAACTACCAGGGAAGATTTCTGTTAAAATCACCCTGGATACCAAGAAATTCGCCATTCTATTCTCCCATCCTTCTGTGCGTGATCTCCTCGGCCCTATTCCGGTCTTGTTGGTTGGTTTACAATACTGAGGCTATCCAATCATCTTTGCATTTCAGTTTCTAAAGGATGAGACCTTCTCTCTGAGCTGGCAATGTGCTTGCTCAGTGGTGATAAAACTGTCCTTGTAAACTAGAAGAGTGCTTGAAATAGGTCATTCCTGTTTTTCATTACAAGAACTTGAGGCAAACCGTTTGGCAGGACAGGAAATAGCGGGCGTGAGCAGTGATCAAGTTTGGCAGCAAGAATGAGGTGAGGCAGTATAAACTACAGAGTAATGGGGAAACAATGGGCAAAGAACACTGGGACGGGAGGGGCTGAATCTTTCCTTTCTTTGCTGTCACCAGACATTGGTGTTGAACTCTGAAACGGGACAACATTAGACAAGTCGGTGAAATCTTTCTTTCTGCTTGTTTTCTCCCGAGGCCTGTGTCACACTTGGGGAAATGTGTCTGCGTGCTTCAGTCTATGGGTAAAACTGAGGTTCAGTTCCCATCTCAAACTTTAATCCCATTTATTGTGTTTTACGAGATTAAAACGTTCCAGAGAAATTAGTATTCAGGTGAAACGTCAGAGCTTACAAGGTTACAGACCAAGTGCTGGGAAATGAGATGAAGGGACCCGGTTCTGTGCTGTAAACACTCTATAATTCAATCATTGTTGAGGGGAAACATATCTGCAGTGACATAATTCCAAAAACTGTGTTATGAAGAAACGGTGCAACGGCTTCTGCCCTCATCCCTGGTGGTCTAGTGGTTAGTATTCAAAGCTTTAACTGAGTGGCCTGTGTTTCATTACCGTTCAGGAAATCAGAACTTCTTGTTCCTGATGCAGAGAGCGCAGCTCTACCAGGAATCTGTTTCATGGCTTAGATCAGTCAATACCCCAGCTCATCAAAGAAGGGAAAAGCGCCTTCCCTCTCTGCACTTTCGGACAGTTAATCCTTCATTCTCCTCTGATTCCACTTCCCAAAGAGTTTCAAAATATTGTCAAATCTGAGTCTCAGCTATTTCTTTTCTGTGCTTTTCATCCATAGGAGCTTCAGCGATTGATTGTGTTGGTTTCTGAAAACGAAACATACCCATGTGCAATGTATTAGGCTATTCCAGGATTGCCTTCTCTGACAGCGGTGGGACATGACTGATGCTGTCTATGATATGGAAGTGCCAGTGTTTGAGTTGAGTAGATAAAGTTAAAAAATCCACAATATCAGGGCAGAGTCCAGCAGGTTTATTTGGAAGCACTAGCTTTCGGAGAGTCGCTCCTTCATCAGATGGGTGTTTTTCTGCAGAAACTTGGTGTGTGTGTCAATATGCGCGATCTTTTGGAAGATCATCTGGACTTTAACCAACCGTTCGTGGTGTCGACGGTACCCATGACTTGGAGGTGTTGGTGTTGGACTGGGGTGGATATATTTAATAATCACACAAAGCCATTTTAGATTCCAACAGTTGACAAACATCTGATGAAGAAGCAGTGCATGGAACACTGGTGCTTCCAACTAACTCTGTTCGATACAATCTGGTGCTGTGTGATTTTTACTCTGACAGCTCTTGGTAATGTTTAACTGGTCGAAGACAGTGAAAGAATTTTCGTTCGTGGAGATGAAAATTTCAAATATTACCCACCTCAGCATAACAAAAATGATTAGGTTGAATGTGTGCTGAATCTCCACAATGCAGTTGCGCAAAGTAAAAGTTGAACTAACAACCGCCTGATCCGTAGCCAGCTATACAAATGGTTGTACCACTGGCCAGATGCAAAGCTGAGATTTTACACGCTGCAGAGCTGTGGTGTTAACAAGGACATGAGCAATAGCAGTAACAGCCACAAGGTGAACAAAGAACCAAGATAATCACCATCATTGATTCACTTCAAATTGTCCGAATAAAAAACGACCATTCACAATCTGATCAGCAAATCAATGAGGTCACTGCTGATCAAGGGAATTGCAACTGACTTTGAAAAGTTTTCACCATAATTTGAGGTAAACTCCAGCTGAATCATAACATCGCATATTCCCATTAATTTTCAGTTTTAGATTACGTTAATGACCTGTCCGTACTTGCAGGAAATGAGTGAAAACGTCCTTCCGGTGATGTAATCCAGTGCAGAGTCGGCCAGAAAAGAAAAGACAAAGACATGAAACATCACTCCCATTTCTTTCTGTACCAATGCGTTTTCCTGAGTTGAATATTTGCAGGACTGGTCTTTACTATCCAAATAATTAATTATTTTCCCCGGAAAGATTCTTCATAAATCAATTAACATCTGAGGTGTTGAAACATATTTTACTTTAGATTAAAATAGTTGAATATCCTTTCCCCCAGCCTTATGTCCCAATCTTCCCTCCTCTTCCATGTAAATACAAGCTGCTCCAGATGATGTTGGAGCTCCCAACCTGACGTTCCAATGCTCCTTGCTGCGCCATGTCAATAGAAGTTGCTCTACTAGAAGTTGGAGCTCCCAGTCTGATGTCCAATTGCTCCTTGCTCCATGTCAGTAAAAGTGGTGCAGTTCAGGTTAGAACTACCACTCTGATGTCCCAATGCTCCCAGCTGCTAGATGTCATTAAACGCTGGTCCTTGAGAGGTTGGAGCTCCCAGTATGATGTCCTAATGTTCCCTCCTCCATGTCAATAGAAGTAGTCCAGTTGAGGTTGGATCTATCGCTCTGATGTCCCAATGCTCCCTGCTGCTACATGTCATTAAAAGCTGATCCAGGTGAGAGTGGATCTCCCAGATAGATCTCGCAAAGCTCCCTGCTCCATGCCAACTGAAGCTGCTCCAAATGAGGCTAGAGCTTGCATTCGGATGTGCCAATGCTCCCTGCTGCTCCATGTCAATGGAAGCTGCTCCAGGTGTGGTTGGAACACCCAGACTGATGTCACAATGCTCCCTGGTCCACGTCAAAAGACGCCGCTCCAGATGAAGTGGGAGCTCCCATCCCTGGCAGCTCACATACGTCTTTACCATCATAGAAATACTGCCCACTGAACATTTCTACCACAGAAGCCATTGGTGGAATATCCGTATCATGACAACCTAATATTATTTTTAGTCACCACCGAATCATTATTTCCAAAAGTCATTCTTTCTTAAACCTTATTTAGCATGTGCATACCGCAGTCAATCTGAAGTAAGATAATGGTGCTAACTGATGTATGCTTAATAAAAATTACATCCTATTTTTCATGTTGAGTAACTGTGACTTAGCAAGGACAATGTTTATATTGAAATCACACGTTTATTCCAGGTGAGAGAATGTGGTTTGCATTATTTAAAATTAACTTGTTCATTGTTTAAAATGACCAAATAAATCTCAACTTCAAAACAAAATTGGTAACGTTGTCATCCATCTTGAAATGGAGTGTCTTCTTCTTTCAACCAGACGGGTCTTATATCGAAAAGTCTATTAATGATATGTGTATAAAGACACTTTAAATCGCAAGGTTTGTGAAGGTTTGTAACTCAGGTTGAGGTTTAAGGTGTAGGTTTGCTCGCTGAGCTGTAGGTTTGATATCCAGACATTTCATTACCTGGCTAGTTAACATCATCAGTGGCGACCTCCAAGTGAAGCTGTTGTCTCATGCTTTCTATTTATATCTTTCTCCTGGATGGGGTTCCTGGGGTTTGTGGTGATGTCATTTCCTGTTCGTTTTCTGCGGGGTTCATAGATGGCATTTAGATCTATGTGTTGGTTTATGGCATTGTGGTTGGAGTGCCAGGCCTCTGGGAATTCTCTGGCATGTCTTTGCTTAGACTGTCCCCGGAACAATGTGTTGCCCAAGTCGAACCGGACTACCAAAAATCCATAAACCAGGAGCCCCGCTCAGACCCATAGTCTCATTACTCGGAACACCAACTTACAGACTGGCCAAAGAACTACACGCAAGTCTGAAATACCTCATAGAAGAGTCACAGCACTCCATCCACTCCACCCAGGAATTCCTAAAAATCATCAAAAACACCAAAGTGGAGGAAGAGGAAACAATGATCTCATTCGACATAACAGCACTGTTCACCTTCATTAACATCGACCTGGCAAAGGAAACACTTCCCACACATTTGGAAGAGACCATCACACACACACCAACCACCATCAATCACATTACCAACGTAAACATCAAGAAGGTAGTGGACTTGTGCCTCACCACCCACTTCACCTTCAACAACATAGTCGACAAACAAACCAACGGCACACCCATGGGATCTCCGCTATCAGTACTCATAGCAGAAGTGGTAATGCAAAGACTAGAACAAACAGCCCTACCAACTATCAAACCAAAAATGTGGGTCCGCTACGTAGATGACACCTTTGTCATCACAAAACGAAACAAGATAGTAAAGAGATTTAACATCATTAACAACACCCTCACAGGCATAAAGTTCACCAAGGAGGAAGAAACCGACAACAAACTCGCATTCCTGAATGTCACAGTAGAAAGAAAGGACAACGGAGAACTACAAACCTGCGCATACAGAAAACCGACAAACACTGACCAAACACTTAACTACACCAGCAACCATCCCAACTCACACAAACGAAGCTGCGTCAGAACACTATTCCAACGAGCCTCCACACACTGCAGCACAGACGAACATCGGAAAACAGAGGAGAACCACCTATACAATGTATTCGAGAACAACAGATACTCAAAAAATACAGTGCGCAGATTCCTCAAGAACAAACCACGACAAGCAGACCAAACACAGCCAGAAACACTAACGTTCTTTCCACACATCAAAGAAGTTTTAGAAATGACAGCCAGACTACTAAGACCCCTCGGAATCCCAGTAGCACACAAACCGACCAACACTCTCAAACAAAAACTAAGAAACTTAAAAGACCCAGTACAATCCATGGACAAAACCAACGTCATCTACAAAATTCCATGCAAGGATTTCCACAAACACTACGTAAGACAACAGGAAGAAAGTTAGCCACCAGGATATACGAACACGAGCTAGCCACAAAAAGACACGACCTCGTACACGGATTAAAAATACCACCATTTCGACTGGGACAACACATCTATCCTGGGATAGGCTAAGCAAAGACACGCCAGAGAATTCCTAGAGGCCTGGCACTCCAACCACAACACAATAAACAAACACATAGATCTAGATACCATCTATCAACCCCGGAGTAAACGAACAGGAAATGACATCACCACAAACCCCAGGAACCCCATCGAGGAGAAAGATATAAATAGAAAGCAGGAGACAACAGCTTCGCTTCACTTGAAGGTTGCCACTGATGATGTTACCTAGCCAGGTAACGAAACGTCTGGATATCAAAGCTACAGCTCAGCGAGCAAACCTACACCCTACATTTTAAATCATTTTTCATGTTCATGTTGCATCAATCTGATGTTATTGATCCACAGTTTAGTTTCACTCCCTATAGGTAACATGCTTATTTCTCCAGCTGTTCATAGTTCTGTGATGCATCCTGTGTTTGCATAACCAGAGGGAGCTTGCTTCCCACATCGTGTGTTTATCTGTGCCTTATGTCCAGCATTCATCAATGGCGAGAGCAAGGGGTGAGGACGAGACCAATGTGTAAGTCTCTCCGTGCCCATGCATGGCACCCACATCGGCAATTCTCCACTGTGCATTTCCAGCCACTTCTCAGTGCCCCTAAACCCACGCCCTGCCCATTTTGAAATATCTCCATTATTTTGTGCTGTCTCGCTGTGCTCTTCTCACCAGGATGAATTACTTCTACTCAACCTCCTCCAGATTTCATCTGACAAAACATTCATTAAGAATCCCTTTGCATAAACATGCACTTCGCAGCTCTCGGTATTTGATTTTCCTGGATGTCTTTCATACGAAAAAAATGTTCACAACAACTTGACTTGAAAAAGAAAAACGCGCTCCTTTTCATTATCCCAATGCAATCGACATTTCAATGCCGTTTAGTCAACAGGCTCAAACTATTCTTTGAGATTTTTGTAATAGCGTCAATGCATATAAAATAACTATCAGAATCCCAGTTTCAATACGACAGCTGTGATCATCTGAAAACAGCACCATTGAAAACCGTTGATGAGGGAGATTCAAACCCACGCGTGCAGAGTACAATGGATTAGCAGTCCATCGACTTAACCTCTCGGCCACCTCGGCAGAAACGCTCACGCAGCTATGACCTGATGAATAATTGAATTTTGTAAATCATGCAGAGCAGCAGATATTTCTCCCTGGTGTTGGTGAAATGAGAAATAAAACAGTACGGTTCCAATACTATGGTCTGACCCCTGGGTTGTGGGGCAAGCGCATTCCCACTGTCACACTGTGCACACAGTGATCTGAACAAAAATGAGGAAATGACTATGTAACAAGGTCTGTTGAATTCTGTGAAGATTTGAAGTCAACGGAATGCAGAACCCGAGACAGAAGGAGGTTTTCCTTCAATAAAGAGTTGGATAGAGCTCTTAAGGATAGTGGAATCAAGGGTTATGGGGATAAGGAAGGAACAGGATACAAATTGAGGATGTTCAGCCATGATCATAATGAATGGTGGTGCTGGCTCGAAGGGCAGAATGGCCTACTCCTGCACCTGCTGTCTATTGTCTATAAAATTGCCTGTGAGGAATTGTTTTCCAGACTGGAGGAGAGTGCATAGTGCTCAATGTCATTATTCCGAAGACCTAACTTCCACTCAGATGTTTTTGACACGCACTTGTGTACAGAACAGACAATTTCAAAATCCAAAATAAGGCTAAACTGACAATTGAACTCAACAATGCAAAAACCTTGATCTGTATCATTTTCCTGGGCCGTGCGACACCAAGTCACTGTGTGATCACTGCAACACGGTGAGCAAGTGAGCAAGGAATATGAGTGCAGTGCCAGTGCGCATGCTGGGAGCAGCAGGTGACACACGGGGAAGTGCATTTCCCACAACAGGCACACTTCCCAAACAGCGGACTGCGGTGGAAGAATTCAGAGGGAGGTTACACTATGAAATTTGATGCCAGAGACACAATGGAGATCTGTCATTGAGTCTGTTAAAGATGAATATTTTAAGATTTCTACAGATTCAAAACAAAATAAAAAGCTCATGGGTTAGTGAAGGCAAAAGATGAAATTGTACATTTCATCAATCTACCCATCTTTACAATGAGTACCTCACCACTTTCCTCACTCGGGGACTGAACCACTGGTGAAGATGATCATATAATCCCCGTTACTAGCCATGGAATCAGAGAAACTCGGTTTCCCAAACGTTAAGGTAAAACCAGGAACGTGGGGGTAAGCATTAATGTGTTGTTCCTATGTTGAAGGTGACCAGTGCACGGTATCTCTGTTCCAGTATAGTGGGGTGTGCTGTACCGAAGTTTTAATTTTGAGCCTCACATGGAGAAGGTTCAATTTGTCGTCGTGTTGAGGAATACGGACAGAAGATGATGCTGAGCAAAGCCAAGTTTATGGGAAAATACCCGTGTTTGTGGATTGAGAAACGACCTTTTCTGGATAATGACTCCTTGATCAACAAACATACTGCAAGTATCTAAAACGTGAAGAGACATATGTGGAGAGAGAGCAGAAGGTGATTTTTCAGCAGGTGGATAACGTTTCCCATGTGCACTGCGTTAGATTCCGGGAAAATAGATGTTGAACTGGTTTCATGTGCCACAGTTGTTGCAAATTCACAAAGGTTGTTGCAATAATAAAAAAAGAAATCGCATAGGACCGTTTGAATATTGTATTGAATTAAATTTAAGTCAGAGCATATTTTATCTTAAATGGTGTGCTGCAGAGAAGTACAGAGGGTTACCAATACAAAAGGACAGAGACTTCTTGGTGGATTTCTTGGGTGGAGTTAAGAATGTACGAAATGGACATAACATCATGTGAGTGTGGTCAAATCTTTAGAGTAGGTGTTGCGTCTCCAAGTGGATATAACTTCTGTCTGCAGTTATTTTACGACATCAGGTCAATTTACAGAGTTTCACCTTGAATAATACGCCACACCTTACCAATCCATGAACTTGTTATACTCAGTCTTATTCAGTTGTTCGTGGTCATGAAATATCTTTGTGTCTGAAGTCAACAAATTCGAAATTGTTACGCAACCACACTGACTTTCACTCAATGGTAAATTCTCTCCTTGTACGTTTGTTCGTGCATCTTTTAAAACACTCTAAAGTGAGCTTCTACGTTTTACTTCTGGAAAGTCGTTCACGATTTAAATAACTCTATTGAGTGGAAGAAACTCTCATCCAAACTTTTCTTAATCATTCACTAATGGTTTTCAAGCTCTAACGAAAGGTATTAATTCACTCGAAAGAGGGACTTTCCCGATTTAGTCATTCAAACCTCGCGTTATGTGAAAATCTCATTTGTTTACATCAAACTTGCGTGTTTCTGCTCCAGCATTTCCAAATCTCGTGAATAAAATCCTTCATTCATTCTATCATCCCGTTTGTATCCTTTCTGATATTTTTATGTCTCAGTAAACAACGTCACTTGGCTTTCTAATATCTTGCTATCCAGGAAACAGCGTCTGTGCCCTTTCTGACTTCTTCACATGTTTTTAGTGGAGAATGAGGACAAGGATTACACACAATGTTCCCACTGAGTGTGACCAAAAGGTTTTACAGTTATTCAATGAACTCTTTGCTTTGTAAATATAACGCCTCTATTTATAAACTCCAATAAGGTAAATTACTACCTATCCAGTTCATGAACATCGCCTCCATGGAGACGGAAATTATATATCACTTCCTTTATTGTTCCACGGAATGTCTGAAAGGTTTGTAAGGCCAACATCTCTAAATCCCCATGTCCTGAGTCAGTCTCAGCTATTTCTAAAGGTGACTGAAGTTCAAATACTTCATAGTGTGTCTCCCGTCATTCCAGTGCAGACTGGGTCTGGACAGTAAATGCCATCACCAAAGGCCACAGTTTTCAACAGTTTTCACAGAGTAATTGTCGTAGCTATTGTGTATCGTATGTCCGTGTTCTTGTTCAATTTGTTCATCATTTCATGGGTCCCTGTATGGAATTCTACTGAATGATTAATTTGTGAATGGAGACATTCCCTTCACCGCTCATTCGAAACTCCATGGAACATTGAATAATTTTACTCTTACGCTTCCAGAGGACAGTCCTGCCATTACTGGGATGAATCAGTGAACATTCCACACGTATCCTCGAAGGCAAGGATTTCCTTTTCCATTTTAGCAGATCATTACAGCACTGAATCCCATGTGTGCGTTCATTAAAACCAAAACAATTGCAGCAAGACTTTAAAAATAAGATTTTGCTATCTGTTTGCATTGGTTGTCCCAAAAATTACATTCCATATTATGGTATGTTTGTGGATGAAAGCACTTTCTGACTCTTGAGCAATTATATTTCAGTTTTGTCAAAAAATTATCATTCGCTGTTCTCTCTTTCCCTTTCAGTTTCCTGTTTTATATCCCGTATTTTATCAGTTTATCTTAAGTTTTCAATAATTTCAATCAATCTCGCTCCTGATTACCAATCCGAGAGAATGCCACAATTTTGTCAATTTATATGCAGTGCAGCTGTAGGGCGCGGTGACGAAGTGGAAAGGCATTGGTCACGTCAACCAAATAAAAGGAGCCGGCTGGTGGAATCTGGCCGTTCCATCACAGTCATATTTAAAACATTTAACGTAATCTTTAGCCAAATCATATTGGCAGAAAATAAGAAAACAAGAATGAAAAAATTGCTGATGTTGAAAATCAAACAAAAACAGACGTTGCTGAAATAATTCAGGACGTCTGGCAGCATCTGTGGAGAGACGGACCCAATGGATGTGAAACGTTAACTGTGATTCATCTGCACAGATGCTGCCAACACACCTTTGATTTTACAGCAATTTCTGTTTTTGTTTCAGATTGGCAGATTTTGTCGCAGTCCATGAGAACAGTGCTCATTAGAATCAAACAGACAGCATTGACCTGGTAGTGTGAAATGAGACAGTAATAATTAATGAGTGGAGAGTGTTGTACTGGAAAAGCACAGCAGGTCAGGCAACATCCGAGGAGCAGGAGAATGGACGATTTAGGCATAAGCCATTCATCAGGAATTAGGCTTGTGAGTTGGACAGAGGAACAAAGCTGAAGCCAGGTACCAATTCGCAGACACCTCCTCCTACAGACCACGATCGCAAACTCTCCTCCTCTCACCAAACCATCATCACCCAGACCAACCACAATCTCATCACCTCTGGGCATCTCCCATCCACAAACTTCAACCTCATTGTCCGGAAACCGCGCACTCCCCGATTCTACTTCCTTTCTAAGAATCACAAACCTGACTGCCCCAGTCGACCTATTGTCTCATCCTGAGCCTGTCCCATCCGAATCATCTCTTCCTACATCGACACACTCCTCTCTTCCCAGTTCAGGAAATTACCACTTACATTTGTGACACCCCTATGCACTTCACCTCCTCCAAGAATTTCGTTTCCCTAGCCCCCATCGCGTCATCTTCACTGTGGACATCCAGTCCCTGTACAAATCCATCTGCCATGACAGAAGTCTACAAGCCTTCCATTTCTTAATCTCACACCATCCCAATCAGTACCTTCCCACCGACATCCTCATCCACTTGGCTGAACTGGTGCTCACAATGAACAACTTCTCTTTCCAATTCTCCCACTTCCTCCATTGACGCTGGTAGCCATGGGCACCACGTAAGACCTAGCTATGCCTGCCTGTTTGTTAGATACGCGGAACTGTCCATCTTTCACAATTACACAGGCACCATCCTCCACCTGTTCCTCTGCTACATTGATGAATGTTTGGGTTCACTTGGTGCTCGAACGAGGAGGTTGCATAGCTCACCAACTTTACCAACACCTTCCACTCCGACCTCAAATTTATCCGGATCCTCTTGGCAACTTCCCTCACCTTCCTGGACCTCTCCATCACCGACTCTGGCAACTGACTAATTACAGACATATACTACAAGCCCACCGACTCCCACATGTATCTAGTCTACATCTCCTCCAACCCTATCTCGTGTAAGAACGCCATTCCTTATTCACAATTCCTCCATCTCCAGCACATATGTTTCCAGGATGACCAATTTCACCTCAGAAAGAGCCAGTTGGTCTCCTTCTTCCACGATCACAAATTGCCTTCCCACGTGGTTGACAGCGCCCTCTGGTTCAACACCTCCATTTCACACACCACCACCCTTGAAGCCACGCCTCTCAACGCAACAAGGACAGAACCACCTGGTGCTCACCTTACATCCCATCAAACTCCGCATAAACGCATCATATTCTGCCACTGATGCCACCTCCAAACAGACACCATCACCAGAGATATATTTCGCTGCCCAGCCCTGACAACATTCCGTAAAGACCATTCCCTCCACGACCCCCTCTTCAGGTCCATACACCCCCCCCCCCCAACCAGCCCACAACCTTCTCCTGGCATCTTTCACTGCCACCAAAGGAAGGGTGAAACTAGCACCCACACCACTCCCCTCACCTCAGCCAAGGCCCGAATGGATCATTCCACATCCATTAGAAATTCACCTTTACAGCGACCAATGTCATCTACTGAATCCGTTGCGCCCAGTGCGGTCTCCTCTACATCAGGGAGACAGGAAACCTTCTTGCAGATCATTTCAGAGAACATCTCTGGGACACCCGCACCCACCAACTTCACCGTCCCGTGGCTGAACACTTCAACTCCCCCTCCTACCCCATCAAAGACATACAGGTCTTGGACCTCGCCACTGCCAAACTGTTACCACCCAACGCCTGGAGGAGGAACACTACACCTACCGGCTTGGGAACCTAACACCACACGGGATAAATGTGAATTTGAACAGTTACCTCATTTCCCCTCCCCCAAGCCCAAGCCTTCAACTCGGCACCGTCCTTGCAACCCTTTCCATCACTGCTATTTCTGACCGATTTTCTTCTCCCTCCTATTCGTCCATCACTTACTTTCCAGCTATTTCCCCTCAACCCCACACTATTTTCTTTTATCTCTCAGCCCCGACTCACAAGCCTTATTCCAGATGAAGGGCTTAAGTCTGAAACCTGAATACTCCTGCTCCTCGGATGCTCCCTGATCTGTGCTTTTCCAACATCACACTACCAACTCTGATCTCCAGCATCTGCAGTCCTAACTTTATCCTTCGAATTATCAATGACCTTAGAGTGAATATATCCCTCGATTGCAGTGATCACAGTGTGACTGAGTTTTCCATTTATTTTGGGTGAGGGCAGGCTGGATCTGAGACGAGCGATTAACATCTAAACAATGGGAATGGTATCAGATAGCGAAGTTAGGGCGGGCTGAAGTGAAGTGGAAAATTCTGTCAGAAGATGGGTCAGTACAACTGCATCACATCATCCAGACTGTAAAAGACACGCAGAAAGAGAAAATCAACTTCAGTGCAGGCACAATGACAGGTCAAGTGGAAAGGAGACAATACAACGCACTGAGGTGCAGTGGAATTATTTATGTGAAAGGATTCGATATATAAGCGACACCTTTACATATGGACTGCCATCACATTGGAAAAAGGAATTTCCTGCAGTATAACGGCGTCTTTTGCCTGTGACATCACAATGCTGAGAGACACTGACATAGATTCTTCTGTAGCAGCGTGGCCTCGTAAAAGCATGATCGTCCCATTAACCAGAATTCAATACTTCAAAGCTCTCCCCTGCCCTGTACAACTTATTTGCTGCCCCTGTAGTCAGATCTCAATCGCTTGACTGTGTATCTTCTTCTGCTTCCTGCTTCATGGAAACACTTGAAACGTGAACAAATCCACTTTCCACTTTCACCAATTTTTTGCAACTCCCGAGTTGGCACAGGTACGAGTGACCGATTGGCCTTCTCGAGCGTTCTCACTCTGGTATGATCTGAATGATAAAGTGGACTGTGTCTGATCGGCAGAACGTCCCCACGCGGGACGATGCTGTTTATCCCATCCCCGTGGACTGAGCTGTCTCTAATGGCAGAGTATTCAGCCATTCCCCTCCACTTGCAGGCATTATGACGGGATGTAAATGCGGATATGCTCTGAAGCTTCCTCTCACGGGCACAGCCAGGTGCAAGAGCGCCGCTGGAACTTAGCAACTTTGATTGCGAACTTCCTCCAAATATCATTTATTTGAGAGAGAGAAAAACGTGCTGAGCTGGTGGGAAAGAGAGAAATGCGCTGTGAACTCTCTTCCCTCAGTAAAATTCAAAGCAGTGCATTTTTGTGCTGCCCATTTGATGTTCAGAAGCAATCTTCACAGAACAATCCAGCAGAAAGGCTTTTGTTTCAGAGCCGTCGGTTTCTTTGCTGCAATCGGGCATCAGTTAACATCTGAGTCCCAAATGTCCCAGATGAAGCGGCTCCGTATGAAACCCTCACTCACTGAGAACCATCCCCACAGCCAGGGGCTGCGGGGCTGCAGACAGTCCAAAGCGGAAGGGAGGATTAAAAACGAGCCATTATTTCTCCCTCTGCCACTCTGTCACAGAGACAGGGAGAGGGACGGCAGAGACGGGTGACGTCATTCACGTGCCGACAGAAGCCGTTCAGCCCATCGAGTCCACGGTAAATCTCTATCGCTTGCTTCTCTCTGAGGTTATTCATCATCAGTGCTGCTTGTTCTAATAAGAGGGAACTGTATCTGTCTGGAAATGCTGTCTCCGACAGACCGAACCACATGTCATTCACGGCTGTTCATTTCACCGGAGGACCCTGCTGTGTGATACAGCCTGGGGAAGAACTGCAAGGCGGTAAAAACAATGTCTGCAGATGCTGGAAACCAGATTCTAGATTAGTGGTGGTGGAAGAGCACAGCAGTTCAGGCAGCATCCAAGGAGTTTCGAAATCGACGTTTCGGGCAGAATCCATTCATTAGGAATAAAGGCAGTGAACCTGAAGCGTGGAGGAGGCTAGAGGAGGGTGGGGGTGGGGAGAATGTAGCGTAGAATACCATGAGTGATTGGGGGAGGGGATGAAGGTGATAGGTCAGGGAGGAGGGTGGAGTGGATAGGTGGAAAAGGAGCTAGGCAGGTAGGACAAGTCCAGACATGTCATGGAGACAGTGCTGATCTGGAAGTTTAGAACTAGGGCGAGGTGGGGGACGGGGAAATGAGGAAACTGTTGAAGTCCACATTTATGCCCTGGGGTTGAAGTGTTCTGAGGCGGAAGATGAGGCGTTCTTCCTCCAGGCCTCTGGTGGTGAGGGAGCGGCGGTGAAGGAGGCCCAGGACCTCCATGTACTCGGCAGAGTGGGAGGGGGAGTTGAAATGTTGGGCCACAGGGCGGTGTGGTTGAGTGGTGCGGGTGTCCCGGAGATGTTCCTTAAAGCGCTCTGCTAGGAGGCGCCCAGTCTCCCCAATGTAGAGGAGACTGCATCGGGAGCAACGGATGCAATAAATGATATTAGTGGATGTGCAAATAAAACTTTGATGGATGTGGAAGGCTCTTTTAGGGCCTTGGAGAGAGGTGAGGCAGGAGGTGTGGGCGCAGGTTTTCCAGTTCCTGAGGCGGCAGGGAAAGTGCCAGAATGGGAGGGTGGGTTGTAGGGGGGTGTGGACCTGACCAGGTAGTCACTGAGGGAACGGTCTTTGTGGAAGGCGGAAAGGGGTGGGGAGGGAAATATATCCCTGGTGGTGGGGTCTGTTTGGAGGTGGCAGAAATGACAGCGGATGATTTGGTTTATGCGAAGGTTTGTAATGTGGAAGGTGAGCACCAGGGGCGTTCTGTCCTTGTTACGGTTGGAGGGTTGGAGTCTGAGGGCGGAGGTGCGGAATGTAGATGAGATGCATTGGAGGGCATCTTTAACCACGTGGGAAGGGAAATTGCGGTCTCTAAAGAAGGAGGCCATCTTGTGTGTTTTGTGGTGGAACTGGTCCTCCTGGGAACAGGTCCGGCAGAGGCGGAGGAATTGGGAATAAGGGATGGCATTTTTGCAAGAGGTAGGGTGGGAAGAGGTGTAATGCAAGAGGTAGGGTGGGAAGAGGTGTGCAAGAGGTAGGGTGGGAAGAGGTGTGCATCGGGTCAAATCCCTGTCACATACGTGACTGTTGTTCTCATGTTTATTTTTTCTCTACGTGTGCTGAAGTAACACAGTGAGGGAGCAATTACTGTTGTCAGACATACATGTAGGGGCGTATTAAATACTGAAGTTGTGAGATTTGAGCAGTGTTTATTAACATAGACCATTCAGTGTTCGAAACTCTGGCTCAGGAATTTGACAGAGAGCGAATTTGAGCAAAGGTTGAGCCAGGGCGTTCACCCCATGACGTAACACGAGTTTCTGCGGTTGCTTTGTTGTTCACCTCATTTGTGTGTTTTGCATCATTGAGGATTTTGAAGTTGTCCCCTCTATAGAAAAGGCCTGTGCTTTTGCAACATTGTACAAAAGATGCAGTACAATAACAGCCGATGCTAATTCTGTCTACATATCCAGATATTGATCCCTGGAAACAGCATTGTGCACTCTCCTCGAGTCTGGAAAACAACTTCCTCACATATAATGTTATATTCTCGCTCTCATGGCACTTTTCATTCCATCGGCTTCTGTTTTTCACGGAATCCGATTCAATGGATCTTGTCACTGTGTGTGTACATGTGTCAATGTATGTCTGCCTCTGTGTGTGCATGCCTGTATGTCTGTGTTGGTGTGTGTCGGTGTGTGCATGTCTCTGTGCATCTCTGTGTGTCTGTGTGATAATATGTGCTTGTTTTGTGTGTGTGCGAGTGATTGTGTGTCTCTGTGTATCAGTGATTCTGCGTGTGTGTGAGGAGTTTGGGTGTCTGTGTGTAGGGGGCTTGTAAGGGTGTTTTCTATGTGTCAATGTGTGTATGCCTCTGTCTGTTTGCCAGTGTATGTGCATATCAGTATGTATCTGTGTGCCTGTGTGTGTGTGTCTGTGTTTCTGTCTGTGTGTTCCTTTGTGCATGTATGTACGTACATGTGCTTTTTGCGTGTCTGCATATGTGTTAGTTGTGTGTCTGGCTGAGTGTGTCTGTACGTGTATGAGAGTAAATGTGCATTTGTGGGGAGGGTGGGTGTCTATGTGTGTTAGTGTGCATGTTTGTTTGAGTGTGTATGCCTGTCTGTGTGTGAGTATGTGTGTGTGTGGGCAGTGTGGGTGTCTCTGTGTGGGGAGTGTGGATGTTTTCGAGCGTGGGAAGCATGGTTGTCTTTGTGTTTGTGTGTGTGTGTGTCTGTGTGTGTGTTTCTGTGTCTGTGTGTCTGTGTGTGTGTTTCTGTGTCTGTGGGTGCGTGTGTGTCTATGTCAAAGAGTGTGGTGCTGGAAAAGCACAGAATTTCAGGCAGCATCCAAAGAGCATGAAAGTTGGAATTTCGAGCATAATCTCATCATTAGTAACGAGGCTTGTGGACCATGTGGGCCGAATGATAAATGGAAGGGGATGGTGCTTGGGTAAGGCAGCTGGGAAGGCGACAAATAAATGATGGTGGAGTGAAGGTGATAGGTTGGAGCAAAGAGTGAAGTGGATAGTGGGAATGAAGACGGACAGGTAGCACAGTTCAAGAGGGAGGTGCCGAGTTGGAAGGATGGATCTGGGATAAGTTCTGGTGTGGGGTTGGAATGAAGAAACGAATGAAATCTGTGTCTGTGTGTGTTCTGCGGGTGTGTGTGTGTGTCTGTCTGAGTGCATGTGTATGTGTGCATGTATGTATATATATCTGCATGAGTGTAAGCATTTTGTGTGCGTGTGTGTGTGTGTCATGGGTGTGTGTATGTCTCTTTGTGTGTGTGGCTCTCTGCATCTCGGTGTGTGTCGCGTGTGTGTGTGCATTTGTAAGTGCGTGTGTAGGGTGGCTACAGGTATGTGAATCTGTATGTGAGTGTCTGTGTGCAGCTGTATATGTCTGTGTGCAAGTGTCTCTGTGTGTGCACACGTTTGTAGTGTGTGTGTAAGTGTGTGTGGCGGTGGCTATAAGTATTGTGTATCTGTGCATGAGCGTCTGTGTGCAGCTCTATGTGTGTACATGCCTGTGTGTGTGTGCGTGTTTGTAGTGTGTGTGTGTGCGTATATGTGTGTTGATGGTGCTCTCGGTTTGGATGGTGCTCTGAGCTGATACATTCCCTCTGTCCTTCCGAAACTGAATCCCTATGATTTTCGCCCTCCATTACCACCTGTACAGAGGGGTGGGGAGACCAGCAGAGTCTGAGAGCGACAGAAAGCTCAGCAAGTCGGTCACCATCTGTGGGCAGAAATGGAAGTTAATGTTTTGGGTTGAGTACCCCTTCCTCAGAAACTCATGTCAGGGGGATAGTACATCACATTAACACCACAGTGACTTCCAGACTCGCCCTACACTGATACACACAGTTAAACACACACGAACACAGAGACATAGAGACACTCACTCATACACTGACACTAATACAGACATGGAGTGTCTGTCAGTATTTCTCTTGCTCCGGTAACTTTGTCAATATATCACTTGGACTCTGGAATGTGTCAGTTTTTTTCAGTCTGTTCATGGTGAGTGTTTTCGTATTGTGCTTGTTCACACTAGTGAGAGAGTCAGTAAGTATTAGTGGAGAGTGATTTTAGGACAATTTCATTGCTTGCCGAAACCAAACCTGGAAGAATTGTAAAGTGTGTGGAGGACAGTGTGGAACTCCAAAAGGGCAGTGACAAATTGGTGTAGTGTTCTGTTTTATGGCAGATGAGCATCAATGCAGAGCAGTGTGAGATGATGCACTTTGGTAGGAATAACATTGACAGACAATATAAAATATCTGTACAGTTATAAAAGGGCTGCAGGAGCACAGGATGCTGGACATATATGAGGACAGATTATTGGACATGGCAGGACAAGGGAGGAGAGCAGTAAATGTCACAGATTATTTTCAGTATTTGAGCTTTTTACAGGAGGAGGTATAGGAGGGAGCCTCCGTGCTCCCTTCCTGGGAGGTAATGGTGACGATGTGTTGTGAGCCCACCCTCCGGCCACCGAGATGGTGGAGTTTCCATTTATACCAGCTCGACACAAAAGAGAGATGGCATCAGGGCCACGGCTTCTACGTTGTGCCGGGGGAAACGGAACTGCCAGTGGGTTTAAAGTGAGAATTGCCCTTCACTGAACATTGCTCCTTACTCGTTTGGTGAGATGTGGATGTTTCAGAATCTCCACACGAGGCATCCCGGTCCTCTCCAACTCGTAGCAGGGTCCTCCCCATGTGGTGGTGGCATGAGGGAGCGGATATCGGGCACTCCACCACCCGGCTTGACCATTTCTGTCCTATTGCAGGCTGTTTCTCCTGGAATGGTACAAAGGGAGGGAGGGAGGGAAGGTTGCAGAGGGTGGCCCTGCTCTTAGTTCTGGTGTAGGTGTGGCAGGGGAAATGGTGAGGTGTCAGGAGGGAGTTAGTCCATAGTGTTACGGCCATGTTGCGTTATTAGTGTGGGTGGTATAGTGGAGGGAAATTAGGAGAGAGAGAGAGAGAGAGAAGGTGAAAGAGTGAGAGTGGTGGAGCATGAGCCTAGTTCGGTGGTCGGTGCTATAACAAATATACAGTGAGTGCGAGGGAGCAGAGAGAATACAGTGACCCTTACCCTGACAGAGTGGGGAAGGTTATTGATGCTTGTCCTGTATTGCTGGACATTTCCTCAGAACGCAGATACAGCACTGAGCTGGGTGGTGAGCTCGGACAATGCTCAGGGGGTCTGGTGGTGTGGGTCCCTCTGGGAAGAGAATGGTCTAACTCTGAACTAGCCCATCCACTAGGTCTTCCAAACCCCTGTCCAAAAAACCGTGTTGTAATTATCCCTTATCTGCCATGCTCAAGGTAAACAGTGCAGGGCAACTTCTAACTAAGAAAGCTCAACCGTCTGCCCATTGGCCTTTTGAAGATGGCACCAGTGCCAGAGATCACGGAATATCCAGGGGCATCCGAGCGATGGTGAGTACCTCCAGCCATGATGGGTGTGACAATCGGGCTGGTATTGAATAAGAGGGACACCATGAGGTGGAGTGGGTAGTTAATGAGGTGAGTTTGATAAGATAACACCAGAAACTTGCTCAGACTCGGACAGACAATCCATCTGTCACATTCAATGAAAACGTCACTGAGACAAATTATTCTTAGATTCAGACCAGTGAGTCATAGATTCTGTTGAAACCACTAACAGTCACAAAGCTGCAGTTGCTTGTACAATGCTCTCCATTACAGAGAAGAACATAAACTTGACCTACCGTTGGGAAATAAGGTAGGGCAGGAGATTGAGTTATCAGTGGGGAAGCACTTTGGAACAAGTAATCATAATTCTATTAGTTTTAAAACAGAGATGGAAAAGGATAAAGTGGATCTAAAAGATATTTTTTTAAATTGGAGAAAGTCTAATTTGATTATATTAGGCAAGAACTTGGATAGGGTAAATGGACAAAGTCTTTTGCCTGAGGTCCGAGATGTCCAGAACGAGAGGGTATAGGTTTGGGGTGAGAGGGGAAGGATATAAATGTGACTGAAGGGACAATATTTCACACAGAGTGTAGTACGTGTATGGACTGAGCTGCCAGAGGAAGTGATGGAAGTTGGTACGATTGCAACATTTAAGAGGTATTTGGATGAGTGCATGAATAGGAAGGGTTTGGAGGGAAATGGGCAGGACGCTGCCAGGTGGGATTGGATTGGGTTGGGATATCTAGTCGGCATGGATGAGGTGGACCGAAGGGTCTGTTTCCATGCTGCACATCTCTATGACACTATGACTCTCACTTCCAAACTGGATTGGAATCGATATTCACAGATAAGGGGCCAGCTCAGAAGTGGGAAGCCTTCAAAAATGAGATATCAAGAGCCCAGAGACAGTATGCCCCTTTTAGGGTGAGGGGTAAGGCTGGAAGTTGTAAGGAATGCTGGCGGATTGGAGAAATTGATCGCCTGGTCACGGGTAAGAGGGATGCCAATGTCATATAAGGATATCAGGAGTCGATGTTTTTACAGTATTCATTCACGGGATGAGAGTATAACTGGCTTAGCCTGCATTTATTACCCATCACTAATTGCCAAGAGGCAGTTTACAGTTAACCATATTGTTGTGGGTCTGGAGTCACATGTAACCTAGACCAGGTAAGGATGGCTGTTTGCTTCCTTCAAGGGCATCAGCGAACTAGTTGGGTATTTCAAATAATCAAAACTAGATATATCATCGTCATCAGCCTCTGAATTCCAGATTTAAAGTGACTGTCGAGAAGAGTCTATAGCCACTAGAAGTATAATTAAAAGGGAAATCCGGAGGCCATAAAGGGGGCTTGAGATAGCTTTGACAAATAGGGTTAAGGAGAATTCAAAGGTACTGTACAAACACATTAAGGACGAAAGAGTAACACGGGAGAGTTTTGGGTCACTTAAAGATCAGCAAGGCTTCCGATGTGCAGAACAACAGGAGATGGAGGCGATACTAAACAAGCACCTTGCATCAGTATTTACTGTGCAGAAGGAGATGGAAGCTAAGGAACTTCCGAAATTAACAGTGACATCTTGAAAAGTATCTGTAATAGAGAGGAAGAGATGCTGGAGTTCGTAAAGCCTGTAAAGATGGAAAAGTCCCCAGGACCTGATAAGCTGTCACCTCGAACTCTGTGGGAAGCTAGGGAAGGGATTGTTGGGTCACATGCTGAGATACTTGTATCATTGATTGTCACAGGTGAGGTGCCAGAAGATAGGAGGTTTGATAACGTGATGTCATTACTTTAAAAACATTAAGAAGGATAGTAAGGGAAAGCCGATGAACCTGACGTCAGTGATGGGCAAGTTGTTGGTATGGATTATGAGGCACAAGTTCTGCATGTATTTTGAATGGCAAGGACTGATACGGAATCGTCAACGTAGCTTTAAGTAAAGGAAATGGTGTCTCACGAAATTGACTGAGATTTTGTGAAGAAACTGGCTAAGAGGATTCATTGAGGCAGAGGTGCACATTGCGATATAGACTTCATTAAGGCATTTGACAACGTTCTCCATGGTAGACTGGTTAACTAGGTTAGTTCACATGGAATTCACATGGAAAACTAGCCATGTGGATACAAAATTGGCTCGAAGGTAGGAGATAGAGGGTGGTGATGGAGGATTGCTTTTCGAACTGGTGGGTTGTAACCAGTGGTGTGCGACAAGTATCAGTGCTGGGTCCACTGTTTTTCATGATTTATATAGATCATTTGGATGTGAACACAGCAGCGATAGTTGGTTAGTTTGCAAATGACACCAAAACTGATGTTGTTGTGGACACACAGAAGGTTTACATCAGAGTACAACGAGATCTTGATCAGGTGGGCTGATCGGCTGAGGAGCAGCGAATGGTGTTTAGTGCAGATAAATGTGAGGCACTGCATTTTGGAAATGCAAATCAGGGCAGGATGTAGACACTTAATGGTAAGGTCCTGTGGAGTGTTGCTGAACAAAAAGGTTTTGGAGTGTAGTTTCAAAATTCCTTGAAAGTTGTGTTACAGTTCGATAGAATACAGTAGTAGCCATTTGGCATGCTTGCCATTGGTCAGTGCTTTGACTATATGAATTGGGAGGCCATGCTGCTGCTGTACAGCACATTAATTCGGTTATTTTGGAGTATTGTATTCAATTCTGGTCTCCCTCCTTTTAGAAAGATATTGTGAAACTTGAAGGGAGACAGAAAAGATTTCAAGGATGTTGCCAGGATTTGAGCTATAGGGAGAGAGTGAGTGGGTTGGGGTGATTTTTCTTGGAGTATGAGAGGCATATGTAGGGTTAATAGGCATATCTCTTTCGCAAAACGAGAGGGCATGGATTTCAGGTGAGACCCAAGGACCAACATTTTCTAATACAGAATGGTGCATGTGTGGAATGAGCTACCAGTGGAGGTGGTGGTGCCTGTTATGATTACATTTAAAAGGCATTTGGATGGGTACATGAAGAGGAAGGGTTTACATCGAAATGTGCCAACTGCTGGCAAATGGGACTAGTTTAATTTGGGATATCCCATCGGCATGGACAAGTTAGATTGAAGGGTCTGTTTCTGTGCTGTACATCTCCGAGAGTCTATGATTCTGTCTGAACTCACACCAGTATACTATTACTTCACCATTGCCGGAAATACCAGCCTATGTTATTTGATGCTATCGAAATGTCTTCACTTCAGCATTTTTAAACATGCGAACACATCCTTCTGCAACACTGACTCTGAGTCTCTCTCCATCCGTCTATTTCCCAAATCCCTCCCATTTGTTGCTATATAAACTGTTGGTATTTAAACTGAGCATCAGCTTCCAACATTAAGCAGCTTAGAAACAATGTTCAAAAAGCATAGCGTGTGTTTTATTTGACTTCCCGGTGTCCTGCTCTGTGCTCCATGTTGGATAGTGGACTTCCAGCAGTTTTGATGCACACCTTTCTAACTTGCTCTGCGCCGATCAATTGAACGCCTGTGGTAATCACTCTCTACTGATCATGTGCTCAGTAACACAAGGAATCGCTTGCACTGTTACTGATCCAGAAGAGCCTTCTCACTAGCACTTGAGTGACATTTAACTTAATTCTAGTTTTGGAATGTTAGTGGAAAAGCTGGGGACGGTTTCCTGGAGGCTGTGCTTTAAGCTGCTGTGGAAATTCAGGAAGACCAGATGCTTTGGTGACCCACTCTGGATGATTCATGGTGACTGTAGTGACAGCATCTGCAACATGACCATCAAAAGGAGCAGAGACTGCAGAGAGGGGAATATCTTAAAAATGGAATGAGGGAATCACAATCAGATCAGAGAATAACTGCCTCCTATCCCTGTGTCCCAGTCTCGAGCAGTTGAGTGACGGTCTCCTGTTCCTGTGTCCCAGTCTCGAGCAGTTGAGTGATGGCCTCCTGTTCCTGTGTTCCAGTCTCGAGCAGTCGAGTGACTCGCTTCTGTTCCTGTGTCGAGGTCGAGAGCAGTTTAATGACTGGCTCCTGTTCCTGTGTTCCTGTTTCCACCTGCTGCCCCTGAGTAACAGGCTCCAATAGCTGTGTGCTATCCTCCTGCTGCCCTTCAGTAACATGCTCCAATACCTGTGTGCTAACCTACTGCTACCCCTGAGTAACAGGTTCCAATAGCTGTGTGCCTCACCCCCTGCTGCCCCTGCGTAACAGGCTCCAATAGCTGCGTGCCCTCTTCCTGCTGCTCCTGAACAACAGGCTCCAATAGCTGTGTGCTCCCCTCCTGTTGCCCCTGAGTAACAGGCACCAATAGCTGTGTGCTGTCCTCCTGCTGCCCTTCAGTAACAGGTTCCAATAGCTGTGTGCTGTCCTCCTTCTGCTCTTCAGTAACAGGCTTTAATAGCTGCATGCTCACACCCTCCTGCCCCTGAGTAACCGGATCCAATACCTGTTTGCACACCCACCTGCTGCCCCTGAGTAACAGGCTCCAATAGCTGTGTGCCCTCCCCCTGAGTAACAGGCTCCAATAGCTGTGCGCTTACACCCTGCTGCTCCTGAGTAACAGGCACCAATACCTGTGTGCCCACCTCCTGCTGCTCCTGAGTGACTAGCTCCAATACCTGTGTGCCCTCCTCCTGCTGCCCCTGAGTAACATTCTCCAATAGCACTGTGCCTTCCTTCTGCTGCCCCTGATTAACAGGCTCCAATACCAATGTGCCCTCCTCCTGCTGCTCAGGAGTAACAGGCTCCAAAACCTGTGTGCCCTCCTCCTGCTGCTCCTGAGTAACAGGCTCCAATAGCTCTGTGCTCTCCACCTGCTGCTCCTGAGTAACAGGCTCCAATACCTGTGTGCCCTCCTGCTGCTGCGCCTGAGTAACAGGCTCCAATAGTTGTGTTCCCTCCTCCTGCTGCTCCTGAGTAACAGGCTCCAATAGTTGTGTGCCCTCCTCCTGCTGCTCCTGAGTAACAGGTTTCAATAGTTGTGTGCTCTCCGCCTGCTGCTCCTGAGTAACAGGCTCCAATAGCTGTGTGCCCTCCTCCTGCGGCTCCTGAGTCATAGGCTCCAATAGCTGTGTGCTCTCCTCCTGCTGCTCCTGAGTAACAGGCTCCAATACCTGTGCGCTCTCCTCCTGCTGCTCCTGAGTAACAGGCTCCACTACCTGTGTGCTCTCCTCCTGCTGCTCCTGAGTAACAGGCTCCAATACCTGTGTGCCCTCCTCGTGCTGCTCCTGAGTAACACCCTCCAATAGCTGTGTGCCGTCCTACTGAGTAACAGGCTCCAATAGATGTGCGCTTACACCCTGCTGCTCCTGAGTAACAGGCTCCAATACCTGTGTGCCCTCCTCCTGCTGCTCCTGAGAAACAGGCTCCAATAGCTATGTGCCCTCCTCCTGCTGCTCCTGAGTAACAGGCTCCAATACCTATGTGCTCTCCTCCTGCTGCCCCTGATTAACAGGCTCCAATACCTGTGTGCCCTCCTCCTGCTGCTCCTGAGTCATAGGCTCCAATACCTGTGTGTCCTCCTCCTGCTGCCCCTGAGTAACAGCCTCCAATAGTTGTGTGCCCTCCTTTTGCTGCTCCTGAGTAACAGGCTCCAATAGCTATGTGCCCTCCTCCTGCTGCTCCTGAGTAACAGGCTTCAATAGCTGCATGCTCACACCCTCCTGCCCCTGAGTAACCGGATCCAATACCTGTTTGCACACCCACCTGCTGCTCCTGAGTAACTGGCTTCAATATCTGTGTGACTTCCTCCTGCTGCCCCTGAGTAACAGGCTCCAATAGCTGTGTGCCTTCCTCCTGCTGCCCCTGAGTAACAGCCTCCAATAGTTGTGTGCCCTCCTCCTGCTGCTCCTGAGTAACAGGCTCCAATAGCTGTGTGCCCTCCTCCTGCTGCTCATGAGTAACAGGCTTCAATACCTGTGTTCCTTCCTCCTGCTTCCCCCAGAGGAACAGGCTCCAATACCTGTGTCCCCTCCTCCTGCTGCTCCTGAGTAACAGGCTCCAATAGCTATGTGCCCTCCTCCTGCTGCTCCTGAGTAACTGGCTTCAATATCTGTGTGACTTCCTCCTGCTGCCCCTCAGTAACAGGCTCCAATAGCTGTGTGCCTTCCTCCTGCTGCCCCTGAGTAACAGCCTACAATAGTTGTGTGCCCTCCTCCTGCTGCTCCTGAGTAACAGGCTCCAATAGCTGAGTGCCCTCCTCCTGCTGCTACTGAGTAACAGGCTTCAATACCTGTGTCCCCTCCTCCTGCTGCTCCTGAGTAACAGGCTCCAATAGTTTTGTGCTGTGCTCCTACTGCCCCTTATTAACAGGCTCCAATAGATGTGCTCTCCTCCTGCTGCTCCTGAGTCATAGGCTCCAATAGCAGTGTGCTCTACTCCTGCTGCCCCTGAGTAACAGGTTCCAATAGTTGTGTGCTCTCCTGCTGCTGCTCCTGAGTAACAGGCTCCAATAGTTGTGTGCCCTCCTCCTGCTGCTCCTGAGTAACAGGTTCCAATAGCTGTGTGCCTCACCCGCTGCTGCCCCTGCGTAACAGGCTCCAATAGCTGCGTGCCCTCTTCCTGCTGCTCCTGAACAACAGTCTCCAATAGGTGTGTGCTCTCCTCCTGTTGCCCCTGAGTAACAGGCTCCAATAGCTGTGTGCTGTCCTCGTGCTGCCATTCAGTAACAGGTTCCAATAGCTGTGTGCTGTCCTCCTTCTGCTCTTCAGTAACAGGCTTCAATAGCTGCATGCTCACACCCTCCTGCCCCTGAGTAACCGGATCCAATACCTGTTTGCACACCCACCTGCTGCCCCTGAGTAACAGGCTCCAATAGCTGTGTGCCCTCCTCCTGAGTAATAGGCTCCAATAGCTGTGCGTTTACACCCTGCTGCTCCTGAGTAACAGGCACCAATACCTGTGTGCCCACCTCCTGCTGCTCCTGAGTGACTAGCTCCAATACCTGTGTGCCCTCCTCCTGCTGCCCCTGAGTAACATTCTCCAATAGCACTGTGCCTTCCTTCTGCTGCCCCTGATTAACAGGCTCCAATAGCTATGTGCCCTCCTCCTGCTGCTCCTGAGTAACAGGCTCCAATAGCTCTGTGCCCTCCCTCTGCTGCGCCTGAGTAACAGGCTCCAATAATTGTGTTCCCTCCTCCTGCTGCTCCTGAGTAACAGGCTCCAATAGTTGTGTGCCTTCCTCCTGCTGCTCCTGAGTAACAGGTTTCAATAGTTGTGTGCTCTCCGCCTGCTGCTCCTGAGTAACAGGCTCCAATAGCTGTGTGCCCTCCTCCTGCGGCTCCTGAGTCATAGGCTCCAATAGCTGTGTGCTCTCCTCCTGCTGCTCCTGAGTAACAGGCTCCAATACCTGTGCGCTCTCCTCCTGCTGCTCCTGAGTAACAGGCTCCACTACCTGTGTGCTCTCCTCCTGCTGCTCCTGAGTAACAGGCTCCAATACCTGTGTGCCCTCCTCGTGCTGCTCCTGAGTAACACCCTCCAATAGCTGTGTGCCGTCCTACTGAGTAACAGGCTCCAATAGCTGTGCGCTTACACCCTGCTGCTCCTGAGTAACAGGCTCCAATACCTGTGTGCCCTCCTCCTGCTGCTCCTGAGAAACAGGCTCCAATAGCTATGTGCCCTCCTCCTGCTGCTCCTGAGTAACAGGCTCCAATACCTATGTGCTCTCCTC
The DNA here is from genome assembly GCF_047496795.1 of Chiloscyllium punctatum. Classification (NCBI taxonomy): domain Eukaryota; kingdom Metazoa; phylum Chordata; class Chondrichthyes; order Orectolobiformes; family Hemiscylliidae; genus Chiloscyllium; species Chiloscyllium punctatum. The sequence goes on along the minus strand of NC_092759.1, from coordinate 32,846,075 downwards.
CTGCTGCCCCTGATTAACAGGCTCCAATACCTGTGTGCCCTCCTCCTGCTGCTCCTGAGTCATAGGCTCCAATACCTGTGTGTCCTCCTCCTGCTGCCCCTGAGTAACAGCCTCCAATAGTTGTGTGCCCTCCTTTTGCTGCTCCTGAGTAACAGGCTCCAATAGCTGTGTGCCCTCCTCCTGCTGCTCCTGAGTAACTGGCTTCAATATCTGTGTGACTTCCTCCTGCTGCCCCTGAGTAACAGGCTCCAATAGCTGTGTGCCTTCCTCCTGCTGCCCCTGAGTAACAGCCTCCAATAGTTGTGTGCCCTCCTCCTGCTGCTCCTGAGTAACAGGCTCCAATAGCTGTGTGCCCTCCTCCTGCTGCTCCTGAGTAACAGGCTTCAATACCTGTGTTCCTTCCTCCTGCTTCACCCAGAGGAACAGGCTCCAATACCTGTGTCCCCTCCTCCTGCTGCTCCTGAGTAACAGGCTCCAATAGCTATGTGCCCTCCTCCTGCTGCTCCTGAGTAACAGGCTCCAATACCTGTGTGCCCTCCTCCTGCTGCCCCTGAGTAACAGCCTCTAATAGCTGTGTGCTCTCCTCCTGCTGCTGCTGAGTAATTGGCTCCAATAGTTGTGTGCCCTCCTCCTGCTGCTCCTGAGTAACAGGCTCCAATAGCTCTGTGCTCTCCTCCTGCTGCTCCTGAGTAACAGCCTCCAATAGTTGTGTGCCCTCCTCCTGCTGCTCCTGAGTAACATGCTCCAATAGCACTGTGCTCTCCTCCTGCTGCTCCTGAGTAACAGCCTCCAATAGTTGTGTGCCCTCCTCCTGCTGCTCCTGAGTAATAGGCTCCAATACCTGTGTGCCTTCCTCCTGCTGCCCTTCAGTAACAGTCTCCAATACCTGTGTGCTCATACTCTGCTGCTCCTGAGTAACAGGCTCCAATAGTTTTGTGCTGTGCTCCTACTGCCCCTTATTAACAGGCTCCAATAGATGTGCTCTCCTCCTGCTGCTCCTGAGTCATAGGCTCCAATAGCAGTGTGCCCTCCTCCTGCTGCTCCTGAGTAACAGGTTTCAATAGTTGTGCGCTCTCCCCCTGCTGTCCCTGAGTAATAGGCTCCAATACCTGTGTGCCCTCCTCCTGCTGCTCCTGAGTAACAGGCCCCAATACCTGTGTGCTCTCCTCCTGCTGCTCCTGAGTAACAGGCTCCAATAGTTGTGTTCCCTCCTCCTGCTGCTCCTGAGTAACAGGTTTCAATAGTTGTGTGCCCTCTTCCTGCTGCTCCTGAGTAACAGGCTCCAATAGTTGTGTGCCCACCACGTACTGCTCCTGAGTAACAGGCTCCAATAGCTGCGTGCCCTCCTCCTGCTGCTCCTGAGTAACAGGCTTCAATACCTGTGTGCCTTCCTCCTGCTGCCCCTGAGTAACAGGCTCCAATAGTTGTGTGCCCTCCTCCTGCTGCTCCTGAGTAACAGGCTCCAATACCTGTGTGCTCTCCTCCTGCTGCTCCTGAGTAACAGGCTCCAATACCTGTGTGCCCTCCTCGTGCTGCTCCTGAGTAACACCCTCCAATAGCTGTGTGCCGTCCTCCTGAGTAACAGGCTCCAATAGCTTTGCGCTACACCCTGCTGCTCCTGAGTAACAGGCTCCAATACCTGTGTGCCCTCCTCCTGCTGCTCCTGAGTCATAGGCTCCAATACCTGTGTGTCCTCCTCCAGCTGCCCCTGAGAAACAGCCTCCAATAGTTGTGTTCCCTCCTCCTGCTGCTCCTGAGTAACAGGCTCCAATAGCTGCGTGCCCTCCTCCTGGTGCTCCTGAGTAACAGGCTTCAATACCTGTGTGCCTTCCTCCTGCTGCCCCTGAGTAACAGCCTCCAATAGCTGTGTGCCTTCTCCTGCTTCCCCTGAGTAACAGCCTCCAATAGTTGTGTGCCCTCCTCCTGCTGCTCCTGAGTAACAGGCTTCAATACCTGTGTGCCTTCCTCCTGCTTCCCCCAGAGGAACAGGCTCCAATACCTGTGTCCCCTCCTCCTGCAGCTCCTGAGTAACAGGCTCCAATAGCTATGTGCCCTCCTCCTGCTGCTCCTGAGTAACAGGCTCCAATACCTGTGTGCCCTCCTCCTGCTGCCCCTGAGTAACAGCCTCTAATAGCTGTGTGCTCTCCTCCTGCTGCTGCTGAGTAATTGGCTCCAATAGTTGTGTGCGCATCTCCTGCTGCTCCTGAGTAACAGGCTCCAATAGCTATGTGCTCTCCTCCTGCTGCTCCTGAGTAACAGCCTCCAATAGTTGTGTGACCTCCTCCTGCTGCTCCTGAGTAATAGGCTCCAATAGTTGTGTGCCCTCCTTCTGCTGCTCCTGAGTAACAGGCTCCAATAGCTATGTGCCCTCCTCCTGCTGCTCCTGAGTAACAGGGTCAAATACCTGTGCGCCTTCCTCCTGCTGCCCTTCAGTAACAGTCTCCAATACCTGTGTGCTCATACTCTGCTGCTCCTGAGTAACAGGCTCCAATAGTTGTGTGCTGTGCTCCTACTGCCCCTGATTAACAGGCTCCAATAGATGTGCTGTCCTCCTGCTGCTCCTGAGTCATAGGCTCCAATAGCAGTGTGCTCTCCTCCTGCTGCCCCTGAGTAACAGGCTCCAATAGGTGTGTGCTCTCCTCCTGCTGCCCTGAGCAACAGGCTCCAATAGTTGTGTGCTCTCCTCCTGCTGCCCCTGAGTAACAGGCTCCAATAGCTGTGTGCCCTCTTCCTGCTTCCCCTGAGTAACAGGCTCCAATAGCTGTGTGCCCTCCTCCTGCCGTTCCTGAGTCATAGGCTCCAATACCTGTGTGTCCTCCTCCTGCTGCCCCTGAGTAACAGCCTCCAATAGTTGTGTGCCCTCCTCCTGCTGCTCCTGAGTAACAGGCTCCAATAGCTGTGTGCCCTCCTCCTGCTGCTCCTGAGTAACAGGCTTCAATACCTGTGTGCCTTCCTCCTGCTGCCCCGAGTAACAGGCTCCATTAGCTGTGTGCCTTCCTCCTGCTTCCCCTGAGTAACAGCCTCCAATAGTTGTGTGCCCTCCTCCTGATCCTCCTGAGTAACAGGCTCCAATAGTTGTGTGCCCTCCTCCTGCTGCTCCTGAGTAACATGCTCCAATAGCGCTGTGCTCTCCTCCTGCTGCTCCTGAGTAACAGGCTCCAATAGCTATGTGCCCTCCTCCTGCTGCTCCTGAGTAACAGGCTCCAATACCTGTGTGCCTTCCTCCTGCTGCCCTTCAGTAACAGTCTCCAATACCTGTGTGCTCATACTCTGCTGCTCCTGAGTAACAGGCTCCAATAGTTGTGTGCTGTACTCCTACTGTACCTGATTAACAGGCTCCAATAGATGTGCTCTCCTCCTGATGCTCCTGAGTCATAGGCTCCAATAGCAGTGTGCTCTCCTCCTGCTGCCCCTGAGTAACAGGCTCCAATAGCTGTGTGCTCTCCTCCTGCTGCCCCTGAGTAACAGGCTCCAATAGCTGTGTGCCCTCTTCCTGCTGCCCCTGAGTAACAGGCTCCAATAGCTGTGTGCTCTCCTCCTGCTGCCCCTGCGTAACAGGCTGCAATAGCTGTGTGCTCACCCCTGCTGCTCCTGAGTAACTGTCTGCAATATCTGTGTACCCTCCTCCTGCTGCTCCTGAGTAACAGGCTCTAACAGCTCTGTGCTCACCAGCTGCTCCTGTGTAATGAAACTGAAGGACTGAATGGCCTTTTGACATTCCAATCAGTTCGTATTGACTGAAAATCTTTCTGATTTTTTTGTAAAATACCATCAAAATCAGAATGTTGCATTTATATTTTATTTCTCATTAACTAAGCAATCGTGTTAACTGACTCTGTTTTTGTTATACTGGTCTGAGAAGCTGAACGGGTAACAGTTTCAAGAGGCTGATCAGTTCCTCCTGTCCCTCTGTAACAGGCCGAAAGGCCTATGTCTTCCTATGTCTCAATAGAAGGCACTTGGAGACAGAATTGTTTCTCCCTGTTCCTGAGCAGCAATTTCAATGTGCTGAATGGTGCCTCGAAGTTATGAAATGGTTTGATGCCAGGGCATTTCAAACTACGAGCAGCATTACTCAAGTATCTAGAAACTTCCCTACAAGGCATTTTATGCAACTCATCTCTCATTCTATCCATGTCTCCTTTTTACAAACAGGATGGAACATATACAACCCAGCAATGTTCCAGCAATACTCCGACATATAAGGAAGAAAGATTAAAAAAGATTGAAAGATTTATGATCTATCCCTCGGCAACAGTCATCCACTCAGTCCAGTCTGAGTAAATGTTCCCCTTTATTGGGATGTATAAAATGAGGTAAGGAACTGGTTAACTGACGCTGTTTGTTTGGTGACTGTGATGAATGTCAGTCTCCAGAGATTGTACTTATCCCAGTGGAGGGTTTACATATTTTAATGATAAAATGGACACCGTTAAATGTGTTATCCCATAGTATGAGTGGGTGTCTCACCGACAGCACTCACAGGGATCAGCAGCTGCAGAGACAGGGGAATGGGAGATCTGACTCTGAGAACTTTAGACTGGAATGTAACAACAATGGACAGGAGTTTATCCTATTATTTATGGTTTCTTTCTACATATCATTCCTGGCCATTACCATTGCGGATCGAATATGCACTTTACATTATTCAATATTTTTATTATCCTACCCTGGCTATTATTGGTGTACCTGGTAAGTTTCACTGTCCATTTATTATTTGCATTAATCATGTGTGACTGTATTATTTTTCTTTACATTTACTCTACTGTGTAAACATTCACTCTCCAAACTACCACGAACGACTTTCCTTCTTTCCTTCGGGCACTGTGCCTTGTCGGTTGGCCTACTCAGTTTCAGCTATGGAACACAATTCATTGTATCACAGCCCTAGTTCAATATTGAAAGCTTGGAGGTCACTGTCTTCTGTTCTGGTTACAAACACCATTTCGTTCCTCTGACTTCATCTCATCCCTGGCCATTATCTGAGGCTGAAACAGACGAGTCACAACTATGGTGATCCCTTTGTCCACGAGCTGATTCCGAACCCATATCTGAACCATTCCTATTTGTAATTGTTAACGTCTCCTGAATATACTTCACTGGCTTATTCTATCTGCGATTTGAACCCTGAGCTATGAAATGTAGTCTTAATGATCCCAATAATCTGCTGCTGACACTCCCAAATTCAAACCTGCAAATCTGAGTCGACATTCCAAGGCTCGGTTCTCACCTCACACCAAAATCCCATCATTTCTTTGAGGATCGATTTATATTTTTGCCGGGTCTGGCAATGCCTTTAATTTAATATTTTGAACTACATCGTTTCCTCTGTCTGTGGCACAATCCTCAGTGTCTCTATATTGATTACCCAAACCCTTGTCACTTGTTCTCATTTAAACTAATTCCCTCCATGTGTGTTCTCTCTCAAACAATTTTCATATTTATCGCCACCAAAACACACACATACGCACACACATACTCTCTCTCTCTCTCTCTCTCTCTCTCTTTCTCTCTCTCTTTCTATCTTTTCCAGCAACACATTTTTAAGCTCTGATCTCCAGCATCTGCAGTCCTCACTTTCTCCCAGTTTATGGAGTACTCCACTAGCATGGTCTGCACAGCTCTCCATTCTGGCTTAACTTGTCTCAGTTTACGGTGTCTGGGTTGGTTCTGTGAGGCCGATTCGGATTTTGATGTAACGAAGCATTTCAACTGATCTGCCAATGTTTTCATTTGATGTTCTCATTTTTGTGATTGGACCCACCATTGTCTCACTTCTCCAGTTATTCTCACTCCCCTGTCTCCTTATCCATATTTTCGCAACATGTTATCAGTTAATTAATTGTTTGTTTTTCTGTATCGTTCCCTGGTGTTTTATTTTTGGCTTCTGAGTGTATCGAATGCTGTCATTGTGAAGCTCTGAAAGAATTAAATAGTGTGTATTGGGCAGTTTTTCACTTCCTGGTGTGTCCCATATGATTATCTTTGTTGGACAAGGGGTTCCAGTAGCTTTGAGAGATGTACCTGTCCACTCAACGACTGTGTTTGTCGCTCTCAGCTGACAGTGCAGTCAGTAACACGAGGGAACCCCGCGACAACCATTATAAAGGACAAGGCATCCAACCTGTAACTGAGGAGCTTCTGACTGTCTCCTGTTATTGAAACGTTAGTGGATGGGCTTGGGATGGTTTGCAGGAGGTCGTGCTGTGAGCTGACTCTCACATTCAGAGAGACCTGATGATTTGGTGACGCAAATCTGGATGGAGCATTGCGACTGTAGTTGCAGCATCTGGGTCTGTAACATGAACAAGAAAAAATGAGCAGAGATTCAGAGAAGGAAAACTCTGAAACCACGGAGTGAGTGTGTGGGGAAAGGAATCTGACAAATCTGGCTGTGTCTTAACGTAGGTACACACGCCCTCTCGCTCTCGCCCGACATACACCCATGCACCTCTCCCTCTTCTCCCCGCGCACATTCACACTCCCCTCATCCATACTAATAAATCATATTTTCTCAAAAATATTCAATTTGTATACAGTCAGTCAATACGGTATTTTATAAACTCATACTTTGCAAATAAAATCAGTCTGACTCCAGGAGAAGACAAAGACAGACTCAAAACAAGACCTCACGCCTGGATAACATAGTCTGTCCGGAGGGGTCCATTCCTTTACATCGTTAGTACCTTAAGTTATCTCCAGGCAGTGACTTGAAATAAATTCTCAGGTTTGCATATTAATCAATCAAAACCTGCACCTCCATTCTAACTGATAAAAGGTTTGGGAGACATCTTCGATGTGTTAAATTCACGTCCATGTGTTGTACAGCCCTTTGATCTTTTCCTTATAAATTATATGTCTAAGGTCTTCTGCTCTCACTAACACCTGATGAAGGAAGAGCAGGACTAAAGCTTGTGTTTTTCAAAATAAAACTGTTGGACTATAACCTGGTATCTTGCCATTTCTAACGTTGTCCAACCCAGTCCAAACCAGCACCTCCATATCATAGCTTTTGTACATTAGCGCCTCTCCAACAAAATACATTTTCCTTATCCCATTTGCTTTTGTTTTGCATATTAACCTTTTGTGAGGCACGTTATGCAATGCCTTCTGGAAGTCCAGAACTAAGACATCGATAGGATCCCCTTCATCCACCATGTTTGTCAGATTTTTTTGTTAAAACATAAGTCAAAAAATAAACAAACCTGACTTATCCTTCAGTAAATCATGTTGACTGCAATGGATTGTGGTTTGATTTGAACATTTCCTGTTATTAATTCCTTAATTACTGATTTTAACAATTTGTCTTCAATTCCCAATCGTTTGTTCATCCCTTTTCATTCCCTAGTGAAGTTGGCTAATCGAAGTTCTTCCCTTTCTATAACCTCGACATTCCCTTTCAATTCACAAGGTTGCAAATGATCTGCTGCAATTGCTGTGTAAGAGGCAAGAGTGGCTGAATGGACTCATTCTGTTCCTGCTTTACACACTTGATGAGTTGAATGTCCTCCTGGTGTTCCAACATTATAGTCTCGATGGACTGAATATCCTCCCAGTGTTCCTTCATTATTTTCTCGATGGCTTACATGTCTTGATCCTGTTCCTGCTAAAGCCACTCAAGGTCTCAATGTCCTTCTTCTGTTGCTCAGTGACAGGTTTGGGGACTTATGGAATCTCCCTGCTGTTAAGTCACATTTCGAGGGCTGAATTGTGCAGGCACGTTGTGATGCCCACAATGAGTAGCTCAGTGGTTAGCACGACTGCCTCATAGCACTAGAGATCCAGGTTCAATTTCAGTCAGGAGTCACTGTCTCACATTTTCACTCTGCCTGCAAGGGTTTCTATCGGGTACTCCAGTTTCCTCCCAGCCCCACGATGTACAGGTAAGGTGCATTAGTCAAAGAAAATGCCAGGTAACAGAAATTGGGTGGGGAGCAGGGGGGTATAGTGTGATTTAAATGTGGTGGTCTTCGGAGGATTAATTTGCTGTCTATGGGTCAAATGGCCTGCTTCCACGTTGTAGGAATTCTACATTTAACACCTTCATTGCACAAATCAGTTGGGGGAATAATCTCTCAGTTAATTCCAATCTCCCCAGTGAGGAGATAAATTCTGTACACACTACTCCAGATGTGGTCTCACCGAGATTCTGTACATCACCAGCAGCACTTCAAAAGCCTGTTGTAAGGTTCCCATCCAGGTTAGAGCAGTCTCAGTTGTTTGGGGGAATACACAGCATTGTTGAAAGATTATTGTCCTTCTCTACTTCACCAGCATAACTGGAGATCTGGTGAAAATGTCATAATGACACTTGAGAGAAATGAGTAGGATGTGGTGAGATGACATCAACGTTGAGATATGCCTCACCAGACATCTCGCCTGAACCTGCCATTAATCTCCCCAGAGCCCATGTCACTCAGATTCCACAGAATCTGGTAAGGTGGAGCTCAGAAACAGCAAGCAGAAGCAAACATTTATGGGAGTTATACCTCAAAGCCAAAATTGTGATACAAATGCTGTTTATATTACAGAACAGGAAATTACATATCCAAGTTTTGTGGGTACTACAATAAAAATGGGTAGCTTCAAGTAATATTGGAACAGTGTTAACCCAAGTGAATTTTAATGCTGGGGAAATGGATTTCATGAGGGTGTATGAGATGGGTTGCTTTAACAGTATTTTCAGCACCAGCTAGAGTTCAGACTGTTTTGAAATTGGTGTTGTGTGATCAGAGAACAGAAAAAAATGACAGGGAAACTAACCAGTTACTTAGTGTCTGTCTTCATGGAGGAAATAACAAGTGATCATGGGACTTGTGTAACTAAACGCTAAAATCATCCATATCAGTGATGAGGTAGTATTTGAAAACATATGTGGATTGAGGATTGATAAGTCTGACAGGCCGATCTAATTCATACTGAAATTTCAGAGAATGCAGCAGTGCACAGATTGATTGCATTGAGGATCATTGTATTTTTCCATGTCCAATTTGGAAGATAATGAATGCATTCCAAGGATTTAGGAAAGAAAGAGGAGGGAGAGTGGAGACCTACAGAGCAGCTAACCTGTTATCCACAGTAGGGAATCTGTTGAAATTTATTATAAAGAACCTGATATTGCACACTTAGAGAACAATAGCAAACGTCAAGAGAATGATGCTAGATTTCTGATAGGGTAGTCAAAATTTGCAAACTTTTTGCTTGAAGATAACCCTTGTGAATGTAAACAATGGAAAACCAGTGAATATGCTATAGTTGGATACTCAGGAGGATTTTCAAGAACTCATGCAGTAAGTTAATAGAGAAAAAAAAAGTACACTAGGAGAAACATACGCAAATTGAGCAAGGTAAAAGTTAGGTTTGATTTTGTTTAAAGAGAATCAGTATATAGGCGGTGTAGAGCTCCATGCTCTCTCTCCACGGATGCTGTCTGACTCACTGTGATATCTACCACGTGTGGGTTTAAGTACAGATTGCAGCTTCTACAGTAATTTATTCCGACTAGAAGTAAAGACATTCTGCGCGAGTTACACAGAGTGTTGGTGAGACTGTACATGAAGTATTGCTTACAGATCTGATGTCATAATCTAATTAAAATTTCTGACAGAAGAGAGTCTATGCTCCTGTGATTGCATGGTGTGAATATGAATTCGTCGGTTTCTGAAGAGATTATTAACAAGAGTTATAAGTGTGAACTGTCAAAGGAAAAGGTAAGAGAAAACAAGTGCAACTTTGTTACAGTCTGAACCCAGAGAATGCAGCATTACAGCAGGGAAGTGACAGAACTATGAAGCAAATACATTAGTTCTGTCTTCACAGAAGAAAAAAAAACAAACAAGTCAAATCTTCCCAACAATACTGGGAAACCTTAGTCTCGAGGGATAAAGAATGAGATTAATAAATAAATGTATTGGGATAAATTATTGGGACTTAAAGTATGGTTGAACTCAGCATACAGATGGAAGGTAAGAAGACAAAATCCAACACCAGAGTATTGTGCTTAAATAAAGGAGACTACAATAGGATGAGGGAGGGGAGGAGTTAGCTAAAGTTGGCTGAATGAAAAGACTTTAAGGTGGAACTGTTGATGAACACTGGCTGGCTTTCAATGCAATTTTTCCAAGTGCTCAGTAACAGTATATAAGAGGGAAATGGAAGGACTGAAGGAAAATGGTAATCTGTCGTGGATGTCTCAGAAAATAAGGGAAGCTATCAAATAACTGGCATAAATAATGACAAAGACCACCGGGAATCTAAAAGACTTGGAAAAATATAAACGTCAAAAGAAAGCAACAAAAAAAATCAAAAACATAAGATAGATTATGAGAGTAAACTACCTCAGAATATAAAGACAGGTATCAAAAGATTCTATAAATAAATAAAACAATAATAGTGGCTAAGGTAAGCAATTGTCCTTTAGAGGGTGAGAAGTGAGATTCAGTAATGGGGTATGAGCAAATGGCCGCGGATTTGAGCACATATTTTGTCGATCTTGTCTGTGACATACATTAGTAACATGCCAGTAATTGTCAATGCGATGAAGGTAGGTGAGGACCTGGAAACAATCATTCCCACGACAGAGATAGTGTTGATAAATCTAATGGAGCTAAAGGTAGATCAGTCTCCTGGCTCTGATGGAATGCATCACAATTTACTAACAGAGGTAGTGGGAGAAATAATAAATGCATTTGTGGAAATCTTTCTAAATTCACTGGACTCTATTGCACTTCCAGCAGATTGGAAAACAGGAAATCAGACACCACTGTTTAAAAAGAGATGTAGACAAAGGTGGGGAACTATAGACCAGTTAGCCATTAAGTGTAGTGGGGAAAATATTTCAATGTGCAATCAAGGAATAAATAGCAATGCATCTCGACAGGAATCTTCCCATTGGGCTGACATAGGATCAGTTCATGAAAGGAAAGTCATGCTTAACTAATTTACTAGAAATCTATGAAGACATTATGACCACAGAGAGCCAGTAGATGCGGTGTACCAAGATTTACAAAAGGCATTCGACAAAATGCCGCCAAAAAAGCTGCTGCATAAGGTAAAGATGTGTGGTATTCCGGGTAATGCATGAACATGGATAGAGGATTGGTTAACTAACAAGAAGCAATGAGTGGGAATAAATGATTGTTTTCTGGTTCCTGATCATTGACTAGTGGTATGCCTCAGGGATCAGTGCTAGGATTACAATTATTCACAGCTTACATGGACGATTTGTAGTTGGACATCACGTGTAGTGTTTCAAAGATTGCAGATAATACTAAAATGAGTGTCAGAGCAAAGTGTGCAGTGGAATGTTAAACTTTACGAAGGAACATAAATAGTTTAAGCTAGTGGGCAAAGGTCTGGCAGACGGAGTACAATTGTAATAAATGCGAAGCCATCCATTTTGGTCGGAATACCAGTGAAAATGACGATTACTTGCATGCTAAAACAAATACAGCATGTTTATGTTCAGAGGGACTTGGGTGTCCTTGTGCATGAATCACAGAAGTTGGTCTGCAGGTGCAACAAGTAATTAACGAGGCAAATAGAATTGCTAAAGGGATTGAGTTTAAAAGCAGGGAGGTTATGTTGCAGCTGTACAAGGTGCTGGTGAGACCACACCTGGATTATTATGTGCAGTTTTGGTCTCCTCACTTGAGAAATGATGTCCTGGCACTGCGGTGGATACAGAGGAGGTTCATTAGGTTGGTTCCGGAGTTGAAGGGGTTCACTTATGAGGAGAGACAGAGTAGACTGGAATAATATATTGATTGGAATTTGAAAGAATGAGGGAGGATCTGATAGAAACATATATAATTATGAAAGAAATAGATCAGATAGAAATAGAGAGGACGTTTCCAGTAGAAGGTGAAACTAGGACAAGAGGGCAACGTCTCAAAATTAGGTAGAGCAGATTCAGGACTGAATTCAGAAGGAACATCTTGACCAAGAAGTTTGTGAATCGGTGGAATTCCCTGCTGAGTGAAATAATTGAAGCTTTGTCATTGAATGTGTTTGAAGCTCAGATAGATATTTTTTTGAGAAGTAAAGGAACTAATGGTTGTGGTTATGGACGGGCAAGTAGACCTGAGGCCATGAAATGATCAGCCATGTTTTTATTAATTTTCCTAGTTCTTATGTAATGGGTCAACATGAAATGGGAATCATATTTGAGAAACCGACTGGTCTACACATACGGTGAAGCAATGGATGCAGTGCATTTGGATTTTCAGAAGGATTTTGGTAAAGATTCTGGCCTCTTATGCAAAGTCAAATGTTAGAGGGTTGGGCCTAAAAAATGAACATGATTTTCGAATGGGAGAGCTGACAGGAAACAGTGAACAGGAATAGAACATTCTGTTTTGAAGTGCAAGGATCTTTGGTGTCGCAGGGATCGTTGCTTTGGCTCCAGCTATTCCCAATACATCCACAAACATTTAGTTGAGAGAATCAAATACAGTGTAACCCAGTCTGTTGACGGCACTAAATGATGTCGGATGGTGAGTGAGCGAGGAGTATATTAAAGAAAAGCTCTAAAGTGATTGAGACAAGTAGAGTGAAGGGGCAAATGCGTGGCAGATGAAGAGCAATGGGAGTGGATGTGACGGTGTATATTTTGGTGGAAACAATAGAACAGCAACCGATAATTTGAAAATGGATTGGGCGAAACATTTTGATCTTTAAAGTGATTTATACCTTTCTTGGTTTCTTCTGCGCAGACCTCCATGATCAGTGCAGGGCAGTGAGTTCTGAAGCCATGAGGCAACACTGGGAATGATATTGGCACACTAACCAGTGTACACAAACACACCAAGTAGGTAGCTGTAGCATAGAAAAGTTCAGGATCTCCCAGTACAACAGTCATGAAAGCAATATTGCAAAAACACAAAACAGGTAGGAAGGTAAAGGCTGTGTTGACCATCATTTCAGGGGGATTTGAACACAGCAGTAAGGGTGTCTTCCTGCAACTGTACAGGCCCTTGGGGACACGCTCTACTCGAAAATTTTGCAGTATTATGTGCAATGTTGGTCTCCTTACTTAATAAAGGACAAACCTGACATTGAGTGAGAGCAGTGAAGGATGACCAGGCTGATCGCTGGGATGACAGACTTGTTGAGGCAGCAGAGTTTGAGGCGACTGGACCTGTATTCCTTGGGCTTTAGGAAAATGAGTGGAGATCTCAATGAAATATTTAAAACACTGACAGGGCGAGACAGATTGGAAGCAACGATGATCATTCCCCTGGTTGGGTTGTCTAAAACAAGAGGTCACAGTATTAGGTACAGGCAGGCTGCTCTGTACTGAGATGAGAGTGGTGCCCTCAGAGAGTGGTGACCCTGGGAAATTCTATACCGCATCAGGCTGTGGAAGCTAAAACACGGGATATAATTAAGGATTTCTAGACACTAAAGGGATCAAGAGACAGCAGGGGTACGGCTGTCACAAGCTCAGAGATATGAGGAAGGAGGTCTCTGCGGGGTCAACAGGACTGTGTTTCCCATTCCCTTTTCCGATACTGAGGCTGCAGCTGCATGTTCTGTCGGTTTTACCCGTTCAAACCGCGGAGCACATCAGTACAATTTAGTGTCTTGCTTGACCAGTTTAAAGACCATTGAACAGTTGATCACATGTCTGCGTGTCTGGAGTCACTTTTAGGCCAGGCCAGGAAAGCATAGAATTTACCAGAACAGAATTAACTTCCATGAAGTGCATTGGGGAAGCAAATTGATGTTTACAATCGACATTGATTTCAGGATCACTGTTACTGACACCAGATTTTAAATCTCGATATTTTTTTTTTTTTAACTTCCACCAGCTGCCTGACCATTAGCCTGATCTGGATTAGTAATCCAGTGCCATTTCCACAGCAGCACCATCTCCACATGGGGACCTATTGGAAACCACACTGAGCAGGTAGTCAGAATAATCTCCATTACAGCCTCACAGGTCATATTCATCTTTAAAGCAAGCATCCATCTATCAAAATGCCTATGTTTAATTCTTTCAAACTCACCATAAGTCTGACCTGTTTACTTCTTAATGTTTCTGAACTGCTGTCTACATGTCTCTGGTATCAATTCATGAGCACTTAAAATAGCTTGTTTGACATCTTCAGGGTCTCTTGACCCTTTGTCTGACACCGGACCAAATACCTCACTCGGCCTGGCTACCAGTTTAGTCTGAACTAGCATTACCCATCATTACTTGGACCATTCTATCTACCTAGCCAAGTTTCAATGAAACAAAGGAGGCTTCAAAATCTTTCTCATCAAAATGTGGCAGCGTTTTGACATAGCTGTATGTATCTCCAATTGCCTTTTAATCTCCATCCTGTTACTTTGACTTTGTTGACTAATTCGTACCTTCAAGTTCAACCTCTCGCTCTTTTTGCTCAACTAAAAACCTTCCGTCTCTTTTTCAATCTTCTTCTCTCTATGCTCAGATATGAACCTTCTCCTTCCCTTTTCTCCGTCTCTCTTCTCTCTTGCTTTCTGTTTCTTCTCTCTCTTTCTCTCTTCCTTTGTTTATCTTTAAACTCAATTTTCCTCAATTATAATTTAAGTTTTTCTCAGTCTACTGCACTTATCTGTTTCTCTGATACACCTTAGCGTTTGAGTAATTTCCTGACAATTTCAGCTTTACTTTTTTCCTCGGTTAAACGCAAATCTATGTTCTTTACTAATTCTAAAGGTTTGGCCTTTATTTTTCTTTCTAAACTTCCTTGGAAAAATTGAGAATCATCTTCAAACCCCTCTTAATTATTTTAAGAACCATTTCTCTCACTTTTAATTTAACCAACAACAAGTCTTCGAAATTGAATCAGTTGTCTTACTGACGTTTTATTTAAAGATCTTGGACACCAACATGCAAATGTTTTAATATACTGTGTATTTTCTCATACCTCAAATTTATTCAAATCTACCCAAATGACAGTTTGGATATGCCTAAACCTGTTATAATCGTGGAAGAAAGCCTCCCAAACTCTTACAACACAGGATTAACCGCTCTCCTAATTTAAACCAGCCACAAAGAAATGTTCACCTCATGTCCTAATATCTTAAGTGTCGAGAGGCAAAGATCCATTTACAGAGTCACTATTTAAAAGTAAAATTAACAATTTTGTTATTTAAGTCCAACAGAGAATAATAAAATGAACAACTGTTTAGAAATCCCGTGGGTCAAACGTATCTTTTACCTCCCACTCTACAATACTAGTCTGCTGAAAGAAAACCCCCAAAAATATCATCATGTTTCAAAACCAGTCAGCTTTGTCGATTTTCCTTTGTAGATATTGTCTATCGATTTTACTCACGGTCAGCTTTGATGTTCCGCTGTGCAAACGTCTTCTAGACAGGTGTCTACAAAAAGCTCTTCAACTCGCTGTCTATCATTGTGGATGTCTTTAGCAAATCTCCCCCTAAATGTTCAAAACATCCAGATTCATACAACAATGCATCGGATAATTTCATTGATATTGATGTCATCAAATACATTATATTTCACTCTCGATTTGATTTCAGTCTGTTGGTGCATAATTTAATCTGTCTGGGTGAATTTGTATTTGATTTTGTTCCATGGCAACTCAGCATCACTATTGGTTTCACAGACAAATGTTACATTTTAACTTCTTTCAGAACACCTTGTGCCAGCTTCCTGTCTCCCTTAACGGGAAAGTATACCTCTACACCTTCATAACAATGTCTTTTTTTCTGCCCTGCATAGCTTTTCATAAATTTGATCAACTTAGCAAGTTCACATAAATGTACTTTCTGTTCTGAAAAAGACCCATCTTCTCTCATCCTTCCATTACTTATTTCCTTCTTTCCAGTTGTCATTCCAATTACTTACAATGTTATTGGCATTCTTCGACAAAGTATTACATTGTGTGTGTGTGTGTGTGCGTGTGTGTGTGTGTTTCGCTTGTGAATAATCATCTTTAGTTGCACTAAGACGAAAGAATGCGATGTAATCACACCCATATGAAGGAGTAAAAGCGCAACGTTTCCAAGTTTTCTGATATCAAAAAAGATGCTAAAAAATCTCCTTTATTCATTGATTGGGAAAGTGAACAAATGACGTTCATGGGCCAAACAGAAATAATTTACTGAACCTTTACTGGGGTCATCGAATGACCAGATATTTAATTTTCTCCTGGGAGTTTAAATTCAGCTTTGTTTGAAGTCTGAGTTACATAAATTTTTTTATCAAAATGCAATCATCATCGGTGACAAAAATAGACGTTGTTGGAAATGCTCAGTAGTTTTGGCAGTATCTGTTGTGAGAATGCAGATTGAACATAGCCCAGTGGAATGGGTCTGGGTTGTTTACTTTTTGTCAATAGTGTTCAGCGACGTGCCAGTTAGGTACATTGGTCATGGGTAAATGCAGAGGAATAGAGTAGGGGAATGGTTCAGGGTGAGTTACTCTTCGGAGGCTCAGCATGGACGTGCTGTGTGAAATGGCCTGCTTCCTCACTGTAGGGATTCTATGATTCTATGATTTCTTCATACAAAGGTAGGTCGGTGCCAGGATCAAGAATGCCTCCGAGCATGCGCAGGGCATATTGAATTGGGAGGGGAAACAGCCAGCGGGCGTCGTTCACATTGATATCAATGACATAGGTAAGAAGAATGGAAGGTTGAAAGGTCCTGCAAAGAAAGTCTGGGACAGGTGGGAACTGTATAAAAATGAAAGTGTGCACCTTAACTGGAAGGGCCATAACATCCTGGAAGGGAGGTGTGATCGTGCAGCTCAGGAGGCTGGGAACCAATTCAGCAGGTCAGAAACTGAACAGAAAGTAGAGGGTGGTCGAATAAACAGGCAGTGCCAGTACAATGACCATGCTGAGGGAAAGAATAATAACAATTTTAAAATATGAATAGAAAGTTGGAGTAAATGATAGGGTCACTGTTATTGGGTTGGAGATCTTGTGCACAAAAGTATTTAAAAAAAGACAAGGGGAGACACAAAGAACACCTCATCGAATCTATAAGGGATTATTTCTTCGATTAACGTATCATGGAACCAACCAGAGAACCGACTTGGTATGATGTAATAAGGAAGGAGTGATAAATCATATTGTCGTAAGGATTATCTTAGAAAGAGTGGCACAGCATGCTGGAGGTTCATATTCAGATTGAAACAGTGAAGACAGTCACATACGAGAGGTTTAGTGTTGGGCAATGACAACTTTCCTGGCCTGAGGAAGCGATTTGCCCAAGTAGACTTGGCAAAAACATTAAAGTGCAGGACAGTTGAATAACAGTGCTAACCCCTCAATTGAAGTGCAATCCTTAGTGGTAAGGAATTGTAAAAAGATGAAAAGTGATCCATAGCTTAACAAGGAAGTCAACAATAACAAGACAGTGATGGCCTGGCTGTATTATCGCCGACTGCTCATCCAGATATTGTTCTTGGGACTCAGGTTCAAATGTTGTCACATTCAATATGAACCTGAAATTAAGAGTCTATTGATGATCATGAAAGCATTGCTTATTTTTAGAAACAGCCATATATTTCACGAGTGTCCTTCAGGGAAGGAACCCATCATTCCTACCAGGTCTCACCTCTGTATAACTTCAAACTCACACAAATTTGGTTAAATCTTAACTGCCCTGTAGGGATGAACAATAAGTTCAGTCTAACCGAGCGACTCCCTCATCCTATCAATAAATTAAAGAAAGACGCTTTAAATACCAGCAAAGGGTTCTTAAAAACAACATCAAAATGGCTATGAAGCAAAATGTGTAGAAAGCATAAGAATTGATAAATAACATTTCTCGCAGAAGACAAAAAGGAAAAGAACGTTAAAATTAAATATTGGCGTCTTAGAGGATGAAAGCAGCGAGATTAGATTACTTACATTGTGGAAACAGACCCTTCGGCCCAACGATTCCACACCACCACACCGAAGCGCAACCCACCCATACCCCTGCATTTACCCCTTACCTAACACTACGGGCAATTTAGTATGGCCAATTTACCTGATCTGCACATCTTTGGACTGTGGGAGGAAACTGAAGGAAACCCATGCAGGCACAGGGAGAACGTGCAAACTCCACCAAGTCAGTCGCCTGAGGTGGGAATTGAACCCGGGTCTGTGGCGCTGTGAGGCAGTAGCGCCAACCACTGTGCCACCATGCCATGAGATAATGATGGTAAACTCAGAAATGGCATAGGCAAAACCAACACTTCCTGTTTACATATGGTTTTTATGGTTTCTTTTTTAACGCTGCGAAAGTTTGTTTCCGTTTCGAAAAATTAAACATTTTTTTTTAAAAATAAGGAGTTGTGCCTTCATATCAGAGAGTCTTGTCTGTTTTCTGCTCAGGAGAAGACTTTTCTGCTAGGAATATATTGAAGATGAATATTTATATTGAGTTAATTGGTTAAAGGTTTGTGTTTATCTATTTTTTATATGTTTGATGTGTATATGATTTTGCTTCCATTTTAACATTATTATCTATAGGTAATGAAAGGTAACATATAAATAAGGTGTTGTGAAAAATCCTGCTTCTAGGCATAATGTTATTTAGGCCACAGAGAGTTTGGAGAGAAGATTTAGAAAAAAAGTACTACCCAGCAAAGCAGTCAGATAAATGGTGACTGTCAGGAAAGGGAAGAAGGTACTTCAATGTCTCCGGCGACTATTCCTCTACCAAAAAGATTTTCACTTTTTGGAACTGTTGAAGAAGGTAGTCTTTCTGAGGAAAATGGAAGAGCCGTCAGTTATTGGACTGATGGTACGATTTTTATATTAGGCAGGGTTAGAGAAAATTAGGAAGAATTATTGCTACAGTGGGATTTTCAGACAGGAGCATCAGCAGGAGATTCTGTGGCAGTGAGCATGAGTTTAGGGTGGTTTGTGCTAGGCTTAATAATGGCTCTAAACTTTTCAAGCACATTGTTAAAGGTGAGACTGAGTACTCATAGATTGTTGTACATATTGGTAGGAATGACTTTTTAGGGAAAATATTAAAGCAGTACAGGGTGAATTTAAGAGGTGAGGTAGATTAAAAATAAAACTTTAAAAGTATTAATTTGTGGTTTACTGCCAATGCCAGCCCCAACCTGTGGAGGAACGAAAGGTTAAAGAAGAAAAATCAATGGCTGAAGAGCTGGGTTGTTGTTGAGGGATTTAGATTTTTGGAAAATTGGAATTTGTTTTGGAATAGAAAACACATGTTCAAACAGTATTGGTCTAATCTAAACTGGAAATCAACCAATATCTTAGCAGGGAGATTTGCTCACTCTATATAGGGAGACATTATATTGATAGAGAAGGCAAGGGGGTTATTCTAATTGGCAGTGTTAATGGACGGATGGATGGAGAAAGTTATGAATGTGAATAGAGCATGTCCATTAGAAACGAAAGATGAGAGAGTCAGAGTATACACTAATTCTGAAGCACTAAGTTGCATTTATTTCAATGTAAGGGGTCTTATGGGGAAGGTTGATGAACTCAGGGCATGTTTAAGAACATAGAATTGGGGTATCATATTTATTACTGAAAGTTGGTGAAGAGGTGTTCAAGTCGATAGTGTGATGCTGGAAAAGCACAGCAGGCCAGGCAGCACCCGAGGAGCAGGACAATGGACGCTTCCGGCAAAAGCCCCTCATCAGGAAAGGGCTGTTGAAGGCCTTTTGCCCAAAACATTGATTTCCCTGCTCCTCGGGTGCTGCCTGGCCTGCTGTGCTTTTCCAGCACCACACTCTCGACTCTAATCTCCATATCTGCAGTCCTCACTTTCGCCTGAGAGATGTTCAAGATTGTCAATTCAACGTTCCAGGTGATAGGTGTCATAGAATGGATAGAAAACGTGGCATACAGTGGGTGGAGAAGGGGAGGCCTGCCGTTTTAGATTAAGGGATAAATTATTGGTATTACTGGAGAAGTTATTTCTCAAAAATCATCAGGTAAAATACATGCGTAAGTGTTAAAAATAAGAAAGTAAAGGTCACTTTGAAGAGATTGCACTATATGCTCATTTGTGACAAATCGTCCAATCAAAATATATATTGATAGAAATTAAATATAAGAAAGGAAAGAGTACGTTGACGTTATTGCACCATATGCTCTCCAACAGTAAGAAAGAAATTGAGAAACAGACATGTAGGAAGATCTCGGATATATGTAAGCTTAATAAGGTTGTGGTAATGGGGATTTTAATTTTCTAAAGAAATGATTGGGACTACCATAGTGTTAAAAGGTTGAATCATGAAGAATTTGTCAAATGTGTCGAAGAAAATTTTCTTCATCAGTACCTGGATCATCCGAATCGAGAAGGAGCAAAACGAGACCAGGTTTTGTGAAATAGGCAGGGCAAGCGACTGAAGTGAACATGGGAGAATACTTTTGGGTCTGGCAATCATAACTATTCGTGGAAAATAATACGCCTTCCATTAATATCATATTTTTGATTTAAGTACCATAATTTTTAATGGCATGGGACAAGGACTGTCCAGGTTTGATGGGAGTAGACTTTTTGCAGGTAAAATAATGTCTGACAAGGGGGAGGCATTCAACAGTCTGACGACGTGAGTTGGGAGGCTTTATGTTCCTGTTAGCGTGAGGGTAAAGCAGGTAAGGTTAAGGAACCATGGATGACTAAAGTTATTGAAGTTCCACTCAAAAATAAAAGACAAACTTACTTTAGATCCAGACAACTTTATTGAATTGAATCTTTTAATTAATATAAAGAGAGTGGGGCACCATTTTGAGAGAAATAAGGAAAGCCCAAAAGAGATATGAGATAGCGTGGGCAGATAAGGTTAATGGTAATTCAAAGATACTGTGTAACTACATTAACAGCAAGACTTAACCAGGAGAGTAAGGCCTCTCAAAGTTCACGAAGGACATCGATGTGCTGAACCCAGGAGATGGGGAATAAAATTATCTCATTCCTGATGCAGCAGACAGCAGCAAACACACACTAGTGCCTGCATCTCGCATTCATCCAGATTGAACTCTGTCTGCTATTTGTCAGCTGATTGACCCATTTGATCAAGATCTTTTTGTAATCTGTGGGGGTCTACTCAGTTGTTGGCCCCAATCCTTTCTGTGTCATAACCAATATCATATTCATTCCTTCCCTTACTTGTTAAATCATAACTTTTGATGAACAAGATTATTGTACATTTTTATGGAACAGGCCCGACTCCTCCAATCAGTTCAAGCAGGTCTCCCTGACCGTAGATTTGCTAATTGTTGAAGGTAAGTGTATAGTGGATATCGCCAGAGTGAATTAGCTGGTCAGACTGCCGTGTTTTAAACAAAAAGAATTTATTTAAAACATTAAGTAATGAAATAAAAACAAGCGAATATTGAATACCCAAATAACCCATCCGATCCGAACCTGACAGGCTTTCCCGACTTAATGATGCTGTTCCAAATTGGTTTCAACATTCCCAATAAACAAACCCCTTGGCACAAAGAGTAAAAATTATACAAACCAAGCTTACAGGTTACAAATTCAGAGGACAGAAGGATGGGGAGAGCGTCCAGTTTCAACAGTGAATCTGACTTCAATAACCTTCGAACTGACTGAATTGTGCAGGTGGAGAGCTGGTCACGTTCCCTTGATAATACCAGTTTTTTTTTTAAGACTTAAAAACCTTATTCTTGAGGTATTACCAGTTTGGTATAAACCAAAGGACCCCAATGAGCCGTTCAAAATTGAGACATGTTGGAACCGTGGGTCGGTTAGAACCTCTCTGAAACAAAAACCAAGCACAACATAACCTTGTGAAGGGACATTATAAAACTGAATCATTAATATCCAAAGATATCTTCAGTTCTCAAAATAACCAAAAGTAGTGGTTAGTACACAAAAACACACATATGCATTCACTTAGTATGAAAATGCAAACCTGCAGAGCTACATCCAAATTCAGTGTGTGATACATCTACCACTGAGTGTGTCGATCTGTCATTCAAGTTTCGACAATGTTTTGGCAATCAAGACCTGCCACAGGCTCACTTTTCAAACTCTGTGGCTGAAATTACAGGCTCGAGCTAAACAGACTCGCGTTTTTGTCCTACAATTTCTCCAAAAGCTTCAATGGGTTATTGTTACAGATGTTGCTAATAATATAAAAACTGAAATGTTGTCGTGCCAACACAAAGCTCAAAGTCTCTTTCTTAGCTGTTGAATATTTCTACCAATAAATATTTCACTTGATGGATAAATACCAATGAGTCTTTCTATCTTCTCGTCGTCTTCCTGCAGGTGTGCAGCACCGACACCCACATCACTCGCATTTATAAGACCATAAGACCATAAGACCTAGGAGTGGAAGTAAGGCCATTCGGCCCATCGAGTCCACTCCACCATTCGATCATGGCTGCTGGGCACTTCAACTCCACTTACCCGCATTCTCCCTGTAGCCCTTAATTCCCCGAGACAACAAGAATCTATCAATCTCTGTCTTGAAGACATTTAGCGTCCCGGCCTCCACTGCACTCTGAGGCAATGAATTCCATAGGCCGACCACTCTCTGGTTGAAGAAATGTCTCCGCATTTCTGTTCTGAATTGACCCCCTCGAATTCTAAGGCTGCGTCCACGGGTCCTAGTCTCCTCACCTAACGGAAACAATTTCCTAGCATCCACCCTTTCCAAGCCATGTATTATCTTGTACGTCTCTATTAAGTCTCCCCTTAATCTTCTAAACTCCAATGAATACAATCCCAAGATCCTCAGCCGTTCCTCATATGTTAGGCCTACCATTCCAGGGATCATCCGTGAGAATCTCCACTGGACACGTTCCAGTGCCAGTATGTCCTTCCTGAGGTGTGGGGACCAAAACTGGACACAGTACTCCAAATGGGGCCTAACCAGAGCTTTATAAAGTCTCAGTAGCACAATGGTGTTTTTATATTCCAACCCTCTTGAGATAAATGACAACATCACATTCGCTTTCTTAATCACAGACTCAACCTGCATGGTTACCTTTAGAGAATCCTCGACTAGCACTCCCAGATCCTTTTGTACTTTGGCTTTACGAATTGTCTCACCGTTTAGAAAGTTGTCTGTGCTTTTATTCTTTTTGCCAAAGTGCAAGACCTCGCATTTGTTCACGTTGAATTCCGTCAGCCATTTCCTGGACCACTCTCCCAAACTTTCTAGATCCTTCTGTAGCCTCCCCACTTCCTCAGTACTACCTGCCCGTCCACCTAACTTCGTATCATCGGCAAACTTCGCTAGAATGCCCCCAGTCCCTTCATCCAGATCATTAATATATAATGCGAGCAGCTGTGGACCCAACACTGAACCCTGCGGGACACCGCTCGTCACCGGCTGCCATTCTGAAAAAGAACCTTTTATCCCAACTCTCTGCCTTCTGTCAGACAGCCAATCCTCAATCCATCCCAGTAGCTAACCTCGAACACCATGGGCCCTCACCTTGCTCAGCAGCCTCCCGTGTGGCACCTTATCAAAGGCCTTTTGGAAGTCTAGATAGACCACATCCACTGGGTTTCCCTGGTCTAACCTACTTGTCACCTCTTCAAAAAATACCAACAGGTTTGTCAGGCATGACCTCCCCTTAGTAAATCCATGTTGACTTTTTCTAATCAGACTCTGCTCTTCTAAGAATTTAGAAACCTCATCCTTAATGATGGATTATAGAATTTTACCAACAACCGAGGTTAGGCTAATTGGCCTATAACTTTCCATCTTTTGTCTTGATCCTTTCTTGAACAATGGGGTTACAACTGCGATCTTCCAATCATCCGGGACTTTCCCTCACTCCAGTGACTCTTGAAAGATCTCAACCAATGCCTCCGCTATTTCCTCAGCCACCTCTCTCAGAACTCTAGAATGTATCCCATCGGGGCCAGGAGATCTATCAATTTTAAGACTTTTTAGCTTTTCTAGCACTGTCTCTTTTATAGCCACCTTGAAAGGCTTTGCTTAATCAGATGGAGCTCATACCAAATGTAAGTTGCTTGTCCCACCTTCCCACTAAAGCCTTCCAACTGCGGAATTAGATATGCATCCTTTTTTTAACTGTATTGACCTTGCGATAGTCCACACATAATCGTTGGGTACCATCTGGTTTCAGTACCATGACTTTAGGTGAGTTCCAGTCACTGTAACTCAGGTCGATTATGTCATCTTGGAGCATGCGTTCAATCCCCTTCTGAACCTGTGCCAACTTTAGAGGATTATGCCTATAAGGATGCTGCTTAATCAGAACAGCATGTCCTTATGCACAATTAGGTAATATTTCCCATTTAATTTCCTGATATCTCCCCATATAATACTAACAACTCTATCACGTCTTTTTTTTTTCCTCAGAGAGGTTACTCAATAATTTATCCCAATTTTAGAAAACTTCCTCATTGTCCACTTTAATTTGAGGAACGTTCAATCCAGAATCCTCTGAACTTGGTTCTTCCTTCTGTACTGTAATCATTAACACATTCTCCTGTTGCTGTCCGTTCCCTGTCAAAATACCTTTTGAGCGTATTCACATGACATACTCTGTGAGATTCCTTTCTGTCTGGAGTCCCTATCAAGTAGTTACCCTCACTCAATATTCTTTCGCATTTGATAAGTTTCACCAGTCCTTGCTTTTCAAGATCCCCCATCACGAGAAGTAACATACATACTTTATCCCCGATAGCAAAATTGAAAATTTTTTAGTTCTTGTCCACTTCCTGTTTAGGTGCATTCTGCAATACTTTTAAATGCCATCTCGCCAACTCCCCAGCGCTTTTTAATCATTCCAGAAAATTTGAGACATAGTCCAACAGTGTGGCCTTTTACTTCTGATTTACTAATTACTCCTTCATCGACTTTAACGGTCCTACCTCTTAATAACCTAATTAAAATGGACAGAATTTGGTCAATTCATTTTGTGCATCTCTGATCACTAAAAGCCCTTACACCAATCAGCTGGATAATCCTTACCATAAGCATTCAACATGATCGTTAAAGTTTGATGTCACCTTTCTCATGCTCGCTGCGATTTTAGATGGTTCACAGTAGATTTGAATTGATTTATTACAGAGCTGCCCTTAACTTCCTTGAACTGTTTGGATGTGAAGTTTGAACTTTGGTCGCACTGTATCTCTGTTGATAGTCCATATATATTTAAAAAAGAGTATTTCCTTTACCATCCTTTTCGCTGTGACGTTGCATAATGCAATAGCCTCTGGAAATTTCGTGGATACATCAATTATTGTTAACAAATACTGATTCACACTTTTTTTGTTGTTTGATATAGGGGCCCTAGCCAATCAATTAAACTATTGTAAAAGGTTCCTCAACTGCAGGAATAGTTATTAAAGATGCAGGTTTTATTAACACCTGTGGTTTTCTAATTACCTCACGTGTATTTCACGTCTGGCAAAATTCAACAACATGATGGTGCAGTGTAGGCTAGTAAGAATGCCTTCTATTTTAGACTGTGTTTTCCTCACTCCAAAATGACCTCCACCTGGTAATTCATGCTTCACTTGCAGCTTCTCCTTTCTGTACCCCATTTGCAATTCAATTTGATGAATTTCTGCCCATTTCTCATCTCCTTCAGTATGTGATAGTTTCCATCTCCTCATGCAGACACCATTTTAAAGGTAATAATACTCAGGGATACATTCAGAATCCCTAATGTATATGCCCTTTTGATACAACTACTTTAAAATTTCATCTTTCTGCTATAACTCAATTAGTTTAGCTGAACTAAACATTTGTGCATGATCACCTATTTTCTCCTGTTTTGTCACAACTATCTGATGGAACGAAGTATCTCCTCATGCCGCTTCAGCTTACTTACCTTTACATTTTTTTATCTCTCCTGTTTGAACTCGTGATATTGGGACCTTGTTACCCCACATTCAGAAAACATTCCAAGATAAGGCATTGCTTCAATTGGCTGTGTCTCCAGTGGTTTTTAACCAGAGCAGGCAGCACATCTACCGGTGAATCAGTTGCATACTTTACAAGGAAAAGTTGTATTCCTGGAGCTGAGAGTTTGTCCAGTACTCCTATCACAATTTCTTCACTCTTCACTGGACACTCTATCCTCGCTTAACATAACTATGTGCTTTTTTTTAGTCTCACAGTGAATTCCCTTTAATAGTAACTTTTCTGGAAATAGTCCATCAGGAATATATATCTCCTCATCTTTCAGCATCACAGACTGAGAGGATCCTGTGTCCCTTAATATTGCATCCTCTGTACCTGCTACTTCTGGCCTATGTGAATAAACTTTCCCTTTGAAGGTATATTTTATAAGCAAGATTCGGCACTTCCTCCTTGACCAATCTCCGATCAGCTTGTACACTCTGATGAAGCTTTCTCGCCTCCATTGTGCTTTCTGTTACCACTCCAACAAAACTCCCAGGCTTATCCTGTTTTCCTACATTTTTTTTTTCCCTAGCGCACCAACAGAGTGATTTCCCGTGACCTAATTTTTTGCAATGAAAACATCGGAGTTTTTTAAACTTCTTTGTCCTCTTCTTGGGTTTCCTTTTTACCCCTATCGTAAGTTATCCTTATGATTTTCACTGAGATCTACATATCCCTTCCCACGTGAGGATTTCTCTTTGCCCCAGTTTACTTACCTCATGGACTGAAATTTAGTCTGGAAGCCAAACTGTGTTTTATGGACCAATTCATAATCTTCAGCCATTTCAGTTGCTAACCTTGCTATCTAAACTCTCTGCTCTCCCACAGGAGTTTGCATTACTTCAGGCAGCGAATTTTCGAATTCCTCCAAAATAGTTACTCTTTATGTGCATCATAGGTTTGCTTGAATTTTAAAGTTCTTTTCCATCTATCGAAATTACTTTGTTTGAACCTTTCAAATTCAATATACGTTTGACCCGGACCACTCCTTAGGTTCCTAAATGTTGTCTATAGGCTTCTGGAA
This sequence comes from Chiloscyllium punctatum, assembly GCF_047496795.1. Taxonomy (NCBI): domain Eukaryota; kingdom Metazoa; phylum Chordata; class Chondrichthyes; order Orectolobiformes; family Hemiscylliidae; genus Chiloscyllium; species Chiloscyllium punctatum. Next base: position 32,819,202 of record NC_092759.1, on the reverse strand, counting down.
CAAGTTCATGTGCATTTGATTTGCATCCTCATACTCCCCAGATCCCTAAGCGTAACGTCAGCCGTCATTTCCATCCTTTTAAGCTGACCTTCCATTCTAAATGTCTATCTCTGAAACGCAAACGCGCTCTCTTTTTCTTTTTCTCCTGCTAAACATTTGTTTTTTTTTTCTTTTTCTCTTTCCTGGATTAAACCTATTCGTCCTCTTTCTTTTTCTTCTAATTTTAGTTGCAACGCAAACTGTTTCGTTTCTGCTTCTAACACAAGCTGCTTTATTTGCGATTGAAGTTTAATCTTCTGTGCAGATCCCGATGGAGTTTCCAGCAAGTTTGAATGCAGAACTACTGCTGCAATCATCTCATCTTTCCTCACATTAGGAGGCAGCTTCAACTGCAGCTTGTCTACTAATTCTTGCAGCTTGGATTTATGTGCATTTTGTAAAATCCCCAAGGTCGATTCTTCCACCTCCAAAACATCCGTGGTTCCTGCAAGAGCCATTGCTCTCTAAAGCTCTGTTTACCAAGACAAATCAACACACAAAATAAGAGACACTAACACCTGCCACTCGCTGCCTAAATCCTGCAAAGGCCCCCAATATGTCATGGACCAGGCCTGATCCCTCAAAAATGTTTAAGCAAGTAGCCCAGACCGTAACTTTTTATTTGTTAAAGGTAAGTGTGTAGTGGATATTCGCAGAGTGAATTAGCTGGTCAGACTGCAGTATTTTAAACAAACATTATTTGTTTCCCAAATTACAGAATGAAGTGCATGAACTGAAGGGAGAATAGCTGAATAACGTATCCTATCCAACCTACAGGCTATCCGGACTTAAGGTTGCTGCATCAAAATACTTGCAACAACCGCAATGAACAAACCCATTAACACAAAGAGTAAATCTGAAACAAAATGCTTGCAGTTCATGAGGTCAGAAGTGCAGAAGGAGGGGGTGAGCATCCAATTTCAACAGTGACCCTGACTCAACTCGCCCCCAAACTGAACAGATCTGCCCAGCTACAGAGCTGGACACATCCTTTGATTATGCAGGGTTTTTTTTAAAGAATTGAAAGCGTTCTGCCTGATGCATTATCTGTTATGTATAAATGAAGGGACACTAATAAACCTTTTAAAAAATCAGACATATTGAAACCTTGGGTCATTTAGAGCATCCCTGAAAATAAAGATCAAGAACAACATAACCCTGTAAAGGGACCAGATTTGTGACAATTTGTGACATTTGGCTTTGAAGTGAATTCAAAAAATGAGTGTTTGTGAGTTAATATAAAACAGTGCTGAAGGGCATTGGGTATTGAAGATACAAGATTGGCTTATTAGAGCAATGAGAGGAATGTCCAGACAGATTCACACTTCCTGTGTATGGTCAGGGCAAATATGCCCACTGTAAATCTATTGGCTGGCGCCTGTTCTGTGGAGGAGACATCAGTACGGTAACTACATCTCGGTTGTTTGTTTTGGGGGTGATGGTGATGGGAGGTTCAGGTGGTTATAACATTGCAAACGGACAACACATCAGAATCATCTAACTTGTGATAGGAAAATATCCTCATTGTCCCTCACCACTAATGTCACGACAGCAATTGGTGGTGGGAGATGTGACCAACAGCCAGTGATGCCAACATGCAATCCAGTCCAGTTCGTATTGTGAACGGAAGGTACCACACTGAAAGGAGTCAACTGGATCTGTTTTTTCAGTGACTGTGATTGAGGTCAGTCTCCATGTATTTTAACTGTGGCACTAGATGTGGCACCCCTCTTCTAATAGTAAGGAGCTTCATGCAATGCTTTATGCCATTGTCGCAGCAGATGCATCATCTCCAACACTAACAGGGATCAGCAGCTGCAGAGACAGTGAGAGGAGAGACAAACATCTGAGAATAGTCTGGAATGTTTCATTTATGGATCAGATTTTAAGAACTCTAGATTGGAATACTGCAACAATGGACAGGAGTTTATCCTGGTATCTTGCCTATTTTTCCTGGTCTGGGTTCACATTATCACATCGGATATATGGGTTCACTGATGATTATTCATGCGGGCTACTATCCCATGCTCGCTATTGTTGGTGTTCCTGGTAAGTCTTTTCATCTCTATCCATTTGTTAATCCATAAACCATGGTGAACCTCATTGCTATTTCTGTTATCTACATTTGGCAAAGACAGAATCCTTTGTCTTCAGTTTCAAATGCAAATTCCATTCATTACTACAAACTTCTGAACTGCCCAACAAGTTCGTCCACACAAACATCTGAGAACAAGACTGTTCACAATCCCGAAGTACCTTTTGGACCCGAATTGATTTATTTCTTGGTATTCTCTCCATCACCAAATCTACCCACTACCAGCTCCATAATATCAGCAGTCCCCACCTTGACGTCAGTGCGGATACTAAATAAACCATTATCCATGCCTTGATAAAATTCAGACTTTATGGTTCCAGTTCTCTTACAAGCGCACTTTCCGTTACAAATATGTCAATCACAACCTTGTTCTTGTCTCTAAAGTAAATTCATGACAAGGATAATGTATCAGAGAAGTGATGTCAGCGGATATGTAATTCAGAGGCCCAGGTTACTGCACAAAATACACTGTTTTAAATCTTACCTCAGATATGTCAGAACATAAATTCAAATGACAGGAATTGGAAATAAACGATAATTTCACGAATATTTCAATAACAGCACCAGCATTTTGACAATACGTTTATCTATAGCACTGATATCCTTTGGTAAAGAAATCTAGCATTATTACCGGACTGTCTTAAGACTGATGTCAGATCCACAACAATGTGATTGGCTCTATACTGTGTCAAAGAATGACCTCACAATAAAGAGCATTTAGTGAGGTCAATAAATGCTGCCCTTACCAGCGATGCAGACATCCCATGTCATAATATTATGGAAGTTTAAATAAAACAAAGAATGATGCAAGAGATCAGAAACAAAAAAAAAAGAACGAGAAGCTGCCGCAGTAACTGTTCAGATTTGGCACCTGTGGGTCGAGGGCAAAATAGAATTGACATTTCGAGTTCGCTGACCTACGATCATAACTGAACACAGCTTGTAAATATTGTGATTGATGTTGGTGACAGGGATGTCTATGATGAAGGGGACAAGGAGTGAGTTGAATAGACAGATAAACGAGAGATAAAAGAAAATAAGCAAACAAAGGGTTTGAAGATGATCAGCTGGAATGGAAATTAAAAAACGAGGTTAATCTTATTTTTTTTCTCCTGTTCCCATATTACCGAAAATCAAGCCCATGTAGCGTATAAATCAAGGTTCCTGTTTAAAGTGAGTTATGTCCCTTTGTCTGTCTTCCCTGAGTGTGATTATCCGCCTTTATTCATTAGTGGGATGCTGGGCCAGTATTTAATTCCCTTTCCTCATTGTCCTTGAGAAGTGTTGGTGAGCTGCCTTCCTGACCCACTGCTGTCTGTGGGCTGTGAGTAGTCAGTGCTTAGTTCAGTCCGGTTTCATTTCTTTGATGTTTATAGTGAGTAACTAACTGAGCGGCTGGTTTGGCTATTTCAAAGGACAATTCAGAGTCAAATACATTGCGGGATTCACATGTCAGTCCGTCCAGCTGAATGTGGTAAATATCATTCCCCGACGAACATTAGAGTGTCAGGTAGGATTTTCAGATAATCGGTAATGGTTTCATAGCTTCATTCGATTTTATTGAATTCAAATGCCACCTTTTAACATGGTGGGATTCGAATCCAGGATGGGGTCAGCACCCGGGTCCCCAGATTAATAAACTGGAGATACTACTGTTAGGACATCGCCTTCCTGGCATCTCTGACCATCTCAAATGGCAATCGTGGTGTTGCTGTTTGTGTGGCTGTACTTGAAACACAGCTGTTCGCAAGGCAAAAGAATGATTTGGTAAAACATGCCATCCTTCTTCATTTTGAACTAATTAGAACGTTAAAGAATCAGAACGGCCGTTGGCGAAAATGAGCTGTGTTCCTTGGTCAGAAGTCACAAACAGAGTTCATACCAGGCAGCAAGTAATCAACACAGTAAATTGTATACTGTCCTTCTTTGAAAAACGATTCAAGAATTGGAGTGAAATACTTTCCTACCGTGCTAGAGTGTTGTTCAGAAGGTACTTGGGGCACTGTGTACAGATTATCTCTCCTTTATAAGGAACGATCACCTTGCCACAGCGAGCCAGTGTAAAGGGGTTTCACCAGATTAATCCGTGTGGTGATGGTATCATGAGAAGACTGCGAAGGAAATAATCTATGTCACTACAAAAGAAAAAAAAAAGTGATTGCATTAAACCTTGAGCGTAATGGACCAAAACTCATTATTTTCAAAACAAAACATTGATAGTGTTAAATAAAGTATGTATTTTCCCATAGGCAAATGTTTTACTTAGATTTGATTACTTACAGTGTGGAAACAGGCCCTTCGGCCCAACAAATCCACACCGACTCACAACCCACCCAGACCCATCCTCCTACATTTTCCCCTTTACCTAGCACCTTGGGCAACTTAGTAGGACCAATTCACCTAACCTGCACGTTTTTGGATTTTGGGAGGAAACCGGAGCACCTGGAGGAAACCCACGCTGTCACGGAGAGGATGTGCAAACTCCAAACACAGATATGCTGGAGGCGGGAACGGAACCCGCCTCGTGCGCTGTGAGGAAGCAGTGCTAACCAGTGTGGCACAGTGCCGCCCACAGGTGCCGCCTATATAGGGAGAAAACGATTAGAAGAATGTGGGTAAAGTGTAGGGAATTGGGGTTAGCATGGATGTAGATTTAGGTCAGCATGGACCAGTTTGGGCTGAACGGCCTGTCTCCGTTAAGTTAGACTCTACGATTCTATGATATTATACGTACCTGCGTGGGACCTTATGTTGGTTAAGCGAGAGCTCCAGGCTCTGAATGAACTGTCACTGTCTCAATGAGCAGTTGGTGTGTGATCCTGGACTGAACGTTATGTTTTCACAAACCTGTCAGCAGCCATACTCTGATAGAGTTCGCCATTCCCAGCAACTTCTGACCTTCATAGAGGACACTAGCCTGCCTTCTGGGAGATGCCTCCTTGAGACCTGGCACAAACTGTCCGCAGTCCCTCCTCACTGTTAGCAAACCATGGTGTCGTTAATATAATGGGTGTGCACCATTAACAATGGAGCCAGGAGGAACAACATGGGCCAGTCTGTCTGTGCAGTCTCTGCTTCATTGGTTTTGCAATGTTGGAGCATCAGTGACATCCTATACAGTCTGGACGGGCTGAATAGTTTCTTCTCTTTATGCGTTAGTGTTTCGAGGGACAGAAAGTCCTCCTTCTGGTCCCAGGGAAAAAAGGTTCACGGGCATTATTGGGCGACCCTTGGTTCCTGCTTACCAGCGTGATGTACTGACTGAGCTCATTATCTTCCTATGTAATAGCAGGCAGGCAGGGGCATGGAAGAACACAGCAAGTCAGACAACATTGAGTTCTCCAATTTCAAATAACCTGCCTTCCAATCCCCCAACTCCATTCCCACCTCCTTCTCCTTCCTTCCATTCTAGCTACCCTTCTTTCAGATTCAGCTGGATTCAGTTCTCCCATCGTCCAACCCAGTGGTACCCCTTTAACCTGTGTTCATCTATCCCCACCTCACCACCCTGTCTCCTCCTCCCTCGTCCTGCCTCTTTATCTGTAGCTCCCTTACCCCACTCCAGTCCTGAATATTTATCCCCAAGCAGTTAACTTCTCCACCTCCTGATTTTGCCTTGTTTGTTGCGTTCTTCCAGCCTTCTGCCTGTCTACTTTGCATTTCAACATTTGTAGATTTTTTTTAATCGCTTCCAGTGTAATCGGCTGGAGAAAGCGAAAGGTACCGTGTCTGTTCTTATCCAATAGTTTTGATGGGCTGAATGGCTCTGTCAAATTTCCGTGAAAGCAGCTAAAGATGCTGCATGAGCTTCGTTTTTTTAACGAAGAAATGTGCAGGGTCTGGTCTGACTGTTGCATGAATGTTCCGGACAGTTTTACTGCATGAGCTTGAATGTTGTCCAGGTTTTGAAACTTTAGCTCCTGAGGAGGTGACACATTGTTCTGAACATTGTGTGATCTTCACTGAACATCCCCAGCTCTGAAGGTATGACGGAGGGAAAGACATTGATGAACGAGCTGCAATTGTTTGTGCCGAGAAAGTTTCCCTGAGGCTCATCCACAGAGATATCCAGGGATTGAGAGGATTGGTCTCCACCAGTCACACTGTGTTCTGGATGATCCAGCCAATGGGGAGTTTACAACTGATTCCCATTAAGTTCAATGTTGTTCAGTCTCCTTGACACCTTGCTCAGTCAAATACCGCCGTGATATCAGGGCCAGTCAATCTGACGCTGTGTTCATATCTATTGTTCATTTCAATAAGTCACGGTATATGTGTGGAGAGTGTTTCCTTCTCTCAGAGGGTAGTGAATGTTTGGGGCTCTCTATCCCAGACAGTTAGGGGGAGCTACATCATTGAAATGCTTGGAGCACGGCGTGGTGTTAACGAAAATTGACACATCAGGGAGTTGAATGCTACAAAGAATTGGGCATAAAAGAGAAATTGTGGCTGAGAGCGGATCAGCTGTGCCCTTACTGAAAGGAAGGGCAGGTTTGCGGGGCTATACAGAGATTGTCTTCTTCCAGTCTTCCTATTGTCCAGTCACTTGGTGGCCTCTTACATTTCCTGTGTTACTAACTTGAAGTAGCTGAATAGACTGCATGATCGACTCTGGGTACAGTTTTACAGGCTCGAGTGGCTGACTGGCCTCCTCCTGTTACCGTGTATGTGTCCAAGGCCTGAAAAGGACCATCCTGTTCTGGTGTAACTTAAATCCATATAGATTAAATCTACTGCCCTTGGAGAAAGTAAGCACTGCAGATGCTGGAGATCAGTTAATATTCTATGATGACGTAACCAGGAAAGTTGATTCGGCCTGGCCGGTAGATGTTGAAAATTGTGGTGCTGGAAACACTCAGCAGGTCATGCAGCATCTGAGAGGCAGGAAAATCGCTGATTTGGACATTTCTGATGATGGGCTGATGCCCAAAACGTCGATTTTCCTGCCTCTCCGATGCTGCCTGACCTGCTGTGCTTTGACAGCATAACATGTTTCGACATGTACCGGCCAGACCTCGTCAACTTTCCTGGGCACGTCATCATAGAACTTTAACAAATTCGTCAGGTACAAACTTCCACTCATAAAGTCATGCTGACTAATCCGAATCAAATTCAATTTTCCAAATGCATGTCCAACGTATCCCTGATAATCTTCTCAAGTAACGTAGAGATGTTAAACTTCCTGGTCTATAGTTTCTAGATATTTGCTTTTCCAGTCCTTCTTGAATAAGATACAATATTTGTTTTCCTCAAGTCTTCAGGGATCTCAGCTGTGGTTAATGATGATCAGATTTATCAGCCAGGGCCTATCAATTTTTTCTCTAGCCCCTTGCAGTTTTCTTGTATCAATCTGTTAAGGACAATGAGATTTATCCAGCTTCAAACATTCCAGTACATTCAAAACCTCACCTACTGTGCTATGGACTTTCCCTAAGATACCACCACTAACTTCCCCAAGTTCCCAAGTATTCATGTTTTTCTCCACGGTAAACACAGACATCGCCCATCTCTTATGGTTCCACACATACATGTCCACTTTGGTCTTTGATGGTCCTATTCTTTCAGCAGTTAATGTTTTTTTTTCCTTTAATATTCAAAATGAACCTCTTTGGATTCACCCTGATCTTCTCAGTCAAGGCCCTTTATCGCCCTACTGATTTCCTTCTTCACTAAACTCCAGTATCCCCTGTGTACCTCCAATGATTCCCCTGATCCCGCCCGCCTGGACTTGAGCCACACGTCCACATTTTTTTCTGGTCAAAGCCTCAATATCTCCTGTCATTCAAGTTTCCCCATTCCTGTCAACTTTCCTTTCACCATCACAGGAACATATAGATCTTGAATTCTAGCTGTCTCACTTTGAAAGGCTTCCACTTGCCAGAGGTCCCTTTGCCTGCAAACAAACGAATCCAGTCAACCCCGCAAACTCCTGTACAATTCCGGCAAAATTTACCTTGCCCCAATGTAGAACTTGAATCTGAGGACCAGTTTTTTTTTTCTTGTACGTAACTATTTTAAAATTAATAGAACTATGGTCACAAGTTTCAAACTGCGAATCCACCGTCACCTCACTCACCTGTCCTGCACTATTTCCTAAGAATAGGTCAAATTTTGCCTCTTCCCGATTAGGATCCTCTACATACTGCTTGAGGAAACTTTCCTGACGCACTTAATGAATTTAATATCATCAAATCCCTTAATGCTCTGGCAGTCCCAATCTGTGTTATAAAAATTAAAACTACCATTATGACAACCCTATTGTTCTTTCAAGTCTCCCTAATCTCTGTACATATTTTTGTTCCTGTAATTACTATTGACTATTTGGGGGCACAATAATGTCACCATCCCCTTCTTATTTCTTAATTCCACCCACAAAGACACCCTGATTGTTCCTTTAGTTATTTCATCTCTGATGCTTTGTGATACTCTCCTTCATCAGAAGTACAAGTCCCCGACCACTCTTTCCACCATTTCTGTCCCTCCTAATGCATTTTACCCAGGTACATTAAGCTGTCAATCCTATCTGTCCCTCAGCCATATTTCTGTAATAGCTATACTATCTCAGTCCCACGTACATATGCACACCCGGAGATCATCAGTCTTACCGATCAGCCCTTTTGCATTTAAATAAATGGAAATTAAGCCAACAGGCATTCCTTGTTCCCCGTCTTGTTCCAGCTTGACCTAACGTTTCACATTTCAAATCCTGATTACTGTATCTTTTTCCAGCATCGCAGTTGCTTCCCTGCTCTTGAGGATCCCACCCCCTATGCCAATCTCGTTTCAACTCTCCCTTGTAGCAATAACAAAACTAGCTGCGAAGATATTCGTCCCCCGTCTAATGCATTTGCAAACTGTCCCTCTTGAACGGGTCACCTTTGTCAAAAAATTCCCTTTGATCTAAAAATCTGAATCTCTGTCCCGCACCAATTCTTTAGCCACATATTTATTTGCCATATCCGCCTATTTTTACCTTCACTAGCTCATGCCACTGGAAGTAATCAGGAGATTACCACCGTCAAGGTCCTGGTTTTTAACTTTCCTTCTCGCTCTCTGTAATCACTCTGTAGGACCTCATTCCTATATCTACCTCTGTCATTTGTGCCAACGTGCACAATGACTTCTGGCTGGTCAGCCTCCCCTTGAGAACGTTCTGCAGCCACTCGGAGACATCCTGTCCTCTGACACCTGAGATGTAACACACCATCCTGGATTCCCGTTTGAGGCCACAGAATCTACAATCTGTCCCCCTAATAATCGACTCGCCTACCTCTAAGACCCTGTTTAACTTTACCCTTTCCCGCTGTGCCCCAGAGCCAGTTGTACTGCAACCAACCTGGCTGCTGCTGCTTTCCCTTGAACGTTCATTTCCCGACACCCACCCACTCCCCAAACCCAAAATCAGTATCTAGAATGGTATATTTGTTTTCAAGTGGAATAGTCACAGGCGATTCCTGCACTCTCTGCCTACTCCCTTTGCCATTCCTAGTGGTCGCCCAGCTACTCTCTGCCTGGAACACGACAGGAAGCAAGGAACGCTTGTTGGAATAAATAGCGTTTCTTTGAAGGCAACAGGGCTGACAAGAAAGGCAGATGAACTCAGGACATGGATCTTTACATGGTACTGTGATATGACAGTCATTGCAGAAACAGGCTAAGGGAGGGATTTGGGTGTGCCCACCTCACTAAAGGTCTTATCTACGAAGTTCTCCGTATCTCGGATGACCCCGAGAGCAGCCATCTACAGTGCCCAAACACTTCCCACACACGTGTATTCATCAGGAACAGTGGAAGTCTCCCGAAGGACCCACATCCCGCAGGTAGAACATGTGACTTCCCTAACTGCCATCTCGACTGCTGTCAGACAAGCATTAAAGAGACTTTATCTGAGCTTATCTGCACATTTTGCTGAGCTGCTGCTTACTGAAGCTTCTCAAACCAAAGCATTACTACCTACTCTGCTAATTACAGCATGTCAATCGACCACTCCACATTTAGTTATGGTTAGGGAAGGAGGGAAACACTTATTTTTATTTCAAAAATATACTTTATTCATAAAATATTTTGTTGATCTATACAATTAATGATGCAATTCATATGTGCACATTGCATTTCTTTACACACAGAGATCGGAATTAATCCTTCGCATATAAGAAGTCTGTACGTTTACCATCCATATATTTAACTGAGTTGCCAGCGGAGCCCACTTAATGAGTGGGTCCCCTGTTTTTCTTTGGTGGACAGACATGGCATGGTGGTCTTTCCACACCACGTCTTGGCAGCAGCTGCCCAAAGATTCAGCACATCCCTCAATACGTAGTCCTGGACCTCAGAATGTGCCATTCTGCAACACTCATTCGGGGGCAACTCCTTCAGCTGGAATATCAAAAGGTTTCAGACAGACAAAAGAGCGTCTTTGACCAAGTTGATGATCCTCCATGCACAGTTGATGATCGTCTTAGTGTGCATCCCAGGAAACAGACCATAGAGGATGGAGTCCTGCATCACGGTGCTGCTCAGAACAAACCTCAACAAACACCATTGCATTCCTCTCCAGATTTCCTTTGCATATGCACATTCCAGAAGGAGGTGTCTGACAGTCTTGTCCCCTCCACACCCGCTTCGAGGGCAGCGTGTGGTGCGGCTGAGAGACTGGGCGTGCATAAAGGATCTCACAGGCAGAGACCTTCTCAACACCAGACAAGCCATGTCTTGGTATTTGTTGGAAAGTTCTGGCGATGAGGCATTCTGCCAAATGGCTTTGACAGTCTGCTCAGGGAACCGCTCGACAGGATCCGCCCTCTCCTTTTCCCGACAGGTCTCAAGGACGCTACGTGCTGACCACTTCCTGATGGACTTGTGGTCAAAGGTGTTATTCTTCAGAAATTTCTCCACCAAGGACAGGTGATACAGAACGGTCCAACAACTTGCTGCGAGACCAGGCCCCTCCTTTGCAACACCGGGGGCAGGTGGAATCTCAGTACGTCGTGACATTTCTTTTTTGTGTATCGGGGAGCAACGCACAGCTGCACACAAAGGTTGCCATCAGTGTGAGGGTGGCATTGGGAGTGTTTTTCTCCCCAGTTGCCCGGATCTTTGTACGTCGAGTCCAGCTTTGATCTCCATATAAATTGGAAGATGTCCCGGGAGACTGCGACGGCACAGGTTCTGTGAATAGGCCAGAACTGTGCCACATATAACAATAATGATAGTGTCTCACACCAGACGACCAAGTTTTTCCCGTGATGGAGAGCGACCGCTGCTTCCATCTGCCCAGTTTCTTACTCAGTTTCCTGATGCGCTCCTCCCGAGATTGGCACACGCCCCAGCCAAGCCGAAACAAATACCCAGCACCTTCAGTTGGTCAGTCCTGACGGTGATGGGGATGGAGGATTGGTCAGTCCAGTTCCTGAAGAGCATGGCCTCACTCTTGCCTCGGTTTACCTTGGCCCCCAAGGTCTGTTTGAACTGGTCACATATGCACATGAGTTTGTGCACGGACAGAGGATCCCATCAGAAAACGGCGACATCATTCATATAGAGGGAGGCCTTAACCTGGAGGCCACTGCTGACACGAATAGTCACCGCTCTCAGGCTCGCATCCTTCCTGATGGACTCTGCAAACGGATCTATGCAGCACACAAACAAGGCAGGAGAGAGACGGCAGCCCTGCCTGACTCCAGATCTTACTGGGAAGCTAACTGATTCCCACCCATTGATTGAGACTGCACTGACAATGTTGGTGTAGAGCAGTCTGATCCAATTGTAGATTCCCTCACCAAAGCCCATTTTGGATAGAATATCTCTCATACACGTATGAAATATCCTATCAAAGGCTTTCTCCTGGTCCAGTCTGAAGAGGCAGGTGTTAAACGCCCTGTCCTGCATTAAGCCGATCGTATCCCTGAGGATTGCGAGACTCTCAGCGATTATCCTGTCCAGGTTTGTACAGCACAGGTTTGGTCAGGATGAATCACCGACCCCAGAGCAGACCTGACCCGGTTGGCGACGAACTTTGACAAGATTTTGTAATCCGCATTCAATAGTGAGATCGGTCTCCAATTTCTGATTTCCTCCCTCCCCCCTTCCGCTTGTAGATGAGGGTGATGATGCCTTTCCTCATGGATTCACTTATAATACCTGCCAGAAACATACTGACATACACCTTCAGCAGTTCCTTGCCAATCAAGTCCCATAGAGCAGAATAGAGCACAACCAGTAAGCCGTCACTTCCGGGAGTTTTATTCTTTTCAAAGGACTCGAGTTCCTTGGTTAGCTCATCCAGAGATAACGGCTGGTTCAGCCTCTCCCGTGTTCTGTCGTCAAAGACCTCGGTGATAGAGGACAGGAACGACTGGGAGGCAGCGCTGTCGGATGGCCTCGAGTCATATGGACTGGCATAGAAGGATTTGCTGATCCTTATGGAGTTAGTAATCTTCTTCCTACTTTGTGCACCTTCTGGAAGAAGAAAATTGAGCACGATTCCATGGAGCGAACCCTGGACTGGAAGATTTTCTTAGAGGCCTTCGTTGTAAAGAGCGAGTCTTGCTGGCCCTTCATCTCCAGTTCGTTCATGACATTGACCCTCATCGTCTGCAGCAGGAGCAAGTTTTGCATGCTTTCCTGGAGTTGGGACAATCTTGCCCGCCTCTCTATCGCATCCTGAACACCTTTGAGAATCAAGAACCTCTTGATGTTCCCTTTTACTGTTTCCCACCAGTCTGCTGGAGACTCAAAGAGGAGCTTCATGTTTCTCCAACCTGTGTAGTCCCTCTTGAGCTCCTCAATGTTTCCTGGGGCCAACAGCTTTGTGTTCAGCTTCCACGTTCCCTTACCAGACTGCTTCTCGTCCTGTAGGTGACAGTCAGCCAGCAGGAGGCAGTGGTCAGAGAAGAACACCGGCTTGACGTCGCTGTATCTGATGAAGAATGTTCGGGACTCAAACAAGTAATCTATCCTTGAACACATAGACCCGTCTGCCCGTGAAAAAGTATAACTATACTGTGCTCAGTCTGCAGGGGTGCTGAAGACGTCATGCAGCTTGGCATCCTTTACCATTACCATCAGGGGTCTGGACGTGGTGTCCAGTTTACTGCCACACCCTCCCCCTTACCCCACCACCCTCCGCCGCCGGATTGTCCATCTGCATCAATGATACCGTTCAAATCTCCTGTCAGAATGACCGACCTGGACGTAGCCAGCAAAGTTGAAGCTGTTGCAGGACGGCCAATCGTTCACTCTTACCCACTGGGGCGTACACATTGATCAGTCTCTGGGTAGCATTCCTGTCCATGACGTCGGTGACGAGGATTAACCACGGAGATGGTGAATTTGCCTCCTTGTAACAGGATACCCAGGCCGGAGGCGCTGTTATCATTGCTCCCCAACCAAACCGACGGCCCATGGGCCCACAAGCTCTACCATTTCCTCTAGCTAGTGAGGTGTGGTATCCCACGCTCCTGCAGAAACAGGACATTGGCTTTCACATTGGCTAAGAAGGCCAACGTAGAAACACATTGCATAGCAGATTTAATGCTTTGCACATTAATGCTGGCAATTTTATACGCATTTTAACAGTTTATGAGGTTACCAGTGTCCATTTGCTGTTGGTTGTGCCTCTCTGGTGTAGCTGTCTGCATCCCTGTGGTGTAAGCGAACTGCTGGACCCTTGCAGGGCTGAGGTAGCTGTCTGACTCCACGCTGAGGACATTTCCTCGCTCTGGTGTCATCAGGCTGGGCCGAGGGTCCGCACAATCCAGGTCTCTATCTGACCGCAGGGCTGTCAGAGGATCGCTGAAACCAGTTATCTGGGGCTGTGGGGCGGTGTGTATACCTCCTGGTTCTCACTGGGTGGGGGTTGGTCTTTACCAGTCCCCAAAGAGGGTTCGTCTTTTCCTGTTTGGGGGGGAGGGGGGTGCTGCCCTCCTTTCTACCCACGGCACTTTGTTTCTTCTGGTGGTGACGACTCTCCTTACACCCGTCCTCAACATCCGAGGAGCTGCCCATTTCCTCCTCTTGCAGGTGTCGTTTCCCCTTTGCTGGGTGTTTTTGGGGACCTGTAGAGTTTTCCACTTATTTTTTTTACAGGAATCCACTCCTCGCCCCCCATGGTTCCCTCCTCTTCCATTACCTCTGCCTGACCTGTAGGAGTTTGGATTGGCTGCTGCACCTCCCCGCTGGCTGCGGCCTACTATGCCCCAGCCTGTCTTTCCTTCTGGGTTCCACCACACACCGTTCCCTTGCTGGATTGTGGTGCCTTGCTGATCTTTTGCCGTCCACCTCTGGCCATCTGAGAGTACGTGGCGGCCGCTCATCTTGGGCAGGCCTTGTACATATGTTCTGCCTCTCAGCACAATTACAGTTCTTATCCTCTTTGCATTCCTTGGTTGGGTGACCCTCCTGCTTGCAGTTTCAACAGAGTCACCTTACAGTCTGCCGCCATGTTTCCTGACCTTCTGCAGTTTTGGCACACTTTCGGTTGCCCTCTGACCATCATGTAACTCGGCTCCCTCTGATTACAAAGCTGGAGTGTGGGTGGAGGATGTTCCCACTGGCATCGACCCTCAGAGTTACCCTGACCTGCCGCTTGCTGGTCAAGATCCCGAAATGGTCAACCACATTAGTGCTTTCTCCCTCGACCTGGATACATCTTCTCAGGAAGGTCAGGACATCAGCTGCTGGGACGTGGGTGTTGTACATATGAATTATAACAACCTTACTCCTCTGTGCAGGAAGCACATACAACGCGACCACCCACCAGATAGAGAACAGATCCCCCCCTGCCTTCTCTTTAAACACCTTCTGGAGCTGATCGCAATGCTTCATGCTCCAGGGGGTCATATCGAAATAGCCTGCCTAAGGGAAATCCTGCAGGCAGTACACGTTTGCTGCGTCAAACCCGCAGCACTCGAGCATAATTTTCTTGAGGGACAAAGTCCGATCGACCGGTGTACATTCCTCCATCTTCTTTACAGTAGCCCTGACTGTGCTGTGAATACCCTGGCCTGGGCTTTGAGCGGTTGCTGTGGCCATAGCTCCTAGGTTGTCAGGTCCCTGATATGGTGTTAGGCTGAAACCAGCATGAGGATCCACCAAGAGCAGATCAGCACAAACAAACGTCCTCCAATCACAATCCAGCGATGATCTCAACTAGCTCTGATGATTCGCAACTCGACACCCATTCTAATAAGAACAGACACTTGATCCTAGACTCATCTTGGGAAGATCCACCTTATTGATCATGTCATCTCCCCTGCTAGGGAAGGTGGGAAACCAGTGATGGAATATTTAGCCTTTAGCATTCCTTGACACCAGGTTCATGCGTGCCCATGGAAGATGTGTTGCTGAGGTCTTCCCTCTGGTAGTGTTGACTGCGCTGATGCAAATCTTCACCCTGACAACCAATCGCCATTGTCGCATTCCTCTGGTCTTTGCTGTCGTTCTAATAAGAACAGATGTCACCCTTGTTTTAAAATCTGTCCATCTCAGCCTTGAAGATATTTAGTGATCCAGCCAAAACAGCCTTCACAATTCTGCACAATGGTTTCCCTCCCATTGATGTGAGTCTTGGTGATCTTTAGACCCCATTGTTTTTTCTAGCACTCTGCATGGAAGTTGAACTTTCATGAGATTTTGTCCTGTTCAATCACACCTCCTCTGTGGCCAGATGCAAAACAAAAAAAAACCCACAAGATTTAAGAGCCTGTAATCTCCTCCCTCATCTTCCACATTAGTCTAATTTGCAGTTCATCTGGATCTTGGGATTAGCCCACTTTTAGTCCTGCATCAACTTCCAATTCTTCCTCAGCATCAGTGTCAATCTGCTCAAAGACACACTGTCAGAAACTGACAGTGAATCCAGGAACTGCTTCTCCAAAGCAAAGACTGATATGTCGTACGTGTTTAACATATTCTCTGGTTCTGTGCACAGGCTGCTTCCTCGGTCCCTAATACACCCCATTCTTTGTCTTGTTACCCTCTTACCCTTAATACATCGATTAAATGTCGTTGAAATTTTGAAAATATTGCCAGCTAATGTTTTTATCATTCCCATTTTTGCTCTTCTACTTACTTTCTTGAGTTTATCCCTATATGTTCGCTACTCTTCTGGGATCTCCATTGACCTGCCCACTTTAGAACTGTTTTAAGCATATCTATAATTTTGAATTCCATTCTGAATATTTGTAGACATTCAAGGTTCTCCTGTCTTGTTTTCATAAATTTCATCTTCAGTGTAACATGTTGCGGTGACACTGGCATCGATTCCATTTTGAGAATGTGACCCCCACGCTCATCTGCTACAGTTTCACCCAGAAGTAACTGTACTATGGCCAGATCATGACTTATTTTTAATACAATCTGCCTCAGCAGTCCAAAAATCTTTTCTTTTTCGGAGCTATTTCTTTTGGTCTTTTCCTTAACAAGCTAAAAATGCATGAGTAACAGTCACTGATGCTACAATGCTTTCCCAATCCTGCCTGCAATAACTAACTGGCTTCGTTCTCCACAGTTATGCCCAGCACTATACCGCCCATTGTTGTACCTGCTCCATGTTGATATAAGAAGCTGTCTGGATTAAATTTCAAGACATCTTCCCCACCTTAAAAAGTTATCTCTGCCCTAATGAATATGTGGAATTGAAATACCTGAATATAATGATCCTTCTATTGTAGTTACACACCTCAGAAAATTGGTTTTATATTGCTTCTGTACTCTCTTTTATGTGGGGTTCTATAATATATCCCCAGCAGTGTATCTGTAATGGTTTTGATTATGAGCTCGACACGCAAAGCGTCATTAGAAGATCCTTCCAGTGTATCGTCCCTTCTTCCTGCAGTCATTGACTCCATAATTAACAATGCAATCCCACCTCCTCTTTTTCCCCTCTCCTGCCGTGCCTCTCGTTCTTGTAACACTGAATATTGAGTTGTCAGCCCTGACCTCCTTCAGATACGTCTCTGTGATGGCAAAAATGTAACACCTTCACATGTCACCTTGTTTCATTATCACATCTGTCTATCTGATAATATTCCCAGTATTAATCCAAAGAACATCCAGCCTGGAATATTACACGTGGAATACTCTGTAACTCGGAGTTCATCAGTCGTTTACTGTTTGTTATCAAGCTGCATAATCCATGAAACAAAACTGTAACTCTAGAACTGTTGAATTGTAATTTATTTTTTAATTAATGTATTCATCAAATGCAACATTCTAGAACTGAACAGTCAGCTGCACATACAATGAAAACCTGGTGATTAATTCCCTGCTCAGTGTGCGAGGAGTCAGCCCTCAATAATGGAAAAATGAGGACTGCAGTTGCCGAAGATCAGAGTCGAAAAGTGTGGCGCTGGTCAAGCACAGCAAGTCAGGAAACATCACGAGGAGTTGGAGAGTGAAATCCATGGACAGAAGTCCTTCATCAGGAAGTCATTCGTGCCTTCACATTTTTTCCATTCCGTGATTCACAGGATATTGTGAACTGTATTTGCTCGGGAGGGCAGCCCTGAAATGGAAATCATTCAAACAGTCAATTGGTTGGGCAGGGATTAGACAATATGAGGTGAAGTGCAGATTGGTTGAAGTGCAAATATAAGGATAGATAAAACCCCTGGGCCAGACAGGAAACATCCGGGGTTATCACTGGAATTGGCGCCTTCTGCGATGGTCTTTGCATCCTCACTCTCCACTGAAGTATTGCCAGATGATTTTGGGGGGTGGGGGTGGGGGGGGGGGCGACAAATGTTAATCCCTTTGTTCAGGAAAGGGAATAGCAATAATCCTGGGAATTACAGCTTTGGACAAAGTATTAGAGAGGATCCTGAGAGACAGAATTTATGATTATTTGGCAAATGATAGTTTGATTAGAGATAGCATGGTTTTATGAGGGAAGATATGGTGTATTAGCGTTCATTAGCAGAGGGATTGAATTCAAGAGTCGTGAAGTGATGTTGCAGCTTTAGAGGACCTTGGTTAGGCCACATTTGGATTACTCTGTACAGTTCGAGTCACCTCACTTTAGGAAAGATGTGGAAACTTTGGAGAGGGTGCAGAGAAGATTTACCAGGATGTTGCCTGGAATGGAGAAGAGGTCGTACGAGGATAGGTTGAGAGTGCTGCACTTTTCTCATTGGAATGGCGAAGGATGAGGGGTGTCTTGATAGAGGTTTATAAGATGATCAGAGGAATTGAGTAGACAGTCAGAACCTTTTTCCCCGGGTACAACAGAGTGTTACAAGGGGACATAAATTTAAGATGAATGGTGGAAGGTATGGGGGGATGTCAGGGGTAGCTTCTTTATCCAGAGAATGGTGGGGGCATGGAATGCGCTACCTGTAGGAGTGGCAGCGTCAGAAATATTGGTGACCTTTAAGCAGCAATTGGATAGGTACATAGATGGGCGCTTAAGCGAGGACAAATATTCAGCACAACATCGTGGGATGAAGGGCCTGTTCTGTGCTGTACTGTTCTATGTTCGATCTTCTATCTTGGATCACACATCTTATTGAATTCTTTCAGGATGGAACAAAATGCATTGATGAATTTAGAACAGTGGATGTGATGTTCATGGATTTTAGCAACGTGTTTGACAAGGTTTCCCTTGGTAGGCTCATTCAGAAAGTAAGGAGGTATATGATACACGGAAATCTGTCTGTGCGGATATTGAATTATCTGGCCAATAGAAGACCGAGGATGGTAGTGCATGGAAAGTTATCAACCTGGAGCTTGGTGATCAATGGTGTTTTGCAGGGATCGGTTCTGGGACATCTGCTGTTTTGATTTTTATAAATGACTTGGATGGTAAAGTTTAAGGATGCTTTAGTAAGTTTTATGACGTAACAAAGATTGTTGGAGTTGTGGATAGTGTGGAGGGCTGTTGTAGGTTGTAATGGGACATTGATGGTATGCAGAGCTGGGCTGATAAATGGCAGATGGAGCTCAACCAGGATAAGTGTGGAGTGATTCATTTTGGAAGGTGGAATTTGAATGCAGAACACAGGAATAAAGGGAGGATTCTTGGCAGTGTGGAGGACCATAGGGATCTTGTGGACCATGTCATAGCATCCTAAAGTTGCCACCCAAGTTGATAAGATTGTTAAGACGTATGGTGTTCTGATTAGCCGGGGGATTTAGTTTAACAAATACGAGGTTGTGATGCAACTCAAAAAACTCTACTGAGGCGAGATGTAGAATATTGTGTTCACTTCTAGTTGCTTCATTACTGGAAAGACAATGCTTTGGAGAGGGTGCTGAGGAAATTGACCAAGATGCTGACTTAACAGGAGGTCATGTCTGACAAAGATTTTTGAGTGAGCCACAGCTTTTCTCATTGGAGCAAAGAAGAATGGGAGGTGACATGATAGATGTGTGCAAGATGATGCGAGCCATAGATAGAGTGGATATCCAGAGAATTATCTGGAGGGGGCATAATCTTAAAATGAATGGAGGAAGGTTTAGGTGAGATGTCAGAAGTAGGTTATTTACACAGAGAATGGTTGGTGCGTGGAATACACTGTCAGCAGCAGTAGTAGAGCCAGCTGCATTAGGGATATTTAAGCGACGATTGGACCGGCACATGAATGATAGTACAATGAAGGGTATGCAAGTTAGTCTGATCTTCAAAAAGGGTAAAAGGTTGGCAGGACGTCAAGAGCCGAAGGGCCTGTACTGTGCTGCACTGTTCCATGTTTCCTGTTTCACCCATCTTGTGGATTCTCATCAATTGTTTTACGTGTGAGGGAGTGATGTATATGAAATCAGGAAGCTGGGTGGGGCATTAATCCAAAACATCCAGTTATGGAGCGCACTGTCACCTGAGTGCCAGTACAATATCTGTGTGTGATGACGTACACCAGACAGAATCCGCCAAGTTCAGTTATGAATGTGATTCTTGACTTGCTATTTGCTAGTGTTTTCTTCAGATACAATCTGTTGGGTGACCCATGTATTAATCAGATGTTTATTATGTTTCGTATATTGGTCAAAAATAAGATGTGAGCTATGATTATTCAACTGAACTATAATCCCTGAAAACAATTAAGTTGATTCTATGTTTATGGAACTAAAATATGTACTCCTGTCATGATTTTCTAACACAGAAATAAAAAACGTACATTTTATTTTATATCGAAAAAAACAACATGGTATCTAACTATATTGGTGACCAGAATTACATATTCAATGTCAGGATTCAAAACAATGCAATTTCACACCAATTGTTAGAAAGTGGTTGGCTTCTGAATGATTACATATTCAGCATAAGCAAACTATTGAACAAAATAATACAATTAGCTTTTTTATACATTTACGTATAATCAATCAGTTTAATTTCTCACTGAAATATACAAGCTTCAGCTATTTGCCAGCAGTTTAGAAATGGTATTAATTCGGCATGCACTGTGAAAATTAAACTAAATAAATGATCCGTGTTATCAAATTTTAGCGAACAATAAGTTGAAAACTTCCAATTTTTAGTAAGAATGAAATTTGATAATATATGTGGACAGTGTAAAAAACGATGAACGTATTATCATGTGAGTGAAAAGTCAGACATTTTCAAAGAGATTTGTGCAAAAGTGATGGCATATTTGGTTTAGCAATTGGAATAAAACATTTAAAGTATTCATGTTCTGAGTCATAATTGATTTTATAATGAAGCTGACCTTGCAATATTTGCATTTTGAATGCTTATGTTGAACCAAATAATCAAATATTGGCGAACATGTACAATGGGAAATAATCTGATACTGACTTTTATTCGCATCTGACACATGGCAGAGTGCAAAAGTTTAAAGTACGGGAGGAGACCATTTGCCACTGTGTGTGCATCAGCTTCAGAAATGTCTCCCAAGTCCCTCCCATTTGCCACCGATATCTCTGTAGCCAATTAAATTCATAATTTCCAAATATATACAGTTCTCCATCGCATATTTATCGACTACTTTCCCAGGCGGTGCATTCCAAATCCAAACAACTCTCTCAATAAATACGTTTTTTTTCCCCTTATTTCACTCCGAGCTCCATTGCTGACAATTTTGAAATTAGAACTCATTGATGCTGTAATGCCAGCTATTGGAAACAGAGTATTCTTGTTTTACTCAGCAACTTTCTCTTTTCTTAATTTTGAGCACTGCAAAAAGTTCACATTTTTATCTGTTCTGCTCCAGTGCGAATAAGCCCAATGCCTTGCAAGAACTGTAACAAATACTACATCGGAAAAAAAGCTGGAAACTAGTCACTCAGATACACAAACATCAACTCGCCACAAAAAAGACATGGTAAAAACAATGACTACAGATGCTGGAAACCAGATTCTGGATTCGTGGTGCTGGAAGAGCACAGCAGTTCAGGCAGCATCCGAGGAACAGTAAAATCAACGTTTAGGGCAAAAGCCCTTCATCAGGAATACAGGCAGAGAGCCTGAAGAGTGGATAGATAAGTGAGAGGAGGGTGGGGGAGGGGATGAAGTTGATAGGACGAGGGGGGAGGGGGTGGAGTGGATATATGGAAAAGAAATAGGCAGGTAGGACATGTCATGGGGACAATGCTGAGCTGGAAGTTTGGAACTGTGGTGAGGTAGGGGAAAGGGAAATGAGGAGAAAGTTGAAGTCTGCATTGATGCCCTGGGGTTGAAGTGTTCCGAGGCGGAAGATGAGGTGTTCTTCCTCCAGGCGTCTGGTGGTGAGGGAACATTTCATTTCAACATTTCAACTCTCCCTCCCACTCTGCCAAGGACATGGAGGTCCTGGGCCTCCTTCGCCGTCGCTCCCTCATGAAGCTACATGAGATGATGCTGGTTTGTACTATAGCCACTAATTGAGTACAGTTAAAGGAACAAACCAGCAATTGTCATTCCTTATTGTTTCAGAATATATCAGTGTTCATGGCTGCCACCGCAGAGAATCATGCAACAAAAAACAGGTCTATCACGTCTGCGCCAGAAAGTGCAAATCTACATTCTTTTTAAACGTCTGTGAGGTTACCCGCGTCAACCACCCTCCTCGGCAATGCATTCCAGGCACATACCACCATCTCAGTTCGAAACAGACTCCACAAATCCTCTCTCAATCCCCTGCCTTTCAGTTTAACAGTGTGTCCCTTTGTTTTCGATTCTTCAAGTGAGGCAAACAGCTGGTGACTGTTCATCCTCTCCATTCCCCTTATGCTTTTGTACACCTGTACCAGTTCTCTCCTCAACCTTCCCTGCTGTAAAGAAAACACAAGCAAATTTCGCCTTCCCCACTCATAGTTTGAGTACTCACTTGTCTTATTACGTGCATCATCCCACATTTATCAGTGTTAAATTTCATCAGCCATTTTATCTATCTATCTGAATAATCTGTTTAATCTTCCTGTAGCCTAACACTTTCCTCCTCACTGTGAACGACACTCTTCATCCTTCTGTTATCCACATGTTTTATAATTACACTGCCCCCTATCTTCCATATTCTCACCATCGTCATTTATGAATATCATATACAAACCATGATTTCCGTCTTGTTCTCCAGATGTTATTTATAGGAAAATTTGAGAATTCCTGTCCCTTGCTTTTCCTATTTTGGTGAATGTATGAGTGATGTAGTTCAGATCTTTTAAGAGAGTGCCACATATAGCATTTTCGACACAGAGTTGAATTCACATTTTACACTCTGCCCTTCCACAGCGTTTTTCATTAAAGCGTTAACTAAGTTAGGATGAAGTAGGGTTTGGCATCTTGCGCTGGAAGATTAGCATTTTGCCTGGCACTGTGATTTGTAACATTCCCTGCAATTGCCAGAGGTGAAAAAATTTTTCATCTGCGGGATGGACATGGACTCATTCATTGTTTGTTTAAATCAGTTAGTGTGATGCGGATAAATATTCAATTAAATGCTACGTTATGGACAAACTGAAAGAGAGAAAATCATATTCTCATGTCTACCTTGAATTGGAAGCAAATACATACCGCAAAAATATTCATATTCAAAATGTTGAAGCACCACACTAGAGGAGACAAAAAAACATGTCTGCACTTGGTGGAGATACCAAAATATCGATTACATGTATAATGTAAACAAGAATCAAATGATAGAAAACAAAGTACAAGAAATCTTTTCTTAATTTACAATGGAAACTCGATCTCGATTTTCCTGAACAGTGATGTTTTCGCATCCAATCTCACTTCCCCCAAAACAAGCTTTTCCCTGTTACTAAAACTTCATCTGCCATTCGTCCTTCTTCTTCCCAATCTTTCCTTACAAGCCTACATCCCTTGCACTATTTCTTCTGCTGATACATTCTCTTCATTGACGCCCTTCACAAACTTCTGCCGCTCCCACTGTAAGTTACACCAGTTACTCCAACTTCTTCTGACCATCCCTTTCCCTTTTTGCCTTCCAACTGGGATAATGGAGCTGCTGGTGTCTGTGCTGCTATTGGTCATCAGTTAATAATGGGATTGAGATGATCAATGTCCAATAGGAACAAACAATAGTGTGTGTCTGTCACTGTCTAATGCACCGTAAATAGGGTGGTTTTGTTCCCCGTAGTACAGAGTGGAGTTCCACAGGGCTTAAACAAATAGCCTCATCACAAATAGGACAAACCTATCCTCAGAATCAGAAGTCCATGTCTCAGTTTTCCTTTAAACATTGTGAGGAGAGTGAACACATTGTTCAAACAAGCCGTGTTCAATCCTTTTGCTCTTTATTATTTTAACTGATTTTCCAATGTCATTTGTGTGAGACCAGAGTAACTTCCCTTTCATCAACGTAGTATTTGGCTCATGTGGCATCAGGGACCCTGAGTAAACTGTGGTCAATGTGAACCGAAGGAAGTTCTGTGCTGGTAATTTCCTCACTGTACAATGACTCCTTCCCCAGAGCTATTGGGAATAACAAATAAACTCTGTCCTTGCTGGTGCCTTCCAAAACCATGAATAAATTTGTCCTGTTAACAACATCAAGACATATTATATTTTTACAGTTTGGTCAAAACTGTCAGAAAGATTAGAGCTTGCAGGTTGAGTACCACCCCGAAGAAATCAGTACGTTACTATAAGATTATGATCCCGATTATTTTCAATTCGTTTTTTCAGAGGACTGATCGTGCAATGTCAGTACCACTGAGAGCAACATATTCTCTGTCCAACAACATCGTATCAAATTGGGTCAAGGCTGCAGAACTCAACATTGGGGAAGTGAAGAGTAGGGAACTTGGCTACTTCGCAGAACATCTATGTTGAACATCTGCAAAAGACCCTGAGCTTCCAGTTGCCTGCCCGTTAATATCCTATCCTGTTTACTGGCCATTATCTCTGTGTCAGGCTTGCTGCAATGTCCCAGGAAAGCTCCACGCAAGCTGGAAGAACAACACATCATTTTCCGCGTACGGTCCCTGCAGCCCTTCAGACTGAAAATCTAGTTCAATAATTTTAAGGCCTTAACTCCCCAATATCCTTGTCCCCTACCCATACAACAGGTCTAGTTCTCACATCACCTTCCATTATTCACTCTCTAATGTTAGCTACTAATCGTTTCCATTAACACCTATCCAGCCTCTTCTGCATATCAACAACATTTTCCTAGCTGCCATCAGTTCTGAGGAAGTGTCACTGAACCCGAAACGTTAACTCTGAATGCTCTGTACCGAAGCTGCCAGACCTGCTGAGCTTTTACAGCAACTTCTACTTTTGTTTCAACATTTTCAGGGCACGTTCTCACAATGCAATACGTCAACGATATTTAGAGCCCTGTCAAACGTAGGAACTTTGTAATTTCTCATTTAATGTCCATAACAAATTACTCGAGATTAAACTGAGATAACGGTTTTGCAGTTATCATTCAGATCAGACCATTTGTCACAGTTCAGAAAGAAAAAGAAATCGAAACAACTGGGGCGAAACTTCGCAGGTCTGATAATATCTGAACAGAGATGCACAGACTTAACCTTTGATTCCAATATGACTTTTCAGAACAGTGTCTCATCATAGTCGATATGTTAACTCGGTTTCTCTCTGCAGATACTTCCTCATCTGTTGATTTTCTCCACCATTTTCAGTTTTTATTTCATATTTCCATATCATTATATTTCGTGTTTCGTGATAGGTCTACATGTTGAACTTGGTTATATTTGGACAATTTGGTCCTTTCCTATTCCTATTATATTTGGTGAGTCGGTGACACTTGTATTACAGCTGAAGTCTGTTTCTTTTTGAAGTTTAAAATGAAAAAAAAATCTTTTTAAGAATATCCTGCAAATCTCAGGAAAGACACTTTGTTTGAAACAACACTTAAGAGGCAGCTGAACTTCATGAACTAATAGGAATAGATTATTGATGATGGAACACTCTGTGTCCTTCATTGAACAAGCTTATCTCCCCACTCTCCAAAACCTTTCAATATATATCACCTAAATGTTACACCAAAGGTGATAGAAACTCAGTCCATCGTGTCTTCCAGCTAAGAATGAGCTGTATGTCTACTGCTGTTCTCCTGTAGTGTCCCCATTGCCCTTCACGTTTTGCTATCAGTGTCTGTTTTTAATACAAGTATCCTGTCCAGATGTAAGCAATAATATCAATCTCAATAAAAAAAATTGAAATTGGAGGGAAAGAGAAGCAGGTCTGGTGTATTTGTGAAGCGAAATTGAAATTAATGTTTCAGTTCCGGTGACCCTTCCTCAAGCTGTACTCCCATTAATTACATGATGTGTATAAAAATATAGTTCATTTTATCACATTTAAAATTATCCTGTTCAGTTTACATTGCCATTCAGCATCGCATCTCCCAAACGTTGGCTGTTTCCTTGTGCGTTATGGTTAATTCTATCTGTCAGAAAGAGTGATCATGATTGGGGAATATCATTCTACTTCCTCATGCAGTCTCCCCATGGCTTTCAGTTGCCAGTAGACAGAGCACTGGGAGACAGGCAGTTCCAAAATAGTTCGCGAGAGAAACAGGAGGACAATCAGTCAAATAGAGAGAAAGGAAAGCCACTGCACCCATTTCATTCCATCTTCCAGCCAATATCATATTCATTTCAACCTGACTTATTAATTCATAGGTCTTAATGAATAAGTTCATTGTACTTATCAATTTTGGTTTTGGACTGAGGCCGAAAAGCGTAAAAATTACTGCTTCACAACAAATGAAACTGCATTAAAATGTTTGTCAATTTATATAAATAAATTACTGAAGCAAATTCAGTATGGAAGTTCTAAATTTGCCTTATTAGAGCAGTGAGAGGAACATTCAGAAAAGTCCACGCTTCCTAATCCCATATACAGTAGTAGGTTTTGTTTTGTGAGAAGTGGAGGCACGTGATAATAAACAAGAAAACAGAGATTAAAAATGTGTTGCTGGAAAAGCGCAGCAGGTCAGGCAGCATCCAAGGAGCAGGAGAATCGACGTTTCGGGCATAAGCCCTTCTTCAGGAATGCGGAGGGTGTGCCAGGCAGGCTAAGAATAAAGGTAGGGAGGAGGGACTGGGGGAGGGGCGTTGGGAATGCGATAGGTGGAAGGAGGTTAAGGTAAGGGTGATAGGCCGGAGAGGGGGTGGGGGCAGAGAGGTCGGGAAGAAGATTGCAGGTGAAGAAGGTGGTGCTGACTCTGAGGGTTAACACCTCTGGGACACCTGCACCAATCAACCCAACCGCCCCATAGCTGAACACTTTAACTCCCCCTCCCACTCCGCCAAGGATATACAAGTCCTTGGCCTCCTCCATCGCCAGATCATGGCAACACGACGCCTGGAGGAAGAGCACCTCATCTTCCGCCCAGGAACCGTCCAACCACAAGGGATGAATGCAGATTTTTCTAGCTTCCTCATTTCCCCTCCTCCCACCTTTTCTCAGTCCCAACCCTCGGACTCAGCACCACCATCTCGACGTGCAATCTTCTTCCCGACCTCTCCACCCCACCCCCTCTCTGGCCTATCACCCTCACCTTAACCTCCTTCCGCCTATCACATTCCCAACGTCCCTCCCCCAAGTCCCTCCTCCCTACCTTTTTTCTTAGCCTACCTGGCCCACCCTCCTCATTCCTGAATAAGCGCTTATGCCCGAAATGTCGATTCTCCTGTTCCTTGGATGATGCCTGACCTGCTGCGCTTTTCCAGCAACACGTTTTTAATCTCTGATCTCCAGCATCTACAGTCCTCACTTTATCCACGAAAACAGAGATCACAGGGTACTTAGACAGAGTGAGGCATACAAGGATGCATCACACAGGTGACGTGCAGAGCAAGATCGACATTAGCACATTTAATATTATTTGAAGTTAGAGAGGTTAATTCATCAATATAATGCAGGAGTTTGCAGGAGATAATTATCTGGGTGGGAGAGATCTTTGATGTTGCCAGACTTTCTGCGACAATGAGAATTATAAATGGTGTCCATGGATGGGATGTTGGCTTCTGTGATGTTGTGGACTGTGCACACAACTTTCTGTAGGTTCTCATGATCCTGGGCAGGACAGTTACCATGTCAGACGGTTATGCACTCGAATAGAATGATTTCAGTTGCCAATATACAGAACACTGGGAGACAGGCAGTTCCAAAATAGTTCGTGAGAGAAACAGGAGGACAGTCAATCAAAGAGAGAAAGGAAACAAAACAAGGAAACAAACAGTCACATGGACAGGGAGAAGGGGAGAGAGTAAACTCAGGGGGAGAAACAGAAAACAGAGAAAAGGAAAACACAGGAAAACGGAGTGAGAGAAACAGTCAGAGACAAAGGATATGGGGAGCTTGGGTTGGGGATCGGGGGAAGCTGGAAGTGAGGACTGGAGGGAGCTCGGAGTGAGGATCAGTGAGAGCTTGAGAGAGGAAGGTGATGATTTATTGTCACCTGTACCAAGATGTCCAGGCAGATGTTAGTAAGCAAGGATGTACAGAACAATGGCTGTAAATCATGTCTGAGAGACATTAAGTTATGTTGCACAGGGCGTGCGCAAGGCGAGATCAACATGAACAAGATCAGCATTATCTGAGATTAAAGAGTCCATACATCAGTCTGACAACAGCTTGGTAGAAGCTGTTCCTGAACCTGCTGTTGCGTGTGATCAGGCTTCTGTATCGTCGAGCCTGATGGAAGAGGTTGTAGGAGATCATTACTGGGGTGTGATGAGACTTTGATAATGTTAGAACAAAGAACAAAGGAAATTTCAGAACAGGAACAGGCCCTTTGGCCCTCCAAGCCTGTGCTGATCCAGATCCTCTGTCTAAACCTGTTACTAATTTTCTGAGGCTCTGTACCCCTTTGCTCCCTGCCCATTCACGTATCTGTCCAGAAAAAATATCTTAAATGGTGCTATCGTGCCCATCCCTACCACCTCCGCTGGCAACGCATTCCAGGCACCCACCACCCTCTGTGTAAATAACTTGCCATACAAATCACCAATAAACTTTTCCCCTCTCAATTTGAACTCGTGAGCGCTGGTAATTGAATCCCCTACTCTGGGGAAAAGCTTCTTAATATTCACCTTGTCTACACCTCTTATAATTTCAATCAGGTCTTCAATAGACTTCAATCAGGTCCTCTGTCAACTGTCGTCTTTCTAATGAAAATAATTAAAGTCGACTCAAGATCTTTTCACAGCTAGCGTCCTTCATACCAGACAATATCCTGGTGTCCTCTGCACCCTTTTCCAAAGCATCCACATCCTTTTGGTTATGTGGTGACCAGAGCTCGACGCAATATTCCAATTGTGGCTGAAACAAAGTATTATACAACTGTGACATGTTCGGCTAACTCTTGTTCTCACTACCCCGTCCAATGAAGTGAAGCATACCATATGCCTTCTTGACCACTCCACTAACCTGCATTGCCACCGTCAGGGAACAATGGAACTGAACATCTGGCTCTCTCTGCACATCAATTTGCCCTAGGGTGTTTCCGCACACTGTATAATTACACTTGAATTTGATATTCCAATATGCATCACCTCCCATTTGAACGGATTGAACTCTACCTGCAATTTCTCTGCCCAACTCTCCTATCTATCTATATTCAGCTGTATTCTCTTACACTCCTCTTGACTATCTACTTCTCCACTAATCATAGTGTCATCTGCAAACTTGCTAATCAGACCACCAATCCTTTCCTCCAAATCATTTACATGTGTCATAAACAACAGCGGTCCCAGCACAGATCGCTGTGGAACATCACTGGTCACAGTTCTCCATTTTAGAACCTCCCTTCCCCTACTACTCTCTGTCTCCTTGAGCCCAGCCACTTCTTTATCCATGTAGTTAGCATACCCTGGAACCCATGCGACCTCACTTTCTCCATAACCCTAACATGGGAAACCTTATCAAATGCCTTGTCGAACTAAATGTATATGACGTCTATAAAGCGTCAGTTAGACTCGAAACTTCAGCTCTTTACTCTCCTTACAGATGCTGCGAGACCAGCTGAGATCTTCCAGCATTTTCTCTTTTGACATCCACAGTCCTTCCCTCATCAGTCAACTTTTCTCATTTTCTCAAAGAATTCTATGAAGTTGGTAAGACTTTACCTTCCCCGCACAAGACCGTGTTGCCTATCACTGATAAGCCGATTTTCTTCCGAATGAGAATAGATCCTATCCCTCAGTATCTTCTCCAGCAGCTTCCCTACACCTGACGTCACGTTCTCCGGTCTATAATTAACGGGAATATCGCTGATACCCTTCTTAAACAAGGGGATTAGCAATTCTCCAGTCCTCCGCGATCTCATTGTGTTCAAGGATGCTACAAAGATATCTGTTAATGCCCTCACTATCTCGTCCCTCACTTCTCTCAGTAATCTGGGACAGATGTTGGCAGCCTTTCTGCGGCAACGAGCCGTGTAAATTGAGTCAATGTTTGGGAGGCTGGAATCCGTGATGGTGTGGGCTTTGCACACAATTTTCTGTAGTTTCGAACGGTCCTGAAAAGAGCAGTTGACATACTAGGCCGTTATGCTCCCAGACAATACGCTCTCAATGGTGCATTTGTAGAAATAGTGCATGCTGAATTTCCTGAGCCACCTGAGGAAGGAGAGGCGTTGTTGGACCTTCTTGATTGTCACACTTATTTGAGAAGTCTAGGACAGGTTGTCAGTTATCATCACTCAGAGGAACCTGACACTCTGCACTCTCTTAACCATCGGTGTAAATGGGAGTGTGCTCTCCTCATTTCTCTCTGAAGTCAATGATCAGTTCTTTACTATCGCTGAATTTCAGACAGAGGTTATTATCATTACACCACGCCACCAAATGCTCTATCTCCGTTCTATGTTCTGAGTCTTCGTTGTTTGATATCCGTCCTGCTATGGTGGTGTCAGCAGCATTTGTGTAGATGGTGTTTGTTTGAAATTTGGCAACAAAGCCATGGGTGTACAGGAAGTACAGTTGGGGGCTGAGGATTCTAACGTGGATGGACAGCGAGTGCAGTAGGGGTCTGAGGACACAGCTGTGGGTACGCAGGGTGGATGGTAAAGGGTTGTACAGTGATTACAGTAGGGGGATGTGGTCACAGCCGTGGGTGTATGGGATATACAGTAGGGGACTGAAGACATATCCTTCTGGAACTCCTGTGTTGAGTGTTACTGTGGAAGAGGTGCAGTTACCTATCTTCACTCATAGTGATGCGTGTGTCAGAAAGCTGAGGATCCAGTGGCAGAGGGAGGAGATGAGACTATGGTCATGGGGTTTTGTGATCTGTCTGGAGGGGATATTGATGTTGAAGGTGAAGCTGTACTCAATGAGCAGCAGTATGATGTAGGTGCCTTTGTTGTCCAGATGTTCCAGGGATGAGTGCAGGGTTCGGGATATGATATCCATTGTGGACCCATTACATCAGTCAGCAAATTATTCGGGATTTGCCAGGCTGGAGCCACTGGGCCATAATCATAAAAGAAAGTTACATGAGCTTTCTCACTTACTTTCTTCACCTTCTTGAAGCAGGTTGGGACGTGGGCTTCAGGGGGGAGAAGCTGAAGATGTATGTAATTACCTCTGCCAGTTGATCCACACAGGATCTGCGTGCTCAGCCTGGAACATCAACCAAGCCTATCACTTTCCTTGATTTGACTCACAGGAAGACTTATCATGCCTGCAGCGGTGACAAAGGGCAGAGCTACATCCGAGGCTGTCAGGTCAGATTGCATCCTAACAGTCACACAGTTATTCATCATAGCCAACCCCTCCCCCAACTCGCTCCGTCGTCATCAAGACACAGTGACATTGGTCGGTGTGAGCGCCACACAGTTAGTGTCGAGATAGAGTGACATCAATACACTGGGATTGTGCACCATCAAGTCCTGTGTCACCAATATTGGGTAAATACACAACAAAAGGGGCGAAGCATGTGCTCCTACTGATTGTCAGTGGCGCAGACAGTGAAGATTTTACAGATATAATTCCAATCAATCCCCTATGTTAACCTGAATGGAGTCAACACCTGGAATGTTGTCCTTTGTAGATGGTGGACAGTCCTTCGGGAATTCAGGAAACATCTTATGCAAGAACCACCTGGCCCAAGGATTGAGGGAATTTTTGCTAAGTTTGTAGATGATACAATAATGGTTGGATGTGCAAGTGATATAGAGGAAGTGGGGAGGCTGCAGGAAGACTTGGACGGTTTAGGAATGTGAGAAAACACGTGGCTGATGGAACGTAATATGGGAACGTGTGAGATTATGCAGTTAAGTAGGCGGAAAACAGGCAAACACTATGTTCTTATAGGATCCACTAAATTGGAAGCACAAAACGATTTTGAAGCATTTGTCCTGTCTTATGGTTAATGCGCAGGTTCAGTTGACAGTTTGGAAAGCAAATGCAATGTTAGCATTCATTTCGAGAGAGTTTGAAGAGACATACTGCTGAGAATGCAATGGACTATGTTGGAGGTGATCCATCCTGGGGATGACAGATTGTCAGATGAGCAACATTTGAGGGCTCTTTTATCCATACTCGATGGAATTTAGAAGAATGGGAGGCGAGGCATCTGATAGAAACTGATCGATTACTGCAAAGATTGATACAGTCAACATTTAAAAGACATTGCCACTAGTCATAGAGACTATGACAAAATAGCACAGTTTCGGAGTGAAGGGATAGGCTGAATGACCTAAATCTCTAGCTATATCTCATGCCGTTATGATTATATGGTCTACTATTCAGTGCAGAATTGTAAGTCTCTGACCTGCTCTTGTAATCATGGTATTTGTATGTTGTTTGGCCTGCACGTTCTGGTCAATGTTAACACCTGTGATACGGATGGTGGGAGGATTCAGTGTCGGCCAGTAATCCAATAATATTTTGAATATAAGCTCCCATCTGTTAGTCTCATCTGGCGGGAGCACATTGTCTCTATGATGATTGTCATTTTTAGTCTGGTATTTTTGAAGAATCAATCCTGCTACGCCAGTATTGTTAAATTTAACAAAACGGTGCAACTTATCACAGCACTCAGCAACAATAAGTCATCGAATACTGAACACCCTTCTAATAACAGAAAGGTCGAAAATGTTCAATATTAGAAACACTGATTTCCTGTTCGTGTTCAAACCAGATAACCTGTCCCATCGAAGTGATCAACTTGGAACTATTTGTAAAAAATCTTTTTTGGATGTGGGCATCGCTGGATGGGCCCAGCAATTCTTGCCCGCCCCTAGTTGCCCCCTTGTGAAGGTGGTACCGAACTGCCTTCTCGAACTGTTGCAATCCACTTGCTGTGTGTTGACCCACTAGTGATTTCGGAGGGAATGCCAGGGTTTTGACCCAGCAACAATGAAGGTACGGCGATCTATTTCCAAATCAGGATGTTAACTGGTTTGGAGAAGAATTTGAAGGTGGTGGTGTCCCCAAACGTTTATTGCCCTTGTCATTCCAGATGGAAGTGTTCGTGAGATTGGAAGGAGCTGTCTGAGTATCTTTGTGGAATTTCTCCATTGTGTCTTGTAGATAGTACACACTGCTGCTTCTGAGTGACCGTGGTGAAGGGAGTGAATGCCTGTGGATGTGGTGCAAATCAAATGGGCTGTTTTGTCCTGGATGGTGTCAAGCTTCTTTAGTGTTGTTGGGGCTACACTCAGTCAGGTAAGTGAGAATATTCAATCTCATTCCTGACTTCTGCTTTGTAGATGATGGACAGGCTTTGGGTAGTCAGGAGGTGAGTTTCTCCTGAAGTGTTCCTAGCTTCTGATCTGCTGTTATATTCATGTGGCGAGTCCAGTTGAGTTTCTGGTCAATGATACCCCCTCGGATATTGATAGTGTGCGGGTGTTGGGGGGGGGGGGGGAGTTTAGTGTTGATAATGCTGCTGAATACAAAGTGGTTATATTGTTTCTTATTGGTGATAGTCATTGTCTGAATTTTTGTGTCGCAAATGTTACTTGCCACTTGTCAGCTCAAGCCTGGATATTTTCCAGATCATGTTGCTTTGGGCATGGACTGCTTCCGCATCTGACCATTTGCGAATGATGCTGAACATTGTGCAGTCATCATCGAATATCCCCAATTCTGACCTTATGATGAAAGGAAGGTAATTGTTGAAGAAGCTGAAGACTTTTGGACCTAGGACATTATCCTAACGGACTACTGCAGAGATGTTCTGGAGCTGAGATGACGGACCTCCAACAACAATGACCATCTTCTTATCTGTCAGGTATGACTCCAATAATGGAATGCTGGCGCGGGATACCATCTTTGCTTGGGCTCCTTGATGTCACATTTGGCAGAATGCAACCTTGATGTCAAGGGCTGGAATTCAGTTCCCTTTCCTATGTTTGAACCAAGACTGTGACGAGTTCAGGAGCTGAGTGACCGTGGCAAAACCTAAACTGGGCCTCACTGAGCAGGTTAGTTTTGTGCAGGTGCGGTTTGATAGCACTGTTGATGACACCTTCCATCATTTTACTGATGATGGCAAGTGGACTGATAAGGCGGTATTTGGACGGTTTGAATTTGTCCTGCGTTTTATGTACAGGACATATCTGAGCAGTTTTTCCCTATTGGCAGTTTGTAAACATACTGGAACAGCTTGGCTCGGGGAGCGGTAAATTCTGGAGCACAAGCCTTCAGGACTATTGCCAGCATGTTATCAGGCCCAATAGCCTTTGCAATATCCAGTACCTTCAACCATTTCTGGATATCAGTTAATCTAATTTGCTGAAGACTGCTACCCATAATGACGGGGACCACGGGCTGTGTCCGAAATGGATCATTCACTCAAAAATTCTGACTGAAGATTGCTGTGAAAGCTTCAGCCTTATCTTTTGCACTGATATTCTGGGCTCTTCCATCATTGAGGATGGGGATATGTGTCGAGACTCCTACTCCAGTGAGTTGGTCCACGACCATTCACGATCGGATTAGCAGGACTGCAGAGCTCAAATCTGATGCATTGGTTCTGGGATTGCTAAGCTCTGTCTGTCCTTTGCTGTTTATGCTATCTGGCACGCAAGTATTTCTGTTTGGAAGCTTAAGCAGATTAACATTTTATCATTATATATTCCTGCTTCTGCTCCTGGCATGCCCTCCTGCACTCTCCATTGAAACATGTTTAATTCTCTGATTTGCTGCTAATGGTTGAGTGGGGGGGGGGGGGGGGCATGCTGGGCCATGACGTTTCAGATTGTGCTGGCGTATAGTTTGGCTGCTATTGATGGTCCGCAGTGTCTTATGGAAGCTCAGTCTTGAGTTGGTAGATCTGCTAAAAGTCTGTGCCATTAGCATGGTGATAGTGCCACACAACACAATAGAGGTTATGGAGACAATAGACTTTGTCTCCACAAGGAGAGTGTGGTGGTCACATTTACCGATACTGCCATGGACATATACATCTGCAGTTGGTAGAATGGTAAGGATGAGGTCAGATATGCTTTTTACCCTCTCGTTCATTCCCTCACCACCTTCTGCAGATCCAAAAAGTAGCTATGTCCTCAGGAGCCGACCAGCATGATCAGTAGTACTGCTGCCAAAACCACTCTTGACAATCGACTTTGAAATCCCCCAGCCAGAATGCACTTTGTGCCCTTGAAACAATCAATGCTTTCTCCAAGTGTTGATTAACATGGAGGAGGACTGATTCTGCTGAGAAACGACGTTACGTGGTAATCAGTAAGAGACTCCTTTGTCCTTGTTTAATTTCTGTTATTTCTGTAAGGTATGATTCCGTGAGTATGGCTATGTCAGGCTGTTGCTTACCTAGTCTGTAAGGCAATTGTTCCAATGTTGGCAATAGACCTCAGATGTTATTAAGGAAGACTTTGCAGGTTCTATTGTGATGTTTCTAATGTTGACTTTTCTGATGCCCATTTTGGTGTCAAGTGTTCCATCCGGTTTCATTCGTTTGAAACGTTGTAGCGATTGGTACAACTGAATAACTCACTAGACGATTTCAGAGGGGGATTAGGAGTCAATGACATTGCTTTGGGTCTGGAGTTACATGTCAGCCAGACCAGGTGAGGATGGAAGATTCCTTCATTGCAGGATATTGGTGAACCAGGTGGATTTTTCTGACAATCGGCAATGATTTCATTCTCATCAGTCGATTCTTAATTCCAGAGATATTTTTACATTATTGAATTGAATTTCCACCATCTGCAGTGGCGGGATTCAACCTCGGTGCACAGAACAGGAGCTGAATTTCTTGATTGATAATCTATTGGGAATACCATGCGACCTACTTGGAACCACATGTTGAACTCAGCTGCTATTTCTTGGGTTGCCCTGTTTTACAATCATTGCTTATGTTATTCTGGATACTCATACTTCATTAAATCCTGATTGAAATATACAGCCTTCTCGACTGCTCGAATTTCACTCAGTCTGCTTTGTTTGAACAGACATGTCAAGGCAGCTGTACATCAGAGAAGAGCAGGAAAAGATAATGGGTGATTGTGCACTTTACCTGTCACCGGACCAGCAGGTCTGCCCACGAGGTATTTATTGTGGGTCAGAAAACCTCAGAATTATTTTGGTGTGCAGGGAGGCCATTCAGCCCATTGTGGAGTCGCAAGCGTTCCAACTTCACAATTGGAGATCGAGATAGTGTGTAAATATAGATTGTGTTGCAAAGAAATAAACTGAGAGAAAGCAAATGAAGTGAGATAAACTGAGAGAGGCTAGAAAGGGGAGCAACAGACTGAGTGCAAGCGGAAGAGGTGTTAGATGAGGGTGAAGTTAGTTAGATCAGAAGACCACAGACAGAAGTTAGAAGCTTTATTTAGAAATTCCTCTGGACGGCAAGCCCTTTGTCTGTGCGTCATACACTGTGAGCACTGTGCTGATACTGGCTGTCATCCCAGATTATTTATTTCCAACAGTATCACAGAGCTGGGTTACTGACAGCTAAACAGAACCCACTAGGCCAATAGATTGGTTCCATGGAGAAAGCAGAGTTTGGAAGTAGACTGTGCCAAGAGCAGCAGGAAATTATAACCAAAACGCCGCCTCCACGACCCCCCCCCCACCCCCCCCCCCGATACTGTATGAGAGACTAGTCCAGAAAATCTTAGTGAGGGGACTCACTGACAGAGGGGAAATCACGATCTCAGCTGTGGGTCAAATAATGATTGATAAAGTTTGCACACCACTTCTCTCGTTATGTAATTCACATTTCAATTTACAGAGCTCAATATCAGGAGTGTATTTTAACAACCTTATCTCTTTGTACTTTGCATATATTGGTGTTGCAGAAATTCACTTTGTTCCTGTATTTTATATTGTATAAACGCATTTCATTAATATTATCTCTGCTAATTCCTCATTATAGATGTATTCTTGAATCTGTTCTTCATATGGGTTATAAAGAGTAACGTTCCAGTTCTGGTAAGGGAGGGGACATCACTGTCCCTCCACACAGTCTAAACAGCCATGTCCCCCAGACCTCTCCGTCTTCTGTCTTTTCCTCAATATCACAATCAAAATGTAATTGAAGTTCATTAAATTACACTTCATGACAGTTCCTTAACGTCGATAACATCAACAGCATGACGCAAACCTGCCCTCTCTGATCCTGGGATAGCAATCTGCACTGTGTTTGCCATGTGCAATTATCTGTTGACATATCGACACAATTTGTATGTTGTAACCCTAGTTTTCTTTGGTACATTTTGCTCTCAGATCATGGATGATAGATGTTCTCTCAATGTTTTACTGATTTTACAATGAGTGATCAGTATTTATGGGATTTATTTCTGTATTCAGGAACAGAGAAGCATATTTATGTTCTGTTAAATCTCCGGAATTACTTCCATTTCCAAGGCAGACGAATGAATACACACAATCAATCTGCCATCTTCAACATTCCTTCCTTCAGTCACACTCACATATCACACCCAGAATGCAAAAATGTTGGAAGGTATTTTGAATTTTAATAAATTAGCATTGAATTCAAAGGGGTTAACTGGAGCTATTTGTTCAGCTATTGTAAATATGTCAGTCTCCATGGATCCTATGCGCCTCTAGCGAGGTTCTCTCTTCTATTAATAAGGGAATGCGGGAGCATGTCCAACAGTAGTAACAGGGATTTGCAGCATCAGAGAGAAGGCCAGGAGAGATGAGAATCAGGGGACACTAGACTGGAATGTTCCAGCAATGGATCAGAATCTGAGAATATTAGACTGGAATTTTCCAACAATGGATAGGAGTTTATCCTATGGTCTTTTCTGGCTTTCCCAGCCTTGGATATCATTAGCGTCACGGATTGAAGGTGTACTGATGGTTATTCAAGCTGGTTACTATCCTATCCTTGCTATATTTGGTGTTCCTGGTAAGTCATTTTGTCTGTCTAGTGAAATGGTTTGAACTGAATTGATGGTCGTGATATGTAGATTTTGGAAAGGTGCAAGCCAACGTTTTCAGTTCCAATCAAATATACCATTCCTTAGAAATTATAACTAGCAAATTATTCTTTACAAATTACGCACCAATACGCGAGGATTAAACACACTGGTCTCAACCTCTTTGATTCATTTTCTCCTGAAAAGTGTACATCTCCATATCCTCCCCACATACCAATCCTGTCCAGTCCCACCATTAAGACCGTCCCATTCTCCTCCTCAGCCTCAGTTCAAGTCCTAAATAAACCATCGTTTGTGCCTTTGTTAATTCCAGATACATCTGTTTCAACGCCCTTCTAACCACGTGTCCATTGCAAAATAATTGCACTTGAGATGTTTAACTTGTTGTCTCCACGAAATCTGAAAGATGGGCAGACAGTGTACGGTGAGTCACGTCATTGGCTGGTATTCTAGAGCCACAGAATGATAATCTGTTGATATCGGCTTGCCTTATGTCCATTAGAGAAGGCGGTGGGTCATCCTTCCCTGGTCAAGTCTCTATTTAACTGCAAACCCACGGCAATTTGTTTTACTATTTATTGTCCTGTGGAACAGCTGAAACAGCCACTCAGTTCATGATTGGCATAAAACGCTGGCCTGACCAGAGCTGCACACATCCCGTGAGGGCAGAACAAAAGGAAAGGTAGATCCCTTCCTCTGCCTGCATCCCATATTCCAACGGCTCATTTCCATTCAGGGAGGTAGCCATTCACTGTTTTAGATGGATTCTTTGTGACTGAGTCTCACCGAAGAGTGATGTCCATCTCCATGGACACCTGTGGTGCTGACTGTATTGATGCTGACCAACAGATATAAGGACGTTTTGAATTCCCCATCAGTGGCAGTGCATTGTGAACGAATGGTTTCCTGTGTCACACGAAAGAAATGTAACCAGCAAAGTGAGGGAAAAGAATTATTGTGAGCAAACCTGAGTGTGTTGTTGAGGCAGTATTTGGGGTATTGCGGTCAGATTTTGTTTCCTTCACATGGAGTGATCTCCTTACCACAGAGAGAGTGAAGAGGAGTTCCACCAGATTAATCCCTGGGATGATGGCACCGTGAGGAGTGAGTGAAGGTTGATCTGCAGCGCTGTGAGGGAATAAAAGGTGATTGCATTGAACCCTGAGAGAGATGGACAATCACTCCTTATATTCGAAACAGACAATGGGAAGGTGATAAATTCATGACTGCTGTTTTACTCAGGATGCATGATTCAGGATAGTTGAAATGCCTGGGAGGATGTTACGCCAACCCACCCCAAACCCTACTCCCCATTGAGAGAGACAGAGAGGTCTAAGTTTTGAATAAACTCTCCCCACATTAATACAGTGCAGTTGGTGTGTGATCCTGCACTGAATGTCATATTATCCACCACCCCGACAGCAGCCACAATACCTTCATTCTAAAACAGTTAACTATTCCCAACAGCTTCTGACATTCATGAAGAACATGAATCTATCTTCTCAGAGTTGCAAGGTACTTCCTTAAGTTTTCGACCAGAAGACTATAAGACATTGGAGCATACATTAGGGCAGTTAGCCCATCGAGTCTGCTCCGTCATTCATTCATCGCTAATAGGTTTCTCAACCCATTCTCCGACCTTCTCCCTGTAACCCTCGATCCCCTCATCAAAATCTATCTACCTCCCTCTCAAATATACTCAATGACCTGACCCAACGGCCTTCTGTGGCAATAAATGTCAAAGATGCACCATTTTATGGTTCAATAACTTTCTCTATATCACTGTTCTAAAACGTGTTCCTATGTGCCCTCGGATCCTAGTCCAATGGAAACATCTTATCGACATCCACTCGCTCCAGGTCATTCAGTATTCTGTATATTTCAATTTTATTCCCTCTCATCCTTTTAAACTTTATCGACTATAGACACAGAGTCCTCAAACATTTCTAAATACAATAAGCTTTTCATTCCTCTGACCATTCTCGTGAAAGTCTTCTGAATACGCTCCAGGACCAGTACATCCTTCCTGACATATGGAGCTCAAAAGTGAGCAAAATACTCCAAATGTGGTTTGATAAGAGCCATATACATCCTGTTCTTATATTGAATTCTTCTCGGAGTAAATGCTTCCAATCCTAATTACAATTGTTCTCCTAACTACTGCCTCAACCTGCAAGCTTACCTTGAGAGAACACTGCACTAGAACTCCCCAGTGACTTTGCACTTCAGATTTCTTAATTTCCTCGCCATTTAGAAAATAGACCATGCCTCTATTATTCGTTGCAAAGTGCATGACCTCACACTTTCCAACGTCGGAATGCATCTGCCGATTTCTTTACCTGTCGAAATCCTTGTTCAGCCTCTCTGCCTACTCAATACGACCTGGCCATCTGCCTATCTTTGTATCGTCTGCAAACCTAGCCAGAGTGCACTCAATTCCCTCATCTAGATTGTTAATGTAACAAGTAAAAAGATATGATTCCAACACTGAACATTGTGAATCACCACTTGTCACCGGCTGCCATCCTGAGAAGTACTCTTTTATCCCCACTCTCTACTTTCTGCCAGACAGACAAGCTTCTATTCATACCACTACCCTTGCTCTAACACCACGGATCGTTATCAAAACCAGTAATCTCCTGTGTGATACCTTGTCGAAGGCCTTCTTGAAGTCCAGGGGGATAACATCCATTGGCTGTGCTTGGTCGAGCCTGCTCATTCGTCTTCAAAGCGTTCCAATAGATTTGTCAGGCATGAACTTCCCTTGACGAAATCATGCCGGCTTTGCCCTATTTTAACAATCACTTTCAAGTATTCAGAAATCTTATCCTTCACAATGAATTCCGGGATCTTACCCACGACCGAGGTTAAACTTTTCATGGTGGGTTTTTGTTGTCTTTTTCTTTATTCTCTTTTTAAAATGGGGTGTCACGCTAGTGGGTTCCCAGTGCTCGGGATCGTTCCTTACTCTAGTGATTCCTGAAAGATCAAGACGATCGCCTCCACTCCTTTTTCAGCTATTACCCTTATAATATTGGGATGTAGTCCATCTGGTCAAGGTTATTTAACCACCTTAGGACCATTACAGTTTTTTCTAGCATGTTCTCCATGGTAGTGGCCATCATACGCAGCTCTGGCCCCTCAATCTCTTGAATGTTTAATGTATTACTCGTGCCTTCCACAATCAAGGCTGATGCAAAGTAATTATTCAGTTCCTTGGCCATTTCTCGTTCCCTACTACTATCTCCCCAGTATCATTTTCCAGCAATCCAATGTTCACTTTTGCCGCTCTTTTGAACTTTATATATCGAAACAAACTGTTAGTCTTCTTTTATCTTAATAGCTCGCTTACCCCCCTTATTTAATAATCTCCCTCTTTATTTTATTTTATTTGCCCTCTGTTTTGTCTTTGTAAGCTTCCCAATCCTCAGGTTTCCCACTGCACATTGCCACATTATATCCTTTCTCTTTTGCTTTTATGCTATACCTGAGTTCCCTAGTCAGCTATGGTTGCCCCATCCTCCCCATATAAGCCTCTTTTTTCCTCAGGATAAATCTCTGCTGTGCCCTGACTTACTCCAAAAATCTCCTGCCATTGCTGTTGTACTATCTTTAATGCTGGGCCTGTCTCCCAGTCAATTCTAACCAGCTCCTCCCTCATGTCCCTGTAATTGCCTTTATTCAGCTGTAATACCATTACTACTGATTCTACCTTCTCCATCTGAATCTGCAGTATAAGTTCAATCATATTATGATCACTGCCTGCTAAGAATTCCTTCACCTTAAGCTCCTTCATTTATTTCACCTTTGCAAGCTGCTCCAAAAAGCCATCTCATAGACATTCCACAAATTCCTTTCCTTGCGAACCACTACCAACCTGAATTCCCAGTTCACCTGCATAATGAAATCCCACAGGATCACTGTAACTTTGTCTTTCCTACAGAAATTTCTAGCTCCTGGTGTATCTTGCACCTCAGCTTCCTGTACATAACTCTAACTGCATTTTTTTCACCTTTTTGATTCCTCAA
Source organism: Chiloscyllium punctatum (assembly GCF_047496795.1). Lineage (NCBI taxonomy): Eukaryota > Metazoa > Chordata > Chondrichthyes > Orectolobiformes > Hemiscylliidae > Chiloscyllium > Chiloscyllium punctatum. The sequence continues at coordinate 32,777,290 of NC_092759.1, read as the reverse complement.
TTCTACCAACACAGATTCTACATGATCTGACTTTACTTCATTTCTTATGATTGATTAGTGATTCAATTCCATTCTTAATAATGAAACAACTCTATTGCTCTGCCCACCTGCCTATCTTTTCGACAGGATGAATATCCTTGAATATTCCGCTCCGAATCCTGATCCTCTTGCAGTGATATCACTGTAATGCCCATGTCGTGCCTGCCAATTTGTGAATGAGTCACAAGCGTGTTTACCTTATTCCTTATGCTGCATGCATTTCGATATGATAGTTTAGTCCTGTATTACCCGTTGCTCTTTTCACTGTCATTTGTTTGTCCAGCCGTTGGTACCTACACAGACCCTGTCCACTGGATCATTCCCCGCCCAATCCAAGTTCTTCTGCAGCCCAGATGATATATCCCAAACCCAAGTACCAGGTAGGCAACACATCATTCAGGACTCTCAATCCCAATCACAGAGAACAGTAGCTATGTCTCTAACTCCAAGTATCCATCATTGGGCGGCACGGTGACACAACACTGCTGCTTCAAAGTGCGAAGGACTCGGGTTCAATTTCAATCTCTGGACCCTGTGTGTGTGGGCTTTGTAAATTCTTCCCGTGTCTGCATTGGGAACATTAACTCTTTCGTCTCTCCACAGTATGTCTCTGTGTTTGCTTCGGATTTCTACCATCTACAGTATTTTTGCTTTGGTTCGACAGAGAAATCTCGCAAACGTGACAGGTTTTTGTAAAAGCAGCCGTGCATCGCGGGTTCCCTGGTTGTTTAGGAATCTTGCCCGGCCCCTTCCGTGTGTGCAGTGTCCCTGGATACCCATTCCATCCCTTTCAGTCTGTCAATCTATCGTCACTACATGCAGCCTTTTCTTGTGCCACCCCTGGTACTCCCCACACCCCATTGCCTCGCACTGGACACTCCCTTCGCAGGACTGTGCACACAATGACACTGGGCACTTTCTGACCCACTGGGGATGCTGGGTAAAGATCCTGCCATTGAAAGGAACAGAATAACTAAAGTCCAATTGAATAGCAAAGCAGAGTAAACAAGCTGCATGACATCCATCTGCTCTGACATTTTCTAGTTTTCTGTTTATCCTCGTACAACTGCAAATATATGGTTCATATGTATACCTTTGTAAAAACAATGACTGCAGATGCTGGAAACCATATTCTGGATTAGTGGTGCTGGAAGAGTACAGCAGTTCAGTGGTGCTCTTCCATCACCACCAAACTATATGTATACCTTGTCAAACAGGTTTAGTGGCGGGGATAGATATCAGATCCTCTGGGCATTGGACTAATTCAGTGGACTCCACTTTCCTGAGGTCACACTTAAGTTTTTATTATCAAGTCTATCCACTTTAAATAAAAGGCCTTGCGAGAGTTCTGTTGAAAGGATATTTGAATTTTGGAGACACCAGAATATGCGAGTGAGGTTAGGACTAGGAAGGTAGCAAAGTCAAATACATGTCCAAACAGCTGGCAGGGCAGGCAGCACTTCTGATATGTGGATCATTGGGATTCCCGAGTCGGTAGGACCTAAACAAGAAAGACTGGATGGACCTGAACTTGCAGCAATCTCTGATATGTGGAGAGGGGTAATAGCAGGAAAGACAGTGGGACAGCAATGGCAGGGGATTCCAAGATTAATTCAGGAGACACTGCAGAGATTCATGCTGAGGAATAGAGGCATGATACAGGGAGGATAAGGCAACCAGGGCTGAGGAGGGAAGTCAGGGATTGCATACAAGCAAAAGTGTTAGCACACAATGTGGTGAAGGGCAGTGTGAAACGAGAGAATTGCAAAACTTATAAAGACCAACAGAGGACAAAAAAATAAGGAGGGAGAAGATTAAATATAGGGGTAAGCGAACCAACAATATAGAGGAGACTGTAAGAGGTTCTTGAGATATATAAAGTGCAAAAGAGAGGTAAAAGTTATATTGGACACTGGAAAATGATGCTGGAGACATAGTAGTGGGAAACAAAGAAATGAATGAACAACTTGGCATCAGTCTTCATGGTGGAAGGCATGAATAATTTCACAGAAGTTGAAGAGAGTGAGAGGGCAGAGCTGAGTATGGTGGCCATCATCAAGAATAACATGTTAGAAAACTGAATGACCTGAATATGGATAAATCACCTGGACCAGGTGGACTACACCCCAGCTTTGGAAGGGAGATAGCTGAAGAGGTAGTGCAAGTATAAGTAGTAATCTTTCAGGAATGACTAAAATCAGGAAAGGGCCAAGAGGCTGGAAATTGCTAATGTCACACCCCGTTTAATAAGTGAGAAAATGGAAAATTACAGACTGATTAGCCTTACCTTAGTTGTGGGTAACAAGCTGGAATCCATCGTGAAGGATGGGATTTCTGAATACTTGAGGTCTTTGGTAAAATAGAACAGAGTCAACATGGTTTCATCAAGAACAGTCAGGCCAGACAAACCTGTTAGAATTCATTGAGAGAGTAACAAGCAGATTAGACCAAGAAGAACAATAGAGGTTATCCGCTTGCTCCACAAGAAACTTTTGATAAGTTGCCACACAGGAGGCTATTGAGAAAGATAAGGGCCCATGGTGTTCGAAGCAATGTATGAACATGGATAGTAGCATGGCTGTCTGACAGAAAGCAGGGAGTTGGGATTAAAGAGTCCTTCTCAGGATGGCAGCCAGGGACAAGTGGTGTTCCACAAGACTCAATGTTGGGACCACAACCTTTCCCTTTATGCATTAATGATTTGCATGAAGGAACTGAGAGGATTCTGGCTAGGTTTTCAAACAGTGCAAAGATAGATAGAGGGACAGGTAGCACTAAAGAGGTGGTTCGGCTACACGAGGATGCTCTCGCGCATCTCCTCAACTTCCCGCACCTCCGTCCTTGATCTCCACCTTTCCAACTACAACAAGGACAGAACCCCTCTGGTGCTCGCCTTCCATCCCACCAACGACAGGATTCAACGCATCATCCTCCGCCATTTCTGCCACCAACAGTCAGACACCACCACCAGAGGAATAATTCCCTCCCCACCCATATCAACAGAGACCATTCCCTTCACATCTCCCTCGTGAAGTTCATGCACCCTCAACCCCACCCAGCCACCTTCCACTCCTGACACCTTCTTTGCCACTACAAGAGGTATGAAACCTATGTCATCACTCCCTTCTCACCTCCATCCAAAGCCCAAAGGATCCTTCCACGTCAGGCAAAGAACATCCTGTGCATCCAAACACCACATCTACTCTGTCCATTGCACCGGATCTCCTCTCCATTGGGGAGATTGGACATCAATTTGCAGAACGGTTCAGGTAACACACTCGGACACACACACCCAAAAACCCCACTTCCCTATCCTTGAATACTTCAACTCTCCCTCCCACTACAACAAGGACATGTATGTTTTTGGCCTCCTCCATGGCCAATTTCTAGCCAGTAGTAGTCTGGAGAAAGAACGCATCATCTTCCACCGAGGGACCCTCCAACCACACGGTATCAAAGGCAATTTTGCCAATTTCCTCATCTCCCCTCCCACCATCTTATCCCAGATCTAACCCTCTAGTTCAGTACCGCCCTCTTGAACTGTCCAACCTGTCCATCTTCCTTCGCATGTATCCACTCCACCTTCCACTCTGACCTTTCACTATCACCACACACCTTCATCGAGCTATTGCTGTCCAAGCTAGCTTCCTCCCAGCCCCAGCCTCTCCCATTTGTCTCTCAGCCCAGTTCCGCCTAACGCCCTCATTCCTGATGAAGACTTTATGCCTGAAACATCGATTCTCCGGCTCCTCGGATGCCGCCTGACTGGCTGTGCTTTTCTAGCACCACACGTTTTGACTCTGATCTCCAGCATCTGCTGTCTTCACTTTCTCCTATTGAAGGATTTGTTCAGGTTAGGGGAGTGAGCAAAGATATGGCAGATGGAGTATAACGTGAGCAAGTGTTACATCATGCACTTTGCCAGGAAGAATACTGGCATGGACTATTTTCTAAATAGCGAGCAGGTTCAGAAGTGAAAAGCGCAAAAAGCCGAGGGAGTTCCAGTCCAGGAGTCTCGAAAGCTAATCTTGCAGGTTGTCAACAGTTAGGAAGGCAAATACAATGATGGCATTTATTTCAAGAGGGCTTGAATATAAATGCAGGGATGTACTTCTGAGGCTGTATAAGACTTTGGTCAGGCCACATTTGGATTATTGTGCACAGTTTTGGGTTCCATATCTCAGGAAGGATGTACTGGCCCTGGAGCGTTTTCCAAGGAGATCCACGAGAATGGTCCCAGGAATGAAAAGCTTAACATATGAAGAACATTTGAGGGCTCTGGGTCTACATATGATCGAGGTCAGAACATGTTAAGAGGTCGACTCAAAACTTAGAGGATACTGAATGGACTGGAAAGAGTGGATTTTGGGACGATATTTCCAATGGTAGGAGAGACTAGGCCCCGATGGGAAAGAGTAAAGAGAAGACCTTTCAGAACAGAGATACGGACGAACCTCTTCAGCCATAGAGTGGTGAATCTATGGAATTCACCGCCACAGAAGGCTGTCGAAGCCAGGTCACGGAGTATATTTAAGAGTGAGACAGATAGGTTCTTGATTGTAAAGGGGATCAAGGGTTACAGGTAGAAAGCGGGAGAATGCGGTTGAAAAGCTTAACAGCCATCATTGAATGGTGGAGCAGGCTCAATGGGCCTAATGGCCAAATTTCTGCTCCAATGTCTTCTGGTTGTATGGTTTCAATATTGGCTCTCCTCATTCCTCATTGGAGTTGTATCATGGAATTTGATCTTCATATGATTTATGAAGAATAAAATTCCAATACTGATGGCTGGGAAATATCATATTCCCTCCCTCTGGTCTCAGGAGCCATGTCCCCAATATCATAATCACACTGCAATCGAAATCCAGTAAAATTTACTTCATCATAGTTGATTGACATCGAGAACATGAACAGCTGACCCTCACCTGCCCTCTCTGATCCTCGAATAACTATCTGAATTCTGTGTCACATCGTATTCTATGTTTACATATCCATGCCATTTGTCTGTTATCCTCATGTTGTTGTATGCACGTGTTCCTGTCAGAAAATGGACTAGAAAAGTTCTCTCCATATTTTACTGACATTATAATCACTGATCAGTAGTTACAGACTATATGTTTCGATTTATAAACGGAGAAACTTTTTTTTTATGTTCTGACAATCCTTTGACATTACTCGCATATCTAAGGCAGATTGAATGATTACATACAATCAATCTACCATCTCAAATATTTCTTCCCTCTGTTCATCCCCCCCCCACACATATCCCATGCCAAATGTGTAGCTTTAAAGTTTTTTTGAATTTTAATAAAATCAATATTGAATTCAAAGGGGTTAACTGAAGCTATTTGTTCAGTGACTGTGATTAATGTCAATCTCCATGGATCCTAATTATCGCAATGGAGAGTTTTCATTGTTGAAAGATAAATGAGCTCTGTTCAATGTGCTATCCCATAGTATGAGTAGGAGCATCACTGACAGCACTAACAGGGATCAGCAGATCGAAAGAGAGAGAGATGGGGAGGAGAGATCAGAATCTGAGAACATTAGACTGGAATGTTCCAACAATGGACTGTAGTTTATCCTCGGGTATTTAATGGCTTTCTCGGCCTTGGATATCATTTTCATGGCGGATCCAGGATATCCTTTGGATTATTCAAGGTGGTTACTATCCCATCCTCGCTATAGTTGGTGCTCCTAGTAAGTCATTATATTTAATAGGAGAAAGTGAGGACTGCAGATGCTGGAGATCAGAGCTGAAAAATGTGTTGCTGGAAAAGCGCAGCAGGTCAGGCAGCATCCAAGGAGCAGGACAATCGACGTTTCGGGCATAGGTTCCTGAAGATTGGCTTATGCCCGAAAAGTCGATTCTCCCGCTCCTTGGATGCTGCCTGACCTGCTGCACTTTTCCAGCAACACAATTTTCAGCTTTGAAGTCATTATATTTGTCTACTAAACCGGATTGACCTGAATTTCTGCTCATTATATATAAATTTTGGAAAGTGCAAGTCAATGTCTTCAGTTCCAAACAAAAATTTCTTTCTTTATATATTATAACTATTAAACTACTATTTATAAGTTACTCACTGACATGCGAGAAGGAACCAGACTGATGTCAAACTCCATAATCCATTTTGTCCTTCACAGATTTACATCTCCATGTCGTCCCCACTCACCAATCCTGTCCAATATCACCATCATGATATCCCAGTCTCGTCCTCAGTCTCAGTGCAACCTCTGAATAAACCATTTGTGCCTTCGTTCAATCCGAATGCAATAGTTTCATGTTACTTCTAACCACATGTCCATCATTAAATAATTGCTCTTAAGAATGTTTAACTTGTTATCTGCACGTACGGGAAGACAGATTATGGTGGTCAAGCCATTGACTGATAATCTAGAGCAACAGAATAATGGTCTGTTGATATCTCATGAAGGAAAATGGGGTGTTTAAAAGCAACCATTATTATTTGCTATAAAAACCAATCTGCTTGCCTCAAGAACTTTAGGGAAGTCAATGTGTCATGCTTCCTTCGTCAGGTTTCGGTGTGACTTCTGTGATGAACACGTGGGTGTACTGTACCATTGAGAGAATTAAAAGGCAGCAATAACTATCTGACAGCACCAAGTGTTCTGAAAAATAGATATGATATTACATTTGGTTGAACAACCTGATTAGCTCATTGTCTGAAAAACAAAAACAAATTCAGCAAAACATTTTAAATTATACCCCAAAATACCCACCTCCAACCAAGTATGAATTTGTTATATTGACAAATCTTAAAAGCCAATGATACAATCCCCAATAGTTTAGCGGTACCAGACCATGGAAAATTGAACAGTTGAGAGGAGAACTGCCAACCTACCAGCATGCAAAGACTGGCTGAAAAATAGCTCTCCTATTGGTACCTTTACTAATTAGTAACTGGTGAAGCAGAATCCCCAAGAAGAAAAGAAGACAGGAATATGGAGAAGAACTGAAAGCTTCCTGATTTTGAGATAAGAAGTTTTGTTTTGTAAATCTTAATTAGGAGTCTTAACGGACTAGTATTGTGGAGGGGGAAGATAAAAGACAGGTTAGAGGAAGAAGTTGTAAATAGTCATTCGTTTATTATTCTCTGTTATACTTTAAGAAATAAAGTTGTTAATTTTAACTTTAAATACTATTGGACTCGAGAATTATAACAGATTACTGCATGGGATAAATCTTTTCTCTGTTGCTGGTTTTAATTAAGCAGGAAGACTTATCCTGTGTTGTAACACTACAAACCCACAGCTATTCAATTTACCCTTTACGGTACTGTGGAACAGCTGAATCAGCCACTCAGTTCAAGATCTGCATAACATGCTGCCCTGACCAGGGCTTCATACATCCTGTGAGAGAAGAACAGAAGTAAAGATAGCTCCCTTTCTCTGCCTGTTTTCTGTATTGCTACATCTCATTTCCATTCAGGTACGTGATCATCCCCTATTTTAAATGTATTCAATCTCATTGAAATTCTACCTGAGAGTGATGCAGAGCTCCATAGGCAACTCTGGTGCTCGCTTTCTTGATGCTGACGTACAGATGTAAGGGACTTATAAATTCCATGTCAGTCGTAGTTCATAGAGAAGGAATGGCTTTTTCTGGCACAGGAAAGAAATGGCGATGTCTAAGTGAGAGAAAAGGTGCTTTGTGATCATCCAGGGGAGGGTTGTTGAGGCAGTATTTGGGGTACTGTGGATCGACTTTCTCCAAGTTTCACCAGACAAATCCCTGGGATGATGGCACCATGAGCAGTGAGTGAAGCTCAGTGAGAGAATAAGAGGTGATTGCATTGAACCTTAAGGGGGATGGACAATCACTCATGATGTTCTAAACAGACACTGATACGGTGATAAGTTCCATGGTTTTTTTCACGCAGATTACATGATTCTCGATAGTTTAAGAGCCTCTGAGAACTTTCCACATAACCACTCCCACTCCCTATTTCGACTGAGAAAGAGAGGGGAAAGGGAGGAGAGAGAGTGGGGGGGGGGGGTGGAGAGAGAGTGGGTGCCAGGTTTTTAAATAAACTGTCTCAACATTAGTACAGTTCAATTGCGTGATCCTGCAATGAACCTCATGTTATCCATAATCTCGACAGCAACAACAATGCCATCATTATAAAAGTGTTAACTCTTTCCAGCAGTGTAGAGAGAAGGAATGTCTTTTTACGCTATAGGAAAGAAACGGAGATGTCTAAGAGGAAAAAGAGTTATTGTGATCATTGCTGAGAGTGTTGTTGAGGCAGCATTTGGGATATTGTGGACAGACTTTCTCTCCTTTATAAGGAATGATCGCCTTGCCACAGAGAGAGTGCAATGGGGTTTCACCAGACTCATCCCTCGGATGGTGGTGCCATGAGGAGAGAATGATGATTAATCTCCGGCGTTGTGAGAGAATGAGAGGCGATTGCATTGAAATTTGGGGTGAAGGACAGTCACTCACGATGTTCTAAATAGATACTGATACCGTGAAAAATTCCATGGCTTCTTTTATACTCGGGTTACATGACTGTCAATAGTTTAAGACCCTCTGAGAATATTCCCCTCACTCCACACCCAATCCCCATTTCGCATGAGAGAGACAGCGGACCAGTCTTTGAATAAACCCTCCCCACAGTAATACAGTGCATTCCGTGTGTGGTCCTACACTGAAATGCTCGTTATTCGCAATCCCTACAGCAGCCACAATACCCTCATGCTAAAACAGTTAACTTTTCCCACCAGATTCTGACCCCCATGGAGAAAATGGGTGTGTCTTCTCGGAGATGCAAGTTGCCTCCTTGAGACTTGGCACAAATCATTTGGCTTCCCTCCTCACTGCCAGCAAACCTTGTTAAAGTAGCACCCGTTGTAAAAACAATGGAACCATGATTAACATCATGGACTCCTCTATCAGTGCAGTCTTGGTTTCATTAGTTTGTCGTGTTGGAATATAAATGACCCCCTCTTGTTCCTGTATAACTGTCTCGTGGGCATGAATAGCCTCCTCCTGGTCTCATGGAACAGGTTTAAGGGTCTGATTGAGCTCTGCCTGTTCGTGTTTAACAGCTCGATGCACTGAACAGACCACTCTTCTTCCTGTGTAACAGGCAGGAGTATTGAATGTGCTGTCACTTTTCCTGTTCCTGAATGTTAGCTCATACCCGTGTGCAACCAGCTTGAGATGCTGAATGAGCTCTTCTTTTAACTGCGGAAATGGGCAGTGTCTGGCCGTGCTGTTACATAAATGTTACCGATACTTTAACAGCACAAACCGGAATGCTGTCCGGGTCTTGATGCACATGGACGCAGAATGGTTCAGGAGCTGATGGGGGACAAAATGTTCTGAACATTTTGTGATCTTCAGTCATCATACCCACTTCCGATCTTATGATGGGAAAAGACATTGATGGAGCAACTGAAGATGTTTGTGCTGAGGAGACTAACGTGAGGATCTCCTGCAGAGATGTCCCGGGACTGAGAGGGTTGTTGGCGACTGACCCCAAACCTTATTGTGTTCTGAAAGACCACGTCCAGTGGGAAAGTTGCACCTGATTCCCATTCAGCTCAAATACATAGGTGGTCCCAATGCCATCCTCAGTCAAATACTGCATAGGTATCTTAGCCATTCACTCTTTCCTGAGCCCCTGTGTTCGCCTCTTGTTCATATCAATAGGTGATAATGTATGTGTAGGGAGTGTTTTCCTCTCACAGAAGGTAATCACTGTTAGAAATTATCTGGGCTAGAGATCTAGGGGAGCTACATTACTGAAAGCATTTCAGTCGGAGGTAGATGGATTTATGACCTGTCAGAGAGCTAAGGGGTGAAGAATTGGGCATTAAAGGGGAGTTAATGTCAACAGTAGATCAGCCATGATGGTATACAATGGCTTAATCATCCGAATTACCTGATCCTATTCCTTTTGTTCTCCTATTCAGTAATTGCAAAGTTAATGTTTGTAATTTTCCTGAATGTTCTTTTATTGAACTTTGCAATCAGAGAGAGTGAAGTATTTTGTAACTCATCTCTGGTTGAGGTATGGGGACTGTATTCACAGTGAATCTGGGTCTATAATATGACCAACAAATGAATCACAAGTTGCAGAGAGGAAACACTCTGTAATGAGACCAGAGGCGTCTTTTGAACCAAATAACATTTTCCAACCTACACCAAACCATGTGTGACAGTCTTGAGGGACTGGATGAGATACTGTGTTACTGTGGACCAGGTATCTGGGACAAGTGGCCTCCATCTGCTCCTTGCAGGAGCTGTGAGGGGTTGAATAGAACACAGAAACATAAGACTGAGCAGCAGGAGTGGGCCATTAGATACTTTATCACCGCCTCATGTGCTTTTGGTCTCAGCAGCACGTTTCTGTCTGTATGCCATTTTACTACATACCAAAAACAACTTTGAATAAATGCAAACATCCAGAAACCACAATCCTCTGGGGAAGGGAATTTCCACTTGAGCAGCCCTTTGAGAATTTCTCATTTGTGTTCCACTAAATGTTGGAAGGTCATTATGTCCTTTTCCAGTCCCACTCCTCCACTGGTTACACCAATCTTAAATGCAGCCAGTTTAGTGATGTGGCCAATGATGTAGATCTCAGAGTAGGTCATTTTCAAGAAAAATGTGAGACACCGAAAGTTGAACTCATAACAAATGGTAAAATGACAGAGTGCCCCAAATGTTATTCTGCCTTTGAAGTTACTCTGCTCACACAAGCTACTGCTAGTGGGATTTCTTTCTGGAACAGTTGGATTTGGCTGAATTCCCATCGTTTCAGGCAGCGAAGAGATTCCAATGAACCCTCACCAGGAATCCTTCACAAGTGGTAAAGATAACTCAGGGATTTTCTGGTCTCACACTTTGCTATCGGGCGCAACAAAGTAAGAGAGAGGGATCAATCGGCTGCTGCTTCTCAGGCAGGGAACATTTTTCTCCTTTTCTGTGTTGGAACAAATAATTATGTCAACTGACCACCAAACTGGACCATGTGCGATCTCCTGGAACATTCTCTGGAAAACCTGATTATGGAGTATATGCAAGTGCGTCATTGCTCTTGTTGTGCACAAATCCTTCCAGTCCCAAAAATTTCCAACTTTACAATTTGATGACATGCTTATATGTGTCTGTGTAATTTGTAAATATTGGTAGGTGTCTTCATAGTATGTGTGTTAATATCAATGTATCTTTTCCTTAAAATTTATTCTCTAGCTTTAGTCTCCCTGACAGAAGATAATATGCATCCAGTTTATACAGTTTTCATAAAGTCATGGATGGTTCAATATTATTTCTCAGCTAAGATCAATACTGATAATCCCCCATAACAAAAGACCTGCTTTCCAGGAATGAGTAAATCTTCGAAAAGAATTATATCTTTTTATTTTAGTTTAGTGGATCAAACCTGAACACAGTGTATTAGGTGTGGTCTCAGTAATGCCCAGTACAGATGCAGTAAAACATTCCTGCAATTAAACCCGATGTATTTTTTGCCAAAAACAGCATTATTCCACTTACCTTCCAAATCACTTGCTACATCTGACTTCATATGATTCATGTCGCAAGAACATGGAAACCTCCTGTATCACAGAGTTCTGCAATCTCTCTCCATTTAAATTGTTTACCATTGTTTCATCTTTCATGCCAAAACAAATAACCTACCTTATATTATTTCTGCTGAAGGTTTGCTCACTAACCTTCCCTGCCTGTATCACTTTGCAGCTCTCATACCTCCATTTGACGACACATTGAATGGCCATCTTGGTGTACGAGTTTATTGAGCTCCAAGCCAATCCCTCCCCTTCCTCCAGATCTTTGATAAAGATTATTGATAATTGATGACCCCACAGTGATCTCTGAGGCACTCCATCAGTTACAGCTTTGCAGCCTGAAAATAAACATTTGTCTTTACTCTCTATTTCCTGTTGGCAACAGCTTCCCTGTTCCTGAGTAGTAGCTCAGGTGGGTTGAAAGGCCTCCTCCTAGACTGTGTAGTGTACTGAACGAGCTGAATTACTTCATTCTATATTCCTGTGTAATTCCTTACAGGCGCATAATGGCCTCCTCCTGTCTCATTGTAACGATCCTGTCTGACTTAATGGAGTGGTCCCCTACCCTGTAACAGCATCGAGGGGTGGATTGAGGGAACAACACATGGGGTAGGGACAGCAGTATATCTCTGTAACAGCCTCGAGTGGTGGAATGAGGGAACACATGGGGTAGGGGCAGAAGTTGCCTATTCGGCTGCACCATTCAGAATGCTCATGGCTGGTCCGAGTGTGCCTGACCATCCATTTCCTGTCTGTTCCCAATAAACACTGACCCTTCTGTCCAGTAAAGGTCTCAGTCTGGAATATCTTCTATAACCGAGTCTTCACTGCTCCCTGAGGATGAGGACACCACAGGTAGCACAAGACTAAAGTGAAAGGGACATCCTTATTTCATTGTGGGACAACTGTTATTTTAAAACTGTGTTAACTGAACATCAAATCACCACCTCTTTTCAGACATAAGTGCAGAATAATTAGGAATAAAGATGAACCACTATGGACTCCAAACCTATCCCACATTCCCACTGACCCTTTCCATTCAAATATTTATCACGCTGATCCTCTGCTACTGTCTGAGGAAGAGAATGCCTGATAGCATAATACCGCAGGAGCATTAAGGAAATGAGCAGATCGAAGCCATTCAGCCTATCGAGTCTGAAATTCCGTTCAATAATTTCTTATTAGTACCTCGACCTCATTCTTCTGCCTTTTCCCTGAAATCCTTGATCCCCTTACAAATCAAAAACATATCGATTTGTGTCTTAATGACACTATTGTCTGTGCCCCTGTGTGTCTGTATGTGAGTAAGTGTTTGTGCGTGTATCTGAATGTGTGTGTGTATCTATGCCTGTGTTTTTGTATGTCTGGATGTGTGTGTCTGTGCCTGTGTTTTTGTGTGTCTGTATGTGTGTGTGTGTGTGTGTGTGTGTGCCTGTGTGTGTGTGTGTCTGTGTGCTTGTTATCTGTGTGTTTCCGTGTCTACATCTGTCTGTCTGTGTTTCAGCCTGTGTTGCTGTCTGTATTTATGTCTATTTGTATGTGACTGTATATGTCTCAGTGTGTTTATACGTGTGTGTATGCCTATGTCCTTGTAAGTATTGTGTGTGTTCGTCTGTGTATTTCTGTGTCTGCGTCTCTGTGAAGTGAGGTATCTGTGGCTGTTTTTTTTTTGGAAATGAAAGGACTGTTGTGAGTGTTGTGGGAGCTGCCAGTGGGTTTAAACTGAGAAATGTCTTTCACTGAACATTAATTCTTAACTGGTCAGTAGGACGTGGATGTTTCAGATTATCCACACGAGGCGTCCTGATCCACTCCAGCTCCTTAAGAGTCCTCCCCACATGGCGGGGTGAGGGGAGTAAGGGAACGGATATCGGGCACTCCACTACCCGGCTTGGAAATTTCTATCCTATTCCAGGCGGTTTCTCCTGGAATGGGAGAAAGGGGTGGAGGGAGAGTGTGAATGGGTGACCCTGCTGTTGTGCTGGTGTAGTTGGGGAAAGTTGTGAGGTGTCTGGAATGAGTCAGTCGACAATTTTGAATCCATATATTATTATTAGTTGCTGAATTCAATAGTGAGAGTGGTACTGCCTGAGCCTTATTTGAAGACAGAGCGTGAACCTTGTTCGGGGCTAGGTGCTATAACAGATATACAGTGAGTGTGAGGGAGCAGAGAGTATATGGTAAGTCTTATCCTAACAGAGAGAGGAGGATATTGTTGCTTGTCCAGTATTGTGGGACATTTCTCCAGATCATCTCAGCGTCGAGGTGAGCCTCCCTGAATGTCTTGTCCAGGTCTATCACTAATAACGACACAGACCTGTCCCTCAGCTTCCACAGAATCAGTTTAGGTAGAGTTTACAGATAGCAAGGAGAAGCAAATATTGGTGTGTTATATATCGAAATCAAAACGGTAGCCGAAAATCGGAGCATCATATGCTCTGAAAATTAGATAGGCAAGTATTGTGGATACCGAAGTCTTATTGAATGGTTAACAGCGTTAACTAAGTGACTGCTGAAGCTGTGAAAAATAAGTTCCGTAAGTGTACATGAGGTCGGTTGAAGAGTATGTTGTGAAGCAAACTAGAGAGCAGGTTATTTCGGATTTGATGTGGTGTGGTCAGAAGGACGAATTATTAACCTTGGTCTGAAGCAGCCTTTAAGGAATAATGGCATTTATAAGGTACAGTTTACAAGGTGTCTGCATACAATATAGAATGCTTGAATATTCTAGTCAAACATCGCGTAAGACTGGAGGCTAGAATGTCAAGATATCTTCAATAATTTTGGAAAGTACAATATAAAATTCAGTGGGAGACAAGCAATGGTTGTTAGAGTCATAGAGGCAGACAGCACGGAGACAGGCGCTTCATCCCAAACTGGTCAATTGCAACCAAAATGCCCATCCACGCTAAACCCATTTCCCTGTCATTGTCCCGTATCTTTCCAATCCTTTACAATCCGTGTATTTGTTCAAATGCCTTTGAAATATTGTTAATGTATCCGTCTCAACCACTTCTCATTCCATATGCGTAACAGCTCCTGTGTTAAAAAGTTATTCCTCGAGTTCCCTTTAATTCTTTCCCCTCTGACCTTAAACTATAAGATCTCAGTGAGTTCGTAAATACAATGAATGTGAAGGGTATTTGGAGGAATATATGTAAGTGGAAAGTTAAAGTTTGGTTTTCCTTCATTTAAGGGAGTTAGAACATTGATGTAAAGACATGTTGAAACAGTTTGACAGCGTGTTGGAGGGACTGTAGCTGGAGTATTGTGCACAGGTTTGGTGACCGAATCACAGAAAGAATATACTGACCTGAGAGGAAGTGCAATTGGACATTCTCCAGATTAATCCCTCAGATGGTGAGATTGCCTGATGAGGAAACTCGGCCTGTGTTCTCTAGAGTTTCAAAGAATGAGAGGTGGGTCACAGTGAAATTTAGATAATTCACAAAACATTTGACAAGTTTGAAATTAAAAGAACGTTACCCTCGCTGTCTATTCCACATTCAAGGCAAATAATGGCAGGATCTGGGACAGGACAGTTAAGACTGCAATAAGGAGGAAATTCATCACTTGTAGGCCACTAATTAACACAGGGGCATGGAAACCTACTGGTAGGAAAGATTCGGGAGAATCACCAGATATTCTACAAGTGTCTCCAGCAGAACAGAATAACTCGGGAACAGGTAGGACTCATTAGTGACTTGCCAAGTTGGAACCAAATGAACCTAAGTGTTAGGAGACAGAGGGTGGTGGTAGAGGGTTGTTTGTGTGATTGGAGGCTCGTGTCCAATGCTGCACCACGGGTATCAGTGCTGTGTCTCTTAATATTTGTGATTCGGAGGTGTTAGTGTTGGATTGGGGTGGACAAAGCTAAAAATTGCATAACACCAGGTTATACTCCAAAAGGTATATTCGGTGGGACTAGCTTTTGAAGTGCTTCATCAAAGCGCACAGCCACCTGATGAAGAAGCAGCGTTTTGAAAGCTCGTGCCTCCAAATAAACCTGTTGGACTACAAGCTGATATTTTGTGATTTTAACCCTTATCATAAAGGATGCAGCTGTGAATATGGACGAGGGGTGGGGAGTGTCTTAAGTAAGTTTGTGTTTGATACAAAGAATGGCCGGGGAGATGACAGTGAAGAGGAAGGCCTTACGTTGCAGGAAGATACAGATGGAATGGTCAGATGGGTGGATCAATGGCAGATGGAATGTAACCCTGATAACTATGAGGTGATGCACTTTGAAAGAAGGAACCAGGCAGGCAAGGACTCAATGAATGGCAACACACTAGGAAGCTGGGAGGGTGCTTCTCCACACATCTCTGAATGTGTCTGGACAGGGTAACACACAATTTGAGAAGGCGTACGGGAGCGTAAACATAGCCTTCACATATCGAAGCATAGATTATAAGAGCTATGCGGAACTTTCATTAGCCAAGATGGAATACTGTGTGCAATTCTGGGAGCTACATTACAGGAAGGATGTGATTGTACTGGAGGGGGTGCAGAGGAGATTCACCAGGATGTTCCCCGGGATGGAGCGTATCAGCTATGGATAGAGCCTGGATAAGCTCGAATTGTTTACTTTGGTGCAGAGAAAGCTAAGGGGGACCTGAATCAGGAGGATAAGATTACGAGGGATATGTATGGGGTAGATAGACAGCAGCTGGTCCTTTTAATCAAAGGGACACATTTTTGAAGTGAAGGGTTTGAGGTTTAGTGAGGATTTGAGGACTGTTTTTGAAGCACAGTATGTTTGGGTCTGGGATGCACTTCGTGAGAGGGAATTGTCATGGTAACCTCAAAACCATTAGAAAATACATGGTTGTGCACTTGAAATGCCATAGGATTCACGGCGACAGGTTTTGTGTTGGAAAGTGGGGCTAATGTAGACCGTGCTGTATTTCTGATAGTACAGAGTCTGTGCTTCTGTGATTAGATGGCTGTGGAAGGTCAATCATTCAGCAGCTTAAGATAGGAATTGATGGTTTTCTGAAGAATATCTTATCACAGTGTATATGAGTGAACTTGTAATATCTTCTGAAAATACGCCAATGGCAAAATTAAGAGAAAAAGGTGCAGCTTTCTTACAGTCTGATACCAGAGAATTGAGGACAGGGAACTAGCAGATCAATGGAGCAAATACTTCGGTTATGCCTTCACAGAAGAAGAAAAAACAAAAATAAAATTTCCTCGCAATACTCGGGAACTTTAGTCTGGTGAGAAAAAGGGAATAGAATGAAATTAGTAACTAAAACATTTTCGAGAAAATATTGGACTGAAATTAATGGGCATAGACAAAGTCAACAGAGGTTTATGAAATAGGAATCATGTTTGGGAAAATGGCTTTTAGCAAAATTATGGAGTAGGTATCAACGCAATACGATTGGATTTTCAGAAAGATTTTTGATAAAGCCCCAAGCCTATTGTGCAAATTCGAATCCTATGGGACTGGGGCTAATATATGGTCATGGTTTTAGAATGGGAGAATTGGCAGGAAACAGTGAGTAGGAATAAAACCATGTTTTTTGAATGGAAGGCTTGGAGGATATAACAAGGATCGAGATTTGGCATCCAACTATTCCAAATACACATCATATCTTTGGTTGAGGGGCTCAATTCCAATATTCCCAAGACTGCTGACAGCTCTAAACGATGTCAGCTTGTGAGTGGATGAGGAGGACGTAAAAAAGGCTCCAAATTGATTGAGACAAGTGGAGTGACTGGGCAAATACCTGGCAGATGGAGAGCAATGGCAGAGATGAGAGGTTGTGTACATTGATGGGATCAATTGAATGGCAGCCTATCCTTTGAAAAGGGATTGGTTGAAATTTGTTGATATATAAATGAATTTAAGCTGCATTTTTGTTTATTTCTGCGCAGCATTCCGAGTCCATGTAGGGCAGTGAGTTCTGAGCACGGAAGTCAATACTGGGAATGGCATTGGCACGCTGTATACAGTGTACGTAGACCCAGCAAGTAGGGAGCTGTAACATTGAAAAGAATCTGGATCTCCCTGTACACTAGTCACTGAAAGCAATATTGCAGCAGCAGAAAGCAGGTAGGAAGATAAATGGTTTATTTAACTTCATTTCAGGGTGATTTAGAATACAGGAGTAAGTGTCATTTACTGCAACTGTACGGGGACTTGGTGGGACCCCATATCGAACATTGTGCAGTATTGTGTGCAGTTTTGGTGTCCATACCTAATAAAGGGCAAACCTGACATTGAGGGAGTGCAGTGAAGGATGACCAGACCGATCTCTGGGATGACAGTTAGTTGTGGGAGCAGAGTTTGGGGTGACTGGGCCTGTATTCCATGGGCTTTAGGAAAATGAGTGGAGATCTCAGTGAGATATATAAAACTCTGACAGGGTGTGACAGATTGGAAGCAGGGATGTCAGTTCATTTTCTAGAAAATGGTTCACGAATCACATTGCAGTCAAATTATACTTAATAAACACGTGTTATCAGAGAACTCCCTATATATTGATGGGCCGAAGGCACTATATTTCAATATTGTTTCAACATATTTTGGGATATGAACATTCTGTGGGGAAAACTGCATCGAGGAGATGTTCGGCCATGAAATAGCATGCGGAAAGCTCAATGTGCTACATGACTTCCCCCACTCCCGATGTTTCTGTTCAGTCTGTGGGAAAGCTCTGTAAATGTTGTCATAAGCTCTCAGATGTTTGGAAGGATGTCTATGCAGGGTCGATAGAACTGTGTTTCTCACTCCCTTTTCTGATAACGAGGTTGATGCTAGATGTTCTGTCAGGTTTTATCCTTTAAGACCTCAGAGTAGTTTAATATTATTGGGTGTCTCACTTGGCCGATTCAGAGACCATGTTTGTGTGTCTGGAGTCACTTTTAGGCCAAGAAAGCACGGGAGTTCACTTGGGGAAGGAGACAGATGTTTAAAATCAACATTGGACAGTATTACTGACACCAGATTTTAGGTATCGATATTTTATTAATTATTTTTAACTTCCAACAGCTGCCAGATCATTGGGTTGGACTGGATTCGTAAACCAATTATATGTCCACTGCAGCACCATCTCCACATGGGGACCTATCAGAAACCACACTGACCCGATTATTTCGGTGCTACCTGACAGCTTTATCGAAAAGTATTCCCACCAATTTGACTGTCGAGATGGGACTGAGGGTGTGGTAATTGGTCAGATTGTAATTATTCTCCTATGCAGCGACTGGATATAGTTGAGTAATTTTCCTCATCGCCAGGGTCATATCAGAGTTGGAGCTGGAATGAAACGTAGGATGGCGTTTTTACAGGGGGCAGGGTGGGAAGAGGTGTAATCTAGGTAGCTGTGGGAGTCAGTCGGTTTATAGTATACGTCCGTGTTGAGTCGGTAATCCGAAATAGAGATGGAGAGGTCTCGGAAGGGGAGGGAGGAGTCTGAGACTCTCCAGATAAATTTGAGGTCTGGGTGGAAGGTGTTCATAAAGTGGATGAACTGTTCAATCTCCTCGTGGGAGCACGAGGTAGCGCCGATACAATCATCAATGTAGTGGAGGAAAAGGTGGGATTATATTCCCAATTCCTTCGCCTTCACCGCATCTGCTCCCAGGAGGACCAATTCCAATACCGAACAATCCACTGGCCTCCTCCTTCAAAGACCGCAATTTCCCTTCAGACGTGATTGATGATGCTCTCCACCGCATCTCCTCCACTTCCCGCTCCTCCGCCCTTGAACCCCGCCCCTCCAATCGCCACCAGGACAAAACCCCACTGGTCCTCACCTACCACTCCACCAACCTTCAGTAACATTGTATCATCCTTCGTCATTTCTGCCACTTCCAAACGGAACCCAACACCAAGGATATATTTCCCTCCCCACCCCTATCAGCGTTCCGGTAAGACCACTCCCTCCGTGACTCCCTTGTCAGATCCACACACTCCACCAACGCAACCTCAACTCCCAGCAACTTCCCCTGCAACTGCAAAAAATGAAAAACTTGCGACCACACCTCCCCCCTCACTTCCCTCCAAGGCCCCAAGGGATCCTTCAATATCCATCAGAAAGTCACCTGCACCTCCACACACATCATTTAGTGCATCCACTGCACCCGATGTGGCCTCCTATACATTGGGGAGACAGGCCACCTACTTGCAGAACGTTTCAGACAACACCTCTGGGACACCAGCACCAACCAACCCAACTCTCCCGTGGCTGAACACTTTAAATCCCCCTCCCACTCCGCCAAGGACATGCAGGTCCTTGGACTCCTCCATCACCAGACCATGGCAACACGACGCCTGGAGGAAGAGCGACTCACCTTCTGCCTAGGAACCCTCCAACCACAAGGGATGAATGCAGATTTCTCCAGCTTCCTCATTTCCCCTCCACCAACCTTTTCTCAGTCCAAACCCTCAGACTCAGCACCGCTTTCTTGACTTGCAATCTTCTTCTCGACCTCTCCGCCCCCACCCCCTCTCCGGCCTATCACCCTCACCTGAACCTCCTTCCACCTATCTCATTCCCAATGCCCCTCTCCCAAGTCCCTCCTCCCTACCTTTTATCTTAGCCTGCTTGGCACACCCTCCTCATTCCTGAACAAGGCCTTATGCCCAGAACGTTGATTCTTCTTCTCCTTTGATGCTGCCTGACCTGCTGCGCTTTTCCAGCAACACATTTTAAAACAACTACCTCATTGTCCACTTTAATTTTAGGAATGTCCGATTCAGAATCCTCTGAAGTTGTTTTTTCCTTCTGTGCCATAATCATTAACACCTAGTTCTCTGGCTGTCCTTACCTGTCAAAGTACATTTTGAGCATATTCACATGACATACGCTGTGAGATTTCTTTTTTTCTGGAGTCCTATCAAGTAGTTACTCTCACTCAATATCCGTTGTGTTTGATAAGGTCTACTAAACCTTGCTTTTCAAGGTTCACCTATAACTGGAAGTAACAGTAAAATCTTATCCCCGATAACAAAATTGCACTTTTTGAAATTTCCTGTCCGCTTCCTGTTTTATTGCATGTTGCATTTCTTTTAAATGCTGTCTAGCCAACTTCCCAGCGCTATTAATAGTTCCTTAAATTTTGAGACCGAGTCCAAATGTGTGGCCTTTGAACTCTAATTTACTATTTTCTCCTTAATCAATTTTAATGGTCCCCTCACTTAATGCCCCCAAAATAATTACAATGGAACAAATTTGCTCTGTTAATCGGGGGCATCCCTGATCACAATAAGTGCAAATGGAATTCCCCGACGCTAATCATCTGGACAATCCTGATTATAAACCCTCAACATGGTCTTTAATGTTTAATGTCACCTTTCTCGTGCTCCCTGCAATTGTGGATGGTTTGCAGTAGATTTGAATTGCTTCATTCCTAAGACATTATCGTGATTAATTAGATGTGAACTTTGAACCTTGATCTCACTGTATCTTCATTGGTAGTCCGTATCTATTTTTTATAAAAGAGTAATTCCTTTGCAATTCTTTTAGCTGTGATACTGCACCTTGGGATGTCCTCTGGAAATCTAGTCGATGCATCCATTATTGTTAAAAAAAATACTGATGCCCACTCTTTTGATTGTGGTCTGGGACCGAGCCAATCAATTAGGACTCCTGTAAAAGGTTCCTCAAATGCCGGAATAGTTAAGAAAGGTGCAGGTTTTATTATCGCTTGTGTTTTTCCAATTACCTGACATGTATGATGCATCTGGCAAAATTCAACTGCATCCCGTTGCAGTCCAGGCCAGTAAAATGTCTCTGTATTCAGTCTGTTTTTTTTCCTCACTCCGAACTGACTTCTCGGTGGTAACTCATACACCATTCGCATCACCTCGTTTCTGTACCACATTGGCAATATGATTTGATGAATCTCTTCTCATTTCTCATCTCCTTGAATATATGATCGCCTCCATTTCCTCATTTGGACATTATCTTTAAGGTAATAAAGCTCAGGGATACAGTCAAAATTCCTAACGTATGTGCTTTTTGATACAACTGCTTTAAACTTTTATCTTTCTGCTGTGACTCAATTAGTTTAGCTGAGCAAAAATAGTTACATGATCACCTATTTGCTCCTGTTTTGTCTCAACTTTCTGATGGAACAAAGTATCTGCTCATGCCACTTAAGCTTCCTTATCTTTACATTTTTGGTATTTTCTGTTTCAACTGGTAATATTGGGACTTTATTACCCATAATCAGGAAACTTTCCAGGATAAGATTCCTACATTGATTCATTTGTCTGCATATCCACTGGCTTTTCAACGAGAGTAGCAGCTATCCTACCACTGAATCAGCTATATTTTCCGCAAGGACAAATTGTATTCCTGGAGCTGAGAGTTTGTCCAATACCTCTACCACAATTTCCCCACACTTTTCTGGACACGCTATGCTCACTTTACATGATTTTGCACCTTTTGTCTCATGGTGAATTGCCTTTCACTGTACCTTTTCTGGAAATATTCCTTCAGGAGTATATATCTCCTTATCTATTCACAGAGGATCCGGTGTCTCTTAATATTGCATTCTCTTTAACTGCCCTATGTGAATAAACTTTCCCTTTGCAGGTATATTTTATAAGCAGATCTGGTACTCCCTCCGTAACAAACCTCCAATCAGATTATACACTCTGATGCAGCTTTCTAGTTTCCACTGTGCATTCTGTTACCGCTCCATCAAAACTCCCAGATTTATTCCTTTTTCATACGTCTGTGTTTTTTTCTGAATCCACCAAAACAGTGATTTCACGTGACCTAATTTGTTGCAATGAAAACACCGGAGGCTTTTAAAAAATCTTCTCTGCCTCCTTCAAGTATTGCCTTCACCGAGATCTACGTCTCCCTTTCTACGTGGGGATTTCTCTTTGCCCCAATTTCTATCCATCATCGACTGAAATTGACTCTGGAAGCCAAAACAAGTTTTATAACAATAATCACCAGTCATAATCATCAGCCTCTTCAGCTGCCAGCCTTGCCTTTATTACTCTAGTATCTTCCAAATGAGTTTGCACTATGTGAATGCTTAAACCCCTTCAAAGTAATTGTCTCTCTCAGAGCATTGTAGGTTTGCTCTCTTTTTAAAGCTCTTATCCATCCATAAAAATTACTTTGTTTGATTCTTTCAAACTCAATATGGGTTCGAACAGGATCCTTCCTTAAATTCCTCACGTTGTCTGTAGGCTTTTGGCACGTGCTCATATGTACATTTTCCCCTTCTCATACTCCCCGGATCCCTCCTCTGATAGTGTTGTACATACCTCACTAGCTCTACCTACAAGTTTTGTTTGGGTCAACAAAACCTACATGGTCACTGCCCACTGAAATTCTTTAGCCACTTCCCTACTCATTAATCTAGGCAAGCTGTGAATATACTGAAACACATTTCTCACCAGGCTTTGGACGACCATGGGTTTACCCATCTTCAGTCTGTTCCTCATGAAGCTTACCTTCAACCTTCATCCTTATCCTTTTCAGCTGACTTTCCATTCTAAGTGTCCACCTCGGAAGCTCAAATGCTCCCTCTTTTTCTTTCTCTCCTGCTGAAGCTATTTATTTTTTTCTCTTTCCTCCGTTAAACCTATTCGTTATCTTTCTTCCTCTTCTTTTTATAGTCGTAGCTCAAACTGCTTCACCTCTGCTTCCAACTCAAGCTGCCTCTTTTGCGATTGAAGCTTACTTATCTCAACAGATCCTGATGGAGTTTCCAGCAAATTGGAATGCTGAGCTACTGCTGCATTCATCTCATCTTTCCTCACACCAGACGGTAGCTTTTACTCCCTTTGTCTACTAATTCCTGTGGCTTGGACTTATGTGCATTTTGTAAAACCCCCAAGGTCACTTTCTCCACCTCCAAAACAAGCTTTGTTCCTGCAGGAACCATTGCTATCTGAAGGTCTGTTTACTCACCTAATCAACACACGAAGTAAGAGACAATATCACCTGCCACTCGCTGTCTAAATTCCGCGAAGGCCCCTAATCTGTTATGGACCAGACCCGAACCCTCAAAACATTTTAAGCAGGTAGCCGGACGATAAATTTGCTACTTGTTGAATGTTCGTGTATAGCTGATATTCCCAGAGAGAATTAGCTGGTCAGACTGCCGAGTTTTCAACAAATGACATTTATTTGCCAAATTCCCAAATTAAACATAAGGAACCGAAAATAGAATACCTGAATAACGTATCGTATCCGAACCTGACAGGCTATCCCGATTTAAAGATGCTGTTCCAATATACTTGCAACAATCCCAATAAACAAAACCCCTTAGCACCAAGAATAAAACTGACACAACTGCTTACAGGTTATAATGTCGGAAGGGCAGAAGGAGGCAGAGAGCGTCCAGTGACCCTGACTCAACAAACCCCTGAACTGATCCAACCTGTCCACCTAGGGAGCAGGACAGGTCCTCCTGATTATACAGGGTACTTTTTTAGAGACTTGAAAGGCTTCTGGATGAGGCATTATCTGTTAGGTATTAACAAAAGGACCCCAAAGAACCTTTCAAAATTCTGACATATTGGAATCTTGGGTCCTTTAGACCCTCTTTCAAAAGAACCAAGGACAACATAACCCTGTAAAAGGACTGGCTTTGTGAGAACATGCCACATTTGGCTTTGGACTGAATTCCAAAACTGTAAGTCTTACCGCTTTGAAGCCAATATAATGTATTAAGGTGTTTGTTAGTTTACATAAAACAGTGCTCAATCATATTGTGTGTTGAAGATTCAGCATTGTCACGAGTGGAATGTCCAGACATATCCACACTTCCTGTGTATGGTCAGGGCAAATATATCCACTGAGAATCTGTTGCTTGGCGCCTGTTCTAGTCAAGGAGAGACCAGCATGGAAACCACATCTAGATTGTGATTTTTTTTTGTGGATGGTCATGGTGGAGCGTTCAGGTGGTTACAGCATTGCAAATGAATAACACAGCAGAATCATCTAACCCGCGATAAGAAAACGTCAATAATTCTCCCTCACAATTAACTTCACGAGAGCAAATGGAAATGGGAGATTTGACCATTAGCCAGCGATGTCAACATTCAATTCAATCCAGTTGTTATTTTGAACTGAAGGTCGTATTCCAAAAGGAGTAATCTGGGTCTGTTTGTTCAATGACTGTGATTGATGTCACTCTCCATGGATCCTAATTATGTCACTGGATGGTTTTCCTCTTCTATTTGTACGGGGCTTCCTCCAATGCTTTATGCCATTATTGATGCAGATGTATCACCAGCAACACTGACAAGGATCAGCAGTTGCAGCGACAGGGAAAGGAGAGATCAGAATCTGAGAACCATAGACTGGAAAGTTCCAACAATGGGCCAGAATCTGAGAACAGTAGATGGAATGTTTCAACAGTGGATCAGAATCTGAGAGCATTAGACTGGAATATGCCAACAATGGATCAGAATCTGAGAGCATTAGACTGGAATATGCCAACAATGGATCAGAATCTGAGAACAGTCGACTGGAATGACGCAACAATGGACAGGAGTTTATCTTGGGGTCTTTTGTATCTTTCCTGGTATTGGCACATATTACCAGATCGGATATTAGGTGTACTGCTGATTATTCAGGCTGGTTACTATCCCATTCTGGCTATTGTTGGTGTTCCTGGTAAGTCTCCCCATCACTATCGATTTATTAATCCCATGGTGAACTTCTGTGCTATTTCTGTTATCTATATTTAGTAAATACTGAAACTATTGTCTTCAGTTTCAAATGCAAATGCATTCATTACCCACAAATTTCAGAACCACCCACACACTCGCACACATAAACATCTGAAAACAAGACTGTTCACAATCACAATGTACCTATTTTTCCCGAATTGATTTATGTCTTGGTATTCTCTCCATCACCAAAGCTACCCACTCCCAGCTCCATGGTATCGCCAGACCCCATCTTGACGTCAGTGCGAGTGCTAAATAAACCATTATCTATACCTTGGTAAAAGTTAGACTTTATGGTTCCTGTTCTCTTCTAATCACTCTTTCCGTTACAAATGTTTCCATCAAAATCTTGTTCTTGTCTGTAAAGTAAATTCATGACAGGGACACGGTGTCAGAGTAGTAATGTCGCTGGCCACGTAATTCAGTGGCCCAGGTAACTACACTGTGGACACTGTTTCAAATCCTATCACAGATGATGACAGAACTTAAATGCAAATGACAGGAACTGGAAATAAAAGTGAATTTTACTAGTATAATCCCATCAGCACTTTGTCAATAAGTTTATCTATTTCACTGTTGTCCTTTGGTGATTAAATCTCACATTATTGCCTGGTCTGAATTAAGACTGACGTCAGACCCAATACCTTAAGGAATGGCCTCATAGTAAAAGGCATTTAGTTAGGTCCACAAATGCTGCCCTGTCAGTGATGCAGACATCCCATGAAAGGTAGAGGAAAAAAATGCCTCTAGAGATCAGAAACAAAAGGAACGAGTAAATGCCAGAGAAACTGAACAGATTTGGCAGCCTCAGGTCTAGAGAAAAATAGAAGTGAAGTTTTGCGTCCAATCACCATATATCAGACTGAATGCAGCTGGGAAATAGTGTGTTTGATGGTGATGACAGGGATGGCTGTTGTGAAAGGGAGAAGGAGTGAGTGGAATAGATAGAGAAAGAGAGAGGTAGAGAGAAAGAAACAAACAGAGGGACTGTTGATGATTAGCTGGAGTCGAAATAATAGTCCAGACTAATCTTATTTATTTTTCTCCTGTTCCCATATGACTGAAATGCATGCCCATGTGAGGTGTACCTCCATGTCCCAGTTTGAAGTGAGCTATGTCCCTTTGTCTCTCTTCCTTGAGTGTCATCATCTTCTTTTATTCAGGAATGGGATGTTGGGCCAGTAATTAATTCATTTCCTGATTGTCCTTGAGAAGGTGTTGGGAGCCGCCTCCCTGACCCACTGCAGCCTGTGAGCTGTAAGTAGTCAGTGTTGTGGTCAGCCTGGTTTCATTTATTTGAAAATTTTAGTGAGTGATATAACGGAGCGGCTGGCATGGCCATTTCAAACTACAACTGTGTGTTAACCACAGTGCTGTGGTCCGGAGTCACATGTAAGTCCGACCGAGTGAAGACAGTAGATTTCCTTCTCTGAAGTGCATTAGTGTTCCAGGTAGGACAAACACAATGGTTTCATTAGATTCTCCATTCCTGATATTTTATTGAATGCAAATTCCAACATTTGCCGTGGTGGGATTCGAAACCGGGGTCTCGGTTATCACCTGGGTCTCTGGGTTATTATTCCAGAGAAAATACAGCTAGGCCATCACCTCCGCAGCATCTGCAACCATCTCCAATGGCAATAATGGTGTTGTTGAAGGCGTGGCTGTGTTTAAAGCATAGCGTTTTTCAAGGCAACAAAATGATTTGGCAAAACATACCATCCTTCCCAGTTTGTATTTATGCGAAGGTGAGATGATGGCAAGTGTTCTTGGTGAAAAGGAGGTGGATGTCCTTGGTCATGAGCCACTGATAGAATTCATACGGAGCAGTAGGTAATCAGCCCAGTAAATGTATAGTGTCCTTCATTGCAAAATGATGGAAGTATAAGTATGAAGACACCTTACTGAATTTGTAAAGTGTTATTGAAACAGTACTTGGGACGCTGTGAACAGATTTTCTCTCCTTCATGAGGAATGATCTCCTTGCCACAATGAGACAGAATACAGGCAATGCGCCAGAGTAATCCCTGCGTTGAAGGTACCACAAGGAGAGTGTGAAGGAAACGAGTGCTTAATCTGTAATGCGAAAAAAGAATAAAATTTGATTGCAATAAAACTTGAGCGTTATGGACCAATATTCATTATTTTCAAAACTAAGCATTGATACCGTTAAATATTCCGTGTTTCCCGCAATTTATGTTTTCTCATTTGGACAAACATATGATAGGGAATGTTAAGAAGGACATGGGCCAAGTACAGGAAAATGGAGTTAGCATGGATGGACATTTTAGTCTGAATGGTCCAGTTTGGGCTAAAGGGCACCTTGAACTCTATGACTCTGTGACAGCTTACATGTCCCTGTGGAGCCCCCATGTTGTTGAGAGACAGCTCCAGGCTCTGACCAAACTCTCTCCGTCTCAATGCACGGTTGGAGTGAGACCCTGCACTGAGCATCATGTTGTTCACAAACTTGTCAGCAGCCACATTCTGACAGGGTTGGTCATTCTCAAAGGCTTCTGACATCCATACAGAAGACTAGCCTTGTCTTCTCGGAGATGGAAGATGCCTCCATGAGATGTGCCACAAACCATCCGGTGTGCCTCCTTACCATCAGCAAACCATGTTAATGTAACACGTGTGAAACATTAGCAAAGGAGCCAGGAGGCACAACATGGAGCAATCTGGTTGTGCAGCCTCTGCTTCATTAGTTTGTGGTGTTGCAGCATCAATTACATCCTCCTATTTCAGTGTAACAGTTTGGACGGGCTGAATGGCTTCTTCTGTTCATTTGTCAATGTCTCGGGTGGCTGAATGTCCTCTTCCTCGTTCCAGGGAAGAGGTCCATTATTGGGTGACCGGTGGCAGCTGCTTACCTGCGTGTTGTGCTGACTAGATTCCTTATCTTCCTGTGTAACATTAAACAAACAAGAGGCTGGAAGAAACAGCAAGTCAGACCGCATCAGGAGGTGGAGAAGTCAACATTTCAAATATACCCGTTCTTCAGGACTGTGAGTGGGTGTAGGGGGAACTGCAGATAAAGAGGGAATGGAGTGGTTGGAGTGGGGAGAGCAGCAGGATGGTGAGGTAGCAGATAAGTCGACACAAGTGGTGGGTGCAACCTGGTTGGTCGATGGGAGGGATGAATCTGGTTGGGAGCTAGAAGGTGGGGTCATTTGGTGAAATGGAAGGGAGAAGGCGGGACTGGAAAGGGAGTAGGGCCATGGTTGGGAAGGTTATTCCAAATTGGAGAACCCAATGTTGAGTCCTCCAGGTTGTAGGCTAACCAGGCAGAAGGTAAGATGTTGTTCGTCCAATTTGCGGTCTGACTCACTGTGGCAACAGAGGAGGCCAAGTAGGTCATGTTGGAAAGGAATTGGGAAAGGGAATTGAAATGGGTGGTGCCTGGGAGTTCAGGTCGGACGCTGTGGGCCTTGTCGTGATGCTCAGCGAAATGAGCCCTTAGTTTACGTTGCTCTCCCCGATGGAGAGAAGACCACATCAGGTGCACCTGATGCAGTAATCTAAGTTGAAGGAGAGGCATGTGACCTATGATTAACATGGAAGGACTGTTTGGGGCCTTGGATGAGATGAGGGAGGTGGTGTTCCAGCAGGTGATGCATTATTTTCATCTGCAGGGTCAGTTGCCAGTGAGGATTGGCGGGTTTGGTGGGGAGTGTGGGACGAACCAAAATTAGTGAAGTGATTGGTCCTTGTGGAAGATGTGTCAGGTGATGGGATCCAACCTCGTTAACTGTATCTGGTGCTACTGATGTGGTCTTCTCTATATCAGGGAGACCAAATGTAAACTAAATGGAATGCTTTGCTGAGCATCTCAGCTGGGCCTGTAAGGGCAGATTTGACCTCCCAATCACCTCCGATTTCAATTCCCCCTCCCACTCCATTTCCGACATGGTCATCCTTGACCTCCTCCATTGCCACAACGAACCAAAGCACATCTGGAGGAACATTGAATATTCCACCGGTGCAGCCTGAAGCCCGGGAGACTCAACATTGAGTTTTCCAATTTCTAATAACCTCCCTTCCAATACCCCGACTCCCTTCCCAGCCTCTCCTCCTTCCTTTCCTCTGATCAACCCATCTTCCAGCTGTCAACTGGATTCATTCCTCCCATTGACCAACTCGGTGGTACCCGCTACCTGTGTTTCCCACCTCACCACACCGCCTCCTCCTACTCTTGCACCTCGACTATTTATCTGTACCGTTACCCCCACCCCAGTCATGAAGAAAGCTTATGCCCAAGGAGTGGACTTCTTCTCCTGATGCTGCCTGGCCTATTGCGTTCTTCCAGTCTCCTGCATTCCAACATTTGTAGTTTTTTAAAAACTCTTCTTGTGCAATAGGTAAGAGATAGTAAATGGGCTGTGCCTCTTCTTATCCAATAGCTTCAATGGGCTGAATGGTGTTCTCACATTTCTGTGACACCAGCTTGAGATACAGAATGAGCTGCTCTTTTTTAGTTCTTTGGAAATGTTCAGGGTCCAGTAGTACTGTTATATTAATGTTACCTAGACGTTAACAGCATGAGCTTGAATGTTGACCAGGTTTTGATGCTTTATGCGATATTTTCTGAGCATCCTCACTTCTGATCTAATGATGGAGGGTAAGACGTTGATGAACCAGCTGAAGATGTTTGTACCGAGGAAGCTACCTTGAAGATCGCCAACATAGATATCTAGGGACTGAGAGGATTTATCTGCACCAGCCACATGGTGTCCTGAATGGCCCAACCACTTGCTAGTTTACAACTGATTCCCATTAGGTTCAATGTTATTCAGTTTCCTTGACACATTCCTCAGTCACGCCCTGCCGTGATGTCAGGGCCAGTCACTCTGATACTGTGCTCATATATTTTGTTCATGTCAAAGGTCAAGGTAAATCCGTGGGGACTGTTTCCTTCTCTCAGAGGGTAGTGACTATTCTGGCCTCTCTATCTCAGACAGCTACATCCCTGAAATGTTTGGGGAGCAGAATGGTGTTAATGGATCTTGACACATCAGGGAGTTAGGGCTACAAAGAATTGGGCAGAGAAGAGAAATTAATGCCGGGAGAGATCAGCCCTGACCTTATTGAAGGCTTTACAGGCTATATAGCCTGGTGTTATTCCAGTGTACCCCATAGGCCAGTCATTTTGTTGCCTCTTCCATTTCCTGTGTTATTGACTTCAAGTAGCTGAATAGCCTGATCATGTTGCTGCATGATCTAGAATGGGTCTAGTTCTGTTGCCTTGAGGGCTGATTGGCCTCCTCCTGTAACTGTATATCATACTCAAGGGGCTGAAAAGCCTCATCCTGTTCTGGTGTAACTGAAATCCATATAGTCCAGATCTACCACTCTTGAAGAAAGTGAACACTGCAGATGCTGGAGATCAGAGTTGCAAAGTGTGGCACTGGAAGTGCCTAGCTGGTCAGGCAGCATTCAAGAAGCAGGAGTATCGAAATCTTGGACATTCCTGATGATAGGCATATGCCAAAACATCGATTTTCCTTCCCCTCCAATGCTGCCTGATCTGCTGTTCTTGTCCAGCACCTCACATTTGGACGTCTACTGGCCCGCCCTAGTCAACCTTCCTGGTCATGTCATCAAAGAAAATTAACAAATTCTTCAGGCATGAACCTCCACTCAAAAAGCCATGCTTACTATTCCTAATCAAACCGTTTTCCGAATGCATGTACATCTTATCCTTCAGAATCTTCTCAAGTAATTTACCTACCACAGATGTTAAGCTGACTGGTCTGTATTTCCCATGCTTTATTTTTTCAGTCCTTCTTGATTAAGTGCACAGTTGCTATCCTTCAGTCTTCTGGGATCTCATCTGTGATAACTGATGATCAAAATTATCAGCCACGGCCCCCGCAAATTCTTCTCTAGCCCCTTTCAGTGTTCTTGGATATATCTGGTAAGGACCATGAGATTTCTCCAACTTCAAAGATTCTAGTACATCAATTACCTCCTCTATTGTGATACAGACTGTCCCTAAGATATCACCACTAATTTCCCCAAATTCCCATATATTCATATCTTTCTCCACTGTAAATATAGAGGAGAGATATTTGTTGAAGACATCGCCTATCTCTTATGGTACTTCACATGCATGTCCACTTTGGTCTTTGAGGGGTCTTATTCTCTCTTTAGTTAATGATTTTCCTTTAATATACTTAAAGTGCCTCTTTTGATTCACCCTGATCTTCTCAGTCAAGGTTATCTCATACCCCCTTTTCGCACTCCTAATTTCCTTCTTCAGTAAACTCCGATATCCCCTGTACACCTCCAGGGATTTCCGTGATCCAAGCTGCCTCTA
The DNA here is from genome assembly GCF_047496795.1 of Chiloscyllium punctatum. Classification (NCBI taxonomy): domain Eukaryota; kingdom Metazoa; phylum Chordata; class Chondrichthyes; order Orectolobiformes; family Hemiscylliidae; genus Chiloscyllium; species Chiloscyllium punctatum. The sequence goes on along the minus strand of NC_092759.1, from coordinate 32,745,707 downwards.
CCTGAGCCACGCCTCCACAATTTGTTTGGTCAAAGCCTAAACATTTCTTATTATCCAGTGTTCCTCATTCCTGTCAACGTTCCTTTCATCCTCACAGGAACATATAGATCTTAAGCTCCCGCTTGCTGGAGGTCCCTTTGCTTGCAAACAGACTACTCTGATCAACTCCTGCAAACGCCTGTCTGAGTCTATCAAATTTTGCCCCAATTTAGAACTTGAATCTATGGACCAATTTCTTCCCTCTCCATAACTTTTTGCAAATTAACAGAACTATGGTCACTGGTCCCAAAGTGCACATCTACTGTCACCTCACTCACCTATCCTGATATATTTCGTAAGAGTAGGTCAAATATTGCCCCTTCCCGATTAGGACCCTCTATATACTGCTGGAGGAAACTTTCCTGACACATCCCATCAAATCCCTTAATGCTCTGGCAGTTCCAGTCTGTGTTATAAAAATTAAAACCCCTATTATGACAACCCGAATGTTCCCTGCAAGTCTCCCCAAACTCGCTAGATAGTTTTGTTACTGTAATTCCTGTTGACAGTTTCGGGGCCTATATTACAACCTTAATAAAGTTACCATCCGCTTCTTATTTCTTAGTTCCACCCACAAAGCCTGACTGGATGATTCATCAGTTATTTTATCTCTGATCAGTGCTTTCTACACCCCTTGATTAGAAATGCTACTCCCCTCCCTTTTTCCACCATCTCTGTCCCTCCTAATGCATTTATCCTTTTACATTAAAGGTCAGTCCTATCCATCCCTCAGCCATGTTTCTGTAATAGCTAGACTATCCAGTGCCGAGTATCTATCCACACCCTGAATTCATTGGCCTTCCCTGTCAGCTCTTTCACATTGAAAGAAATGCAATTTAATCAACAGGCATTCCTTGCTCCCTATCGTGTTCCAGCCTGGTCTGTCTCCTCAACGTACTATTTCATGAATACTGTATTTCCTTCCAGTCTCACACTTGCCTCCCTGATCTCGAGGGTCCAACCTCCTGCCAATCTCGTTTAAACACTCCCTTGTAGCACGAGCAAAACTGGCTGCCAAGATATTGGTCCCCTGTCCAGTGCATGTGCCACCAGTCCCTCTTGAACAGGTCAACTCTGTCACAGAAAACCTCCTAATGATCAAAAAATATGAATCCCACCCCCTGCACCAATTCTTTAGTCACATACTTATCCGCCATATCTTCCTGTTCTTACCCACACGAGCTCATGACAATGGAAGTCATCAGGTGACTGTCAAGGTCCTGTTTTTTTTAACTTTTCTTCGAGCTCTCAGTAATCACTCTGAAGGACCACATTCCTATGTCTACCTGTGTCATTTGTGCCAACGTGCACAATGACTTCTAACAGTTCACACCACCCCCGACGCCCCCCAACTCCAGCAGACACTCAGAGACATCCTGGACACTGACAACTGAGAAGCAACACACCATCCTGATTTGCCGTTTGAGGCCACAGAATCTCTCATTTCTAAGACCCTGTTTACCTTTTTCCTTTCCCATTGCTTCCCAGACCCAGTCGTAATGCAACTAAGCTGGCTACTGCTGCTTTCCCCTAAACGGTCATATCCTAACACCCATTTCCCAACACCACAAAGTCAGTATCAAAAATGGTATACATGTTTTCGAGAGGAATGCCACAGGGGATTCCTGCACTCTCTGCCTACTCCCTTCCCCATTCCTGGTTGTCGTCCAGCTACTCTCTGCCTGGAACACGACAGGAAGCAAGGAACGCCTGTTGGATTAAATTGCGTTTATTTAAATGCAACACGGCTGACGAACTCATGAATTAGATCTTTACATGGAACTGGGATATGACAGTCTTTAAAGAAACACGGCTAAGGGAGGGACTTGGGTGTGACCACCTCACTAAAGCTCTTACCTCTGAAGTGCTCTGTATCTGGATGATCCGGAGAACAGCCAACTCCAGATCCTGAACACTGTCTCCCAGGAGCTGCAGCTGGTTGCACTGCCCACACGTGTAGTCATCAGGGACAGTGGAAATCTCCCTGAGCTCCACATCCCGCAGGTGGAACGTGCAACTGCCCTAACTGCCATCTCAACTGTTGTCAAACTAGCATTAAAAAGACCTTACCTGTACCTTTTGCTGAGCCTCGGCTCACTAAAGCCTCTGGAACCAAAGCATTACTACCTATTCTGCCACTAACAGCACGTCAATAGACCACGCTACACTTAGTTTTATTTAAGGCAGGAGGGAAACACTGCAATGATGCATTGTTTGGGACTTAAGCACCCCTTGACACCAGACCCATACTTGGATTTGGAGAGTGTCTTGCTGAGGTTTTCTTTCTCGTCGTGGTGACTGCACAGATGCAAATATTCACCCTGACTGCCAATCCACGTTGTCGCAGTCCTCTGATCTTTTCTGTCTGTTAATACTGCATTCGTGAATTCCTTGAATCTATTGATTGCTTTCCAAACTGTGTCTCATTCTGGAGGGAAAGATGCTGGTGTTCCAGTGAATACAGGCTATTTGAAAAGGTTTACCATTAGACATATGAGCGATATAATGCCCATCCGCTCGCTGACTCTGTTTTTCCTTTCAATTAGGGTACATTTATTCTGATAACCTTCAATTCCATTTTCCAGCATTTTCCCTGTAACCCTTGTTTAAAACTCTGTCCATCTCAGCCTTGAACATATTTAGTGATCATTCCTCAACAGCTATCTCAATTTTTTACAATTGTTTCCCTCCCACTGATGTGAGACTTGGTGGTCTTTAATCCCATGGATTTTTTTCTAGCACTCTGTGTGGAAGTTAAACCTACATTAGATGTTATCATGTTCGATAATACCAACTTTGTGGCCAGAGGCAAAACTAAAAAAAAAGAAACACAACGGTTAAGAACCTGTAATCTCCTCCCTCATCTTCCACATCAGTCTAAGATACAGTTCATCCGGATCAAGGGATTTGGCCACATTTTATCATACACCAACTTCCAATTCTTCCTCAACTTCTGTGTAAATTTGCTCAAGGTCACACTGTCAGGAACAGACATTGAATACAGTAACTGCTCCTCCAAATTGAAGACCAATATGTAATAGGTCTTTGACATATTCTCTGGCTCGATGCACAGGTTGCCTCCTCGGATCCTAATACTCCCTATTCTTTCTCTTGTTATCCCCCTTACCCTTAATAAACCGATAAAATGTCTTTGGAGTCTTGAAAATACTGCCCACTAATATTTTTATCACCGCTGCACCCCCACCCTCTTTTTGCTCTTTTACTTACTTTCTTGAGTTTAGACCTTCACGTTCTCTCCTCTTCTGGGACCTCCATTGACCTGCTCCCTTTATGCCTGTTTTAAGCTTCTCTTTCATTGTTAATTCCATTCTGAATATGTGGAGATATCCCAGGCTCTCCGGGCTGGTTTTCCTACATTTCATCTTTGGTGTAACATGTTGTGGTGACACTCTCATCAATTCCATTGTGAGCATGTGATCCCCCCCCCCCCCCACCTATACGCTGTTCTGTTACAGTTTCACCCAGAAGTAACTGTACTGTGGCCAGATCCTGTCTTTCTCTTGGTAAGATCTGCCTCCATCATCAAAATTATTTTTAATTTTCAAGCCTTTTTCTTTTGGTCTTTTCCTTAACAAGCTAAAAATGCTTGAGTCACGGTCACTGGTCCTGCAATGCTCTCCCAAACCTGCCTGGCACCTGACTGGCTTCGCTCCCCACAGTCACGCCTATGCACTGCCCCGCCCATCGTTGTATCTGCTCCATGTTGATATAAGAGTCTCTCTGGAATAAATATCAAGTCATCTTCCCCTCTTTAAAAAAAATCACTGTCCTAATGAATATTTGGAATTGAAATGTCTAAATATAAAAATCCTGTTATTGTTTTTACACACCTCAGTGAATTGGTTATATATCTGCTGCTGTATTTTCTTTTATCTGAGAGTCGGTAATATATCCCCAGCAGTGCATTTGTCATCCTTTTGATCCTAACCTCAACCCACAAAGCGTCATTTGAATACCCTTCCAAGACATGATGCTAGCTAACTGCAGTCATTGACTCCATAATTAATAAGGCAACGCCACCTTCTCTTTTACCCTTCTCCTGTGCTGTCCATAGTTCTTATACCACAGAATATTGAGTTGTCAGCCCTGACCATCCTCAAACACATCTCTGTGATGGCAAAAATGTCACACTGCAAAAATGTCATCTCATTCCCTTATCACACCTGTCGGTCCGATAATATTCCCAACATTAAGGTAAAGGACATCCAGCCTGGAATATAGCACACGGAATACTCTGTACCTCGCAGTTCTTCAGTCATTTACTGATTGTTATCAAACTGCCTTTCCATGAACTAAAACTGTAACTCTGGGACTGAATGAATAATTGTTGAATTGTAATTTCTTTTTTAATTTATGTGTTAATCAAATGCAACGTTCCAGAACTGAACAGTCAGCTCCAAATACCTTACTTTGCTTCGTGTGCAGAGGGGTCAGCCCTCAGTAATGGAAAAAGTGAGGACTGCAGATGCTGGAGATCAGAATCGAAAAGTATGGTGCTGGTAAAACGCAGCGAGTCAGGCAGCATCCGAGGAGCAGGAGAGTGAAAACTTTGAGCACAGTCCCTTCATCAGGAAGACATTGGTGCATTCACATTTTTTCCATTCCATGGGAAATTTGGAAAGTTACTTGCTCAGGAGGGCAGCACTGTATATAGCCCTGAAATGGAAAGCAGTCAATCAGTTGTTTGGACAGGGGGTAGACATAGTAAGGTGAGTACAGACTGATTGAAGTACAAACATAAGGATAGATAAGTCCCCTGGACCAGGCAGGAGGCACCCGAGGTTACCAGAGGAAGTGAGGGAAGAGATTGCTGCGCCTTTGGAGATGATCCTTGCGTCCCCACTGTCCACTGAAGTATTGCCTGATGATTGGAGGGTGGCAAAAGTTATTCCCTTGTTCAAGAAAGGCAATAAGGATAATCCTGCGAAATACTGGCCAGTCATTCTTACTTCTATATTGGGAAAGGTATTGGAGAGGATTCTGAGAAACAGAATTTATGATTACTTGGAAAGTGATAGTTTGATTAGAGATAGTGAGCATGGCGTTTTGAGAGACAATCATGCCTCAAGGAACTTATTGAATACTTTCAGGATGGGATCAACCACATTGATGAAGCTAGAGCAGTGGATGTGATGTACATGGATTTTAGCAAGGTGGTTGATAAAGTTACCATAAGATCGGCCCATTCAGAAAGTAAGGAAGCATGGGGTACAAGGAAACGGAAACCTGTGTGTGTAGAAACAAATTGTCTGACCTGCAGAAGACTGATGGTGGTAGAACATGGAAAGGATTCATCCTGGAGGTTGGTGACCAGTAGCGTTCTTCAGGAATCGGTTCTGGGTCTGCTGTTCTTTGTGATTTTTACAAATGACTTGGATGATAAAGTGAAAGGGTGCTTTAGTAAGTTTTACAATGTAATAAAGATGTTAGAGTTATGGATATTGTTAAGGGCTGTCTTAGGTTGTAATTGGACATTGACAGGATTAGCTGGTAAATGGAAGATGGAGTTCAACTTGGATAAGTGTAAAGCGATTCATTTTTTAAGGTCGAATTCGAATGCAGCATACAGGTTTAAAGGCAGGATTATTGGTAGACTGGAGGACCATAGGGATCGTGTGGTCCATATCATAGGATGCTCAATGTTGTCACCCAAGCTGATAAGGTTGTTAAGATGTCTGGTGTTTTCATTAGCCAGGGATTGCGTTTAAGAGCCGCAAGGTTACGCTGCAGCGCCAAGAATCTCTCTTGGGACTACACGTGGAATATTGTATTCAGTTCTAGTCGCCTCATTACTGAAAGATGTTGAGACTTCGGAGAGGGTGCCGGGGAGATTTACCAGGATTCTTACGAGACTAGATGGCATGTCTTACAAAGAAGCGTTGAGGGAGCTAGGGCTTTCCTCCTTGGAGCAATAAAGAATGGGAGTTGACTTCATAGACGTGTATAGGATGATGAGAGATATAGGCAGAATTCATAGCCAGAGACTTTTTCGAAGGGTGGAAATGGCTATCTCGAGCGGGCATATGTTTAGTATGATTAGAAGAAGGTTTGAGGAGATGTCAGAGGTAGGTTCTTTAAACAGAGAGTGGTGGGTGCTTGGAATGCACTGCCAGCAGCGTTAGTGGAGTCAGCTGCATAACGGATATTTAAGTGACTATTGGATAGACACATGAATGATAGTACAATGAAGGGTATATCAGTTAGTCTGAACTTCGAGTAGGATAAACGTTCGGCAAGACAAGAAGGCTTGAAGGGTTTGCACTAAGCTGTACTGTTCTGTGTTTTATGTTTCACCCAGCCTCTGGATTCTTTTCAATTGTTGAATGTGTGAGGGAGTGATCTGAGTGAGATTAGGAAGCTGGGGAGGGGCGTTAGCCCAAAACTTCCAGTTATGTTGTTCATTGTTCCATTCACCTGACTGCCAGTGCAATATGTGACGTGTCCTACACCAGACAGGCTCCGCCAAGTTCAGTTATTAACGTAATTCTTGACTTGTCATTTGCTGCTGTTTTCTTCAGATACAATCTGTTGGGTGACCCATGTATTAATCAGATGTTTGCTATGTTTCGTGAATTGCGCAAAAATAAGACGTCAACTATGATTATACGACTGAACTATAATCTCTGAAAAGAATTAGGCTGATTCTATATTTATGGAACAAAACTATAAACTCCTGTCAAGATTTTCTAACACAGAAATAAAGAATGTACATTCTATTTTGTATCAAACAAACAACATGGATGTAACTCTTTTGGTGATCAGAATTACACACACAATGTCAGGATTCAAAACAATGCATTGTCACTCCAACATTTTGAAAGTGGTTGGCTTCTGAGTGATTACATGTTCAGGGTGAGCTAACGATTGAATAATCAAATAGAATTAGCATTCTTATATATTTATATACATCAATCAGTTCAATTTCTCACTAAAATGTACAAGCTTCAGCTATTTGTCAGCGAATTAGAAATGGCTATAGTTCAAAATGCTCTGTGAATATTAAACTAACTAAATGATTTGTGCTATCAAATTTTAGTGAACGACAATTTGAAAACGTTTAACTTTTAGAAAGAATGTCATTTAATTTGAAATGCAGACAGTGAACAAAAACGATTAGCATATTATCGTGTAAGTGAAAAGTCAAACCTTTCCAAAGAGATTTGTGCCAAAGCAATGACAGATTTGTTTTCGTAATTGGAATTCAACATTTGAAATATTCATATTCTGAGTAATAATGAGATTATTTAATGAAGCTGACCTTGCAGTAGTTGCATTTTAAATGCTTATGCTGCACTAAATTTTCAGATATTCGTGAGTATTTACAATGGGAAATAATCGGATCCTGACTTTAATTCGCATCAGACACATGATAGAGTGCAAAACCTTAAAGTACAGGAGGAGGCCATTGGCCACAGTGTGTGCATCAGTTCCAGGAATGTCTCCCAAGCCCCTCCCATTTGCCAACCCTATCTCTGCAGCCTGTTAAATTCATATTTCCAAATGCATATCCAGTTCTATTTTTTAATGTTCATCCACAACTCTCCCAGGCAGTTCCATTCCAAATCATAACAACTCTCTCAATAAAGAAGTGTTTCCTTATCTCATTCCTGGCTCTTTTGCTGACAAGCTTGAAATTAGAACTCCTTGATGCTGTAATGCCAACTAACGGAAACAGAGTATTCCTGTTTTACTCTACAACGTTTTTTCATACTTTTGAGCACTGCAATAAGTTCACATATTTGTCTGTTCTGCTCAAGCAAAAATAATCCTTGCAAGAACTGTTACAAGCACTACATCGGAAAAACAGTCAGAAAACTAGCCACCTGGATACATGAACAACAACTGGCCAGAAGAAAAAGACATGACCCACTATACTGGTATCCTTACTTATAGATGAGGAAGTACACGATTTAGTCTGGGTCTGCATATCCATCTAGGACAAGCCAAACAGAGACACGCACGAGAATTCCTAGAAAAATAGCATTCCAACCTGAACTCTATCAACAAACATATCGATTTTGATTCCATCGAACACTCTCTGACAAAAAGAACTGGACATAAAATCACCAATACTGGAAATTACATCACTGACTCAAGGAAACCTAAACACATAAATAGCAAATGGGACATAATACCAGCACTTCACCGAAGGCTCACTGATAATGTTCCCTAGTACAGTGATGAACCATCTGAAAATGAACTCTCCAACTCAGCGAGCAAACTGACATCCAGAAGAAGCACAATTTCTCTCATCCTCCCTTTAACTAAATACTTCATTCCACTTGTCATTCCGATTATTTTAAGGTTATTTGCATTCTTTTGCAAAGTAATATAGTGTCTTTCTGTGTGTGTTTGAGTGTGTGTGTGTATATGATAGAGAGAGAGAGACAGCGAGCGAGAAAGAGAAAGACTAATCCTCTGTAATCCCTGGATTACTCCCCGTGCCATGTGGAAAAGAGAGAAGGATGCGGAAGACACTAAAGCTTGACATGTTGTTAAAAATCTAGTTCAGGGTGAGAGTTCCAGATTGTTGTGTCATTGGGATCTCTTCCAGGACAGGTGGGGACCTGTACAAAAAAGACAGATTGTATCTTAACTGTACAAGCACCATCATCCTTGTGGGGATGTTTTCTAGTACAAGTCAGATGGATTTGAATAAACCAGGAGAGTGAGAACCAAAGCAGAATATCAGGAACTGAGCAGAAGGTCCAGGTGAATAGGACATCAGGCACGGCCAGTCTAATGACCATGCCGAGAGAAGGAATCAAAACAGTGAGTTGGGAGTTGGAATAAATTATCGAGAGGAGGCGCAGGTTTTTCAGAGATTAACAAGTAAGGATGGAGAGTGTGGGGGATGTGAGGGAGTGAGGTGTGTGGGATCAGGGAGACAGTGCACAAGAAAATGTTAAATGGGAAAGAGGTTGGGCTGGGAAATTCCATGATAAACAACTGGCAGCAAAACACAGGAAAACTTGCTGCTTGTAAAAGTGAATACCTGGGAAAGAATTTATTATGCTTCAGATAAAGAACACCCTTATTGCTAGAGGTCTGTATTATAATGGAGGAAAAGCTGTCTTCATATTATGGCTGTAGCTTTACTAATGGTTGCATACAGCTAGAATAGTGTCAGTGTTGTTGTTGGACAGCATCCAGTGAGAATATGAATTCCACTGGATGGTCCCAGAGATGGCTGGGCTGCCTTTGGATGAGTGAGTGCTGAAGTTGCATGAGATGATGGTGGTTTGTAATATAGCCACTTACTGAGTACAGTCAAAGGAACAAAGCAGCAACTGCCATTGTTAATTGTTTCAGAATATACCAGAGTGTTCATGGCTGCCACTGCAAAGAATCATGCAATGAAAAACAGGCCTATCACGTCTGTGCCAGCAAGTGCATATCCAAAGACATTTTAACCGTTTGTGAGGTTACCTGCCTCAACCACCCATCGAGACAAAGCATTCCAGATTCATACCATCCTCTCAGTTCGAAACACATTCCACAAATCCTCTCTCAATCCCCTGACATTCACTTTAAAAGTGTGTCTCTTTGTTTTTGATCCTTTGACGAAGGAAAACAGCTGCTGTCTGTTCATCCCCTTCATACCCCATTTGCTCTTGTACACCTGTACCATATTCCCTCCTTAACTTTCCCTGCTGCAAAGAAAAAAGGAGCAAATTTAGCCCTCCTCTTTCATACTCACTTTTGAGTCCTCACTTGTCTTGTTACTTCTGACTTGCATCTTCCCAAATTATCGGTGTTAAATTTCATCAGGCCATTGATCTGGCTATCTGAATAATCTGTTTCTATTCTTCTGTAGCCTAACACTTTCTTCCTGACTGTGATCCACCCAGCCCATCTTAGTGTCATCTATACCATTGATCATCATTCCACTGCTCCCCACCTCCACATTCTCACAATCGTCATTTCTGAATATCACAAACAACCAGTGATTTCCTTCCTGTTCGCCAGATGTTATTTAGATGATGATTGGACAATTACAGTCTCTTGCTTTTCCTATTTTGGTGAATTTATGAGTGATGTAGTTAACGCATTTTATGAGGGATCCACAATTAACATTTTCGACACAGAGTTGAATTCACCTTTTACACTCCGCCCCTCTGCATGTTTTGTTTATAAACATTGTAAATAATTTAGGATAAACTAGGATTTGGCATTTTGCGGTAGAACATTAGCATTTTGTGTGGCACTGTTCTTTGTAACATTCCCTGCAATAGCCAGAGCTGAAGAAATTTTTCATCTGCATGATGGACATGCACTCATTTATTGTTTGTTTTAATCAGCGAGTGTGATGAGGATAAATATTCAAATAAATTCTATATTATGGGCAAACTGCAGAAGATCAAATCATATTCTCACATCCACCTTGAATTGGAAGCAAATACATAGTGTAAAAATAAAATCAAAAATATTGAAACACCACCGTAGGGCAGAAAGAAACATGTCGTCTGTACTTGATGGAGACATAGAAATATATAGTACATGTACAACATGAACAAGAATCAAGTGATAGAAGAGAAAGTACAAGAAATCCTTTCTTAATTTTGAATGGAAACCAGATCCCGATTTTCTTGTACAGTGATGTTTTCTCATCCAATCTCACTTCCTCAAAAGCAAGCTTTTCCCTGTCACTAAAACTTCATCTGCCTTTCTTCCTCCTCTGTCCTACTCTTTTCTTACAGTCCTACTTCCCTTGCACTGCCCCTCCTGCTGCTACATTCTCTTCCACTGATGATCTCCCTTCACACTCTTCTTCTGCCACTCCCCTGTAAGTTACACCAATTCCCCAGTTACTCCCACTTTCTCTGGCCATTCCTTCCCCATTTTGCTTTCCAACTGGGATGATGGGAGCCGCTGGCTTCTGGGCTGCTATTGAGCATCAGTGAATGATGAGATTGAGATGATCAATGTCCAATAGGAACTGACAATAGTTGTTTTTGTCACTGTCGGATGCACCGTAAACAGGGTGGTTTTGTTCCCCATGGTACAGAGTGGAGTGTCTTTCTGTCTCTCTGTCACAGCGCTTAACCAAACAGCCTCATCACAAATAGGACAAACCTCTCCTCACAGTCAGAAATCCATGCATCAGTTTACCTTAAACATTGTGAGTAGAGTGAGCACATTGTTCTAACAGGCTGTGTACTGGCCTTTTATTCTTTATTCATTTAACTGATCTTCCAATATCAGTTGAGGTGAGATCAGAGTAACTTGCATTGCATTAAAGTAGTATTTGACTCCTGTGACATCAGAGATCCTGAGTAAACTGTGGAAAACTGGGAATCGCAGGAAATTTTGCGCTGGTAATTTCCTCACTGAACAATAACACCTTCCCCAGAGCTATTGGGAATGCCAAATAAACTCTGTCCTTGCTAGTGCCTTCCAAAACCATTGATAATTTTTTCTTGTTAATAACATCAAGACATATTATATTTTAAAGTTTGGTCTAAAGTCTCCGAAAAAAATAAGACCTTGCTGCTTGAGTGTCACTCCATTGAAATAAGGATGTTACAATAAGATTACCTTCCGAATTATAGTCAATCATTTACTTTCTGAGGTCTGATCGTGCGATATCAGTACCACTGAGATCAACGTTTTCTCTGTCCAGCAGAATCGCATTATATTGTCTAAAGACTGCACCACTCTACAATTCTAATTTATTCACCGGCTCATTCGTCATGCTAAACAGATGCACTGGGCACACAATTTGCAACAAGGTAGAGATGCCCTTGACCCTCTAGAACCTTCCTCCCCACTCATACCTGCCCACTGACTCCATGCCCTCCCCCAACTCCACCTCCTATCGTCCCTCCTTAACTTCCACTCTCTGATGCTGAATGTTCTGTACTCACCAAATATCTGAACATTACCTCTCTGTGCCCCCACTTTAAGGAATTTTAGGCATGACATTTAGTTGAGCTCTTCCGCTGCGTTCGCCTTAGTGCCAATTTCTTTCAGCAATATTCCTCTCCCTGTTCCAAATACGCCGTTACCCAGCTCCAACACTCTCCCTCCACCTGGACTCCTCCCTCTGGCCTTTACCTGAACTAAATCGGTTCGTTGAGAAATCTCAACTTGACATTGGTTGTCGTAATTTCTCTGCACTTGCCTCACCAAATCCATACTATCAATGTCCGAACAGCCTATACTCCATGTGCTTAGGTCCAACTCTGACTGTGTTATTCAGCCTGTGCTGACAAGGGTGGTGCTGCTATAGTCTGGTGGACTGACCTCGACATTGCAAAGGTTGAACGCCCACTCTCAGGTACTGCCTCTAATCTCCCCCTAGACCATGACCCTACCATGGCACATCAGGCAATTGTATCAACTATGATAACTGACCACATTTCATCTGGAGATTTCTGCCCCACTCGCCCCACGCCCCTAACTGCCCCCGAGCTGATAATCCTCTGATAGCAGAGCTCGCTTCTATCTCCTCTCAAAAGTTCACAAACAGAACAGCCCAGGCAGACCCATTGCTTCAGCCTGCTCCTGCCACACAGAGGAAGTGCATGGATACACACTTGGGCCCCAGTTATGCCTGTTTCTTCTTGGGGAACATCGACCATTCCCTGTTCCAGTTCTACTCCAGCACCCATCCACAAATCTTTGTCCGATACATAGATGATATCATCGCTGCTGCATCTCTCTCTTGTCCGGAATTGGAAAAGTTCACCGATTTCACTTGGAATTTGAAACTCTCCATCACTTTCACCTGGTCGATCTCTGGCTCCTTACTTCCTTTCCTCAACATTTTTGCTTCCATTTCTGGGGATAGCCAGGCAACTGATATCCGGTATTAACACACCGACTCCCACAGGTTCCTGGAGTATACATCCTCACACCTGGTTTCCTGCCTAGACTCAATTCCATTCCCCCAGTTCCTCCGTCTCCACCGCATTGCTTCTGCTGATACTAAATTCAATAAGGAAGCCTTTCAAATGTCCACCTTGTTCCTCAATCAAGGGATTCCCCATCACTGTTGTCAACAGGGTCCTCAACTGAGTCTGATCCATCTCCTGCACTTCTAGCCTGCCCCTCCCCTTCCCTCTCGCAACGGAGTTTCCCTTGCACTTGCCTACTATCCCAGCCGCATTCACATGCAGAGGATCATCAGCCCACATTTCCCCCACCTTCAGCGAGATGCCCCACCTGCACATATTCACCTCTCCTCCCTTGTCCACCTTCTAGAGGGATTATTCCCTCCAGGATACACTGGTCTACTCTTTATTCACTCCCACCACAGGTCCACTTCACTTTCCCTGCCGGAGGTATGACACATTCCCATTTACCTCCCTCCTCATCAGTATTTAAGGGCCCAACTATACCTTCCAGGTGAAGCAGCACCTTATCAACAATTCCCATAATCCGGTCTACTACATGCGCTGCTCACAATGTGGTCTCCTCTACATCGGGGAAATGAAGGGTAGACTGGGTGACCGCTTTACAGAACATCCAAGTTGGACCGCTACAGATGGCTCTGAGCTTTCAGTTGCCTGCCAGTTTAACAGCCCATCCTGTTCCCTGACCAATATCTCTGTGTCAGGCTTGCTGCAGTGTTACAGGCAAGTTCAACGCAAGCTGAAAGAAATGCACCTCATTTTCCATGTGCGGACTCTGCAGTCCTTTAGACTCAAAATCAAGTTCAATAATTTTCGGGCCTGAAATCCCCAATGTCCTAGCCCCCTATCCATACACCAGGCCGAGTTGTCACATAGCCTTCCATTACTCACACCCTATTGTTAGCTACTAACAGTCTCCATTAAGAGCTATCCAGTCTTTTCTGCATATAAACCAACATTTTCCGTGTTACTATCAGTTCTGAGGAAGGGGCACTAGACCTGAAACGTTAACTCTGATTTCTTTGCACAGATGATGCCAGACCTGCTGAGCGTTTACAGCAACTTCTGTTTTGTTTCAACATTTTCATCACAAGGTCTCACAATGCAATACGTCATCGATATTTAGAGCCCTGTCAAACATAGGAGCTTTGTAATTTCTAATTTAAAATTAATAGCAAATTACTCGAGATTAAGATAACAGCTTTGCTGCGATCATTCAGATCAGACACTTTGTTACAGTTCAGAAAGAAGAAAGAAATCAAAAGAGCTGGACCGAAACTCAGTCGATCTGGCAACATCTGAGCAGAGATGCAAAAAATTAACCTTTGATTCTAATCGGACTTTTCAGAACAGTGTCACATCATATTACATATGTTAATTTTGTTGCTCTCTGCAGATACTTCCTCACCTTTTTCGTTTATCCAGCATTTTCTGTTTGCATTTCATGTTTCCATTATCACTATATTGCATGTTTCTTGACAGGTCTACATGTTGACCTTGGTAATATTTGGACAATGTGGTACTTTCATGTTTCTATTACTGTTGGTGTGTATGTGATACCTGAATTACAGCCGAAATCTGTTTCTTCTTTAAGATCGAAAGTAAAAAGAAAATCTGAACATCTTGAAAATCTCAGGAAATCTATTTTGTTTGAAAATACATTTTAGAGTCAGCTGAACTTCATGAAATAATAGCGATAGATTTTTGATGATGGAACACTTGTGTCCTTCATTGAACAAGCTTGTCTCCCCAATCTCCAAAAGCTTTCAGTGCATAACATAGAATTATTACAGCAAGGGTGGTGAAAACTCAGCCCATTGTCTCTTCCAGTTTGGAATGAGCGTTATTTCTACTGTCATTCTCTTGTATTGTCACCACACCCCTGTACATTTTGTTATTAGCATCTGCTTTTAATTGTAAGCATCCTGCCAGATATGAACAACATGATCAATCTCAAACAAAAACAGACGTTGGAGCGAAAGCTCAGCAGGTCTGGCTGTATCTGTGCAGAGACATCAAAGTTAATGCTTCAGATGCGGTGACACTACTCAATCTGTATTCCCAATGATTAAATGGTGTGTATATAAAATATAGTTCACTTTATCACATTTAAAATTATCCGGTTCAGTTCACATTGTCATTCAGCATCGCATCTCCCAAACGTTGGCTCGTTCCTTGTTGTGAACTATATTTAATTCTATCTGACGTTAAGAGTGATGATGACTGTGGAATATCATTGTACTCCCCATGCAGTGTCCACAGCCACTGGCCCCATTCTGCCCTATCTACTAGGTAAATCTGACTCATTAATTCATATGTCTTAATGAATAAGTTCACTTTTGGTTTCGGACTGAGGGAGAAAAAGGTGAAAAATTATTGCTTTACAGCAAATAAAAGTGCATTAAGATGTTTGTCAATTTTTATAAATTAATTACTGAGGCATATTCCCAATGGAAGGTACAACGTTTCTTTATTAGAGCAGTGAGAGGACCATTCAGAGAAGTCCACACTTCCTGTCTAAGTTCATGGCAATTGTGCCCAGTGACAGTCTGTTGGCTGGGGTTTGTTCTCGTGAAGGAGACATCAGCACAGTAACAACATCCTGATTGTGTTTCCTTTTTTGTAGAGGGGCGTAGATTCTGGGTAAGATGGTGTCAGCATTGCAAGCGTACAACAGGGCAGAGTCATCTAGCCTGCGATAAGAAAACTTCCATCATTCTCCCTCACAACTGACTTCACAAGAGGAATTGGCGATGGGAGATGTGACCAATAGCCAGCGATGTCAGCATCCAGTCTAGTCCAGTTATATTGCGAACTGAATGTGCTGTATTGAAAGCTAGAACTGTTTGCTCAGTGACTGTGATTGATGTCAGTCTCCATGCATTGGAACTGTGTCACTGGAGGGTTTCCCTCTCCTATTGGTGAGGGGCTTCACTCTGTGCGCTGTCCCAGTGTAGGAGCAGATGCATCAGCTCCAACAGTAACAGAGATCAGCAGCTGCACAGACGTGGAGAGGACAGATCTGAATCTGAGAATAATGGACTGGATAATTATAAAAATGGAGAGGAGGCTTTCCTTGGGACTTTTCAACATTTTCCTCTGTTGGAAATTTCTACCTTATCGGATATTAGTGGTGCTGATTGGGCGGGGTGGAGAGTGTTTTACTAACCTATGGTGGAGGAGTGACGCTCCGAAATCTAGTGTGCTTCCAATTAAACCTGTTGGACTATAACCTGGCGTTTTGTGATTTTTAACTTTGTACACCCCGGTCCAACACCTGCATCTCCAAATAATAACCTATTCTCGCTATTTTTGGTGTTCTCTACTCCTGTCCATTCATTAATCCCTGAGACTATTTTGAACTTCATTGCAATTTCTGTTATCTATATTTGCCAATGAAAGAAACTTTTATCTTCAATTTCAATTGCAGTTTCCATTCATCTGAATTGCAAACCACACCCTTACATCTGAGAACAAAATTGTGCACAACCTCGAGATCAATTTTTGCCCTGAACTGATTTATGTCTCTTGTTCTCTCTGTCACGAACCCTGTCCACTACCAGCTCATAATATCCCCAGTCTCCATCTCGGCATCAGTGCTGTGGCTGAACAAACCATTGTCTGCACGTTGGTAAAATTCAGACTTTATATTTCAATCACTCTTCTGGTCACTTTTCCAGTTACAAGTATTTCAATCACAAAATTGTTCTTGTCTCGGACGTGACTTCATGATTAGAATAATGTATCAGAGTAGGAATGTCGTTGGATGTAATTCAGGAGCAAAGCTTATTAAACAAAAGACATTGTTTCAAGCGACTTGTTTCAAGTCCTACCATAGCTGATGGCAGAACTGAAATAAAAATGATAAGAATTGGAATAAAAGTGAATTTCACGAAAAGCAACTATGAAACCCACATTTTGTCTGAAAAATTTCCTGTTTCACTGATGACCTTCGGTAAAGAAATCTAACGCTCCTACCTGGTCTGGGTTAAGTGTGAATTCAGATCCATATCAATGTGCTTGACTTTATATTGGCTTGTGGAATGGCCTCACAGTCAGGGCAATTAGTGATGATTAACAAATGCTGCCCTTGGCAGAGATGCCGACTTCCCATGGAATAACACATTTGAAGGATAAACCAAATAAAGAAAGATGCCGGTGATCTGAAATTGCATAAGAAATGCAAATAAAAGAACAGAAAGTGCTGCGGAGCTTTTCTGACCTGAAAGAAGCTGAAAAATAGTGAAAATAATGCTGGTGATAGGGAAGTCTGCTTTGAAGGGCAGGAGGAGTGAGTTGAATCGATAGATAAAGAGAGAGATATAAGGAAAAGAGCAAACAAAGGGAATGATGATCAGCTGGGATGGAAATAAAATGTGAGAATCACCTCATTTATTTTTAACTTTTCCTATTTTCCTGATCATCATCCCCATGTCGGTACATGCATTCCCCACTTTCCAAAAATTCGCTTTTTGCCACTTCACTTTCTGAAAGACCTCCATTAGGTCCTGTTTTCGCTAATCAAAAGAAATCCGAAGAGGATTTTCACTTTTACCACGAAAGGTGAATTTTTCCCACATAAATTAATGCTACTTCGCTTTACACCATATCAGCTTGTGAAAGGTTTTGTCGGAACACTCTACTTTCAGATACCGAGGGAAACCTGTATATATCTAAGATCATGTTTAAAGTACATTGATTATTTGAAAAGTTAGAGATGTCAATCCGCCATCTAATTACCGTAGGGGAGAATGTGTTCCTGAGCATGCTGGTCCATGTTTTCAAACCTCTGTATCTTCTCCCTTTTGGAAGAAGTTGTCGGCGATCATTACCAGTTTGGGAGAGACATTTAATGTTGCCAGCCTTTCGGTGACAATGAAAAGTATAAATGGATGGAAAGTTGTCTTCCATGACAGTCTGGGCTGTGCTCACAACCGTCTGTAGTTTCTTATGGTCCTGGGAAGAGCAGTTACCGTCACACTATTATGCATGTGAATGGAATGCTTTCAGAGTACTGCGAGAAGGCAGTTCCAAAATATTTACATGTAACAATTGACCGTTAAATGGACATTCAAGTTCTGGATGTTGTTTTGACAACAATTGAAATTTAACCAATAAATTTAAATTATGTCCAAGATACCAAAACACAATTGAGTTTATTGTATTTCCAACATCCAACCAAAGAGCCATCACATGCTTCAAAAGAATAGAGACGCCATCACCACCACAATGAGGGGGAAAGAGACAGACATGTATAAGGAGAGCGAGAGAAAAAAACACAGCGAGGGAAACAAAAGGGCAGTCAGTAAAACAGAAAAAGGAAACAAAATAAGAAACAACTGGTCACATGGACAGGCAGAAGGGGAGATAGTAAGTTCAGGGAAAGAAACAGAAGACAGAGAAAACAAAAATACAGGGAAACAGACAGTGTGAGAGAAATAGTGTGATACAAAGCACACAGGGAGCTGGGAATGGGGTCACAGTGAGCTGGGGATGGGAAATGGGAGGTGCTGGGGGTGAGGACAGGAGAGAGCTCGGAGTCAGCACTGGATGGAGCTGGGGTAGGGTGGTGAGAATTTATTTTGACCTGTAAGAAGACGTACAGGCAAATCATAGTAAGCAAGGATATGCAGAACAATGGCTGTAAAACATATCTGAGAGGCATGTAGGTTACGCTGCACAGGGTTTGCGCAGGGCGAGATCAACATGAACAAGATCAGCATTATCTGAGAATAGAGAGTACATTCATCAACCTAATAACAGTCAGAAAGAAGCTGTCCCTGAAATAGCTGCTCTGTGTTTACAAGCTTCTGTGCCTTTTCGCCTGATAGAAGAGGTTGGAGGAGACCATTACTGGGGTTTGATTGGTCTTTGATAATGTTAGAACAAAAAACATTCCAGCACAGAAACAGGCCATTCGGTGGTCCACGCCTGCGCCGGTCCAAATCCTCCATCTAAACCTGTAAGGCACGACCTTCTCTGCTTCCATGTTGCCTATCACTGATAAGACTTTTTTCATTCAAATGAGAATAAATCCTAACCCTAAGTATCTTCTCTACCAGGTTCCCTATCCATGACATCAGTCTCACCCGTCTATAATTGACTGGACTATCCCTACCTTTGTTAAACAAGGGGATTAAAAATTGTCCAGTCTTCTGGGACTTCAGCCGTGTTCAAGGATGCTACAAAGATATCTGTTAAAGACCCAGATATTTCCTCTCTCCCTTCCCTCAATAATATGGGGTAGATGTTGGCAGTCTTCCTGCGGCAACGAGCCATGTAAATGGAATCATTGGTTGGGATGTTAGAGCCCGTCTTGGTCAGAACTGTGCACTCAACCTTGTGTAGTTTCTCATTGTCCTGAGTAGAGCAGTTGCCATACAAGGTTGCTACACTCCAGGACAGTCAGCTCTCAATAGTGTATCTGTAGATGTAGCGCATGCTGAATGTTCTGAACCACCTCAGGAAGGAGAGGCATTGCTAAACCTTCCCGACCGTCGGACCTATGTGAGACGTTCAGGACAGGTTGTCAGTTATCATCACTCCGAGGGACTTGATGCTGTGCACTCCCTCAAACGGTTGATGTCGATGTGGTGTGTTCCCCTCCTTTCTTCTTAAAGTCAGTGATCAGTCCTTTACATTTACTAGATTAGAGAGAGAGGTCATTATCAATACCCGATGCCACCAAACTCTCTATCGCCTTTCTACATTCTGACACGTTGTTGTTTAATATCCGTATGGCTATAGTAATGTCATTAGCGAACTTGTAGCTGGCGTTGTTTGGAATTTAGAAACTCAGCCGTGATTGCACAGGGTGTACGTAGAGGGCTGAGGACACAGCTGTGGGTGTACAGGGAGTACGTAGAGGGCTGAGGACACAGCTGTGGGTGTACAGGGAGTACGTAGAGGGCTGAGGACACAGCCGTGGGTGTACAGGGAGGACATTAGGGCGCTGAGGACACAGCCGTGGGAGTCAATGGACTAGAGTAGGGGGCTGAGGACACCGCTGTGGGTGTACATGGAGGACAGTGAGGGGGCTGAGGACACAGCCGTGGGAGTACAGGGAGAACAATAGGGGGCTGCGGAAACAATCGTGGGTGTACAGGGAGTACAGTAGTTGGCTGAAGGCACAGCTTTGGGTGTGCAGGAAGTACACTAAGGGGCTGAGGGCACAGCCGTGGTTGTACAGGGAGGACAGTGGGGGGCTGAGGACACAGCCGTGAGTGTACCTGGAGAACAGTAGGGGGCTAAGCGCACAGACCTGGATGTGCATGAAGGACAGTGGGGGGCTGAAGGCACATCCGTGGATGTACAGGGAGTTCAGTAAGGTGCTGCGGGTACAGCCGTGGGTGTACAGGGAGTATTGTCGGGTGTTGAGAACACATCCTTCAGCAGCTTCAGTGTTGAGTGTTATTGTGGAGTAGTTGATTTTACCAATTCTCATGATTGCGGTCTGTGGGTCAGAAACCTGAGGAACCAGTTGCAGAGGGTCGAACCGAGACCAAGGTCACGGAGTTTTATGATTAGTCTGAAAGAGATAATGATTTTGATGGTGGAGCTTTAGTCAATGGGCAGGAGCCTGGTGTCGGTGTCCTTGTTGTCAAGATGTTGCAGGGATGCACGGAGGCTTGGATATAGCATCCGTTGTGAACCTGTTACATCAGTCAGCAAATATTATAGGGCAGCAGATCAGGCTGGGAGACTGGAGTTGGTGTAGGCCATAACCAGCCTCTCATAGCACTTCATGATTATTGAGGTCAGAGCCACTGGATGGTCGTCTATAAGGGCACGTTCCATGTGCTTTCTCACTTACTAGGGTGATGATGGCCTTCTTGAATCAGATTGGGACTTCGGGTTCTGGAGGGAGAGGCTGAAGTTGTATGTGAATACCTCTGCTAGTTGGTACAAACAGAATCTGAATGCTCAGCCGGAAAACTCTCCAGGCCCATCAGTTTCTTTGATTTGACTCACTGAAAGACTGACCTTGCCTGCAGCGGTGACAACAGACACAAGTACATCTGGGGCTTTCGTGGCATGTGTCAGCCCTCAGTGACAGTCACACAGTCATTTATGATCGACATCCCTTCCCCACACCTCCCTCTGTCGTCTTTAAAACACACAATGACATTGGTCGGTGTGAGCACCACACAGTCAGCATTGAGACAGATTGCCATTAATAGACTGGGATCGTACACCATCAAGTTCTGTGTCACCATAATGGGGGAAGTTCATAATAAAATGGTGTGCAGGGTGCCAGTGCCAGTGGTGCAAGGAATGGAGACTTTGCAGGTGTAATTCCAGTCCATCCACTGCTCAAACCTGAATGGAATCAAGCATTTTGAGCGTTGTGCCTTTTCAATGGTGGACAGTCCCCAGGTAGTCAGGAAGTGCCATTTACGTGAACCATCTGACCTGACGGCAGTTTTACTAGGTTTGCATATGATACAATGATGATTGGATGGGCAGGTGATATTGAGGAAGTGGGGAGGCTGCAGAAAGACTTGGACAGTTTAGGACACTGGGAAAACACATGGCTGATGGAACACAATATGGGAACATGTGAGATTACGCACTTCAGTAGGTGGAATACAGGGAGACACTATGTTCTAAAAGGCTTCATGAAATCTGAAGCTCAAAAGGAGCTTAGAGTCATCGTCCTCTCTTACGGTTAATGCGCAGGTTCAGTTGACAGTTAGGAAAGCAAATGCAATGTTAACATTCCATTCAAGAGAATGACAATACAAAAACGGAGACATGCTGCTGAGAATATAATGGGCTCTGGTCAGAAAGCATTTGGATTATTGTGAGCTGTTTTGGGGAAGGATCTATGGGTTTTGGACATGATCTACCCTGGGAATGATGGTTTGTCATACGAGCAGCAGTTGAGGGCTCTATGTTTGTACTCAATGGAATTTAGAATAATTGGTGGTGCATATGATTGAAACTGATCGATTACTGCAAAAATGAATACAGTTAGAGTATGGAAGATATTTCAACTAGTCTTAGAGAGTATGACAAAATGCCACAGTTTCAGAGTGAAAAGATAGGCTGAATGGCCTACATTTATTGTTATATCTCATGCCCTTATGGTCATACAGTCTGTTTTTCAGTGCAGAAGTGTAAGTCTCAGACCTGCTCTTGTAGCCCTCGTATCTGTGCGTTGATTTGACTTCACCTTCTGGTCAATGGTAACCCCTGTAATCTGGACAGTGGCAGGATTCAGTGTCAGACTGTAGCGCTAATAATATGTTGAATATAAGCTGCTATCTGTGAGTCTCATCTCGCGGGAGTACATTGTCTCTACGATGATTGTCATTTTCAGTCTGGTATTTTTGAATGATCGATCCTGCTACGCTAATATTGTTGAATTTAATCAAACAGGTGCAATTTATCACAGCGCTCAGCAACAATACGTCATGGAACACTGAACACCCTTCTAATAATAGAAAGGTCTAAAACGTTCATAATCAGAAACACTGCTTTCCTGTTCATGCTCAAATCAGACAACCTGTCCCATCGAGGTGCTCAACTTGGAACTTCTTAAACTTTTGTTTTGGATACGGGAATGGCTGGATGGGCCCATCATTTCTTGTCCGTCCCTGCCCCCTTGAGAAGGTGGCGATGAGCTGCCTTCTTGTACTGCTGCAGTCCACCTGCTGTGCGTTGACCCACAATGCTATGAGGGATGGAATTACAGGGTTTTGACCCAGCAACAGTGAAAGAATATTGATATATTTCCAACTGAGGATGTTGACTGGTTTATAGGGGAGTTTGAATGTGGTGATGTTCGCAAAAGCCTGCTGCCCTTGTCATTCTAGATGGAAGTGCTCGTAGGAATGGAAGATGCTGTCTGAGGATCTTTGGAGAATTTCTGAATTGCATCTTGTAGATAGTACACACTGCTGCCACTGAGTGTTGGAGGTGAAGGGAGTGAATGCGGTGGATGTGATGCGAATCAAATGGGCTGCTTTGTCCTGGATGGTGTCAAGCTTCTTTAGTGTCGTTGTGGCTGTACTCATTCAGGCAATTGGGGAGTATTCCATCTCACTCCTCACTTGTGCCTTGTAGATGAGTGACATGCTTTGGGAAGACAGGAGGTGAGTTACTCACAGAGTATTCCTAGCCTCTGATCAGCTCTTATATTTTTGTGGCGTGTCCAGTTGA
Organism: Chiloscyllium punctatum; assembly: GCF_047496795.1. Lineage (NCBI taxonomy): Eukaryota > Metazoa > Chordata > Chondrichthyes > Orectolobiformes > Hemiscylliidae > Chiloscyllium > Chiloscyllium punctatum. The sequence goes on along the minus strand of NC_092759.1, from coordinate 32,722,626 downwards.
ATTTCTGGTCAATGGTAACCCCAAATGTATTGATATGGGTGGGGTGGGCAATTTAGTGACAAATATGCTGCTGAATACCAAGTGTTTATATTGTTTCTTACTGGTGAGGGTCATTGCCTGACATTTGTGTGATGCGAATGTTACTTGCCACTTGTCAGCTCATGTCTGGAGATTGTCCAGATCTTGTTGCATTTAGTCATGGACTGCTTCAATATGTGATCATTTGCGAATGGTGATGAACATTGTGCAGTCATCATCGAATATCCCTACTTCTGACCTTATGATGGAAAGAAGGTCATTGATGAAGCCACTGAAGATGTTTGGACCTAGGTTTCATCCGGAGGGCCACTGAAGATTTTACGTAGAATGGCGATGAAACGTCTGTAAATGAACATTCCAGTTCATGGAGCAAACCTGCATCAACATTATCCTGAGGGACTACTGCAGAGATGTTCTGGAACTGAGATGACTGACCTCCAACATCAATAACCGTTTTCCTATCTGTCAGTTATGACTCCAATAATGAGGTGTTGGCCTGTGATGCCCTTTTTGCTGGAGTTCCTTGATGCCACATTTGAAAGAATACAGCCTTGATGTCAAGGGCTGGAATTAGGTTCCTTTCTCTATGTTTGAACCAAGGCTATGATTAGGTCAGGAGCTGAGTGTCTCTGGCAAAACCCAAAAGGGGCATCACTGAGCAGTTTATTGCTGAGCAGATGCTGCTTGATAACACTATTTATGACAATCTCCATCACTTTACTGATGATGGAGAGTAGACTGATGAGGCGGTATTTGGCCGCGGTGAATTTATCCTGCGTTTTATGTACAGAACATACTTGCGCAGTTTTTATCCATCGTTGGTTTGTAACTGTACTGGAATAGCTTGTCGAGGGAAGCGAGAAGTTCTGGAGTACAAGTCTTCAGGACTATTGCCAGCATGTTATCAGGGGTAATAGCCTTTGCAGTATCTAGTACCTTAAATTGTTTCTTGACATCAGTCAATCGAATTTGCTGAAGACTGCTATCTGTAATGTTGGGGACAATGGGAGGAGGCCGAAATGAATCATCCACTCAAAACTTCTGACTGAAGATTTGTGCGAAAGCTTCAGCCTTATCTTTTGCACTGATGTTCTGGGATCTTCCATCATTGAGGATGGGGATAGTTGTGGAGACTCCTACTCCAGTGAGTTGTTTGATCATCCACCACCATCCATGATCAGATTAGGAGGACTGCAGAGCTTAAATCTGATGCATTGATTGTGGGATAGCGCAGCTCTGTCTGTCCCTTGCTGTTTATATTATTTGGCATGCAAGTATTTCTGTTTGGAAGCTTCAGCAGATGAACATTTTATCTTTATATATTCCTGGTTCTGCTCCTGGCATGCCCTCCTGCATTCTCCATTAAACCAGAGTTGATCCTCTGCCTTGATGGTAATGGTTGAGTGGGGGGACATGCTGGGCTATGACATTACAGTTTGTGCTTGACTACAGTTCTGCTGCTCTTGATGGTCCACAGTGTCTTATGGGCGCTCAATCTTGAGTTGCTCGATCTCTTCGAGGTCTGTGCCAATTAGCATGCTGATAGTGCCACACAACACAATAGAGTTTATTCTGAATGTGACCACGAGACTTTAACCGATACTGTCATGGACAGATACATCTGCAATTGGTAGATTGGTAAGGATGAGGTCATGTATGATTTTTTTCCCTATTGAATTTCCCTCACCACCTGCTGCAGGCCCAATCTAGTAGCTATGTCCTTTGAGACCCGACCAGCGTGATCAGTAGTACTGCTGCCAAACTATTCCTCAGCCAGAATATCCCCAGCCAGAATACACTTTGTGCCCTTGCCACAGTCAGTGCCTTCTCCAAGTGTTCTTTAACATGGAGGAAGACTGATTCAGGTGAGGAACGACGTTACGTGGTAAACAGTCAGAGAATTCTTTGTCCATGTTTAATCTGAAGCCATGGGAATTAATTATGTCTGGAGTAAATTTTGGGGCTTCCCAGAGCAACTACCTACCGACTCTATCTCACTGAGCTGCCCCCCTCTGCTGGATCGGTCCTGTATTTGGGGCAGGACATATCCAGGGATGGTGATGGTAGTGGCTGGGTTATTTTTGTAAGGTAGGATTCCATGAGTATAACTATATCAGGCTGTTGCTTGGCCAGTCTGTAAGGAAATCATCCCAATTTTGGCACTACCCCTTAGATGATAGTAAGGAAGACTTTGGAGGTTCTACAGTGATGTTTCTAATGTTGACTTTTCCAGCGCAGTTTGATGCCAGGTGGTCCAGCCGGTTGCATTTCTTAGAAACTTTCTAATGATTGGTACAACTGAAGGACTCACTGGAACATTTCAGGGGGTGCTTGGGAGTCAATGACGTTGCTTTGGGTCTGAAGTTACATGTCAGTCAGACCAGGTGAGGATGGAAGATTCCTTCATTAAAGGATATTAGTGATCCAAATAGATTTTTCTGAAAATCGGCAATGATTTTATTTGTAGATTCTTAATTCCAGGGATATTTTAAAATTATTGAATTGAATTTCCACCATCTGCAATGGCAGGATTCGAACCTGGATCCACAGAACAGCAGCTGATTGAGCTGGATAGGTAACCTATTGTTAAAACCATGAGACCTACTTGGAACCACACGTTGTACTTAACTGCCATTTCTTGTGTTGCTCTGTATTTCATTCATTGCTTATGTTATTCTAGAATCTCAACCATCATTGAATCCTGATTGAAATACACATTCATGAACGTCCTCTGGACTGCTTGAATTTCATTCAATCTGTTTCGTTTGAACAGACATTTCAAGGCAGCTGCACATCAGAAAAGAACAGGAAGTAAGAATGGCTGACTGTGCACTGTACCTGTCACCGGACCAGAATGTCTGTCAAGGCACCCAAAGTATTTATTGTGGGTCAGAGAACCTCAGATTTATTAGAACACAGATGGAGGCCATTCAGCCCATCGAGGAGTCACAAGCTCTCCAACAGCACAATGGAGATAGAGAGAATGTGTGTGGAGATAAATGGTGTGTGAGATAAATAAGCAGAGAGAAAGAAAGTGAAGGGGGATAAACTGAGAGAGAATAGAATGGGGAGTGACTGACCGAGTGGGAGAGGTGTTAGGTGAGGGTGAAGTTAGATAGATCAGGAGACCGCATTAGGGTAGATAAATATGGACAGACAAAAGTTAGAAGTTTATTTAGAAATTCCTCTGGACTGTAAGCCCTTTTGTCTGGGCGCCATACCCTGTGAGCACTATACTGATACTGGCTGTTAGCCCAGAGTATTTATTTCCAATAATATCACAGAATTTACTGACAGCTAAACAGAACCCATTAGGGCAATAAATTGGTTCCATGCAGAAAGCAGAGTTTTTAAATAGACTGTGCCAAGAGCAGCAGGAAATGATGATCCCTCCCCCCCCCCCCCCGCCCCTGCCCCCGCCCCCGCCCCCGCCCCCGCCAGACTGTGTGAGAGATTGGGCCAGAGAATCACAGTGAGGGGGATCACTGACAGAGGGGAATCAGCATTTCAGCTGCAGTGAAATAATGATTGATAAAGTTTGCACACCACTTACCTAGTTTTCTCATCCACATTTCAGTTTATATAGCACAGTATCAGGAGTGCATTTTAACAACATTATCTCTTTGCACATTGCATTTATTGGTATGTGCAGAAAATCATTTTGTTTCTGGATTTTATATTGTATGAATGCACTTCATTAATATTGTCTCTGCTAATTCCTCATTGTAAATGTATGCTGGAATCTGTTCCTCATGTAAGTTATAAAATGAAGCGTTCCAATACTGGTAACTGGAGGACATCAATGCCCCTCCACCCAGTCTAAACATCCACGTCACCCAGTCCTCTCCATCTTCTTTCTTTCCCCAATGTCATAATCACAATGTAATTGAAGTCCATTAAATGACACTTCTTCACAGTTCGTTAACATGGATACCATCAACAACATGACCCACACCTGCCCTCTCTGATTCTAGAATTACAATCTGAATTGTGTTTGTCAAGTATAATTCTCTGTTAACGTATCCATGCCACTTGTTTGTTGTAACCCTCCTTTCCTTAGGCACATTTTGCCATCAGATCATGGACAAAAGATGTTCTCTCAATGTTTTACAGATATTGCAATGACTGATCTGTAGTTACAGGATTTATATCTCTATTTATGAGCAGAGAAGCATGTTTATGTTCCATTAAACCTCTGGCATTACTTACATATCCAATACTGACTGAATGATTACACACAATCAATCTGCCATCTTCAACATTTCTTCCTTCAGTCACACTCACATATCACACCAAGAATGCATAAACGTTCAAAGTTATTTTGAACTTTAACAAAACAGTATTGAAGTCTAATCGGTTAACTGGAGCTATTTTTTTTAGATTACTTACAGTGTGGAAACAGGCCCTTTGGCCCAACAAGTCCACACCGCCCCACCCATACCCCTACGGGCAATTTAGCATGGCCAATTCAACTAACCCTGCACACTTTTGGACTGTGGGAGGAAACCGGAGCACCCGGAGGAAACCCACGCAGACACGGGGAGAACGTGCAAACTCCACACAGTCAGTCCCCTGAGGCAGGAATTGAACCCGGGTCTCTGGCGCTGTAAGGCAGCAGTGCTAACCACTGTGCCACCGTGCCACCCTATTGTTCAGCGCTTGTGATTATGTCAGTCTCCATGGATCCTAAGCATCACTAGAGAGTTTCTCTCTTCTATCAATAAGGTAATGTTTTCAGTGTTTTATCCGATAGTATGAGCGGGAGCATGATCCACATCAGTAACAGGGATCAGCAGCTCCAGAGAGAGGTGGAGGAGAGATCAGTCTGTGAGACCATTAGACTGGAATGGTTCAACAATGGGCAGGAGTTTATCCTATGGTCTGTACTGGCTTTCCCAGCCTTGCATATCATTAGCATATCGGATTGAAGATGTACTGCTGTTATTCAAGCTGGTTACTATCCTATTCTTGCTATAGTTGGTGTTCCTGGTAAGTCACTCAGTCTGTCGATTAAACTGAATTGATGCTGATGATATGTAAATTTTGGAAAAATGCAAGTCAACTTTTTCAGTTCCAACCAAAGATTCCATTCCTTAGAAATAATAACTAGCAAATTATTATTGACAGATTACTCCCCAATATGCGAGGATAAATCACACTGTTCTCAACCATCTTGATTCATTTTCTCCTGCAAAGTTTACATCTCCATATCCTCCCCACATGCCAATCCTGTCCAGAACAAATATTAAGACGTCCCAGTCTTCTCCTCAGCCTCAGTGCAACTCCTGAATAAACCATTGTTTGCGCCTTTGTTAATTCTGGATACATTTTTCAAGTCCCTTCTTACCATGTGTCCATTGCTAAATAATTGAACTTGAGATGTTTAACTTGTTCTCTGTACAGAATCTGAAAGATGGGAAGATGGTGTATGTTGGTCACGTCATTGGCTCGTAATTTAGATGCACAAAATAATAATCTGTTGATATCAGCTTGCCTGATGCCCATTAGAGAAGGCAGTGGGTCATACTTCACTGGTCAGGTCTCTGTTTAACTGCAAATTTACAGCAGTTTGACTTACTATTTACCGTCCTGTGGAACAGCTGAACCAGCCACTCAGTTCAAGGTCGGTATAACATGCTGGCCTGACCAGGGCTGCATACATACTGTGAGGGAAGAACAGAAGTGAAGGCAGCTCCCTTCTTTTGCCTATTTCCCATAATCCTACAGCTGATTTCCATTCAAGTAGGTGGCCATTCACTGTTTTCGGTGCATTCTTTGTGATTGGGTCTCTCCCCGAGAGTGATGTCCATCTCGATAGGCACCTCTGGTGCTGGCTTTATTGATGCTGACCTACAGATGTAAGGATGTTTTACATTCCACATCAGTGGCAATGGTTTGTAAATGAATGGTTTCCTTTGTCACATCAAGGAAATGGAGCCAGCTAGGTGTGGGAAAGGAATTATTGCGATCAAACCTGAGAGTGTAGTTGAGGCAGTATTTGGGGCATTGTGGACAGATTTTCTCTCCTTTATAAGGAGTGATCTCCTTACCACAGAGAGCGTTAAGAGGAGTTCCACCAGATTAATCCCTGGGACAATGGCATCATGAAGAGTGAGTAAAGTTTGATCTGGAGTGCGCTCAGAGAATAAGAGTTGATTGCATTGAACACTGAGCGGAATGGGCAATCACTAATTATATTCTAAAAAGTCAATGAGAAGGTGATAAATTCCATGTCTGCTGTTTCACTCAGGATGCATGATTCTGGATAGTTTAAGTGCCTCTGATGAAGTTAAGCCCACCCACCCCAACCTCCACTCCCTACGGTGATTGAGAGAGACAGAGAGGTCCAGGTTTGCAATAAACTCTCACCACATTAATACAGTGCAGTTGGTGTGTGATCCTGCACTGAATGTCATATTATACACCATCCTGACAGCAGTCACAATACCTTCATTCTAAAACAGTTAACTATTCCCACCAGCTTCTGACATTCATGAAGAACATGAATCCAACTTCTCAGAGATGCAAGTTGACTCCTTAAGGTTTAGAATATTAATCTATAAGACTCAGAAATTAAGCCAGTTAGCCTGTCGAATCTGCCCATCATTCAGTCATTGCTGATAGGTTTCTCAAATCCATTCTCCAGCCTTCTCTTCGCAATTCTTCATCCCCTGGATAATCAAGAACCTATCTAAATCCCTCTCAAATATACTTAATGACCTGGCCCGCACTGCCTTCTGTGGCACTAAATTTTAAAGATTCGACATTCTCTGGTTAAATACATTTCTCCTTATCACTGTTCTAAAAAGGTGTTCCCTTTCATCTGAGACTCTGCCCTCGAGCTCTCCTCAAATGGAAACATCTTACCAACATCAACTCTGTCCAGTTAATTCAGTACTCTGTGCTTCCATTACATTCCCTGTCATCCTTCTAAACTTTACCAAGGATAGACCCAGAGCCCACAAACATTCCTCCTACAATAAACTTTTCATTCCTATTACCATTCTCGTGAAAATATTCTGCACAAGCTCCAGGGCCACTGCATCTTTCCTGTTGATATGGGGCTCAAATTTTCATACATTACTCAAAATGTGGTCTGACCAGAGACGTGTACAACCTGTTTTATATTCAATTCCTCTCATAATAAATGCCATCAATAAGAAATGTCAATTGCCCTCCTGACTACTGCCTCAACCTGCAAGCTTACCTTGAGAGAACCCTGCACTAGAACTCCCAAGTCCCTTTCCACTTCAGGTTTCTGAATTTTCTCCCCATTTTAAAAAAGAATAGACCATGCCTCTATTCTTCATGCCAAAGTGCATGACCACACACGTTCCAATGTTGGAATGCATCTGCTAATCTTCTTCTTCAGCCTCTCCCCCTCCTCAATACGACCATCTGCTGATCTATGTATCTTCTGAAAACTTAGCCAGAGTACACTCAGTTCCATCGTCTAGATTGTTAATGTAACAAATAAAAAGTTACGATTCCAACACTGAGCCTTGTAGAACACCACTTGTCACCGATTGCCATCCTGAGAAGGTCTATTTTATCCCCATTCTCTGCTTTCTGCCAGGCAGACAAGCTTCCATTTATGCCGCTACCTTACCTCTAACACAACGGACCCTTATCATACTCAGTCATTTCCTGTGTGACACCTTGTCAAAGGCCTTCTTGAAATCCAGGTGGATAACAGCCATTGGCTGTGCTTGGTCAAGCCTGCTCATTTCCTCTTCAAATAATTCCAACAGATTTGTGACGCATGACCTCCCCTTGATGAAGTGATTTTGCCCAATTTTGCCAAACACTCCCAAGCATTCAGAAATCTCATCATTCACAACATATTCCAGGATCTTACCCACGACAGAAGTTAAGTTATTAACTGAGGATTTGTTTTGTATTTTTCCTCACTCACTTGTTACAATGGGGTGTCACCTTAGTGGGTTTTCAGTGCTCTGGGATCGTTCCTCACTCCAGTGATTCCTGAAAGATCACCACTATCCCCCCACACCTTCTTCAGCTATCTTCCTTATATCTCTGGGATGTAGTCCATCCGGTCCAGGATAGTTAACCACCTGCAGGCCATTCAGTTTTTTCTAGCACGCTCTCCATGGTGGTGGCCAGCATACTCAGCTGTGGCCCCTCATTATCTTGAATGTTAAGGTTTTACTCGTATCTTCCACCGTGAACTAATTTTTCAGTTCCTCGCCCTTTTCTTGTTCACCATACGACCTCTCCAGTATCATTTTCCAGCAGTCCAATGTCCACTTTTGCCTCTCTTTTGTACTTTATATATTGAAAGAAGCTCTTACAGGCTTCCTGTATATTATGGCTAGCTTACTTCCATATTTAATAATCTCTCTCCTTATTTTATTTCCTTTGCTGTCTGTTTTGTCTTTGTAATCTTCCCAATCCTCTGGTTTCCCACTGACCCTCGCCACATTATATGAATTCTCATTTGCTTCGATGCTGTCCCTGATTTCCCTAGTCAGCTATGATTGCCTCATCCTCCCTCTATCATGCCTCTTTTTCCTCAGCATAAATCTCTGGTGCATCCTGAATTACTCCAGAAATCTCCTGTCATTGCTGTTCCACTGTCTTTATTTCTGGACCTGTGTCCCAGTTAATTCTACCCAGCTCCTCCTTCATGCCTCTGTAATTGCCTTTATTCCGCTGTAATACCATTATCTCCGATTCCACCTGAAATTGCAGAGTATGTTTAATCATATTATGATCAGTGCCTCCTTTGATTTCGTTCATCCAAAACTCCCCTCGCCTAGTCTGCCTGCACAAGCTGCTACAAAAAGCCATGTCATAGACATTCTACAAAATTCCTTTTTCTGCAAACCACTATCAAACGGAATTCCCAGTCCACCTGCATAATGAAATCCCACGTGATCTCTGTAACTTTGCCTTTCCTACAGATCTTTCTATCTCCTGGTGTATCTTGCACCCCCGCTCCTGACTACTGTTTGGCGGCCTGTACATAACTCCAACTGCATTTTTTCACCTTTTTGATTCCCCAATTCTACAGACACAGATTCTACACCATCTGATTCACTTCATTTCTTCTAATTGATTCAATTCCATTTCTTCCTAATGAGACAAATCTGTCTCTCTGTCCACCTGCCTATCATTTCGACGGGATGAATATCCTTGAATAATCAGCTCTGAAACCTGATCCTCTTGCAGTGGTGTCACTGATTCCCCCCACGTCATACCTGCCAATTTGTGTATGCGTCACAAGTTCATTTACATTATTCCTTCTCCTGCTTGCATTCCGATATAAGAGTTCAATTCAGTATTTACCGTCCGTCTTCTCATTGTCATTTGCTTGTCCAGCCGTTGGTACCTACATGAACCCTGGCCACTGACTCATTCCCCTTTCACTCCAATTTCTTCTGCATCCCAGATGACATATCCCAAACCCAAGCACCAGGTAGGCAGCACAACCTTCAGGACTCTCAATCCTGGTCACAGACAATATTATCTATGCTTCTAACTATACTACCCGCAATTATCCATAATTGGGTATCACAGTGAAACAGCAATGCTGCCTCACAGTGATAGAGATTCGGGTTCATTTCCAATCTCTGCAAACTGTCTGTGTGGACTTCGTACATTCTTCCCGTGTCTGCATTGGGAGAAGTAGCTCTTTTCTCTCTCCACAGTATGTCTCTATGTTTGTTTCAGATTTCTACAATCTACATTTTTTTTTCTTTTATTTGATGGAGAAATGCTGCAAATGTGACAGCTTTTTGAAAAAGCAGCCGTGGTTCGCGGATTCCCCTGGGTGTTTAGGAATCTTGCCCGGCCGCTTGTCTGAGTGCATTGTCCTTGGATACTCATTCCATATCTTTTATTCCCTCAGTACATCGTCACTGCATGCAGCCTTTCCTTTGCCACCCCTTGGACTCCCCATACTCAATTGCCTGGCACTGGATACTCCCTTCGCAGGACTGTACACACAACGACAATAGGTAACTTCTCACCCGCTGGGGATGCTGGGTAAAGACCATGCCATTGAAAGGAACAGAATAACTAAAATCCAATTTAATAGCAAATCAGAGTAAACAGGTTGAATGACATCCATCAGTTCTGACATTTTGTAGTCTTCTGTTCATCCTCGTCAATCTGCAAATAAATCGTCTATATGTCTATCTTGTCAAACAGGTTTGTTAGAGGTGAGAGATATCAGATCTTCTAGCCATTGGACTGAGCCAGTGGGCTCCACCTTCCTGCTTAATGAGATCACACTTACGTTTTTATTATCACGTCTATCCACTATGAAGAAAAGGCCTTGCTGGAGTTGTGCTGAAAGGATATTTGAATTTTGGAGATGCTAGAATATGTCACGTGCGATTGAGATTAGGAATAGGAAGGTAGAACAGTTAAATACATGGCTAAAGAGCTGGTAGCACTTCTGATATGTTGATCATGGGGATTCCCGACTCGGTAAGATATACCAAGGAGGACAGGATGGACCTGAACTGGCAGCAATCTCTGATATGTGGATCATTGGGATTCCCGGGTTAGTAGGATATACACAAGAAAGAAGGGATGGGCCTGAACTGGCAGCAATCCCCAATATGTGGATCATTGGGATTCACGGGTCGGTAGGACCTACACAAGAAGTCCGGAATGGACCTGTACTGGCGACAATCTCCTGGCAGGCAGGTTTGCTATTGTCACTCAGGAGTGTTTTAACTAGTGTGGCTCTGGGGAGTGGGAACCAGAGCAGTCGGTCCACAATACAGTGACTGAGGAGGAATTGGGGACTAAAACCAGTGCACCTAAGACCAACAACAAAGAAGCAGAGGGCACTGAACACAATGGGACTGCCGACCTGAAGTGTTATTAGATTAATGTGAGGAATCTGGCAGGTAAGAACTTAGAGTGTGGATGAGTACATATAACTCCAATGTAAATATTACAGAGATTTAGTGAGAGAGGGACAAGAGAGCAATCAATCTAGTGGGTCCAACAATAGTTGCTGAATATGCAGTGAGTGGCTGGAGACAGCCGTTTAATGTGAAATAATTATCCAGCACTCTATCGAAATCGGAACATGTGTAATGTAATGTACAGATTGAAGTAAAAAAGAGGAGGAAAATGGAATTGTCTGTCCACAATATTTTCTGCTTTACTGATAGTCTTTTGTAATCTCCTTTCACCGGAAAATAGCAGCAGAAAATACTTCAGGGAATCTCAAACCAAATATCAGGTCAGTGTCTGATGTGTTTGGCTGAAGTGTATTTATTTCAATGCAAGTATTATTATGGGGAAACAGATGACTTTAGAGCCTGAACCCTACATGGGACTACGATGTTGCAAACATTATAGGGACTTAGTTGAGAAAGAGACAGGACTGGCTGCTCAACCTTCCAGGGTTTTGTTGTTTTAGATGAGATAGAGGGGAAGTTAAAAGAGGAGGAGGAATTGAATTGCTAATCTGCGAGGTTGTTACATCTGCACTTAGGATGTATTGGAGGGCTCATCTACTGAGGCAACATGAAGAGAGCTCAAGATATGATGGATGCATGTGTTAGGATTGTACTGTAGTCCCTCCAACAGCCACCGAGAGATTGAGGAACAAATATGTCGGTCGATTATGGAAACGTGTATTAAAAACAGAGTTGCCATAGTGAGTGACTTTCACATCCCCAATATTGACTGGGAATCGCTGAGAGCAAGAGGTTTAGACGGGGTAGAATTTCTTAAGTGCACCCAAGAAAGTTATTTGCAGCGATATGGGGCTTTTACAACTACAGTAGGGGCCATACTGGACCTCGTATTAGAAAATGAGTCTGTCCAGGTGACTGACCATTCAGTAGAAGATCATTTTTGAAACAGTGATCACAATGATAGCTACGATCATGGAATAAGTCAGGACCTTGAGGAAGTTAATAAATTGGCGGAAGGCAAATCCGCATCAGGCAGAAGCGAAGGGCTGTTAATTAGGAGGAGCTGCGATCAGGCAAAATCGCATTTTGCATGATGGAACTGTTTATTAAATCCTGATTTCACTATCGTCTGGTGAGTGTCCTCCCAACTGCTCGAATTTTAATCTATTTTGTTTGAACAGATATTTACAGGACACTGCATGTCAGAAAACAGGAAGAGATAATGGATGGTTGTGTACTGTGTTCTTCGCAGAACCAGCTTGTTTCTCCAGGCACTAAAAGTCTTTATTGTGGGTCAGAGACCTTCAGAATTAATATGGCACAGACGGAGGCAGTTTAGCCTCTCCTACATCCACAAGCTCTCCAACTGCACTATGCGAAAGCAAAGAGACTTATTGGAGATACAGAAAGAGAGAGAGAGAGACACACACAGGGAGAGAGAGAATGAAACAGAAAGAAAGAATGAGATGGGAGATCAACAGAGTGGATACAAAGTTTAGCGAATGACTGAGTGGGAGAAACGGGTGTGAGAAGAGAGTGAAGCTGGTTAGATCAGGACACACCATGAGGAAAATGACAGAAGATGGAAATTTATTTATACATTCCCCTGGACTGAAGGCCTTTGTCTGGTGCCATACCCTGTGAGCACTGTTCTGATATTGGCTGTCATCCCAGATCATTTATATCCAATAACATCACAGAGCTAGGTTGCTGACAGTTAAACGGAATCCAATAGACCAACCAGGGACAAGGAGGATTAACTTAAATCGACTGGGCGAACAGCAGCAGGAACTGACAAGCCCCGATATACAGTGTGTGGGACTGGACCAGAGAATCTAGGTGAAGGGAAACACTGACAAAGGGGAAATCAACATCTGAGCTGTGGGCCGAATAATGATTGATAAAGTTTGCACAGCACTTCGATGGTTTTGTAATTCATATTTCAATTTATATAGCTCAAGGTCATGAGTGTATTTTAACAATCTTATATGTTTGTACTTTCCATATTTTGTCCCTGTATTTTGTGTTGCATAAGCATATTGTATTACTGGGGAAGAAGGGACCTGTTCTGATGTTATGGTGTTCATCTGAACAATGCTGGGACCAGAGTCCTAACAAATCACATAACTAGGGCTGCGGTCAGATCTTTCAACAAATGTTTAGGTTTGGGTCGGCTTTCAGTTATCGGGGAAATTAGAAAATCGAATTCAAAGAGGAGGTAAGAGTGCAGAACGCAGGAGAGTTTATTAAAATCTCTACCACAGGCACAAATAGGACAGAGTGTATTGAAAGTGTAAACAATCAAACTTCAAGCACGCTGGGCAGACAAATCAAATAGAGAGGAGGCACGGTTTATACAGAACTGAGAGTGTTATATCTGAATGCATGCCGTATAAGAAATAAGGTAAATGATCTTGTAGCGCAGATTGAAATTGGCAGAGACGTGCTGAAAGGGGATCAGGATTGACAATATTCAAGGGTATGCATCCTACGAAAAGATAGGTTGGTGGTGGGGGGGGGGGGGGGGGCGGGGTAAGAATGAAAACAAATCAATCGTAAGAATCCTGGTCTCCTTGCTATCGGAAGAATGTTGTAAAACTTGAAAGTAATCAGAAAAGATTTACAAGGATTGGACTATTTGAGCTACAGGGAGCAGTTGAACAGGTTGTGGCTGTTTGCCCTGGAGTCGTGAGAGGCTGAGAGGTGACCTTTTAGCGGTTTAAAAAATCACAAGGGGCATGCATGGGATAAATAGACAAAGTATTTTCCCTGGGTTGGGGGTGAACTAGAGAGTATAGGTTTAGGTGGAGAAGGGAAAGATTTAAAAGGGGCCAAAGGAACAAGTGTTTTCATGCACAGGGTGGTGTGTGTATGGAAACAACTGTGGGAGGAAGTGGTGGACACTGGTCCCATTCCAATATTTAAAAGGCATCTGGATAGGTATGTAAATAGGAGGGGTATAGGCTAAGTGCTGGCAAATGGGATTAAATTAGGTTTGGTAACCTGATCGGCACGGATGAGTTTGACTGAAGGATCTGTTTCCATGCTGGATATCTCTCTGACTGTATAGCTTTTTGACCGTATGACATAAAGTAAGGTCAGATGGCACAAAATCAGTGTGGGTAGAATTGAGTATCCCCTAAGGTTGAATAAAGACACATAGATGGCGTTATGTTCATGATTCCAAAAAGTAGTCAGGAACTGCGGCACAATATACACCAGGAGATAGGAAAGATGCATAGAAAAGCCAAAGTACAGTAGTCATGGGAGATTTCAATGCACGGGGGGACTGGGAAAATCAGGTTGATAGTGGTTCACAAGAAAAATAATTTGTGGAGTATATTCGATAGGGCTTCTTGGAGCAGTTTGTGGTGGAGCCCACTCAGGAAAAGGGTTTAGTGCTGTGCAATGAGGCAGACTATTTAAGAGAACTTACGTGAAGGAACACGAAGGAAGCAGTAATCACAATATGATTCAATTTATTCTGCAATTTGAGAGAGAGAAGATAGAATCAGAAGTAATGGTATTTAAGCTGTATAAAGTCAACAACAGAGGCATGAGGCTTGAGTAGAATTGGCTGGAATGGGGTCTAGCATGAGAAACAGTAAAACAGCAATGGCAGGAGTATCTGGGAGTTAATTCAGGAGACACAACGGAGATTCTTCCCGAGAAAAAAGAATAATGTTACAGGGGAGGATGATACAACCATGTCTGACTATGTTAAAAATCAGACAACACCATGTTATAGTCCAACAGGTTTAATTGGAAGCACAATAGCTTTCGGAGTGAGCTCCTTCAACAGGTGTTTGTGTAGGAAGTCAGGGACAGAATAAAAGCAAAAAGAGCAAGCGTATAACGTGACGAAGGGCAGAGGAAAACCAGACGATTTGGAAGCTCACAAAGACCAACAAATGACACCAAAATAATAAGTATGGAAGGAGGAGATTAAATATGAGGGTAAGCTTGCCCGTTCAATCAAGGAAAATTGTAAGATTTTCTTTAGATATAAAAAGGGTAAAAGCGTAACAAAAGTGGACATTTGGCTGCTGGAAAATGGCACAGGACAGACAGTAGTGGGGAACAAAGAAATGGCAGAGGACACGAATAATTTCCCAATAGTTCAAGATTATGAAGGGACAAAGCTCAGTATGTCACCCATCGCCAAGGCAAACAGGGTAGAAAAGCTAAATGGGCTGAACATGGATAAATAACATGGATAAATCACCTGGACCAGAAGGACTACACCACGGAGTTCTAAGGGAGAAAGCTCAGTGGTAGTGGAGGAGTTAGTGGTGACCTTTCCGGAATCATTAGAATCAGGGAATGTCCCAGAGGACTGTAATAACGCCAATGTAAAATCCCTGTTTAAAAAGGGAATAAGGCCGAAGTCGGAAAATTACAGACCAAATAGTCTAACATCAGTGGTGGGTAAGATCCTGGAACTGATCGGAAGAATAAGATTTCTGAAAGTATGGAAGTGTATAGTAATATAGGCTAAAGTCAGCATGGTAACATCAAGGGAAGGTCATGCCTGACGCATCTGCTCGAACATTTTTAGAAAGTAACGAGCATCTTAGACCCAGGAACGCCAACGCATGTTATTACCCAGACCTCAAGAAGGCTTTTGACGAGTGCCACACAGAAGACTATTGATTAAGATAAGGGCCCATGGTGACAGAGGCAAAGTGCTCGCATGGAGAGAAGGTTGACTCTTTGCAAAAAGCATGTAGTGGGGAAAAAAATGGTCCTTCTTAGGATGGCAGCCGGTGACAAAATGTGTTGTGCAAGACTCAGTGTTGGGACAACTTTTCACCTTGTATATTAATGATCTAGAGGATGTAACGGAGGACATTCTGGCTAAGTTTGCAGACATTACAAAGATATGTAGAGGGACAGCTAACACTGAGGAGGCAGCAAAGCTGCAGAAGGATTTGGACAGGTGAGGAGATGGACAAAGCAGAGGCAGATGAAGTAAAACATGGACTAGTATGAGGTCATGCACCTTGGTACGAAGAATTTAGGCATGGACTATTAACTAAATGGGGAGAAAATTCAGAAGTTTGAAATGCAGAGAGACTTGGGAATACTAGTCCAGGCGTCTTTCAAGGTAAACTTGCAAGTCGAGTCATTAGTTAGGAAGTCAAGTACAATGAAGGGATTTATTTCGAGAGGAATTGAAGTTAAAAGCGGTGATGTACTTACAAGGTACTAAAAAGCTCTGGTCAGGTCTCATTTAGATTATTGTGTGTAATTTTGGGTCTTATATCTCAGCAGATATGTAATGGTCCTGGACTGTGTTCAGAGGAAGTTCACTGAAATGGTCACAGGAATGAAAAGCTTAACATATGGGGAACGTTTGAGGGCCTGGGTAGATACTCGATGGTGATTAGAAGGATGAGGGGGAATCTAATTCAAACTTACAGAATACTGAATGACCTGGACAGAGTGGGTTTTGGGAAATTGTGTCCATTGGTAGGAAAGACTAGGATCCGAGGCACAGACATAGACAACAGCGAAGACCTTTTAGAACAGAGATAACGAATAACTTCTTCAGCCAGAGCATTGTGAGTCTCTGGAATTCACTGCCACAGAAAACTGTGGAGGCGAGGTCATTGAGTATACTTAAGCCTGCATAGGTAGGTTCTCGATTGTAAAGAGGATCAAGGGTTATGGGGAGAATGGGTTTGAGAAATTTATCAGCTTCGATTGATGTTTGATCAGACTGGGTGGGCTGAATGGCCAAGTTTCTACTCCTATGTCTTCTGGTCATACGATCTTTAGCAATATTTGCTCTCCTCAATCCTCATTGTAGATTTATACTTGAATCTGATCTTCACATGATTTACAAAGAAAAAAGTTCGCATACTGATGACTGAGCAATATTATGTTCCCTCAATCTCGTCTCAGCTTCCATGTCCCTAATTCTGTCTGTTTTCTGTCTCCTCCCCAATGCCATCACCACATTGTAATTGAAGTCCAGTAAGTGGCACTTCATCACAGTTGATTGACATTAGTAAATCAACAGCATGACCCTCACCTGCCCTCTCTGACCCTGAGTAACAATCTGAATTGCATTTGTCAGGGACAATTCTCTGTTCACATATCCATTCCGTTTGTCTGTTATAACCCCATGTTGTCTTCGGCACATTTTCCTGTCAGATTATCGAATACAAACATTCTCTGAATGCTTTATTTATATTGTAATGACTGATCACTACTTGCAGGCTGTACGTTTCCAATTATAAACATAGAAACTCATTCATGTTTGGACAATCCTCTGTGATTATTCCCATATCCAATTCAGATTGAATGAAAACACACAATCAATCTACCATCTCCAACACTCCTTTCCTCAGTCACCCTCACATGTCCCACCCCGAATGTGTAACTTTCATACGTTATTTTGAAATTTAATAATAGCTGAATTGAATTGAAAGGGGTTAACCGGAGTTAATTGTTCAGCGACTATGATTAATGTCAGTCGCTGTGGATCTTAAATGTGTCACTGGAGAATTGGCCTCTTCTTCAAATAAGGACTGGGTTCGATGTGATATCCCATATTATGAGCAGGACCATCACCGACAGCAATAACAGGGATCAGCAGCTGAAGAGAGAGGGGAATGAGAGATCAGGATCTGAGAACAATATACTGGAATGTTCCAACAATGGATCAGAATCTGAAAACATTTGACTGGAATGTTCCAACAATGGACAGGAGATTATCCGAGAATCTTTATGACCTTTCTCAGCGTTGGATATCATTAGCATCACGGATTGAAGATATGCTTTGGATTACTTAAGGTGGTTACTATCCCATCCTCGCTATAGTTGGTGTTCCTATTAAGTCATTCTCTTTGTCTGATAACCCGGGCTAAACTGTGTTTCTGCTCATGTTAGGTAAATTTTGGAAAAGGGAAAATCAGTGTCTTCACTTCCAATCAAAAATTCCATTCCTGATAAACTCTATGAAGCAAATTACCATTTATAAATTGCTCACTGATATGCGAGGAGGAACCAGACTGTTCTCAAACTCCATAATCCGTCTAACCCTGCACAGATCTACATTTCCATATCCTGCCCACTCAACAATCTGGCCGCGTATCACAATTATGATATCCCGGTCTAATCGTCACCCTCTGTGCACCTTCTGAATAAACTTCTTTATTTGTGCCACTATGAAAAATGGATTCATGTGTTTCAAGTCCCTTCTAACCACATGTCCATGACAAGACAATTGTACTTGAGATGTTTAACTTGTTCTCTCCACAGAATCTGTCAGTGCGTGGTGCTCAAGTCATTGGCTCTTCATGTAGAGGCTCAGAATAATGATCTGTTGATGTCTCATAAAGTAAGTTGATGGAATTTAAATGAAACCATTATTATTTGTAATAAACAGAAGCCCATCTAATTGCGTCATGTCCTTTAGAGAAGGCAATGGGTTATCCTTCCTTGGTCAGGTCTCCGTGTAACTGCAAACCCACAGCAATGTGGTTTACTGTTTACTGTCCAGTGGAACAGCTGAACCAGCCACTCAGTTCAAGATAGGGATAACATGCTGGTCTGACCAGGGCCTCATATGTCTCGTGAAAAAGAACAAAAGTAAAGATAACTCCCTCCTACTTCCTGTTTCCCATATTGCTACTGCTCATTTCCATCAGGGAGGCGACTATTCCTTATTTTTATGTAATCCATCTCATTGAGTCTGTTCCCGAGAGTGATGTCCATCTTGATATGCACCTCTGGTGCTGGTTTTATTAACACTGACATATAGATGGAAGGCATTTGTAAATTTTGCATCAGTGGCAATATATAGAGAATGATGCTTTTTACGCCATAAGAAAGAAATGGAGACGGCAAAATGAGGGAAAGTAATTATTGGGATCATCCCTGAGAGTGTTGTTGAGGAAGTTTTTGGGGTATTGTCCACAGACTTTCTCTCCCTTATAAGGAATGATCTCCTTACCACAGACAGAGTGCAAAGGAGTTCCACCAAACTAATTCCTGGGATGATGGTACCATGAGGAATGAGTGAAGATTAATCTGTCGCACTGTGAGAGAATAAGATGGGATTGCATTGGACCTTCCGGGGGATGGACAATCTCACATGATGTTCTAAACAGACACTGATGCGGTGATAAATCCCACGGTTTCTTTCTTTACCATGTTTATGAATTTCTAGATACTTTTAGTACCTCTGAGAACATTCTCCCCATCCACACACACTCCCCATATCAATGAGAGAGCAGGAAATCCAGACACTGAACTAAAAACTCCACATATTAATACAGTGTATTTGGTGTGTGATCCTGCACTGAACGTAATGTTATCCACAATCCCAACATCAGCCACAATACCTTCATTCTAAAACAGTTAACTATTCCCACCAGCTCATGACCCCCACGGAGAACATGGGTCTGCCTTTTCGGAGATGGAAGATGTCTCCTTGAGACTTGACAGAAAACATCCCGCTTCCCTCCTCACTGCCAGCAAACCACATTAAAGTAGCACATGCTCCGGAGACAATGGAGCCACAATGAACATCATGATCTGCTCCTGTGATTTGTCATGTTGGAGCATCAGTGACATCCTCCTGTTCCTGTATGAGCCTTTGCGAGGCTGAATGGCCGCTTCCTGGTCCCATCTAACAGTTTCGAGAGACTGTTTGGGCTCGACCTGTTCCTGTTTAACAATTTGATGTGCTGACCCGACCCCTCCTCTTCCGATGTAACAGGTAGGAGTATCGAATGTACTGCGAGTCTTCCCATTCAGTAGTTTCGATGAGCTGAATGCTCGCTCATATTCGGGTGTAACCAGCTTGAGATGCTGAATGAGGTCCTTTTTTAACTCTGGAAATGTGCAGAGTCTGGTTGTGCTGTTACGTGAATGTTACCGACACGTTAACAGCACAAACTGGAATGCTGTCCGGGTCTTGCTGCACATGGACACAGAATGCTTCATGAGATGGGGGGGGGGGAATGTTCTGAACATTGTGTGATCTTCAGTGATCATCCCCATTTCTGACGTAATGATGAGGAAGGAAATTGATGACGCAGCTGAAGATGATTGTGTCGAGGAAGCTACCCTGAGGATCTCCTGTAGGGATGTCCCGGGACTGAAAGGATTGATGCCCACCAACCATGAACATCTTCCTCCGATCCCCAGTGGAGAGATTGTGACTGATTCCTATTACATTTAATTTATTCAACATTCCTTGATACCAGCTTGAGTCTTGCTATCAGAGTCTGTCAGTCTTACATGAGCTGCTGTGTTTACCTCTTTTGAACATGCAAAAAGGTTATTGTGCATGTTTGGCGAGTGTAACCTTCTCACAGAGGATAGTGAATGTCAGGAATTATCTGGTCTAGAGAGTTCGGGGCTCTAGATCACTGAAAGTATGTACAAAGGAGGTAGATGGGTTTTTGACCTGCCATAGAATTGAGGGATGTGAAGAACTGGGAAATAAAGCAGAGTTGATGACAACAGTGGATCATCCATAATCTTATACAATGGCACGGCAGGCCTGACCATCCGAATTACCATCCGATCCTGTTCCTTCAGTTCTCATACTCTGTAATTAGAAAGTTATTGGTTGTGATTTTCCCCGAACATTCCATTATTGGATGTTGCAGTTAGAGTGAGCAAATCATTTTCGGAGTCATCTCTGGGTGAGGTATGGGATTGTATTCACAGTGTATCTGGATCTGCACCTTGACCAACAAATGAAGCAAAGATTGCAGAGAGGAGACATTCTGGAAAGAGATCAGAGGCGTCTTTTGAGCACAGGCTGGGTTTTGAATTAACATTTTTCAACCCACGCCAAACGGTGTGTGACAATTGTGAGGGAGAGCAGGATATCCTGTATTACTGTGGACCAGGTATTTCGAGCAATTGGCCTCCATCTACTCCTGTGCAGGAGCTGTGAGGGGCTGAATGGAATATAGGAATATCGGATTGAAGAATAGGAGTCGACCATTAGGCACTTTGTCTTTGCTCTGCCACGCGCGAAAATCGTAGCTGATCTGATTGTAGTCTCAGCAGTACTTCTTCTGTACGTGCACCATTTTCCTGCATTCACTTGTCTATCAAATATTTAACGGACACAACTTTGAATAAATGTAAACATCCAGGTGCCACAAACTTCTGGGGAAGGAACTCCCACTTGAACAGCCCCTTTAGAATTTGTCATTCGTCCACCAATCAATGTTGCAGGGTCAGTGTTTCTTTTTGCAGTCACACTGCTCCACTGTTTACAACAAATTTCAAAGTTTAGTGATATGGCTAATGATATAAATGTCAGCCTGGCTCATCTTCTAGAAATATGTGAAACTCGCACGCACACATCTTAAGACAAAACAGAAAAATGAAAGCTTTCCAGAGTTTCGTAACAGTTGAACTTATAACAAGTGAATAGATGACAGACTGTCCCAAATGTTATTCGGTCCTCTGAAGTTATTAGATTAGATTCCATACAGTGTGGAAACAGGCCCTTCAGCCCAACAAGTCCACACCGACCCTCCAAAGATGAACCCACCCAGTGCCATTGCCCTCTGGCTAATGCACCAAACACTATGGGCAATTTAGCATGGCTAATTCACCTGACCTGCACATTTTTGGACCTGTGGGAGGAAACCAGAGCACCCAAAGGAAACCCACGCAGACACGGGGAGAAAATGCAAACTCCACACAGATAGGCGCCCGAGGCTGGAATCATACCCGAGACCCTGGTGCTGTGAGGCAGCAGTGCTAACCACTGAGCCACCATGCTGCCCATTCTGCTTTGACAAGTTACTTGTGATGTGATTTCTCCCCAGAATAGTTGGATTTAGCTGAATTCCCTTTGCTTCAGACGGTAGAGAGATTCCAATGAACATCTCATCAGGAATATTCCACGACTCATCAGGTAGAGGTGAGTCAGAGATTTACTGTTGCCAGTTGGAACAAAAGAATATAGAGGGATCAATCGGCTGCTGCTTCTCAGGCAGGGAACATTGTTCTCCCTCTCTGTGTTGAAACATGCAATCTTGTCAACTGAACACCAAACTGGGCCATGTGTGCTCGTCGTGAACATTCTCTGGAATGGATCAGAATGGCCGATAGGCAAGTGCATCATTGCTGTTGTTATACACAGTGCCTTTCATTAACAAACGAGAAAATTCCTGCTTTTTAATTTGATGATATTTTGGTATGCATATGCTTAATTTTTAAAAATCGTTTGATGTCTTCATAATATCAGTGCTAAAATCAATACATTTTCTTCTTAAAATTTATTCCATAGTTTTTGCCTCCCTGAGAAGAGAAAATGTGCATCTAGCTGATTTTTCTCAAAATCGTGTATGCTTCAAAAGGATTTCTCATCTAAGTCCAAAACTGATAACGTTTCAGAACAAAAGGCCTTCATTCCAGGAAAGTGTGAACAAAACATTGTTCATAAGCTTCTAAAACTTATTTTTAGGTTAAGGGATCAATACTGCACATAATGTGCCAAATGCGGTATTAACAATGCCTCGTACAGATGTAGACTCGAAAAATGTGATGTTGGAAAAGCACAACAGGCCAGGCACATCCAATGAACAGGAGACTCGATGTTTCGGGCACATTCCTGATGAAGGACGTATACCCGTGGCCCTGCTGTTAGTGCTGGTGTAGGTGGAGGGGGAGGGGGAATGGTAAGGTTCCGGAGGGAGTCAGTCCATAGTGTTGTATCCATGCAGGATTATTAGTGTTGGGAGTATAGTGGAGGGAGAGAGAGCACGCGGGGTGGGGGTGGGGTGGGAGGGTGCTGAATTCAATCGTGAGCGTAGTCGTGCGTGAGCCTTATTTGGAGATAGATTGTGAGCCTTGTTAGGGGGTAGTGAGTGTGAGGGAGCAGAGAGAATACGGTGACAATTAACCTGACAGGGTGGGGAGGATATTGATAATTGTCCTGGATGCTGGTCAGTTCTTCAGATCATGTCAGCGTCGAGATGACACTGCCCGAATGCCTTGTCCAAGTCTATCACTAATAATGCCACAGACCCTATCCCTCAGATGCCACAGAATCAGTTTTGGTGGATCTTACAAATAGGAAAGAGAACCACGCATTGGTGCATTATGTATCTAAATCAATGCCCTCGTGCAAACTCTGTGCAATGTATGCTCTGGAAATTAGAGATACAAATATTGTGGGTGCTGCAGTGTTATTGCATGATCTCAAATTGCATCTAAGCTGCATTAACTAAGTGACTGCTAATGTTATGAAAAATAAATTCCATAAGCGTGTAACAGGTTGGTTGAAGAGTACGTTGTGACTCATTAGTAACCTTGCTCTGAGGACTAGAGACGTTAATATTTTATATTTTACGCGGCGCCTGCATACAATATAGAACGTTTGAGCATGAAGTGGTGGACACACAATGGTTGTTAGAGTCATAGAATCATGGAGCCCTGCAGCATGAGTACAGGCCCTTTGGACCAAAGTGGTGAATGCCGACGAAAATGTCCATCCTGCTAATTCCATTTCCCTGCCCTTGTCCCTTATTCTTCTAAATCGTTCCTATCCGCGTATTTGTCTAAAAGCCTTTTGTGAACGTTGTTAATGTACGTGCCTCAACCAAACCGCTGTCTGCTAATTCCATATGTGTACCAATCTCTGCATAAAAACGTTGGTGCTCAGGATCCTTTTTATTCTTTCACCTCTAACCTGATGTCCTCTAGACCTTGATTCCCAAAACTGGCATAAAAAAATGAGTGCATTCACCTTATCCACGCATCTCATGATTTTCTGCTTTTCTATACGATTTCCCCTCAGTTTCTTACACTCAAAGGAAAATGTTCTGGCCGGTCCAAACTCTCCCTACAACTCAGACCATTGAGTACTGGAAACATCCTTGTACATTTCTTCTGTCCTCTTTCCAGTTTAATCACATCCTTCCTATGGCAAAGTGAACAAAACCGAACACAATACTCCAAGTGCATGCCTCACCAGCGTCCAGTCCAACTGCAATATAACTCGCCAACTTCTATACTCAATGCCCTGACTGATGAAGGCCAGTGTGCCAAAAGCATTTTTCACTGCCCTGTCTACGTTCAACTACATTCAGAGAACGACGGACCTCAGCTCCAAGGTCCCTCTGTTCCTCTACACTCCTTCAGGGTCTAACATTCACCACTAAACTCCAACCTGGATTTGACTTTCCAAAATGCAACACCCCACATATATCTATATTAATCTCCATTTGCCATTTCTTGGCCCACTTCCCCAGCTGATACAGGTCCTGCTGCAATTTCTGATAACCTTTCTCACTGTTCACAGTTTTGCCTGTTTTATTGTCATCAGCCTAATTATTAATCATGCCTTGCACATTCTCATCCAAATCATTGATATAGATAACAAACAGTAATAGGCCCAGCCCCGACCCCTGAGACACTCCAATAGTCACAGGCCTCAAGTCCAACCAGCATCCTTCCAGTATTAGCTTCTGCATTCTACCATCAAGCCAATTGAATATCCAATTTGCTAGATCCCCCTGGATTCCATGCCATCGAACCTTTCAGAGCAGTCTATCATGTGGAAGCTTATCAAAGGCCTTTCTGAAATCTAGATAGACTACGTCTACCACCCTACCCTCATCAACATTCCAGGTCCCTTCCTCAAAAGAACGCTAAAGAATTGTGAGCCAAGATATCCTATGCACAAGGCAGTGCTGACTGCTCCTTATGAAACAGTGTCTATTCAAATGCATGTATATGTTATCTCTCAGAACCTTCTCAAGGAAATTACATGTCACAGTTGTTAAGCTTACTGGTCTATAGTTCACATGTTCTTCATTGCAGCCCTTCTTGAACAAGGGCACAACGTTCACTAATCCTTTAGTCTTCCGGGACCTCCCCCGTGGCCAGTGATAATGCAAAAAGATCAGCCAGGACCCCTTCAATATCTTCGCTCGCCTCTTGCTATATTCTTTCATACACCTGGTCAGGACTATGAGATCTATAGAAATACTGTAATGACTGACACGTATGTCTATTTCTTTAATTAGAATCACCAAAAAAGGGCAAATGACTTAATGAAGGTTTACATAATAAATTAAAGATTATATTAATCATAAGAAGTGAGTTCAGAAGAATTTTAGACATTGTGGAAACCGGAGAATTCTCAGAAATTTGTTTGTGTGGAGTTTGCATATTCTCCCCGTGTCTGCGTGGGTTTCCTCCGAGTGCTCTGGTTTCCTCTCACAGTCCAAAGATTTACAGGTTAGGTGAAATGGACATGCGTATTTGCCCAAAGTGTTCAGGGATGTGTAGATTAGGTGCATCAGTCGCAAAATGTAGAATTGGATGGGAATGGGTCTGGGTGGTTACTCTTCGGAGGGGCAGGATGGACTTGTTGGGCCTAAGGGCCTTTACCACACTGTGGGCTTTTAATAATTGTGTGAAAGAAGAACACGAAGACTGCATAAATCTACAATCTATATTACAAAGAAAACAAAATAAAGGCAAGGTCAAATGTGGAATTTTGTAATCTGGAGAGGAGAGGTTATTGTGGAGAACAGGGAAATTGCCAAGAAAGTAACCAGTTACTTTGCATCTGTCATCACGGATGAAGATCCAGAAAATCGCTGAGAAATACCAAATGATCACATGGAACTTGTGGAACTAAAGACATAAAGTCAATTCATATCAGTAACAAGGTAGATGTTGAAGGCGAGCATAGTAGTATTGTAGCTGGATTGAGCATTGCTAAGTCTGATGAGCCAATTGTAATTCGTATCAAAATATTAGAAATAAATCAGCAATAGACGCATTAATTGTGTTGTCAATGACTTTTCTATTTCCCTGTACATTCTGCAGAGGCTGGAAGTTAGTAAATGTGTTCCAAGCATTGTAGATGGATGGGAGGGATTCAAGTAACTGCAAAGGGAAGATGAGATAGTGTGGAGAACTGCAGACCGATTAACTTGACATCTGTAGGGAAACTGATGGAATCTATTATATAGGATCAGATAATGGATATTTAGAAATTAACAGCAACATTGGAGAGGATCTTATACACTGACAGAGTCTGACAGAGTCTTCATCCTTGACAAACTTCAGAATGATATGAACTTGTTTATTGCAACATAGAAATGACATATTTCGATTTTCAGACGGCTGTTTTTTTTATCAGAACTCATGCAGTGATTTTATAAATAATGTGAATGGTAATTGGAGGAATATATAGAAGTGGAAAGTTAAAGTCATGTTCGCCTTCATTTAAGAGAATCAGAATATAGTCGGAAGGTCATGTTGAAGCAGTTTCACAGCTTGCTAATGAAACTGTATATAGAGTATTGAGTCCAGTGTTGGTGATCCAATCTGTGAAAGAATATACTGACAACGGAAGGTGTGCAATGGATATTCTCCAGATTAATCCCTCAGTTGGCGACATTGCCTGATGTGGAAACTCGGCCTGTGTTCTTTAGAGTTTTAAACAATGAGAGGTGATCATAGTGAAATTTCGAAAAGTCACTAAACATTTGACAAGGTGGAAATAAACAGGATTTTTCTCTGGTTGCCTACTCTACAGTTATGGCAAATAATGGCAGGTAAAAGATGGACCATTTCAGACTGCAATAAGAAGGCAATTCTTCATTTGAAGGGGACTGACCAACACAGCGACATGGAAACCTGTGTCAGGACACGATTAGGGAGAATCCCCAGATATTCTACTAGTACGTCAAGTGGAACAGAATAACCAGGGAACAGGTAGGACTCATTAGTGACTTGCCAACTTGCATCCAAGTCAACTTAGTGGTAGGAGACAGAAGGTCTGCTGGTAGAAGTCTGTTTGTTTGACTGGAGACCAGTATCTAATTGTGTACCACAGGGATCAGTGCTGTGTTCCAAATTATTTGTGGTTCGGAGATGCCAGTGTTGGACTGGCTTGCGCAAAATTTAAAAATTACAGAACACTAGATGATAGTCCAACAGTTTATTTGGAGGCAAGACCGTTCGAAAAGCATAATCACGTGATAAAGGAGCAGCGCTGCGAAAGCTAGTGCGGCCGAATAAAACTGTTGGATTATAACTTGGTGCTGTGTGATTTTTAACCTTATTTTTTGTAGTATTCATAAATGATGCAGCTGTGAATATGGAGGGGGTTGGGGTGAGTGTGATAAATCAGTTTGCGTTTGACACAAAGTTTGGCTGGTTGATTGGCAGTGAGGAGGAAGGCCTTATATTACAGGAAGGTACAGATGGAATGATCAAATGGGTGTATCAATGGCCGGGGAAGTTAACCCTGATAAATATGAGGTGATGTACTATGGAAGTACATGATGTACTATGGAAGAAGGAACCAGACGGGGGGGGGTGGGGACTCAATGAATAGCACCACCCTAGGAAGCTCAGAAGGTGCTTCTCCACATATCCCTGAATGTGATTAAACGGGTTAATGCACAAGTTGACAAAGCATAGCGACCATAAACATAGCCTTTATTCATGGAGGCACAGATTATAAGAGCTATGTGGAATTTTGATTAGATTAGATTACTTACAGTGTGGAAACAGGCCCTTCAGCCCAACAAGTCCACACCGCCCCGCCGAAGCGCGACCCACCCATACCCCTACATCTACCCCTTACCTAACATTACGGGCAATTTAGCATGGCCAATTCACCTGACCTGCACATCTTTGGAGCACCCGGAGGGGGCCCACGCAGACACGGGGAGAATGTGCAAACTCCACACAGTCACCCGCCTGAGGCGGAAATTGAACCCGGGTCTCTGGCGCTGTGAGGCAGCAGTGCTAACCACTGTGCCACTGTGCCGCCCATGGTTAGGCCAAATGGAATACTATGTACAGTTCTGGGAGTCACATTGCAGTAAGTATGTGATTGCACTGGAGAGGGTGCAGTGGAGATTCACCAGGATGTTCCCTTGGATGGAGTAGATCAGCTCGCGTTGTTTACTTTGAAGCAGAGAAGGCTGAGAGGGATGTGCTTCAGAAGGATAAGATTACCAGGGCCATGTACATGATGGATAGACAGCAGCTGTTCCTTTCAGTCAAAGGGCGAAGAACAAGGGAATATCATTTTAAAGTGAAGGGTTTGATGTTTAGTGAGGATTTGAAGATTGGTTTTCATCCAGAGGCTGTTGGGGTCAGGAATGCACTTCCTGAGAAGGCAGCTGACACAGGTAACCTCACAACCGTTAATAAACACATGGTCGTGCACTTGAAGTGCCATAACATACATGGTTTTGGGCCTCGTATCCGAAAGTGGGACGAATGTAGATCGTGCTGTATTTATGACAGTACAGAGCCACTGCTTCTGTGATGGTATGGGTTGGACCGTCAATCACTGAGCAGCATAAGACAGGAATTGATGAGTTTCTGAAGAATGTATTAACCAGGGTTATAAAAGTAAACTTTTCTCCATGAGCTAGAACAAGGAAAGCTAAAAGTGTCTACTGCCCTGTTCCCTTCCTGATGTTTCTGTGCAGTGTGTGGGAAAGCTCTGTCGTTGTTGTCACATGCTCGTAAACATTAGGAAGGCAGCATCTGTCTGGTTGAAAGGACTGTGTTTCCCGTTCCCTTTTCCAAAGCTCGTTGCCAGTGTTCTGACTGGGTTTATCCTTTAAGAACTCAGAACAATTTGATACAATTGAGTGTCTTGCTTGGCAGTTCCAGAGACCATTTCAGAATTTATCACATGCCTTTTTGTCAGGAGACACTTGTAGGACAGACGAGGAAGCAGGGGAGATTTACTTCCTGAAAGTACATTGGGGAAAGAAAAGATGTTTACAATGGACATTAGATTCAAGGACAATATTACTGGCAGCAGATTTTATGTCTCTATATTTTGTTAATTGTTTTTAAATTCCACCAGCTGCCAGAGCATTATCCTGGTCTGGATCAATAATCCAGTGACATTTCCATAACAGCACCATCTCCACATGGGGACCTATTGGAAACCACACTGAGCACATTATTTCTGTGCTGTTTGACAGCTCTGTCAAAAAGAACACCCACCACTGCGACTATCGCGACGGGACTGAGGGCGTGGTAAATGGTCAGACTGTTGTCACTCCCGTGTTATGGGACTAGATATAGTTGAGGAAATTTCCACGTGGCCAGGCAGATGTCAGAGTTGGAGCTGGATTGAAACAGCTTCCCCAGGGACACGGCTTGTTGTGCAGCACAAGTCTTTTTTCCTATTACAGGAATGGAGTCAGGACCCATTGTCTGTGTCGTATCTACTGTGTTCAGCTGTTTCTTCATGTCACGTACAGCGAATCAAATTGATCGAAGACTGGCATCTGTGATACTGTGGGCATCATGAGGAGGGTGAGGTGGATTATAGAACCAACACTTTTGGCTGACGATGGTGCAGATACTACATCCTTGTCTTTTACACTGATGTACACGGCTGGGGATATTTGTGGAGTCCACTCCTCCAGTAAGTTGTTTATAAGTCCATCGACATTGATGACGGGATGTGGAATGGCTGCAGAGTTTCGTTCTTATCTTTTTGTTTTGGGATTATTTCCCCCTCTCCACCAGATGGTAGGTCTGCTGTTTGTAATGTAACCAGTCAAGTGCGGTAGCTTTAATGGGTTGTCATCAGGTTTAGATACACATGATTCTGATTCTGGCATGTTCACCCAAACCCGTTCCTGAACCATCACTCGGCTTGATGATAATGGTAGACTGATGTATTATCTTTGGGGAAAAATTATGGATTGTGATTGAATGCAATTCTGCTGCGGCCGCTGCTGTGATCTACAGCATCACATGATAACCAGGTGTGAGCTGCAATATCTGAAAATCAATTCTACTGACTTTCCCCCAGTTCACACTGAGACCTGTTCACCTTTCAGCCCTGTACTCAGTGAGCTAACCTGGTTTCTGATGTGCGAACACATCCAGTTTCATAATCGCACTCTGATGAGGGTCTCACGTTGACGTCACGCCTCCAATTTGTTACATAACTCAGATACTTTAAAATGTTCATCTGAATCATTTTCTTTCCCATCATAACATCTACTGTGTTTGAAATGAATGTTTTTGCCTCTGTTTTTTTTCCCTGACCATGATTAAGACCTCTGTCGTGTCAGTGATGCCAGACTTATATCGTTTCAGAGACAATGAACTTGTGCACTTTCCATTTTTGCTCCGTTCCCAATGTACAGCGCTCTCTGCTGGACAGGGCGTTGGTGCAGATTCGACATACGTCTTTGGAAAATGTTCAATAACAGAAACTGCTGAAGAAACTAGGCAGGTCTGGCTGCATCTTGTGAAGAGAAAGCTGAGTTCATCTTTCGGGTCCAGTGACCCTTCGACAAAGCTCCCACTTTCTACAGCAATTTGTGCATTTTTATTTCCAGTATCCATAGTTATTTGTTTAATTGAAAATTTGTGCTGTGCCTATTCATTTCTGGAGAAACTCAGCAGGTCTGGCAGCATTTACAGAGACAGAGTAACAGAGTTAGCGTTTCAAGTCCAGTCTGACACTTCCTCAGAACTGAAAATGATTGGAAACTGGGCATTTTAGACCCTTGCCAGAGGTGGGGGGTAGGTGACAGCGAAAAGAGGGAGTACAGCAGATAAACAGGCTTTGAGCAGTGGTGAACGAGAAGGTGATATAAAATGAATTTAAATTAAGATGTGAATGGGTGAAAGGGGTTCTCTCTATTGAATGCAAGATAAAGAAGACACAACCACATAAGATCATAGGGAGGCCAGGAGGGAGAATGTTGAACATGTGGTATTATATAGGTCTGGGCAGAGATACCTTTTCATTGTAGAGATCATCACCTCCGTCAGACAAAGGAATTCAGGTGCTTGATGGCTTATTGGCACTAGTAAGATTTTCATGCTGCCTCAGTATTGTAACATAAAGAAGTAAACAAATAACAGTATGAAGTTTGGGCTGAGTATTGTTTACCTGTCACTTTTAACATTGATTCAAATTTGCAGTGCTGACCTTTAAATGGTTTTTCTTGAAGTTATTATCAAATGGAGTGTAGGAGGTTGAGGGGTGACATTATAGAAATTTACAAGATCAGGGGAGGCATGGATAGGGTGAAAATCCAAGGTCTTTTCCACAGGATAGGAAAATTAAATCATAGAGCCATAGGTTTATGGTGGAAGGGGGAAGATTTAAAAGGGAGGAAAAGGGAATTTATTTTACACAAAGGGTTATCTGGTTATGGAATGCGCTGCCAGAGGAAGACTGGCAGATGCAAGGGAACAGACAGGTAATTTACACCAGCATTTTACATCGTTCCTCACAGGTGAAGGTGCTGTAAATATTTTAATGGCATAAAGAAAATGATAATAGGAGGGAAGATCTAGAACTGTCTCTAACAAAAGGAACAAGGCATTTCTCAAACAGATAAGACCAAGGGTAAACAGGTCATCAGCAATTCATCGCTGGTTTTAGGAGAAGTGATCACAGATTGGCTGGTGACTCTGTGTGAAAGATTCCATAACTCTCTGGATTAAAGGAGTGACCCAGTGAAACTGGAGACCCTCCAATGTGGCGCCTGTCTTCAAGAAACGAGCGAGACTGAAAGCAGGAAACACTTAGCCTCACCATTATTGCTGAGACTCTGTGAGAGTCTGTTAGTATGGAAGGGACTGCAGGGCATATAGAAAAGATTCACAGAGAGTCAGCATGGTCATGTTATAGGAGAACTATATTTCGTCTGTAAAATAATGCAAAGGCTATCTGGAGATTCATTAGAATGTAACAAGCGGCCTTGAAAAATGGGGATTGGTAGACATAGAGTCATCGAGATGTACAGCATGAAAACAGACCCTTCAGTCCAACCTGTCCATGCCAACCAGATATCCAATCTATTCACACTTGCCAGCACCTGGCCCATATCCCTCCAAACTCTTCCTATTCATATACCCATCCAAATGCCTCTTAAATGTTGCAATTGTTCCAGCCTCCACCACTACCTCTGGCAACTCACTTCATACATGTACCACCGTCTGCATGAAAAAGTTGCACCTTAGGTCTCTTTTATATCTTTCCCTCTCACCCTAAACCTATGGCCTCTAGTTCCGGACTCCACGACCCCAGGGAAAAGAGTTTGTCGATTTATCCTATCCATGACCCTCATAATGTTGTAAACCCCTCAGCCTCTGACGCTCCAGGGAAAACAACACCAGCCTGTTCAGCCTCTCCTTACAGTTCAAATCCTCCAACTCTGGCAAAATCCTTACAAATCTTTCCTGAACCATTTCAAGTCTCACAAAATCTTCCCAATCGGAAGGAGACGAGAATTGCACGCAATATTCCAAGAGTGGCCTATCCAATGTCCTGCACAGCCGCAACATGACCTCCCAACTCCTGTACTCAATACTCTGACCATTAAAGGAAAGGAAATGAAACGCCTTCTTCACTATCCTATCTACCTGCGACTCCACTTTCAAGGAGCTATGAACCTGCACTCCAAGATCTCTTTGTTCAGCAACACTCCCTAGGACGTTACCTTTAAGTGTATAAGTCCTGCTAAGATTTGCTTTCCCAAACTGCAGCACCTCGCATTTATCTGAATTAAACTCCATCTGCCACTTCTCAGTCCATTGGCCCATCTGGTCCAGATCCTGTTGGAAACTGAGGAAACCCTCTTTGCTGTCCACGACACCTGCAATTTTGGTGTCATTTGCAAACTTACTAACTGTATCTCATATGCTCGCATCCCAATCATTTATGTAAATGACGAAAAGTAAAGGACCCAGCACTGATCCTTGTGGCACTCCACTGGTCACAGGTCTCAAATCTGAAAAACAACCCTCCACAACCACCCTATGTCTTCTTCCTTTGAACCAGTTCTCTATCCAAATGGCGAGTACTCCCTGTATTCCGTGAGAGCTAACCTTGATAATCAGTCTCCCATGGGGAACCTTGTCACTATCCAACCCCCAGAACCCTGTGAGGAACACCACCCCTGTTCATGACTCCACCCCCATTCCCCCCACCACCACACCCACTCCAGTTATACGCTCCGACCCCTCTCCCATCTTCACCCTCACACCGGGTACCAGCTCCCAGCCCTGCCGAGTTTTCGCTATCCTTCCAGATCAGCCCCTCACGGAGGATGAAAGATCAGTCCACGGCAAAGGACTCACTTATATCACCCTCCGCGCAAGCATCAATGAATTTAATACATGCCGTATCGTCAAACACTTCTTCTGCCACCTCCGTGCTCACTTTTATAATCAGGACCCCTGCCCACCTTCCTAGGACCCCTTCACCTACCTCCAACACGCTCCTTCCACCTGGACACCCCGTGCCAGCCTACTACCCGTCCTCGACCTCTTCATTCCCATTTGCCACTGGGATGTTAACCGCCTCAGCCTGTCTACCCCCTCCCCATTGCAAACTCTCGCCCTCACAACGCGCAGCCCTCCACTCCCACTGCTCCAATCCCGACATCACCAGTAAGACAGCAAAGTGGGTGCAGTGATAGTCTGGCGCACTTACCTCTATACCGCTGAAGCCAGATGCCATATCGAAGACACCTTTTCCTACCATCCCCTCGACCATGACCACACCCTATCATTAAACCGTCATCTCCCAGACCATACAGAACCTCGTCACCTCAGGAGATCTCTCACCCACAGCTTTGGACCTCATAGTCCAGGAACCCCGCACTGCCCGATTCTACCTCCTTCCAATGATCCATAAGCCTGACCGCCCGGGCCAACACATTGTCTCAACATGCTCCTGCCCCACTGAACACATCTCTACCTACATCGACACTTTCCTATCCCCCCTAGTGCAGGAACTCCCCACATCCGTTCTAGACACCACCCACGCCCCCCCCCCCACTTCCTCTAAGACTTCCCTTTCCCCAGCCCCCAACGCCTCATCTTCACCATGGATATTAAATCCCTCTACACCTCCATCCGCCATGACCATGACCTCCAAGCCCTCCGTTTCTTCCTCTCCCGATGTTCCTAACAACACCCTTCCACCGACACTCTCAGTCGTTTGGCTGAACTACTCCTCACCCTCAACAATTTCTCCTTTGAATCCTCCCACTTCCTCCAAACCAAAGGGGTAGCCATGGGCACCCGTATGGGCCACAGCTATGCCTGTCTCTGTTGGCTATGTAGAAAGGTCCATCTTCCACATTTACACGAGCATCACTCCCCACTTTTTCCTCCGCTATATTGATGACTGCATTGGTGCCACCTCGTGCTCCCACAAGGAGATTGAGTAATTCGTCAACTTCACCAATATATTCCATCCTGCCCTTCAGTTTGCCTGGAGCACCTCTGACACCTCCCTCCCCTTCCTAGACCACTCTATCTCCATTAGTGATAACCGACTTGACACTGACATTGTTTACAAACCCAACAACTCCTGCAGCTACCTGGATTATACCTCTTCCCATCCTACCTCCTTCAAAAATTCAATCCCGTACTCCCAATGCCTCCGCCTCTGCCGTATCTGTTCCCGTGATGACTAGTTCCACCACAGAACACACCAGATAGCCTCCTTCTTTAGAGACCGCAATTTCCCTTCCCACGTGGTTAAAGATGCCCTCCAACGCATCTCATCCACATCTCGCATCTCCGCCCTCAGACTTCACCCCTCCAACCGTAACAATGACAGAACTCCCCTGGTGCTCACCTTCCACCCTACCAACCTTCGCATAAACCAAATCATCCACCGACATTTCCGCCACCTCCAAACAGACCCCACCACCAGGGATGTATTTCTCTCTCCACCCCTTTTCGCCTTCTGCAAAGACCATTCCCTCCGTGACTACCTGGTCAGGTCCACGCCCCCCTACAACCCAACCTCCCATTCTGGCACCTTCCCTAGCCACTGCAGGAATTGCAAAACCTGCGCCCACACCTCCTCCCTCACCTCCAGCCAAGGTCCCAAAGGAGCCTTCCACATCCATTAAATTTTTAAAAGAACACCCACTAATATTATTTATTGTATCCGTTGGTCCCGATGCGGTCTCCTCTACATTGGGGAGACTGGACGCTTCCTAGCAGAGCGCTTTAGGGATCTTCTCTGGAACACCCCCACTAATCCACCACACCACCCTGAAGCCCAACATTTCAACTCTCTCTCCCACTCAGCCGAGGACATGGAGGTACTGGGCCTCCTACACCACTGCTCTCTCACCACCCGATGCCTGGAGGAAGAAGATCTAATCTTCTGCCTCGGAACACTTCAACCCCAGGGCATCAATGTGGACTTCACCAGTTTCCTCATTTCCCCTTCCCCCCTCACCCCAGCTCCAAACTTCCAGCTCAGCACTGTCCCCATGACTTGTCCCACCTGCCAATCTTTCTTTCCACCTATCCAGTCCAACCTCCTCTCTGACCTATCACCATCATCCCCGCCCAAATTCACACATTGTACTCTTTTCTACCTTACCCCACCCTCCGACCTGACCTATCACATCCATCCCCACCCCATTCACCTATTTTACCCAATACTAAATTTCTCCCCACCCCCATCCTCCTCTCATTTATCTCTCCACCCTGCAGGCACTCTGCCTCTACTCTTGATGAAGGGCTTTTGCCCGAAACGTCGATTTTCCTGTACCTCGGATGCGGCCTGAACTGCTGTGCTTTTCCAGCACCACGCTAATCTAAAATCTGGGTTCCAGCATCTGCAGCCCTTGTTTGAACCTTGCTGATCGCCTTATTGATGTCCATATAGATCACATCTCCAGCTCTGCCCCCATCAATCTTCCTTGTTACCGTCAAAATTGATCTATCTCCAATTTAGAACTTCAACTTTTAGATCTGGTCTACCCTTCTCCATCACTATTTTAAAACGAATGGAATTATGGTCGCTGGCCCCAAAGTGCTCTCCCACTGACACCTCAGTCACCTGTCCTGCCTTATTTCCCAAGAGTAGGTCAAGGTTTGCACCTTCTGTCATAGTTACATCCACATACTGAATCATTAACTTGTCTTGTACACACGGAAGAAATTCCTCTCTATCTAAACCTTTAACACTATGTCAGTCCCAGTCTTTGTTTGGAAAGTTTAAAGTCCCCTACCATGGCTAT
The DNA here is from genome assembly GCF_047496795.1 of Chiloscyllium punctatum. Lineage (NCBI taxonomy): Eukaryota > Metazoa > Chordata > Chondrichthyes > Orectolobiformes > Hemiscylliidae > Chiloscyllium > Chiloscyllium punctatum. The sequence goes on along the minus strand of NC_092759.1, from coordinate 32,686,667 downwards.
CCTATTATTCTTAGATAGCTGAGATCTCCTTACAAGTTTGTTTCTCAATTTCCCTCTGACTGTTAGGGGATCTATAATACAGTTCCAATAAGGTGATCATCCCTTTCTTTTTTTCAAATAACATCCCTGGATGTATTTCCAGGAATATCCTCCCTCAGCAAAACTGCAATGGTATCCCTTATTAAAAATGCACCTCCCCCTCCTCTCTTGCCTCCATTTGCATCGTTCCTGTATCATTTGTATCCTGGAACATTAAGCTGTCAGTCCTGCCCATTCCTGAGCCATGCTTCTGTTATTGCTATGATATCCAAGTCCAATGTTCCTAACCATGCCCTCAGTTCATCTGACTTTCCTGTTAGGACCCTTGCATTGAAGTAAATGCAGTTTAATTTGTTAGTCCTACCTTGTCCCTGCCTGCCCTGACATTCTGACTCGCTTCTGTTCTCAACTGTACCAGTCTCAGATCGATCTCGTTCCTCACTATCTCCCTGGGTCCCAAACCCCCCTCCCCCCCACACACTACTTTAAATCCTCCCGAGCAGTTCTAGCAAATGTCCATGCTAGTATATTCGTCCCCTTCCAATTTCGATGCAAACAGTCCTTCTCGTACAGGTCACTTCTACCCCAAAAGAGATTCCAATGATCCAAAAATATGAATCCTTCTCCCATACACCAGCTCCTCAGCCATGCATTCATCTGCTCTATCCTCCTATTCCTGCCCTCACTCGCTCGTATCACTGGGAATAATCCAGATATTACTACCCTTGAGGACCTCCTTTTTAAATTTCTGCCTAACTCTCTGTAATCTCCCTTCAGAATCTCAATCTTTTCCCTTCCTATATCGTTGGTTCCAATGTGGTAATGACCTCTTGGTAGCCCCTCACCCCCGTGAGAACATTCTGCACCCTCTCTGAGACATCCTTGATCCAGGCACCAGGGAAATAACACACCATTTTGCTTTTTTCTCTGCTGGCCACAGAAACGTCTGTCTGTACCTCGGACCACAGAATCCCCAAACACAATTGACCTCTTGGAAGCAAACGTACCACTCGTTGCATTGCAGCCAGTCTCAGAAAATTGCAACCAGAAAATTGGCTGTCCGTGCTACGTTCCCCTGAGAATCCATCACCCGCTACATTTTCCAAAACAGCATACCTGTTTGAAATGTGTATATCCACAAAAGGTGCCTACCTCTCTTACCCTTCCTGGAGATAATCCATCTATGTGACTGTATCTGAGACTTTCCCCCCTACCTATAACTGTCATCCATCACATCCTATTGCTGTTGCAAATTCCTCATCGCTTCTATCTGTCTCTCCAACCGATCCACTTGATCTGGTAAGATTCGAATCCAACAGCATTTAAGGCAGATATAATTCGCTGTAACCCTTAAACTCCCTTTAAACTCTCTTTAAACATGATGCTTTCCATAGATTTTCCACAAGATATCACAAAATAAAGATTCTTACACAAGACAGAAGCTCATAGTATGACGGATAATGCATTAGCATCGAATGACAATTGGGAAACACATAGAAATCGGAGACTCAGGCTTCATTGGTCATTATGAAAAAAAAACAGTATCTACTGGAGTACCACAAATATCAGTCCGATGGCAAGAGCTACTTATAATCTATACTGATAGCCTGACGGCAGGAGCTGAGTGCAATATACATCCGAGTTTGTGGATGACACTGACAACCAAAAGGCAGGCTATTATTTAATGGAGAGGACTCCCAAAAAAGGAGCAGTACAACGGATTGGACTGTTCCTGTATATGAAACGTAACGGCAGCACACTGATGCAGAAATGTTGGTTCATTAGACTGGTTCCTGGGATGAAAGGGTAAAATTATTGAATAAATCAAAAATGCTGAGGCGATTCTTCATTGTGGTTTAAATGAATGAGGGTGGCATTTATGAAGCAGACAAGACAAGATGGGGCTTGACAATGTAAGTGTTCAGAATGTGATTCCACACCAGGGCAGAGTCTGGAACTCAGGGATGTAGATGCAGAAAAAGCAATATCGATTTCAAACGGAGACATAAAGAAATGTCTTCTTTCAGAAGGTAGTGAATGGCTGGAATTTCCTAACCCAGAGGTTTGTGGAAGCTGGGTCACTGAATGTATTTACAGACGGGGTTGATTGGTTTGTGACATTTCAGCGTGTTAACAATGCAAATGGTGAGCAGGAAAGTGGAGTTGAGCCGTGGAGTAGATCAGCCAGAGAAGGTTTGAGGGGCCAAATAGCCTGCTCCTGTTCCTATTTCTTACGTTCTTATTTATGATTTTGGAAAATAACTGGTTATTTTCATGATGTAAAATGTTGCATTCAAGGAGAGCAGATGATTTGTCTGAGTTGACCTTGTATGATGTATGGGGGCTTTATTCACTGAGAATCTGGGTCTGTAACATGACCCACATCTGGAGCAGAAGTTACAGAGAGGGGAAGCCTGGAAACAGGGATGGGTGGTGGGGGGTGTCACTTCCTGACGCAGCCTGGAATTTCCAAGTACATTTCCCTTACTGCACCAAACCATCTGAGTGGCCACAGTCTGCTCCTGTACTGCAGGATCAAAGGGCTGAATGGAACATCAGAACATAGGGCTGACGGACATGACTGGGCCATTCGGCCCTTTGACACTATTCCACCAGTCAATAAGGACATGGCTCATCCCATTGCGTTCCCAGCTGCACATTCGTCTCATTGCACCATTATCCCTGATTCACCTATCTATGGAAAATCAGACAATGTCAGCCTCGATATATTATAAAGATTCAGTCGTCCCAAACTTCTCGGAAAGAGAATTCCCACTGGAATGAATTCCCACTTTGTGAATTTCTTTTCACTCCAGTTATGACTGAGGTTGGAGGATGTCACTGTTTCAATTTCTAGTCCCACTCCTTCACTTCTCACAACAAATTTTAAATGTAACCAGGTTGGTGATATAGCCGAAGATAAAGGTTTAAGACTGGGTCAGGTTCAATTATCAGAACAAGTCAGTTAGATTTCGTTAGTCAGCTACAAGTAATTAATAGAACTAACTGAGGATTATGATGGATATGTGGTCAGCACTGCTGCCTCACATCACCAAGGGCCTGGGTTCAATTCCAAACTGAGGTGAATTTGAACATTCTCCACGTATTTGTATTGATTCCCTCCCATGCTCCAGTTTCCTCCCAGAGTACAAAGGTGGCAGCTCAGAGTGGATTAGCTATGCTATATTGCCCTTTGTTAAGAAAGCGTCCTCTTCATGGTAACCTTTGTCCATGTGGGGAATTGACCCCACGCTGCTGGCCTCCCTCTGCATCACAAACCAGCCGTCCAGCCAACTAAGTGGGAGATGTGTAATTGTTACAGACAGAAACAGTGACAGATAAAGTGAAAAATAAACTTCATAACAAAGAAAGTGGTACATTTCAAATAACGTTCAAGATAACAGTTGAGGATAAAAAGTTCTTTACTAGAAATTTTATTTCAGAACGGGACAAGTGCTTAGAAGCGGTTTTTGGATGAATACTATACAGTGAGACAGAGTGAAATAGCCAGAATTAATAATTGTGATTGGATATAAAATAAGTAACTATGTAGAGAGAGAGAGAGAGCGAGAGATGAAAAATCGTCGTGTTAATTCCGCTTATCTGCCATGCGCAGGATCGCTCCAAACTGAGAAAGTTCAACAGTGTGCCCATTGACCTTTGAAAGATGGGACAAATGCCAGTGATCATGGAGTATCCAGTGGCCTCAGTGCAATGTTGAGTCCCTCCAGCCATGATGGGTTGAAGAAACTGGCTGATATTGAGTGAGAGGAATGCTATGAGATTGAGTGGGTAGTTAATGAGGTGAGTTCGATAAGATAGCACCAAGAAACTAGCTCAGCCTCGTACGGACAATCCCTCTGTCACAATTAATAAAATTGTCACTGAAGCAAATTATTGTTAGATGCAGCCCAATGAAACGAAGACTCTTCTGACCCCACACCCAGTTACAATGTTGCAGAGCAAATGCTCATCCAAAACTCTCCATCATCTGTACTTACACCAATATCCCCTTCAGCTATCATTCCTGGGAATACTGGCTTATGTTGCTGTCGAAATGTCTACATTTCAGCATTCTGAAATATATGACCTTACATGAAATTGTCCCTAAAACTCCCTTTGTTTTCTTTCTCCAAAATCCTTTTGGTTGTTGGTAGCTAAACTGATTTCCTCGCCATCTCTCTCTGGCAGGGGCTAGGGAATACGGACTAGGCAATAAGGACTCTGTATCAGAGTGATAATGTAACCAGGCGGTTAATTCAGAGGAAAGGGCTGTGCTTCCCAAGCAGTGTTTAAAATCCTACCACAGCCGATGTCAGACCTTAAATTCGAATGGCAAAAATTGGAATGAAACCTAATTTCACTCATGGAAACCAGAAACCGTCAGGATTTATTTTTATTGTTTCACTGATAGTCTTTGGTGAAGAAACTTAACATTATTGCCCAGTCTGAACTCAGTGTGACTTCAGATCCACAACAAAATTGTTGGCTCCATTTTATCTTGACAAGTGGCCGTGTGGTCAAGGACAATTAGTGATGGACAACAAATGCTGCCTTTGCCCATGATGCTGGCATCCCGTGAAACAAAAGCATTAAAGGTGAAATAAACCAAGGAATGGTGGGTGCTAGAGATCGAAAATAAAACTCTCCGGCGACTGAAAGTGTTGGAGAATCTCAGCAGGTATGGCAGCCTCTGTCAGGAGAAACACAGATAACGGTTGGAGTCAAGTGACCCTGCTTCACGACTGAAAGCAAACTGGGAATAATATTATTTATCCTGGAATCGCGGATTTTTGGGTTGGAAAGAGAGTGGGAGCTCGGTTTAAATAGAATGGAGAGAGAAATGGCCAGAAAAAGAGAGGAAAATAAATGAAAATTGAGCAAAGGGATTGCTGATGATGAACTGAAAGGAAAACCAAATGGCAAGTTATTCTCACATTTCCCCATTTCCCATATCCCTGAATATCACGCCCTTTTAGATATGTCCCTGTTTATAGTGAATTAGGTTCCCTCTATCTCTCTTCTCTGAGTGTGATAATCAAATCCGTTGGCAAAACTGTTTCTGCCCTTATAGTTGCTGAGATACAGAGAAAGGTAATATTACACTGTCAAATGCTTCTTTGGAGAGAGAAACTGTTACTGTGGGACTGTGCGGGGATGCAACGGCTTTCTCAGCCAGGAAGAGAGGAGAAACTCAGGAGTGGGAACAGATTTCAACGCTGAACGTGTGCACCATGCGTGTGGGAAATTGACTTGTTCCTGTCATTGGAAAATCAGTGGAGTTTCTGTGGATGCTTTTCTCAGGTTTGTATTGTCAGCTGCTGGATCGGGTAACCCCACTCGTTTCATTGCATGTGCAGAGAGTTTGGTCCCATGGTAAACAAATGGACATGAGACTGCACAGAAGGGAAGCTCTATAAATAGGGTGGAGCAGGACAGTGCACTGTCTTCCCTGGGATTTTCCGAAATTTTGTCTCAGCTGGACTAGGTGTAAGGTATGAAACCAGTTTGTTTCAAAATTGAGGTGGTCACTGAGCTGTGTCCCCTTCTTCAGTGTACCATTTAGGCTCACACCAGTGACAGGACTGTGCTGATACTCACAATAAATTTAACTGGATTAATTCTGGAACTTTCCAGGCAGGAGTGAGTAACATATCCATCATCACCGAAGTGCAGTGGTCCGATGTACTCACTGGCTGACAGAAGTCACCTGTCCGCTGAGTGTAATATATTGAGACCATCTCCCTCAGGAAGCTACAGAAACAAACTTCGAGAATCGCTAGGAAATGAGTGACTGGTTAAAATGAGGAACAGCAGGAAATTAGAATTAATAAAAGGTGTGTCTTGGAAAATCTCATTGAATTGAAGGTCGGTATGTTGCTACATCAGATAAGCTACATCCCAGAGTAGTGAGGAGGTGGCACTAGAGCAAATAAAAGAATTACAGATTATTCTTCAAAGCTGATTTGTTTCTGGAAAGGATCCTGCAGACTGGAAAGCAGCTATTGAAAACCTAAGTATTTAAAATACGACGGAGGTGTCAAACTAAGTTGTAGTTATCTTGGTATCAGCTGTGAGAAAAGAAATTGGAACCTTTTGTGAGGAATGTGAGAACTAGACACTTGGAAAATAATGGCATAATTTGGTAGAGTCAATCTAAATTCAGGAAATGGAAATGATCTTTGATAAACCTGCTGGATTTTGTGGAGGTTGTACGTTGTGATATCGACAATTGAGAATCAATGGAATCGGAGTATTTGTATTTTCAGCAGACGTTGACATAGTTGAATACAGTGAGTAGAGAATGTTCGCACCCTTGAGTAGGTAGAGGTGGAATACACTGAATGTCTTAAAAGTTGGATAATCGAGAGAATGAAGAGAGTTGTGTTTTTATCTAGAGTGAAGACTTCTGGGTATCAGAAGGATCAGAAGAAATAAAATGTTTCAGATAGGAACAACAAATATCATCATTCACATTTATGTTCATTAAATAGTGAGAGGTTGGGAAGTGCTGTTGTTGAAACAGACCTGGATGTACTTGGTCATAAATGACTGACAGAATGTTTAATCAGCAAGACGTAAATGATATGTGGCTCTTCTTGCAAAAAAGATTAAAGTACCTGAGTAAAGGTATCTTTCCCAATGGTATTGTTATGTTTAGAGACTATTTAGGGTATTGTGTACGGGTTGGAAATGCTTTATAAATAATTATCTCGTGAGCGATGCAGTCCGAAGGGATTTCACCAGACTAAACCCTGGCATGATGTTACCATGAGGAGAAAGTGAAGAAGCTTGTGTGTAATATATAGCACTGTTAGGGAATAAGAAGTTGAAACTTGATGGTTCTGGTTGGACACTCTTTATGTCCCAAGCAACTGAAGAGGTTGAAGATTCCTTCTTTCTCATTGGATGCTTGTTTCCCGGTAGTTTCCATGCCTCTACAGAGACCCATGTCTATTGACAAAGAAGTACAGACTCTGAATGAACTTTACTGTACAGTTGCTGTGTGACCCTGCACTGAATGCCTCATTGTCAGCAGCTGCAATACCTTCATTCTGAAACAGTTGGCCATTCCGCACCAGTTTCTGACCTCCATAGAGACCATGGGTCTAACTTCTTGGAATGCACAACACGTTGGTGAATGGGTAAAAATGTTGTCTTCATTCTCACTGCCAGAAAACCATTTTAAAATAACACATATGCACTATGAGCAATTTAGCAATGTGGAACAGGTTAGAGCAGTCTATCTGTGCAGCCAATGCACTATTTGTTTGTGATATTGGAGCATCTTTGACACCTTCCTCTTCCTGTGTCAGTGACCAAAGAAGCTGAATGACCACTTCCTGTAGCTTTGTAAATGGCTCCAGATTTGAAATGGTCTTTTTCTGATCCCATGTAAATGATGCATGGGAGTGAGCGGTCTCCTTGTCCTCCTATGGAATAGGCAGGAGGGACTGATTGGGCTATCCCTTTTCTTGCCCAGTAGTTTTGATGGGCTGAATGACTTCCCCATATTCTTGTGAACACAGATTGAGGTACTGAATGAGCTTTTTATTTGTATAGGGAAATGCGTTTTGTCTGTTACGTGAATGTTACCCAGACTTTAACAGCACAAGTTTGAATGTTATCTGTGTCTTGTCGCTCATGGACACAGATGGCTTCAGAATCTGAGTGCTGAATTTTTTTCTGAACATTGTGTAGTCTTCAGTGAATATCCCCACTTCGGATCAGTGTGAACTCAATGAACTGAATGGCCCGCTTCCACACTGCAGGGATTCCTCACTGGCCAACTGCAGATGCCTGGGCTGAGGGAGATACCCAGAGAATCTCCTGTAGACTTACGCCATGGCTGAGATGATTGATGCCCACCGATAATAATCACCTTCCCTTGTGCTGTGAATAACTCCGAGCAGTGGAGAGATCACAATCGATTCTCATTTTTGCGATTTTGCTCAGGCTCCGTGATGCCATCCTCAGACTAGTACTGCCTTGAGTACAGGGCAGGTCTCTCTTACCTGAGCCCCTGTGTTTCCTCTTTTGTTCATATCAATAGGTCATGGTGTAGAAGTAGCGAGTGATTTCTTCAAACAGAAGGACGTGATTGTCTGGAATTTTCTTACACAGCGAGTTACGGAAGCTAGATCACTGAAAGGGACCAGTGGTGACCTGCAGGGATCGGTTGTGGGACCGCTGCTTGTTGTGATTTTTATAAATTACTTGGATGAAGAAGCGGAAGGGTGGGTTAGTAAGTTTGCCGATGACACGAAGTTTTGTGGAGTGGTACATAGTGTGGAGGGCTGGTGTCGGTTGCAATGGGGCATTCACAGGATGCAGAACTGGGCTGAGAAGTGGCAGATAGAGTTCAACCTGGAAAAGTGTGAAGTGATTCACTTTGCAAGCTCGAATGTGAATGCAGAATACAGGGTTAAAGGCAGTATTGTTGGCAGTGTGGAGGAACAGATGGATCTTGGGGTCCATGTCCATAGATCCCTTACGATTGCTACTCAAATTGTGATGGGGTTGTTAAGAATGCATATACTACTTTAGTTTTGATTAGCAGGGGATTGAGCTTAAGAGCCGTGAGGTTATGCTGCAGCTCTATCGCGCCTTGGCTAGACCACACTTGGAATATTGTGCTCAGTTCTGGTCACCTCATTCTAGGAAGGATGAGGAAGCTTTAGAGAGGGTGCAGAGGGAACTTGCCAGGATGCTAACTGGACTGGAGATCAGGTCTTATGAAGAAAGATTGAGGGAGTTACGGCCTTTCTCATTGGAGTGAAACAGGATGAGAGGTGATTGGATACAGGTGTACAAGATGATGAGAGGCATTGATAGAGTGAATAGCCAGATACCTTTTCCCCCAGCAGAAAGTGATTGGAGGACGGTTTTGGGGAGATGTGAAAGTTCGGTTCTTTACACAGAGAGTGTTGGGTGCGTGGAATGCACTGCCAGCAATGTTAGTCGAGTCAGATACCTGAGGGACATTTAACAGATTGCTTAGATAGGCACATGAAAGATAATGCACGAAAGTATGTCGATGAGTCTGATCTTAGAGAAGGACAAAAGATCAGCACAACATCGAGGACCGAAGGGCCTGTACTGTGCTCTACTCACCTATGTTCTCTGTTCTACGAAAGTATTTTAAGAGGCTTTAGATGTATTTTTCCCTGTCAGACAGTTGAGTGCTATGAATATTTAGGCATGAAAGAGGACTTGAGACCGAGAGAAGATCAGCCATGATCTTACTGAAGGGCAAGGTAATCTTGAGGGGTTGGGGTAGGGAGCGAACGACTTGCTTCTGTTTGTACGTTTACACATTCTATTATTGGAAAGTTACAGGGTGTTATTTTCCTCGAAGTTTGGTTATTGAATTTTATGGTCAGGGAGTCCAGAGGATTTTCTGAGCCATCTCTCGGTGATGTGTCTGAGCTGTATTCACAGTAAACCTGGTTTGATAACGTGACCAACAAATGGAACACATTTTGCAGGACGGGGAATCTCTGAAAAGAGAGATGAGGTGACTCTTTGATACCCAGTCTGGGTCTTCCAATTTTTCAAATCACCGAAACCGTGTGGGAAAGTATTGAGGGACTGAATAGTCTCCTCTGTTTCTGTGCACGAGGTGATAGCAATACGTGGCCTCCCAGTGCTCTTGTCTAGCAGGTTTCAGGGCTGAATGGAACACAGAAACATGGGACTGAGGAACAGGAGTGGGTTATTACACACAGTGAACCTTCTCCACCAGGCACTAAGATTGTGGCTGATCAGGTTGTGGCCTCAGACCCACTTTTCTATCTGTACCCAATTATCCATGACTCACTTCATGGACACATACTTAACTAATACATCTTTGAATAAATGTAAACAAAGCAGCACCACAATCTTTTGGGGAAGAGAAATTCCACTCGAAAGGCCTTTAGAACTTTTCCTAATCCATCTTATCGAATCAGTGAGTCAATCACCACGGAAACAGACACTTTCGTCCAGATTGTCCATGCTGACCAGACATCCTAATCTGATCTAGTCCCATTTGCCAGCATTTTGACAATATACCTCTGAACCATTCTTATCTATGTATCTATCCATATATATTTTCAATGTCTAATTACACCCGCTTCCATGTGTGCTCTTGTACTCTGAGATAATCTTCCTCACTGTCCACTGCACCACACTTTGCTCTTATAGGTAAATTTACTAATCATGCCTCTGATATTCACATCCAAGTTGTGTATATACATGATGAAAAGCAGCGAGCTCAACACTGATTCTTTAAGCACACCGCTGGCCACAGGCCTCCAGTCTGGAAAATAATCCGTTACCTTCAAGACAATTTTGCATCCAATTGGTTAAATTTCCCTGGATTCCATGGGACCTAACTGCTTTAAATTTTCGTTTTAATGCTGTAACTCAATTAGTTTAGCTGTTCTAAACACATTTCCATAATCACATATTTACTCTTGTTTTGTTTCAACTATCTGATGAAACAACGTCTCTGCCAATGCCACTTCAGCTTCCTTGTCTTTACATTTATGATCTCTCCTGTTTCAGCTGGTGACATTGTGACCTGGTTGCCCCACAATCAGGAAAGAGTCCAGGATAAGGCTCCTGCATTGCTTCAGTTGCCTGTGACTCGACTGGCTTTTTAACCAGAGCAGGCAGCATTTCTACAGATGAATCAGCTAGATACTTGACAAGGACAAATTGTATTCCTGGAGCTGAAATTTTGTCCAATTCTCCCACCGCAATTTCTCCCCACTTTACTGGACACTCCATCCCCGCTTTACATAATTGTGCGCTTTTTGTCTCACATGAATTCACTTTAGCAGTACCTTTTCTGGAAATAGTCATTCAGGAATACATACCTTTGCATCTTTCAGCATCACAGACTGAGAGGATCCTGTGTCTCTAAATAGTGCATCCTCTTTATCTGCTACTCCTGACCTATGTGAATACACTTTCCCTTTGCGGGTATATTTTATAAGCAGATCTGGCACTTCTTCCTTGACCAACCTCAGATCAACTTGTACATTCTGATGCAGCTTTCTAGCCTCCACTGTGCTTTCTGTTATTGCTCCAATAAAACTCCCAGGCTTATCCTGTTTTCTTATATCAGCTTTTTACCCCCTAGCCCACCAACAGAGTGATTGCTTGTGACCTAATTGATTCCATCGTTTTCAGCTGACTTTCCACTCTCAGTGTCCATCTTTGAAGCTCAAACGCGCTCTCTTTTTGTTTCTCTCCTGCTAAAGCCATTCGTTTCTTTTCTCTTTCCTTGATCAAACCAATTCGTTCTCTTTGTTTCTCTTTTAATTTTAGTCGTAACGCAATCTGCTTCATTTCAGCTTCTGACTCAAGCTGCTTTATTTGCGATTGAAGTTTAGTCATTTCTACAGACCCCAATGGACTTCCCAGCAAATTGGAATGTTGAACTATTGCTGCAATCATCTCATCTTTCCTCACATTACGAGGTAGCTTCAACTCCACTTTGTCTACTAATTCCCGCAGCTTGGACTTATGTGCATTTTGTGAAACTCCCAAGGTCGATTCTCCCATCTCCGAAACATCCTTTGTGACTGTAGGAATTATTGCTATCTGAAGCTCTGTTTACTCACCAAATCCACACACGAACAAAAAGACACTAACACTTGCCACTCGCTGTCATAATTCCGCAAAGTCCCCCCAAACTGTTATGGACCAGGCCCGACCCCTCAAAACATTTTTAAGCAGGTAGACCAGACGTAACTTTGGTATTTGTTGAAGGTTAGTAGAAAGTGGGTATTAACAGAGTGAATTAGCTGGTCAGACTGCTGAATTTTAAGCAAACAGTCTTTATTCACCAAATTACGGAATGAAGCACATGAATTGAATCTAGAATAACCAACTAACTTATCATATCCAACCGAGAGGCTATCCCGAGTTTAGGATGTCATTCCAAAATACTTGCAACAATCCCAATAAACAAATACTTTATCACAAACAGTAAATCTGATACAAAAAGCTTACAGGTTATGAGATTATGAGATCGGAAGGTCAGAAGGAAGGGGAGAGCGTCCAATTTCAACAGTCACCCTGACTCAACTAACCCCCAAACGGAGCCAATCTTCCCAGCTAGAGAGTTGGCCACGTCCTCTTGATTATAGAAGTTTTTATTTAAAGTGTTGAACACGTTCTGCCTGATTAGATATAAACAAAATGACCCCAAATGAACTGTTTAAAATTCAGACATATTGGAGTCTTAGGTCGTTTAGAACTTCTCTGAAGAAGAAAAATCCAGGATAAAATAACCTTGTAAAAGGACCGGCTTTGTGACAGCATGCCACACTTGGCTTTGGACTGAATTCAAACAATGAAGTCAATAAAGTGTGTTAAAATGCTTTTGAGTTTATATTTTAAAAAGTGCTGAACCACATTGAGTGTTGGAGATACAAAAGTGCCTCATTCGATCAATTAAAGGAATGCCCAGGCAAATCTACATTTTCTGTGTATTGGAGTGCAAATACTTCCACTGTAATTATATTGGCTAGTGCCCGTTCTAGTCAAGGAGAGATCGGCACGGTAACAACATCTAGATTGTGGTTTTTGAGGGTGGTGATAGTGGGAGGTTCAGGCGGTTACAGTATTGCAAGTGGACAACGGAGCAGAATCGTCTAGACTGGGATAAGAAAACATCCACTATTCTCTCTCACAACTAACTTCACGAGAGAAATTGGTGATTTGACCAATAGTCAGCTATGCCAACAATCAATCCAGTCCAGTTGTTTTTGTGAACCGAAGGAACTATACTGAAAGGTGTTAACTGGATCTGTTTGTTTGGTGACTGTAATTGATGCCGGACTTCATGGATTCTAATGATGCCACGGGATGGTATCCTGTTGGTAAGGGGCTTCTTGCAATGCTTTATGCCATTATAACAGCAGCTGCATCAACTCGAACGCTCACAGGGATCAGCGGCTGCAGAGACAGGAAAGGAAAGATAAACATCTGAGATTAGTCTGGAATGATCCATTAATGGATCAGAATCTGAGAACATTAGACTGGAAAGCTGCAACAATGGACAGGAGTTTATCCTCGGGTCTTTTCTTTTTTTCCTGGTCTTGATCAACACACCATATCGGATATATGGTGCACTGATAATTATCTAGGCGGGTTACTATCCTATCCTCGCTATTGTTGGTGTTCCTGGTAAGTATCTTCATCTTTATCCATTTATTAATCTCTTCAACCATGGCGAACTTCTTTGCTATTTCTGTTATCTATATTTGACAAAGACGGAAACTATTGTCTTCAGTTTCAAATGCAAATTCCATTGATTACCCACAAATTTCAGAACCGCCCACACCCCCGCCCTCACAAGCATTTGAGAATGAGACTGTTCAGAATACCGAAGTACCCTTTTTCCCTGAATTCATTTACGTCTCGGTATTCTGTCCATCACCAAACCTATCCACTACCAGCTCGATTATATCCCCAAGCACCATCATGGCATTAATGCTGACGCTTCATGAACCATTATTTATGCCTTGGTAAAGTTCAGATGTTATGGTTCCACCTCTCCTGTAAGCACACTTTCAGTTGCAAATATTTTGCTCACGGCCTTGTTCTTGTCTCTAAAGTAACTTAATTACAGAACACTGTGTCAGAGCAGTAATGTCGGAAGAAATGTAATTCAGAGGCACAGGTTATTGCAGAGAAGGACACCCTTCCACATGCTACCACAGATGATGTCAGAAAGTAAATTCAAATGACAGGAATTGAAAATAAAAGCAAGTTTTACGAATAACAACCATAACATCCCCAGCATTTTGTCAATGCGTTTACCTATTTCACTGATGTCCTTTGGTAAAGAAAACTAGCGTTATTACCTGGTCTGGCGTAAGACTGATATCAGACCCACAGCAATGTGCTTGGTTCTGTACTGCCTGAAATAATGACCTCACAGTAAAGGGCATTAGGTAAGGTGAACAATGCTGCCCCTGTCAGCGATGCAGACATTCCAAGTAATAACAAAATTAAAGAATAAATACAACAAAGAATGAGGCTATAGTTCAGAAACAATAAAGAACGAAAAATGCCAGAGAAACTGAGCAGATTTGGCAGCGTCAGGTCGATAGAAAAACAGAATTGGCAATTCGATTCTAATGACCATAGTTCAGAACTGAACACAGTTGGGAAATAGTGTGATTGATGTTGGTGACTGCGACATCTTGTTATGAAGGGGAGAAGGACTGAGTTGAATAGATGGAAAAAGAGAGAGATAGAGAGAAAGAAGCAAACAAAGGGATTGTTGATGATTAGCAGGGATGGAAATTTAAAAATGAGATTAATCTTATTTATTTTTCTCCTGTTCCCATATTTCTGAAAATCATGAGCATGTAAGGTATACATGGTCCCTGGTTAAAGTGATTTATGCAAATTTTTCTCTCTTCCCTGAGTACGATCATCTTCCTTTATTCATTAATGGGATGCTGGCCCAGTATTTAATTCCCTTTCCCCATTGTTCTTGAGAAGGTGTTGGTAAGCTGCCTTCCTGACCCACTGCAGCCTGTGGGTTGTAAGGAGTCAGTGCTGAGGTCCATGCGTTTCATTTCTTTGAGGCTTTGAAGTGAGTGATATAACTGAGTGACTGGCTTGGCCATTTCAAACTGCAACTGAGAGTTAATCACATTGCTGTGGGTCTGGAGTTACATGTAAGCCTGACGAGGTGAAGATGGTAGATGTCCGTCCCTGAAGGGCATAAGGGTGCGCTAGGACTTTCGACAATGGTTTCAATGTTTCATTTGATTCTTAACTCCTGATATTTTATTGAATTCAAATTCCAACATTTGACGTGGTGTGGTTCAGATCCGGGGTCTGTGTCATTACCTGATTCCTTGAATTAATATTCCGGAGATAAAACAGCTCGGCCATCGCCTCCTCAGCATCACCAATCAACTCGGATGGCAATAGTGGTGTTGTTGTTGGTGTGACTTTGTTTCATAAGGCAAATTAATGATTTGCCAAAACATACCATCATTCTCATTTTATATTTACGAGAAGGCGAGATGATGGGAAGTGCTCTTGGTGAAATGGAGCTGGATATCCATGGGCATGAGTCACTAACAGAATTCATACGGAGCATCCGGGTTCTGGCCGGTGGAACAAGATTTGGTTGGGATATCAGGTCGGCATGGACGGATTGGTCTTATTCACTTTTGTAAAATTTCCAAAGTCACTGCATTCACACCCAGGAAACGTTTGGCGACTGAAAGAGCCATTACTATTCTAACCTGTTGAACTTCCAGTTCAAACCTCAACTGAAAACTGCTCAGCTCAGCTCAACTCAGCTAGCTCAGCTAAAAGAGCTGACCACTCCACAATCATTATACAGGTCACTTCTAAAGCATAACTACTTTGGCCTGAAGTTTTATCTGTTCACATATAAATAAAAGGCCTCTGAAAATCCTTTTCGTGTTAGTAAAAAGACAGACTAATCGGAGCCCGTCCCGTTTATTGCCCCTCCGAAAACATCAAGGACAGAGTCTCCTTGAGCCAATGAACAGCTTTTAGCAAAAAAAGGATTGGTTTGTGACAGAGAAGACAGGATAGTGTCCTGTATGGAGGTCAGAAGCTGGTGGGAATTCCAAACTCTGTCAGAGTGTGGCTGCTGACAGGTTGTGAACAAGATGACGTTCAGTGCAGGGTCACACACCAACTGCACATCGAGACGGTGAGAGTTCATTCAGAACCTGCAGCTCTCTCTCAACTAACATGGGGGATCTACAGAACTCTGTAAATGATCATAGAGTCATAGAATCCTATATCAGGGAGACAGGCCCTTTAGCCCAAACGAGTTCATTCTGACCAAAATGTCCATCCATGTTAACCCCATTCCTCTGTGCTTGGTCCATATCCTTCTAAATCTTTCCGATCTACATATTTGTCCAAATGTGAAGACATGTATCACAGAAAGCATGTTATATTTAATGCTGTCAATGCTTTGTTTTGGAAATAAAGAGCTGAAACGTCGATTCTCCTGCTCCTTGGATGCTGCCAGACCTGCTGCGCTTTTCGAGCAACACATTTTCACCTCTGATCTCCAGCATCTGCAATCCTCACTTCCTCCACAGATTGTAGCAGATCAGAAGTGGACAGAAATTCACCAAATTGTTTTGCCTGTTGGGTATAGAAAGGAGGATGCTACGAGTAGCATATGAGCTACCACTTGGAGATCATTTCGGGGAGAGGACAATACAGGCTAAAGTTCAAAGATATTTTCACTGGCCTGTACTACAAAAGATGTAGTTGAATTTTGCCATACGTCTCAAACATGTCACACAGGCAGTAATAAGACCTGCAACTTCAATACATATTCCAGCATTTGAGGAACCTTTCAGAAGGGTCTTGATAAATTGCGTCGGCCCCTACGTCAAACGCAAAGTGGGAATAAGTATTTATTAACAATAATGGATGTGTCGACTAGATTTTCAAAGGCAATCCCATGATGCAGCATCACAGCTAAAAGAGTTGTCGAAAAAAATACTTAATGTTTTTAATAGATACGGACTACCAATAGAGATCCAGATAGATCAAACCTCACATCTGAACTATTCAAGGAGGTGATGGTTAACTTGGGAATAAAGCAATTCAAATATACTGCGTACTATTCGGAATCACAGGAAGCATGAGAGAGACGGCATCAAAAACTGAAGACCATATTGAAGGTTTAAGGTCAGGGTTATCCAAATGATTGTGAAAAGGAAATTCCTTTTGAACTATTTGTCATCAGAGACACACAGAATGAATCGAACAAATTCAGTCTATTTGAATTAATTTGTAGGCATGAAGTAATAGGACCATTAACATTGGTTAAGGAGATATCAATAAGTCAGAATTCAGAAAACACCCACTTTAACGATATGTCAAATTTTAGGGAACGATTAAATACAGCTGGGGAGTTGGGTAGACAGCATTGAAAAGTATTGCAGGATGCAATTAAACAGGAAGTGGATCAGAAATCACAAATTCGCAATTTTGCAATTGGGAATAAGGTCTTGGTGTTACTTTCAGTAACAGGTGAGCCTTTAAAACCAAATTTTAGTGTACCTTATCAAATTGGGAACAAATGTAATGAGGTGAACTACTTGGTATGGATTCCAGACAGAAAGAAATCTCACAGAGTGTGTCATATGAATATGCTCAAAAGATATTTTGATAGGGAAGGAAAGCAAGAGGAGAAGGTGTTAATGATTACAGCACAGAAGGAAGAACAAAGTTCAGAGGATTCTGAATTGGACATTCCTCAAATCAAATTGAACTAGGAAGTTGTAAAAACACTGGTATAAATTATTGAATTACCTTCCACAAGAAAAGCAAAGTGACCTGAAATAGTTATTTCAATCTTATGGAGAGATATGTAGAAATAAACTGTGAAGTAAAAACATAATTGTGCATGATAAAGGTCCAGGAGACGCTGTTCTGATTAAGCAACATCTTTACAGGTATGACCCTCCAAAATTGGCACAGGTTCAGAAGGAGTTAGAGTGAATGCTCCGAGATGGCATAATCGAAGTGAGTTCCAGTGACTGGAGCTCACGTATACTCATGGTGCCAAAGCCAGATGGCACCCAACGGTCATGTGTGGACTATCATAAAGTCAACGTCGTTACAAAGACAGATGCATATCCAATTCCATGTTTGGAGAACTTTGTGGAAAATGTAGGAGAAGCTACTTACGTTTCTAAGTTGGACTTGCTCAGAGGCTACTGACAAGGACCTCTGTCAGTGAGAGAAACGGCAATTTCAGGGCTTTCAAAACGAAACACGGACTATATCACTTAAAAGTCGTGGCATTCGGTATGAAAAACGATCCAGTCACATTTCAGAGGCTGATAATAAGGTCATTGCCGGATTACCCAACTATGTTAGTGCACGTTAATGATCTGGTAGTTTTTAGTCACTCATGGAAGGAACATTTTGACCATTTATCGGACTTGCGCGATCAACTTCAGAAGGCAGGCTTGGTGGTGAACCTAGCTAAAAGTGAATTTGAGAAAGCCCAAGTCACGTTCCTGGGTCACGTTATTGGACATGGACAGATGGCCCCATGAGATAAGAAAACGAAAGTAGTTGTGGAATGTTTCACATCGTCAACAAAAAGAAATATGCGGTACTACAGTTCCTGGGATTGAGTGGATGTTACCGAAAGTTTGTGCCAAACTTTAAACAGTGCGGCTGGTCCACTCACCAAATTGTCAAGTGCAAGAACTCTCAGTGGAGAGAGGACTGTCAAAAGGCATTTTACAGCCTAAAGACTGTGTTAACACTGTCCCCAGTATTAGCTACGCTAGATTACACGAAGCCTTTCAAGGTGGCTATCGTTGCCAGTGATGTGGGTATTGGTGCGGTGTTCCTGCAGGAGGATGATGAGGGAATAGAAAGACCTATCGGGTATTTTTTTTGGGAAGTCGAACGTTCATCAACAGAAATGTTCAACGGTGGAGAAAGAGACTTTAAAGTTGGTGTTGGCATTACACCATAAATGTGTTTATGTTACCAGCAATACATCTGAGACAATCGTGTACTCTGATCACAACACATTGATATTTGTGGAAAATATTAAGGACAAAAATGTCAGACTGTTTATTTCGATGCAGCTTGTTGTTGCAGCCATTCAATCTGACCATTGCGCATGTGGCAGATCGTGAAAACGTGAAAGCTGTTGAATTATTGAGACTCGAAAGGGATATGGAGGTGTTCAGTGTTGGGTGTACCGCCGCCTGAATTTGCATGGGTTTGTGCATTTTTCAATGTTTACAGTTAGTATAATTTATCTGCCAGTTTTGAGACTACTAACTGGGTTTGAAGGGTTAAAAATGCAGCCATCTTTTAGCATTGATGGTTCTTTTTTTAAGGGAGGGGAGACATGTCAGAAAGCTAGTCCCTTTTTTGTCGAAAAGCTATTTCTTGACTCAAGGAGACTCTGCCCTTATATTTTTTTCAGAGGGACAATAAAGCCAGGCCAAGCTCAGATCAGTCTGGTTTGGTACAGAGATGAAAAGGATTTTCAGAGGCTTTTTGTTTATATGGAAATAAGTGAGACTTTAGGCCAAAGTGGTCATCCTTTATAAGTGACCAGTATAATGAACGGAGAGTGATGAGCTATTTTAGCTGAACTCGCTGAGCTGAGCTGAGCTGTTTGCAGCTGAGTTTTGAACTTGGAAGTTCAACTGGGAGCTGTGTGGAAATTCTCTCTCTTTTCTGACCTTCAACCTCAACTTGGAAGTATGCGTTCCGTTTGTACTGGTTTATATTGGGAGTTTGCTTGTTGAGGCAGTTGTGTATATTCGGAACAGCCTAATTAAGTCTAGTTGAATCGGTTTAATTCTGTCGTGATCCTTTATTCTGTTGTTTGTGTTGCATTGTGTAATTTTATGAATAAAGATTTTGTCCGTTTTAAAATCTAGTAGTCAACCTAGCTAAACTACTCTGGCTAATTTTCATTGTACACTTACCGAAACAAATTGCAAAGGTATGTTCTGGGCTGCCTGCTTAAAAATGTTTTGAGTAGTCTAGCAAAGTCGATAACATCTCAGAGATGGAAGATGCCTCCTTGGGACTTGACACAAACCAATCACTTTCCCTCCTCATGGTCAGCAAACCACGTTAACATAATACGTGTGTACCATTAGCAATGGAGCCAGGAGGAACAACATGGAGCAGTCTGTCTTTGCAGTCTGTGCCTCATTGGTTTGTCGTGTTGCAGCAACAATGACATCCTCCTATTTCAGTCTAACAGTTTGGAGGGGCTGAATGGCCTCTTTTGTTCATCTGTCAGTGTCTCAAGGGACTGAACGTCTTCCTCCTGGCCCGAGAGCAGAGGTTCAAGGACTTCAGTGGGCAACCCGTGATTCCAGCCTACCAGGACGTTGTGCTGACTAGACTCTATCTTCCTGAGTTATAGGAGACAAACAGAAGGCTGGAAGAAAACAGCAAGCCAGGCAGCACCATGAGCTGGGAAAGTGAACATTTCAGATATAACCCTTCTTCAGAACTGGGGCGGGGGGTATGGGGAGCTGCAGATAAAGAGGGAAAGGAGTCGTTAGGATGGGGAGATCAGGGAAATGGCGAGTTATGGATATGTGGACACAAGTGCTAGGTGCAACCTGGTTGGGCAATGGGAGGGATGAATTCGGTTGGAAGCTGAAAGGTAGAGTCGTTAGTTGGAATGGAAGACCTCCCAGTCAGTTCCTATGTCAATTCTCTTTCCCAATCCCTTTCCAACATGGCCATCCTTGGCCTCCTCCATTGCCACAATGAACCAAATCATAATTTGGAGGAACAAGGTCTCATCTGTCACGTGTGCAACCGACACCCCGGGGACTCAACATTCGAATTCTCCAATTTTAAATAACCTCCCTTCCAATCCCCCCGACTCCCTTCCCAAGCCCTCCCCTGCCTTCCATTCCTCTGAGCAATCTTTTGTCCTGCTACCAACTAGATTCAGCCCTCCCATCACCAACTCGCTGATACCCTTTATCTGTGCTCACTTATCCCCACCTCACCACTCTGCCCCCTCCTTCATCACCCACCCTTTTATCTATAGACCCTCTTACTCTCATCCACAGTCCTGACGAAGGATTATATCCAAGGCGTTCATTTGTCAAAGTGTTGATGCTGCCTTGCTTATTCTGTTTTTCCAGCTTCCTGCGTGTGCATTTTAGATTCCAACACCTGCTGTTTTTTGTTAATTGTCTTCTTGGGTAATAGCCATTGCACTTCTTGCTATTCAATAGATCTGATGGGCTGAATGGCTTTCTTATATTACTGTAAAACCAGCTAGAGATGCTGAAGGGGTTCCTCTTTCTTTTAACCGTGGAAATGTTTACTGTCCGTCAGTGCTTTTGATTCATGTTACCAATACATTAACAGAAGAAGCTTGAATGTTGTCCAAATTTGATACTTTAGTACCTTAGGAGGTGACTCATTGTTCTGAACATTGTGTAATCTTCACAGAACATCCCCATCCCTGATCGTATGACAGAGGGAAAGACATTGATGAAGCAGCTGAAGATGTTTATGCCGAAGAATCTACCCTGAGGATTGCCGACAGAGATATCCAGGGACTGGGAGGATTGATGTCCACCAGCCACATTGTGCTCTGAATGATTCAACCAGCGGGGATTTTACAACTGATTCCCATCACGTTCAATTTTGTTCAGTATCCTTGACATCTTGCTTTATCAAATCCTGTCTTGATATCAGGGCCAGTCACTGTACGCTGTGTTCATATCTTCTATCCATGTCAATAGGCCAAGGTATATGTGTGGGGAGTGTTTCCTTCTCTCAGGGAGTAGTGATGTTTGGAACCAGACAGTTAGGGGAGGCTACATCATTGAAATGTTTGGGGGGTGAGAGTGGGTGTCAATGGGTTTTGACCCGAGAGAGAGTCGAGGGCTACAAAGAATTGGGCATTAAAGAGAAATTGCGGCCGATGCAGATCAGCCCTGACTTACTGAATGGAAGGGCAGGCCTGAGGGCTATGTAGCCTGGTTTTATTCCAGTATTCCCCATAGTCCAGTCACTTTGTGGCCTCTTCCTTTTCCTGTGTTACTGACTTCAAGTAGCTGAATAGACTGATCCTGTTGGTGTGCAACTGGATACTGGTGCTGCATGATCTGGTTACAGTTTTATAGGCCCTAGGGGCTTATTGGTCTCCTCCTGTAATTGTATATCAGGCTCCACGGGCTAAAACGCCTCATTCTGTTCTGCTGTACCTGAAATCCATATTGATTAAGTCTACCGCCCATGGAGAAAGTGAGTGGCAGATGCTGGAGATCAGTGTCGAAAAGTGTAACACTGGAAAAACACGGCAGGTCAGGCAGCATCAGAGGAACAGGAGAATCGATGTCTTGGACGTTCCTGATGAAGGGCTAACGTCCGAAACATAGATTCTCTTGCCCATCGAATGCTGCCTGACCTGCTGCACTTTTCCAACACCACAAGTTTCGACATCTACTGCCCCAACCAAGTCAATCTTCCTGGTCACATTATCCAATTACTTTAAGAAAATTGTCAGGCATAAACTTCCTCGCATAAAGCCACACTTACTATTCATAATCAAATCCTGTCTTTCTAAATACATGAACATCTTATCCCGCAGAACCTTCTCAAGTAACTTACCTACTGATCTGTAGTTCCAAAGCTCTTTTTGCTCAGTTCTTCTTGAATAAGGGCACAATATTTTCTATGCTCCAGTCTTCCGGGACATTACTTTAATGATGATCAACGTTATCAGCCAGGGTCCCCGCAAATTCTTCTGGAGCCCCTTGAGGTGTTCTTGGATATATCGGGTAAGGACCATGAGATTTATCAATTTTCAAACATTCTAGTACGTCCAAACTCTCCTCTACTATGATATGGATTGTCCCTAAAATATCACTCCTAACTTCCTCAAGTTCTCAGGTCATCATGTCTTTCTCCATGGTAAATAGAATACAAATATTCGTTAAGGACTTCAATCATCTCTGATAGTTCCACACATACTTGTCCACATTGGTCTTCGAGGTGTCCTATTTTCTCCCCAGTTGTTTTTTTCTTTTAATATTTTTGGATTCATCCTAATTTTCTCAGCCAAGGTTCTTTCTTGCCCCCTTTCACCCTACTGATTTCCTTCTTCAGTAAACTCCTGCATCTCTTATATATCTCCAAGAATTCCCTTGATCCCAGCTGCCTGGACTTGATCCACGCCGCAAGTTCGAACATGAACCTGAGGACCAGTTTTTGTCCTTCTCCATAACTATTTGAAAATTAATAGAACGATGTTTACTGGTCCCAAAGTGCTCCCCACTATTCACTCAGTCACCTGTCATGCCCTATTTACGAAGAAAATTTCGAATTTTGCCTCTTCCCGCGTAGGACACTCTATATAATGCTTGAGGAAACTTTCCTGAGGCATTTAACAGCTTCTACCTCACCAACCACTTAATACTCTGGCTGCTCCAGTCTGTATTAGAAACAAAAATCCTCTATTATGATAACCCTATTGCTCCTGCAAGTCTCCCCTCTCTCCCTGCATATTTGTTACTCTCATTCCTGTTGACGATTTGGGGGCCTATATTACAACACCAATCACCTCACTATTCCCTTCCTATTTCTAAACTCCACCCACAAAGCCTCACTGTGTGATCCATCAGTTATTTTATCTCTGATTAATGCTGTGGTTCGCCCCTTAATCAGAAATGCAACTCCACTTCCCCTCCTTCCACAATCTCTGTCTCGCCTAAAGCACCTGTTCCCTAGCACATTAAGTTGTCAGTCCTATCCGTCACTTAGCCATATTTCTGTAATGGCTATAATATCCCAATCCCACCTACCTATCCACGCCCTGAGTTCATCGGCCTTACCTGTCAGCACTCTTGCATTGAAACAGATGCAATTTTATCCAAAAGGCATTACTTTCTCTTTGTCGTTTTCCAGCCTAACCTTATTATTTCTGATTACTGTATCTCCTTTCCCCTGCTCTTGAGGATACGACCACCTGATAATCTAGTTTAAACCCTCCTTCGTAACCCTAGCAAAACTGGCCGGCAAGATATTGGCGTCCCCTCCAGTGCATGTCTCGGACGGAAATCTCCCTCTCAGGAGATTACCACTGTCAAGGTTTTTTTAAAAAAACAAAATGTTTCTCCTAGCTCTCTGTAATCACGCTGCAGGACCTCGTCCCTATTTCTATGGGTATCATTTGTGCCAACGTGCATAATGATTTCTGGCTCCTCCCCCCCTCCCTTGCGAATGTTCTGCAGCCACTAGGAGACATACTGGACCCTAACACCCGGGAAGTAATGCACCATTCTGGATTCCCGTTTGTGACCACAGAATCTCTAACTAACAATCGACCCTCCTATTTTAACGTCCTGTTTACATTTACCCTTTCCCGCTGTTCCCCAGAGCCAATGGTAGTACCACCATCCTGGCTACTGCTGCTTTCCCCGAACGGTCATTGCCTCCACCAATCCAAAATGCTCTACTTGTTTTCGAGGGGAATGGCCGCAGGGGATTCCTGCACTCCCTTTGCCATTCCTGGTGGTCGCCCATCTACTCTCTGCCTGGAACATGACAGGAAGCAAGGAACGCCTGTTGGATTAAATTGTGTTTACTTAACTGCAACAGGACTGACAGGTAAACTCAGGGCGATGAACGTTGGACTGGAATATTACAATTATTATCTCCGATGACCCTGAGTGCGTCCTAGATTAGATTACCTACAGTGTGTAAACAGGCCCTTTGGCCCATCAAGTCCGCATCGACCCACTGAAGAGCAGCTCACCCATACCCACTCCCCAACACCCAACACTACAGGCAGTTTAGCATGACCAATTCACCTAACCTGCACATCTTTGAACTGTGGGAGGTAACCACAGCACCAAGAGGAAACCCATGCAGACACGGCAAGAATGTGCGAAATCTACACAGATAATTTCCCGAGGCAGGATTTGAACCCTGGTCTCTGGTGCTGTGGAGCAGCAGTACTAACCTTTGAGCCACCGTGCTGCCCAGATTCAGCTCCCCAACACGGTCTCCCAGGAGCTGAAGCTGGGTGCAGTGCCCACACGTGTAGCCATCAGGGCCGGTGTAAATCTCCCTGAGCTGCCACATCACACAAGAGGAGCGCGCGACTGCCCTAAATGCCACCTCGACTGCTGTAACAATAAATTTAAAAAGACTTTATTTGAGTTTATCTGTACATTTTGCTGAACTGGAGCTGTCTGAAGCCTCTCGTTTGAAAGCCTTCCTGCTTACTATGCTAACAATGGCATGTCTCTCTACCCCTCCACATTTAATTTTGTTCAGGGAAGGAATTAAAAACCAACAATAACTACCTGACAGCACCAAGAGTTCTGAAAAATAGATATAATGTAACATTTGGTCGAACAGCCCGATTAGCTCATTGCCTGAAAACAATTTCAGCAAAGCATTTTAAATTATAACCCAAAATACCCACCTAACAAGTTTCAATTTCTTATATTGACAATCTTAACAGACAATGATACGATCCAATAGTTTGGCAGTACAAGACCATGGAAAATTCAACAGTTGAGAGGAGAACTTCCAAGCTACCAGCATCCAAAGACAGCCTGAAAAACAGCTCTCCTATAGGTAACTTTATTAATTAGTAACTGGTGAAGCAGAGTCCTGAAGAAGAAAAGAAGACAGGAATATGGAGAAGGACCGAAAGCTTCCTGGTTTTGAGATAAGAAGCTTTGTTTTGTAAATCTTAATTAGGAGTCTTATCAGACTAGTATTGTGGAGGGGGAAGGTAAAAGACAGGTTAGAGGAAGAAGTTGAAAATAGTCTTTTGTTTATTATTCTCTGTATTACTTTAAGAAATAAAGTTGTTAATTTTTACTTTAAATAGATCTGGACTCTAGAATTATCACAGATTACTGCATGGGATAAATCTTTCCTCTGTTGCTGGTTTTAATTAAGCAGGAAGATTTATCCTGTGTTGTAACCCTACAAACCCATAGCTATGTGTTTTATTCTTTATGGTACTGTGGAACAGCTGAACCAACCACTCAGTTCAAGATCTGAATAAAATGCTGCCCTGACCAGGGCTTCATACATCCTGTGAGAGAAGAATTCAGGTAGAGATAGCTCCCTTTCTCTGCCTGTTTTCTGTATTGCTTCATCTCATTTCCATTCAGGTACGTGATCATCGCTTATTCGAGGTTCAATCTCATTGAAATTCTCCCCGAGAGTGATGCACATCTCCATAGGTATCTCTCGTGCTAGCTTTCTTGATGCTACCTACTGATATAAGGGACTTATAAATTCCATGTCAGTCATAGTGCATAGAGAAGGAATGGTTTTTTTGTGGCACATGAAAGAAATGGCGATGTCTATGTGAGACAAAATATGTTTCTTGACAATCCCTGAGAGTGTTGTTGAGGCAGTATTTGGGGTACTGTGGATAGACTTTCTCTCAAGTTTCGCCAGATTAATCGCTGGGATGATGGCACTGTGAGCAATGAGTGAAGCTCAGTGAGAAAATAAGAGGTGATTGCATTGAACCTTAAGGGGGATGGACAATCACTCATAATGTTCTAAACAGACACTGATACCGTGAAAAATTCCATGGCTTGTTTTTTAGCTGGGTTGTATGATTGTCGATAGTTGAAGAGCCTCTGAGAATATTCCCCTCATTCCACACCAAATTCCTATGTTGCATGAGAGAGACAGAGGGCAAGTGTTTGAATAAACTCTCCCCACATTAATACAGTGCCTTTGGTGTATGGTCCTGCACTGTAAGTCTCGTTATCCACAATCCCTACAGCAGCCACAATACCTTCATGCTAAAACAGTTAATTATTCCCACCAGATTCTGATCTCCATGGAGCACATGGGTGTGTCTTCTCGGAGATGGAAGATGCCTCCTTGAGACTTGGCACAAATCATTTGGCTTCCCTCCTCCCTGCCAGTAAACTATCTTAAAGCAGCACACGTTCTACAAACAATGGAACCATGATTAACATGATGGAGTCCTTTATCAGTGCAGTCTCGGTTTCATTGTTTGTTCATGTTGGAAGATCAATGACCCCCTCTTGTTCCTGCATAACTATCTCGTGGGGATGCATATCCTCCTGCTGGTCTCATGGAACAGGTTTAAATGTCTCATTGGGTTCTGCCTGTTCCTGTTTAACAGTTCGATGCACTGAACAGACCACTCTTCTTCCTGTGTAACAGGCAGGAGTATTGAATCTGCTGTCACTCTTCTTGTTCCTGAATGTTAGTTCATACCTGTGTTCAACCAACTTGAGATACTGAATGAGCTCCTCTTTTAACTGTGACAATGTGCAGTATCTGGCCGTGCTGTTACATAAATGTTACCGACACTTTAACAACACAAACCGGAATGCTGTCTGGGTCTTGCTGCACATGGACACAGAATGGTTCAGGAGCTGATGGCGGACATAATGTTGTGAACATTCTGTGATCTTCAGTCATCATACCTGCTTCTGATCTTATGATGGGAAAAGACATTGAAGGAGCAGCTGAAGATGTTTGTGCTGAGGAGTATAACCTGAGGATCTCCTGCAGAGATGTCCTGGGACTGAGAGGATTGTTGGCGACTGACCCTAAACCTCTTTATTTGTGTTCGGAAAGACCCCGTCCAGTGGGAAGGTTACACCTGATCCACATTCAGATCAAATAAGTAGGTGGTCCCGATGCCATCCTCAGTCAAATACTGCCTTGGTATTAAAGACATTCACTCTTTCCTGAGCCCCTGTGTTCGCCTCTTGTTCATATCAATAAGTGACGGTGTATGTTTAGGGAGTGCTTTCCTCTCACAGAAGGTAATCACTGTCAGGAATGATCTGGGCTGGAGACCTAGGGGAGCTATATCACTGAAAGCATTTAAGGAGGGATGAGATTGATTTATGACCTGTCAGAGAGCTAAAGGGTGAAGAATTGGGCATTAAAGAGGAGTTAATGACAACAGTAGATCAGCCATGATGTTATGCAATGGCTTGATCATCCAAATTACCTGATCCTGTTTCTTTTGTCCTCATATTCAGCAATTGCAAAGTTAATGGCTGTAATTATCCTGAATGTTCTTTTATTGAAAGTTGCAATCAGAGAGAGTAAAGTATTTTGTGAGTCATCTCTTGTTGAGGTATGGGGATTGTACTCACAGTGAATCTGGGTCTATAATATCATCAACAAAAGAACCACAAGTTACAGAGAGGAAACACTCTGTAAAGAGACCAGAGGCGTCTTTCGAACCAAATAACATTTTCTAACGGTCACCAAACCATGTGTGACAGTCTTGAGGGAGTGGATGAGATCCTGTGTTAATGCTGACCAGGTATTTGGAGCAAGTGGCCTCCATCTGCTCCTTGCAGGAGATGTGGGGGATTGAATATAACATAGCAACACAGGACTGAGCAGCAGGAGTGGGCCATTAGATACTTTGTCACCGCTCTGTGTGCTTTTGGTCTCAGCAGCACGTTTCTGTCTGTATACCATTTTACTCCATACAAAAAACAACTTTGAATAAATGCAAACATCTAGTCACCACAATCCTCTGGGGAAGGGAATTTCCACTTGAACACCCCTTTGAGAATTTTTCATTGGTGTTTCAGCAAATATTAAAGGGTCACTATGTCCTTTTCCAGTCCCACTCCTCCATCTTAAATGCAGCCAGTTTGGTGAGGTGGCCAATGATATAGATCTTAGACTAGGGCATTTTCTAGAAAAATGTGAGACACAGAAAGTTGAACTCATAACAAATGGTAAAATGATAGTGTGCCCCAAATGTTATTCAGCCTTTGAGCTCTCTCTGCTCACACAAGCAACTGGTAGTGGGATATCTTTCTGGAACAATTGGATTTGGCTGAATTCCCTTCGTTTCAGACAATGGAGAGATTCCAATGAATCCTCACCAGGAATCCTTGACAAGTGGTAAAGATGACGCAAGGATTTTATGGTCTCACACTTTGCTATCTGGTGGAACAAAGTAAGAGAGAGGGATCAATCGGCTGCTGCTGCTGCTTCTCAAACAGGGAATATTTTCTCCCTCTCTGTGTTGGAACATACAATTTTGTCAACTGAACCCCAAACTGGACCATGTGCGATCTCCTGGAACATTCTCTGGAAAACCTGATTATGGATTTTATGCAGGTGTGTCATTGCTCTTGTTGTACACAATTCCTTCCAATTGCAAAAAAAAGTCTCCACTTTATAATTTGACGACATGCTTACATGTGTCTTTGTAATTTGTAAATATTGGTATGTGTGTCTCATCGTATGTGTGTTAATATTAATGCATCTTTTTCTTATAGTTTATTCTCTAGCTTTAGTCTCTCTGACAGGAGATAATATGCATCCAACTGATATACTTTTCAGAATGTCATGGATGGTTCAATATTATTTCTCAGCTAAGATCAAACAGATAATCCCCCCAACAAAAGGCCAGCATTCCAGGAATGAGTAAGGTGAAACCTCTTTGAAAACCTTCGAAAAGAATTATATCTTTTTATTTTAGTTTAGGGGATCAATCCTGCACACAGTGCATCAGGTGTAGTCTCAGCAATGCCTGTGCAGATGCAGTAAAACATTCCTGCGATTAATCCTGATATCTTTTGACAAAATAGCATCATTCCACTTACCTTCCAAATCACTTGCTGCATCTGCAGACTGACTACATACGATTCATGTCGCAAGAATATGGAAACCTCCTGTATCACAGAGTTCGGCAATCTCTCTCCATTTAAATTGTTTACCATTGTTTCACCTTTCATGCCAAAATAAATAACTTACCTTATGTTCTTTCTGCTGAAGGTTTGCTCACTAACCTTCCCTGTTTGTATCACATTGCAGACTCACTACCTCCATTTGACGACACATTGAATGACATTCTTGGTGTATGAGCTAATTGAACTCCAAGCCACTCGCTCCCCTTCCTCCAGAACTTTGATACATATTATTGATCACTGATGACCCACAGCGATCTCTGACGCACTCCATCAGTTACAGCCTGAAAATAAATATTTACCTCTACTCTCTATTTCCTGTGAGCGACAGCTTCAGTGTTCCTGTGTAGCAGCTCAGGTGGGTTGAATAGCCATCTCCTGGACTGTGTAGTGTACTGAATGAGCTGAATTACTTCATTCTATATTCATGTGTAATTCCTTAGAGGGGCGGAATGGTCTCCTCCTGTGTCATTGTATCGCTCCTGTCTGACTGAATGGTGTGTTCCCCAACCCTGTTGAATTGAGGGAACGACACATGGGGTAGGGACAGCAGTATATCTCTGCAAGAGCCTGGAGGAGTGGATTGAGGGAGCAACACATGGGATGGGCAGAAGTTGCCCATTCCGCTGCACCATTCAGAATGTTCATGGCTGCTCCGAGTCAGTCTACCCATCCATTTCCTGTCTGTTCCCAATAAACACTGGCACTTCTGTCCATAACGATGAGTCGAGCTCAGACTTGAATATCTTCAATAACTGAGTCTTCACTGCTCCCTGAGGATGAGGACACCACAGGTAGCACAACACTAAAGTGAAAAGGACATCCGTATTTCATTGTGGGACTGTTATTCTAAAACTGTGTTAACTGAACAGCAAGTCACCACCTCTTTTCAGACATTAGAACAGAATAATTTGGAATAATTAGGAAAATAATCCATTCCGGATTCCAAACCTATCCCACATTCCCACCGTTTCTTTCCAATCAAATATGTATCGTACCCACCCTCTGCCGCTGTCTCAGGAAGAGAATGCCTGATAGCAGAAGACCACAGGAGCATTAAGGAAATGCGCAGATTGAGGCCATTCAGCCTATTGAGTCAGGAATTTTGGACAATAATTTCTTATATGTACCTCGACCTCATTCTTCTGCATTCTCCCGAGTATCCTTGATCCCCTTACAAATCAAAACACATCGATTTGTGTCTTAATGACAAAAGTGTCTGTGCCTCTGTGTATCTGTATGTAAGTGTTTGTGCATGTGTCTGTGTGTATGTGTGTCTGTGCCTCTGTTTGTGTGTGTCTGTATGTGTGTGTGTGCCTGTGTGTGCGTGTGTGTCCATGTGCTTGTAATCTGTGTGTTTGCGTGTCTACATCTGTCTGTCTGTGTTTCAGCTTGTGTTTCTATCTGTATTTATGTCGATTTGTATGTGACTGTATATGTATTTGTGTGGATGTACGTGTATGTATACCTTCTCCTTGTAAGTATTGTGTGAGTTTGTCTGTGTATTTCTGTGTCTGCATCTCTGTGCAGTGAGGCATCTGTGTTTTATTTTGGAAGTGAAAGGACTGTTGTTGGAACTGCCAGTGGGTTTAAACTGAGAATTGCCCTTCACTGAACATTGCTCCGTAACTGGTCAGCAGGACGTGAATGTTTCAGATTCTCCACACGAGGCGTCCTGGTCCTGGAATGGGAGAAAGGGATGAATGGAGAGTGTGAATGGGTGACCCTGCTGTTTGTGCTGGTGTTGGTGGGGAAAGTTGTGAGGTGTCTGGAATGAGTCAGTCGACAGTTTTGAATCCGTATGGTATTATTAGTTGCTGAATTCAATAGTGAGAGTGGTAGTGCCTGAGCCTTATTTGGAGACAGAGTGTGAACTTTGTTCGCGGTTAGGTGCTATAACAGATATACAGTGAGTGTGAGGGAGCAGAGAGTATATGGGAACTCATATCTTAACAGAGCGAGGAGGATATTGTTGTTTGTCCAGTAGGTGGGACATTTCTTCAGATCATCTCAGCGTCGAAGTGAGCCTCCCTGAATGTCTTGTCCAGGTCTATCACTAATAACGACACAGACCTGTCCCTCAGCTTCCACAGAATCAGTTTAGTTAGTGTTTACAGATAGCAAGGAGAAGCCAATATTGGTGTGTTACATATCGAAATCAAAACGGTAGCAGAAAATCTGAGCATCATATGTTCTGGAAATTAGATAGGCAAGTATTGTGGATACTACAATCTTATTGGTTGGTCTCAAATTGCATCTAAACTACGTTAACGAAGTGACTGCTGAAGCTGTGAAAAATAGTTCCGTAAGTTTATATGAGGTGGGTTGAAGAGTACGTTGCGAAGCAAACTAGAGAGCAGGTTATTTCGGATTTGATGTTGTGTGGTCAGAAGGACGAATTATTAACCTTGGTCTGAAGCAGCTTTTAAGGAATAATGGCATTTATAAGGTGCAGTTTACAAGGTGTCTGCATACAATACAGAATGCTTGAATAGTCCAGTCAAACATCATTGAAGATTGGAGGCTAGATATCTACAGTGAATTTGGAAAGTACAATATAACATTCAGTGGGAGACAAGAATGGTTGTTAGAGTCATAGAGTCCGACATCACGGAGACAGGCCCTTCAGCCCAAACTGGTCCATTCCGACTGAAATGCCCATCCACGCTGACCTCATTTCCCTGCCATTGTCCCGTATCTTTCTAATCTTTTACTATCCATTTATTTGTTCAAATACCTTTTAAATATTGTCAATGTATCTGCCTCAACCACTTCTCATTCCATATGCATAACAGCCCCGAGTTAAAAAGTTGTTCCTCAGATTCTCTTTTATTGTGTCCCCTCTGACCTTAAACTGGTGCCCTGTAGTCTGTGATGGCCCAACCCTGGGAAAAAAGCCAGGGTGCATTCACTCTATCCATGGCTGACATGATCTTATAAACTACAATATGATTCTCATCATCCTCATGCACACAAAAGTAAAAAGTCCCAGCTTGTCCAACCTCTTTCTATAACTCAGACCATTGAGACTTTGGCAATATCCTTGTAATTTTTTTCCACACTCTTTCCAGTTTAATGACATCCTTCCTATAGCAAAGTGAACAAAACTGAACATAACGCTACCAATATGGCCTGACTACCATCCTGTATAACTGCAACATAACTCCCTAATTTCGATACTCAGTGATATAAACAAATTAAGGCCACTGTGCCAGAAGCTTTCTTCAATGTCTACCACTGAATCAACTTTCAGAGAGTCATGCAGCTGAATTCCAATGTCCCTCTGTTCCACTACACTCCTTAGAACCCAACCATTCACCATGAAACTCCAAACTTAATTTGACTTTCTAAAATGCAAGAACTTACACTGCTCTATATTAAAATTCATTTTTCATTTCTCAGAACTTCTCCAGCTGATCAAGATACAACTGTAATTTCTGAAATTTCTGATAACCTTCCTCACTCTCCATGATGCCGCTTGTTTTAGTGCCAGCTTCACACTTACAAATCATGCCTGTACATTCTCATGTAAATCATAGATATCTGTAATATGTAGTGGTCCCAGCATTAACCCCTGAGGCATTCCACTAGTCACAGGCCTCCAGGCTGACCAGCATATTTCCAGTACTACACTCTGCTTCCTACCATCAAGGCAATTTTGTACCTAATTTGCCAATTCCCCCTCATTTCCATGCGACCTAACCTTCCAGAGCGGCGTACCATGTGGAACCTTATTGAAGGCCTTGCTGGAATCCATCCAGACTACGGATACCACCCAGACCTCCTCAACGTTGCTGGCTACTTTTTCAAAGAACTCCAACAAAATTGTGAGCCATGATCTCCCTTGCACAAACTCCTGTGTTGAATTTCATGAAGGGCTTTTGCCCGAAACATCGATTTTCCTGCACCTCGGATGCTGCATGACCTGCTCTGCTTTTCCAGCACCATTCTAATCTTAGTCTGGACCACCGCCTGTCTTTCCAAATGCATGTATATCCAATCTCTCCGAATCTTCTAAAGTAACCTACCCAGTAGATTTTAGGATTACTGGTCTTTAGTTCCCAGGTTTATCTTTGTAGCATTTCTTGAACACGGGCTCAGCATTCGCTGTGCTCCAGTCATCCGGGATCTCATTCGTTGGACAGCGATGATAGAAAAGAGCCAAGTAGTGCTCCCGCATTTTCTTCTCTATCCACTGATCCTCCTGCTGTATTCCTGAATATAACTGGTCAAGTCCATGAGTTTTTAGAAATACTTTAAAGTCTGCAACATACATCTATTTATTTCAGGTACAAGCACCAATGAGTGAGCAAGTGACTCAATGATGGTTAACATAAATTAGAAAATATGTTAATCATAGGAAGTGACTTCAGAAGAATTCCAGCTATTGTGGAAACCTGACAATTCTCAGAAATTAACGATCCAAAAAAGGAAGGCCATGTAACTGTAAAGGAAATCAAAAAGAGAACGTACATGCTAACAAACAGGAACACAAAGACTGCATCAATCTGCGATTTATATTTCAAAGGAAACAAAATAAAAGCAAGGTCAAATGTGTAAATTTGTAATTGGCAGAGGAGACGTCATTGTTGAGAACAGGGAAATGGCGGAGGAATAACCAGTTACTTTGCATCTGTCTTCATGGAGGAAGAGCCAGAAAATCCCCCAGTAATACCAAGTGATCATATCGGACTTCTGGAGCTAAAGACATAAAGTCAATTCATATCAGAAACAAGGTAGTACTTGAACATGGAGCTGGATTGAGCATTGCTAAGTCTGACGAAACAGATGTACGTCCTATCAAAATGTCGAAAATAAACCACCAATAGAAGTATTACTTGCACTGTCGATGACTGTGTTTTATTTTCCTGTACATTCTGCAGAGACCGGAAACTATTGTGGATAAACGTGATTCAAGAACGACCGACGAATGGAAAGGATCCAAACAGCTACAAAGGGAAAAAGACATAGTGTGGCTAACTGCAGACCAGTTAACTTGACATTTGTAGGGAAACTGTTGGAATCAATTACACAGGATGGCATTTTTGCTATTTATAAATTAACAGCAACAATGGAGAGAATCAGCATGCATTTCTGATAGAGAAATCATACTTGAGAAACTTCGGAATTGTTTGAAGTTGTTCCTTACATCATAGATAATGGGGAATCAGTAGAAGTGGTATAGATTGGATTTTCCGAAGGGTTTCTATAAGAACTCAAAAAACGAGGTTGTAAATGCAATGAATGTGAAGGGTATTTGGAGGAATATATGTAAGTGGAAAGTTAAAGTTTGGTTCGCTTTCATATAAGAGAGTCAGAACATAGATGCAAAGATATGTTGAAGCAGTTTCACAGCGTGTTGGTGGGAATGTACCTGGAATATTGTGTACAGTTTTGGTGACCGAATCTCAGAAAGAATATACTGACCACAGAGGAAGTGCAATGGACATTCTCCAGATTAATCCCTCAGATGGTGAGTTTGCCTGATGAGGAAACTCGGCCTGTGTTCGCTCGAGTTTCAAAGTTTGAGAGTCGGGTCACAGTGAAATTTAGAAAATTCACAAAACATATGACAAGTTGAAAATTGACATGAATGCTTCCCTCGCTGTCTATTCCACATTCAGCGCAAATATTGGCAGGATCTGGGACAGGACAGTTAAGACTGCAATAAGGAGGAAATTCTTCACTTGCAGGAGATTAACTAACACAGGGGCATGGAAACCTACTGGCTGGCAAGATTAGGAAGAATGTCCTGATATTCTACAAGTGTCTCCAGGAGATCAGAATAACCAGGGAACAGGTAGGACTCATTAATGACTTGCCAAGTCGCATCCAAATCAACTTCAGTAGTAGCAGACAGAGGAGACAGACGGCTGTTTGTGTGATTGGAGGCTAGTGTCCAATGGTTTACCACAGGGATCAGTGCTGTGTCTCTTATTATTTCTGATTCAGAGGTGTTGGAGTTGGACTGGGGTGGACAAAGCTAAGAATTGCATAGCACCAGGTTATACTCCAAAAGGTTTATTCGGTGGCACTAGCTTTCGAAGCGCTTAATCAAAGCGCACAATCACCTGATGAAGATGCAGCACTTTGAAAGCTCGTGCCTACAAATATACCTGTTGGACTACAAGCTGATGTTTCCTGATTTTAAACCTTATCATAAAGGATGCAGCTGTGAATATGGACGAGGGCTTGGGGTGTCATAAGTAAGTTTGTTGTTGATACGAAGATTGGACGGACAGTGAAGAGGAGGCCTTATGTTTCAGGAAAATACAGATGGAATGGTCAGATGGTCACATCAATACAGAGAAAATGGTCAGATGGGTAGATCAATGGCAGATGGAATATAATCCTGATAAATATGAAGTGATGCACTTTGCAAGAAGGAACCAGACAGGGGAGGACGAAATGAATTACAGCACACCAGGAAGCTCAGAGGGTGCTTCTCCACACGTCCCTGAATGTGACTGGACAGGTCATTGCACAACTTGGGAACGCATAGGGGAGCGTAAACACAGCCTTTATACATCGAAGCATGGATTATAAGAGCTATGTGGAACTTTGGTTAGGCCAAGATGGAATACTGTGTGTAGTTATGGGGGCCACATTACAGGAAGGATGTGATTGTACTGGAGGGAGTGCAGACGAGATTCACCAGGATGTTCCCTGGGATGGAGTATATCAGCTATGGAGAGAGGCTGGATAAGCTCGGGTTGTTTACTTTCGAGCAGAAAAGGCTGGGGAGGATGTGAATCAGAAGGATAAGATTCAGGGTGGATAGACAGCAGCTGTTCCTTTTAGTCAAAAGGCCACATTTTTAAACTGAAGGGTTTGAGGTTTAGTGAGGATTTGAGGACTGTTTTTCACCCAGAGTTTGTGGGGTCTGGAATGCACTGCCTGAGAGGGGAGTTGTCATTGTAACCTCAAAATCTTTAGAAAATACATGGTTGTGCAGTTGAAATGCCATAAGATTCACAGCTACGGGTCTTCTGTCGGGAAGTGGTCCGAATGTAGGTCGTGTTATATTTCTGATGGAACAGAGACTGTGCTTCTGTTATTGTATGGATGTGGGAGGTCAATCATCGAGTAGCTTAAGATAAGAATTGATGGGTTTCTGAAGAATATCTTACCAAAGTATGTAAGAGGGAACTTGTAATATCTTCTGAAAATATGTCAATGGCAAAATTAACAGAAAAAGTTGCAGCTTTCTTACAGTCTGATACCAGAGAATTGAGGACAGAGAAATAGCAGATCAATGGAGCAAATACTTCAGTTAGGCCTTCACTGAAGATAAAAAAAAACAAAAAAAAAATCTTCCTAGAAATACTAGAAAACTTTAGTATGGTGAGACAAAGGGAATAGCAACTAAATTAGCAATTAAACAGTTTAAGAGAAAAATATTGGAGTGAAATTAATGAGCAAAGACAAAGTCAACAGAGATTTATGAAATGGGAATCATATTTGAGAAAGTGGCTTTAAACAAAATTATGAGAAGGTATCAATGCAATACGATTGGAATCTCAGAAAGACTTTTGATAAAGCCCCAAGCCTATTGTGAAAATTCGAATCCTGTGGGACTGGGGCTAATATATGGTCATGGTTTTAGAATGGGAGAGCTGGCAGGAAAGAACGAGTAAGAATAGAACCATGTTTTTCTTTGAATGGAACACTTCGAGGATATAACTGGGATATATCGAGATTTGACATCACCTATTCCCAATACACATCATATCTTTGGTTGAGGGGCTCATATGCTATATTCCCCAGTCTGCTGACAGTACTAAACGATGTCAGCTTGTGAGTGGATGAGGAGGATGTTAAAAAGATTCCAATGTGATGGAGATATGTGTAGAGACTGGGCAAATATGTGGTAGATGGAGAGCAATCGGAGAGATGAGATGTTGTACACTTTGATGGGAACAATAGAATGGCATCCAATCATTTGCAAAGGGAGTGGTTGAAAAATGTTGATCTATAAATGAACTTAAGCTGCATTTTAATTTTATTTCTGCGCAGCCCTCCGAGTCCATGTATGGCAGTGACTTCTGAAGCCAAAAGTCAATACTAGGAATAGCATTGGCACGCTGACCAGTGTAGAAATACCCAACAAGTGGGGAGCTGTAACATTGAAAACGATCTGTATGTCCCTGTACACAAATCAGTGAAAGTAATATTGTAGGAGCAGAAAGCAGGTAGGCAGATAAATGGTGTATTCACCTTCATTTCAGGGAGATTTGAATACAGGAGTAAGAGTGATTTACTGCAGCTGTATAGAGCTTTAGTGGGGTCCCATCTCGAACATTGTGCAATATTGTTCGCCGTTTTGGTCTCCTTGCCTCGTAAAGGACATTGAGGGAGAGCAGTGGAGGATGACCAAACTGATCTCTGGGATGACAGGCTTGTTGTGGGACCAGCGATTTGGGGTGACTGGGCCTGTATTTAATGGGGTTTAGGAAAATGAGTGGAGATATCATTAGACAATAGACAACAGACAATATGTGCAGGAGTAGGCCATTCTGCTTTTCGAGCCTGCACCACCATTCATTATGATCATGACCGATCATCCTTAATCAGTATCCTATTCCTGCCTTATCTCCAAAACCCTTGATTCCACTATCCTTGAGAGCTCTATCCAACTCTTTCTTAAATGAATCCAGAGACTGGGCCTCCACTGCCCTCTGGGGCAAAGCATTCCACACAGCCACCACTCTCTGAGTGAAGAAGTTTCTCCTCATCTCTGTCCTAAATGGTCTACCTGGTATTTTTAAGCTGTGTCCTCTGGTTCGGCACTCACCCATCAGCGGAAACATGTTTCCTGCCTCCAGAGTGTCCAATCCTTTTATAAATAATCTTATATGTCTCAATCAGATCCCCTTTCAGTCTTCTAAACTCAAGGGTATACAAGCCCATTCGCTCTAGTCTTTCCGCACAAGGTGCTCCTGCCATTCCAGGAATTGACCTCGTGAACCTACGCTGCACTCCCTCAATCGCCAGAATGTCTTTGCTAAAATTTGGAGACCAGAACTGCACACAATACTCCAGGTGTGGTCTCACCAGGACCCTGTACAGCTGCAGAAGAACCTCTTTGCTTCTATCCTCAATCCCTCTTGTTATGGAGGCCACTATGCTATTAGCTTTCTTCACTACCTGCTGTACCTGCATGCTTGCCTTCATTGACTGGTGTACAAGAACACCCAGATCTCTCTGTACTGCCCCTTTACCTCAATTGATTCCATTTAGGTAGTATTCTGCCTTCCTGTTCTTGCCACCAAAGTGGATAACCATTCATTTATTCACATTAAACTGCATCTGCCATGCATCTGACCACTCACCTAACCTGTCCAGGTCACCCTGTAATCTCCTAACATCCTCCTCACGTATCACCCTGCCACCTAGCTTAGTATCATCAGCAAATTTGCTAATGTTATTACTCATACCATCTTCTATATCATTAACATATATTGTAAAAAGCTGCGGGATAGCACTGATCCCTGTGGTACCCCACTGGTCACTGCCTACCATTCTGAAATGGAGCTATTTATCACTACTCTTTGTTTCCTGTCAGCCAACCAACTTTCAATCCAAGTTAGTACTTTGCCCCCAATACCATGTGCCCTAATTTTGCTCACTAACCTCCTATGTGGGACTTTATCAAAAGCTTTCTGAAAGTCCAGGTACACTACATCTACTGGATCTCCCTCGTCCATCTTTAGAGTTACATCCTCAAAAAATTCCAGAACATTAGATTTCCCCTTCATAAATCCATGCTGACTCTGACCTATCCTGTTACTACTCTCCAGATGTGTCGTAATTTCGACCTTTATAATTGACTCCAGCATCTTTCCCAACACTGAGGTCAGACTAACTGGTCTATAATTTCCTGTTTTCTCTCTCCCAACTTTCTTAAAAAGTGGTACAACTTTAGCTACCCTCCAATCCGCAGAAACTGATCCCGAATCTATGAAATTCTGGAAAATAATTACCAATACATCCACGATTTCTCGAGCCACCTCCTTCATTACCCTGGGATGTAGACCATCAGGCCCCGGGGACTTATCAACCTTCAGACCTAACAGTCTCTCCAAGACCAATTCCAGGTAAATACAAATTCCCTTAAGTTCAGGTCCTTCAGCCACTGTTACCTCAGGGAGATTGCTTGTGTCTTCCCTAGCGAATAGAGATCTGAAGTACCAATTTAATTCTTCTGCCATTTCTTTGTTCCCTGTAATATGTTCCCCTGTTTCTATCTTCAAGGGCCCAATTTTAGTTTTAACCATTTTTTTGCCTTTCACATACGTAAAAAAGCTTTTACTACCCTCCTTTATATTTTTTGCCAGGTTAACTTCGTACCTCTTTTTTCCTATGTGTATTTCCTTCTTAGTAATCCTCTGTTGTTCTTTAAAAGCTTCCCAGTCGTCCGTTTTCCCACTTATCTTTGCTATGTTATACTTTTTTCTCTTTTAACTTTATATGTTCCTTAACTTCCCTCGTCAGCCACAGCCACCCATGCCTCCTCCTAGGATCTTTATTCCTTTTTGGAATGAACTGATCCTGTATCTTCTGCATTAAACACAGAAATATCCGCCATTGCTACTCCACTGTCATCACTGCTAAGGTATTGCACCATTGAACTTTGGCCAGCTCCTCCCTTATAGCTCCATAGTTCCCTTTATTCAACTGAAATATTGTCACTTTCGATTGTACCCTCCCTTTCAAATTGCAGATTGAAACTTATTGTATTATGGTCATTACTTCCTTTGACTCCTTTACTTCGAGGTCCCTGATCAATTCTGGTTCGTTGCACAATACCAGATCCAGAATTGCATTCTCCCTGGTCGGCTCCAGCACCAGCTACTCTAAGAATCCATCTCTGAGGCACTCCACGAAGTCTCTTTCTTGAGGTCCAATACCATCCTGATTCTCCCAGTCTCCCTGCATGTTGAAATCCCCCATAACAACTGCAGTAACATCTTTACAACAGGTCAATTTCAGCTCCTGATTCAACTTACATCCGACATCCAGACTAATGTTTGGGGCCTGTAGATAATACTCAAAAGGGTATTTTTACCCTTAGAATTTCTCAGCTCTGTCCATACTGACTCTACATCCCCTGATTCTAGGTCCCCCCGCGCAAGGGACTGCATATCATCCATTACCAACAAGGCCACCTCACCCCCTCTGCCCGTCAGTCTGTTCTTACGCCAGCACATGTAGCCTTGAGTATTCATTTCCCAGGCCCTGTCCAGTTGACGCCACATCTCAGCTATCCCCATAATATCGTATCTGCCAATTTCCAAAAGAGTGTCAAGCTCATCCATCTTATTTCTAATGCTTCGTGCATTCATATATAGTATTTTTAATTTGTTACTATCCTCACCCTTCCCAAAAAAAACTCATATTTCACTCAACCTTATAGCATGATCCCTTTTTGAGTTTTCTGCGTCATTGATACAGTTGTCTTTCTTGACTTCCCTTTTTCTAACTTTCCCTTCAATTTCCTTCTCAAACATCCAGTTTGTCCCCTCCCCCCAGCGACTTAGTTTAAATGCAGCTGTGTTGCAATAGCAAACCTGCCTGCGAGAATGCTGATCCCCCAACCTATTAAGGTTCAAACCGTCTCTCTTGTATAATTTATGCTTACCACAAAACATACCCCAGTGATCCAAGAATTTACATCCCTGCTTCCTGTGCCAGTTCCCCAGCAACACGTTCAAGTCCATTATCACCCTGTTTCTGGCCTCACCAGCCGGAGGAAATATATCAAACTCTGACAGTGTGAGACAGATTGGAACCAGGGTTGATAGTTCACTTTAAAGAAAACAGTCAAATCGTATTTAATACACAAGCGTTATCAAAGAACTGCGCGTATATTGAATAGCGAAGCAAACTTGATGGGCCGAAAGCACTACATCCGTTCTCGTTTTATATTTCACAATGTTTAAACGTATTTTGGGATATGAACATTGTATGAGGAAAACTGCATTGAGGAGATGTTCGGCCCTGAACTAGCATGAGGAAAGCTCGACGTAATGGATGACCTCCTCCTTTCCCGATGTTTGTGTGCAGTCTGTGGGAAAGCTCTGTAAATGTTGTCACAAGTTCTCAAATGTTAGGAAGGAGGCCTCTGCAGGATCGATAGGATTGTGTTTCCCATTCCCTTTTCTGATAACGAGGCTGGTGCCAGGTGTTCTGTCCGGGTTTATACTTTAAGACCTCAGAGCAGTTTGATACAATAGAGAGTCTTGCTTGACCGTTTCAGAGACCATTGAAAAGTTGATCACATGTATCTGGAGTCACTTTTAGGACACACCAGGAAAGCACGGGAGATTTACTTCCTGAAAGTACATTGGGGAAGGAGATCGATGTTTACAATCAACATTGGACACAAGATCACTATTACTGACACCAGATTTTCGGACTCGATATTTTATTATTTGTTTCTAGCTTCCACCAGCTGCTGGAGCATTGACCTGGTCTGGATTCGTAATCCAATGATATTTCCACAACTGCACCATCTCCACATGGGGACCTATCGGAAACCACACTGAGCAGGTTATTTCTGTGCTTCTTGACAGTTCTGTCAAAAAGAATTCCCACCAATTTGACTGTCGTGATGGGAGTTCGAGGTGGTAATTGGTCAGATTGTAATTATTCTCCTCTTCGGGGACTGGACATAGCTGAGTAATTTTCCACAGGGAGATGTCAGAGTTGGATCTAGAATGAAACAGCTTCACCAGAGATGCTTCTTGTTATGCAGCACAAGTCTTCAGTCCCATTGCAGGAATGGTTTCAGGGCCCATTGCCTTTGTCATATCTAATGTGTCCAGCTGTTTCTTCACGTCACATACAGAAAATCGAATTGCTTGAAGACTGGCAACTGTGAATCTGTGGGCATCATGATGAGTGTGAGTTGGATCATCCAGTCAACACCTCTGGCTGAGGGTAGTGCAGACACCATATCCTTGACTTTTTTTCACTGATTTAGAGTCGTTCCGATATTTAGGACGAGGATAGTTATGGCGTCCTCTGCTCCATTAAATTGTTTAATAATTCATCGACATTTATGTTTGGATTTAGCAGGACGGCAGAGCTTAGATCCGATCTGTTAGACTTGTGATCATTTCCCTTCACCATCAGAAGTTATTTCTGCTGTTCGGAATGCAACCAGTCACGGGTGGGTTGTCAACAGGTTTAGGTGCACGTGATACCGTCGTTGGCATCAGCCCTGTATTCAGTGACCGAACCTGGTTTCTGATGCGGTAACACTTCCATTTTCATATTCTCATTCTGCTGAGAGCATCTCTCTGGTGTCACACCTCCAATTTGTTACTTTATCTCAATCCATTTAAGGTAATAATCTAAATCGTTTCTTTTCCACAATGTCAACTTCGGTATTTGAAATGAATGTGTTTCCCTCTGTTATTCTCCCTGACCATGATTAAGAGCTCTGTAGTGTCAGTGATGTCAGTCTTATGCAGTTTTAGAATATAGGAACTTGTACAC
This sequence comes from Chiloscyllium punctatum, assembly GCF_047496795.1. Classification (NCBI taxonomy): domain Eukaryota; kingdom Metazoa; phylum Chordata; class Chondrichthyes; order Orectolobiformes; family Hemiscylliidae; genus Chiloscyllium; species Chiloscyllium punctatum. The sequence goes on along the minus strand of NC_092759.1, from coordinate 32,643,894 downwards.
CATGCATTATCGTTCAGTCCCCAGTTTACGGCGCTCCATGTTGGACAGGATGTTTGAGCATCATTGACATCCTTCTTTGGAAATAGTCCACAAACAGAAATTGCTGAAGAAATTACTGAAAATGTTGCAGCATCTTCTGGAATGAATGCAGAGTTAAACTTTCAGGTCCAGTGACCCTTTACAAAGCTCCCAGTTTCTCCAGCAATTTTTGTATTTTTATTTCCAGTATCCATAGTTATTTGTTTTAGTGAAAATTTGTTCTGTGCCTATTCATTTCTGGAGAAACTCACCAGGTCTGTCTGCATCTGCCGAGACAGAGAAACGGCGTTAGCATTTCAAGCCCAATGTGACACTTCTTCAGAACTGAAAAGGATTGGAACCTGGGATTTTTAATCCCTTGTCAGAAATGGGGGATGGATGACAGGGAAAAGAGGGTGCGGCAAAGATAAACGGGCTTTTAGCACTGCTGAACGAGTGGATGATGTAAAATGGGTTTACATTAAGGTGTGAATGGAGAAAGGGGTTCTCTCTATTGAGTGCAAGATAAAGAAGACACAACCACACAAGGTCAAAGGGAGGCCAGGAGGGAGAATGTTGACTATGTGGCATTATATAGATCTGGCTATAGATACGTTTTCACTGTCGAGATCATCGCCCCCTTTATACAAAGGAATTCAGGTGCTTCCCTTCTTATTGGCGCTAGTAAGCATTTCATGCTGCCTTAGTATTGTAACATGGAGAAAACACAAATCACCATGTGAAGTTTGGGCTGAGTATTGTTTACCTGTCATGTTTAATATTGTTTAAATTTTCATTGCTTATCTTTAAATGCTTGTTCTTGAAATTAGTATCAGATGGATTGTAGGAGGTTGGGTGGTGACATTGTAAAAGCTTCTAAAATCATGAGAGATATGGATAGGGTAAATAAACAAGATCTTTCCAACGGCATGGGGGAGTTCAGCCATAGAAGGCACAGTTTTAAAGTGAAAGAGGAAAGATTTAAAAGGATCGAAGGGGCAACTTTTTTACACAGAGGGTGGTTGGGTATGGAATGAGCTGTCAGAGGAAGTGGGGTAGATGCCAGTACAGGTACAACATTTAAAGCTCATTTGGAAAAACATATGAATGGGAAACATTTTGAGGCATATGGGTCTAATGAAAGCAGGTGGGTCGAGCTTAATTTGGAAAACTTGGCCAGCATGGACATTTAGAAAAGCTTCACGCAGGGTCAGAGTGGTTTTGTGAAAGGGAAATTATACTTTGCCCTGTAAAATCATGCAAAGTATTTCTGGAGATGCCAGAGAATGTAACAAGCGGACTTGATAAAGGGGATCTGGTTGACACCAGGCTTTCCAGAGATTTTCCACAAGGTATTACAAAATAAAAGTTCTTACACATGACAGAAGGTCGTAGGATGACGGATAATGTATTAACATGGGATGATGATTGGTGAGCACATAGAAATCGGAGAGTCAGGATTAATGAATCTTCATGACAAAGGTGTATCTGCTGGAGTACCACAGCTATGAGTCCGATGGCATCAGTTATTTACAATCTATACTGATAGCCTGAAAGAGGGAGTTGAGTGCAACATAACATCCGAATTTGTGGATGACACTGAGAACCAAAGGCAGGCTGTTATTTAATCGAGAGGACTTCCAGAAAAGGAGCAGTACAAAGGGATTGGAGTCTTCCAGTGTATGAAACATAAAGTCAGCATGCTGGTGCAACAAGTAACTGGGTTGTTTCAAAAGATGGGTTCCTGGGACGAAAGGTTTGTGTTAATGAGAATTTCTACAATCGTGAGGCGATCATTCATTGGGGTTGAAATGAATGAGGAGTGATACTGCTGAAAAATACAAGACACAGAGAGGGGTTGACACTGTAAATGTTGAGAAGTTCTTACCATTCCTGGGTGAGTCCCGAAATGGAGGACATAGATACCGATTATGGAATATCGATTTCAGTCTGAGATGCAAAGTGATGTCTTCTCTCAGAAGGTAGTGAATGTCTGGAATTCCCTAACTCGGAGAGGTGTGGAGAGACAACAAATTTGGACTATACAAACACCCAGCGGGTATATATAACTCATTCACCCTCCTCAAGGAGTCGGCAAGAAAGTGGAGTCGAGTCCTGGAGTAGATCAGCCATGTTCGTATTAAATGACAGGGCAAGCTTGAGGGGCCGAATACTGTTGTTCCTACTGTTACTAATTTCACATGTTATGCTTTTGTAAAGTAACTGGTTATTTTCCTGGAAGTTGTGTTGTGTAATGCTACATTCGGATGAGCAGAGGATTTGTTTGAGTTTACCCTGGGTGGGGTATGGGGGCTGTAGTCACAGTGAATCTGGGTCTGGGACATGGCTTAAATTTGGAGCAGAAGTTACAGAGATGGGAAGCCTGGAAACAGGGATTGGGGGTGAGGGTCACTTCCTGATCCAGGCTAGATTTTCCAAGTACATTTCCAAAACTTCACCTAAGCATCGGAGTGGCCTCGATTTGCAGGTCCGAAGGGCTGAATGGAACATCAGAACACAGGGCTGAGGGATAGGAGTGGGCCATTCGGCCCTTTGACACTACCCCACCAGTAAATGAGATCGTGGCTCATCTCATTGTGGTCCCAGCTGCACTTTTCTCTCCATGCACCTTTATCCCTGATTCACCTGTCTATGGAAAATCAGATGAAGCCAGCCCCGATATAATATAATGATTCAGCCCTCCCAAACTTCTGGGGAAGAAGATTTCCACTTGAGTGAATTCCCACTTTGTGAATTTCTTCTCACTCCATTTGTGACTGAGGATGGAGGGTGTCACTCTTTCCTTTTCTCGTCCCAATCCTCCACTGCTCACAACAAATTTTAAATGAAACCAGGTTGGTGATATGGCCGATGATAAAGGTCTCAGACTGGCTTAGGTTCAGTGATAAGAAGTCAGGCAGATTTCTTTCGTCAGCCACAAGTTATTAACAGAACTAACGGAGGAGTATGGTGGATCTGTGAGTGGCACTGCTTCCTCACATCACCAAGGAGCTGGGTTCGATTCCAACCGCGGGCAACCCTCCATGTGGAGTTTGAACATTCTCCCCGTGACCGTGTTGGTTTCCTCTCAGTGCTCCAGTTTCCTGCCACAGTCCAAAGATGTGCAGTTTAAAGTGGATTGCCCATAGTGCCCAGGGATGTGTAGGTTAGGTGGGTTAGTAATGGGAAATGTAGGGTTACATGGATAAGGTAGGGGGCCACGTCCAGGTAGGATGCAGTTTAGTGCATCAGTGCGGACTTAATGGACGGAATGTCCTGCCTCCACACTGCAGAGGTTCTATGACAATGACTACAAATTTGGCCTATACAAACACCCATGTAATCCACACTTATCAAGGTCTTGTATGTTTCATTCTCATTCCAAGCGTACCCTGTTAAAGCCTTCATAATATAAGCCCATGAATATGTGAAATGAAACATCTCTGAACTGCTTTCAATGTAATTATATCCTTTCTCAGATAATGAGACACAAAAAAAATCTCACACTCAGATCATAAAGTTTATATTTGTTTTCTCAAGGTGCTGAGTGTCTTTGGAACGCTCTTCCCCACAGACCGTTGGAGGCAGAAATATTGAATATTTTTGAGGCACCGACAGAAGGTTTATGAATAACAACAGAGTCAAGGATTATCGAGGAATGGGCAGCAATTTGCAGCGTAGAGGAAAATGTAGACAGTGGTGTCAAATTACACCGGTCCGGAACATCCAGGAATATAATGCAAAATGAAATTATAATATCGATAAAACATTAAGGGGGAATTCAAGATACCGGAGATCCGGAAGGTCTGTTTTGCTGGGCTCTGCATCACAGCACGGGCAAAATGGTTCTCTAACACAACCCATCCCAGCCATTTACGTAAAATTCAACATTAAAAGAGCGATAGAATCTTTACTAATCCCGTTTTATCATATGGAAATGACCAAACATCGGAAAGGATCGAGTAAGTCCCAACACACAGTACACCCGTCAGAAGCATCGAACATGCCTGAGGCTGTAGCTCTAACCCACTCTGCTCGTTCCATAGACCCAGTTACTCACCAGGCCTTGGTCACTGAGTTCACCAAGTTATGTGAAATGATTGAAGTAATGATTGAAGAAGGGTTCAGCAGTGGCTAGATCCGCTCTCAGCCGCGCTCCAAAAACATGAGCAGCAACTTGACAGCCTTGGAAACAGAACAGATTATGCCAAGCGCTGAACTGCAGTGACAGAGACCGCGATCAGTTCCTTTCAGGAGAGGATCCTCACCTTTGAAAAGCAGGTCCATACATTAACTGACCATGATGACGATGTCGAGAACAGGGATAGGATGAAGAATGTTCACATCGTCAGTCTGCTGGACCGGATGGAAGGTGGTCAGCCAGTGAGTTTATTGAAAACTGGCTGCAGCGATTCCTTCACTTCAAAACTGAAAAGGGGCAGGTGAAGACTGAAACAGTTAATCGAGTTATGGTGCGGAGGTCAGACTCAGACCAGCGCCTTCACCCTGTCCTTGTGCGGTTACATAGTTATGGGGATAAACATAGGCAGATGGAATCTTCCAGAACCCAGGGGAAAGATCTGATGGCTTTAATTCACGAGGGCTCCAGGATGATGATCTTTCAGGACTTTTCAACGGCGGTGATTCAGGACAGAAAATCTTTGGATGATATCAAGAGAAGAGTAAGGGAACTCGGGAGTCAGTATTCCTTAATATACCCAGCGGTGCTCCGTATTGCTTTCAATGGATCCATACACTTGTCTGACTCTCCAGAGAAAGCGAAAACTTTGTGACATTTTAAAGTAAGATGGATGTTTAGATAATCACGTTTCTCTCTTAAAGAAATTTTCTTGGATTTTTCTGGTATTAACCAGTGTTAAATTATAGTCGGGGATGGGTAGAGTACTCACTTTTAACTTCTTCATTAGTATTACTACACTTTTTCTCTTTCCTTGCTTGTGTCTGGGGAGCGACTCAAGCTGGAGCGGGTTACAAAGGTAGTTGTGATGACTAAATGCCGACCAAAGGGCAGTTGAAGCCCGATTTTTGTCGTTAATTGCCCTGAATGTCATGTTGGTAGCAGACAGAAGATGAAGCTTTGGGGTATGTAACCGTCCCCACTGGACGGGCGTGGTGGCGGGGGGGCAGGTGGTGGGAAGGGTCATTGGCACTTTGGATTTTGTTTCATTTTTTGTTTTTTTTTGTGTGTTTAGTTTTGGAAAGTTTTGAGAGCTTGTTAGATGTAGTAGTCTTAGTTCATGTTGTTTTTAAGCTCTATGAGTCTTTTTTCATTTATGATCAGTGATGTGTAATTCGAGTTCTTCCTCTCTAGAGCTCAAATGTTGCTACAGTGTGTGATGGATAATGATGTGCTTAAATGGGGTACCTGGAACAATAAGCGGAACCATCGTCCAGTCAAGAGGAAAAATGTACTGTCTGGTCTTAGGAAGGAGAGGGTGGATGTTGTCCTATTGCAGGAGATGCACCTTGATGACAAGGACCATTTGATATTACAGCAGGGCGGATTTGATCGGGTTTATTTCTCGTTTTATTAATAATAGGAGTAGGGGAGAAGCCATATTGGATAGGAAGAATCTTCCAGTTAAATTACTAGATTACATTAGCCATTCACAGGAGGTTCATAATCCCCAAACCCTTGAACTATGGGAAAGAATACAGTATTTTGAATGGTTATTGCCTCCCGTCGCACCCTCTTAAAACCGTGGTAGATGCATTTTCCAAATTAAGTTATCTTGTCTCATGGTGCATTAGTGTAGATGATTTCACCTGTCTTATGGATCCCACAGTGGACAGAATGTCCAAAGGTCCCCCAATACCCTCGTCATAATGTAAGCAATTAGTTGATTCTTGTGCAGAACGAGAGCTGGTGGATGTCTGGATGCAGATCCACATCACAAGTAGGGATGTTATTTTCTCCTATCACCCACTTAAATGCCACACGAATGTTGATCTCTTCTCCATCCCTGCAACATTCTTAGATTCGGTGGCATCCTGCATAATTGGGAAAATTACAATTTCTGACCATGAAGCAGTTTCACAGTTTTGAGACGCTGGCGAATGGATCCTTATTTTTCTTAAGGCTAGTTAGTTCATTGAGTATTTCTGTAAAGATTTCAGATCTTTCTTAGCCATTAATGCAGATTCAACCAGTAACACATCCATTCTATGTGAAACTACTAACATCATGCCAAGGAAATAGTTATTCATCAGGAAGCGGCAGAAGGGGGAGCAGGAATGCTGGCTCGAGGCACAGCTGAGGACAGCCGAGAGTGCATACTGTGATAGCCCCTCAGTGCCTAATCTGCAGAGGATCAAAACGCTTCAGTCTACAGTGAATTCCACGCTCACACAGACATCCAGGAAGGAACTTACTTTTGAAAAACAAAGGCTGTTTGAACATGGTGATAAGCCAGGTAAGTATTTAGCCTAACTTGCCAGGAAAATGAGCGCCCCCTCAAGCCATTACCTCAATTAGGGAATGTACTGGGATCCTTCCCTCCGATTCCAAAAAGATCAATGCAGCCTGTCCGAGATTTTTCACCAAATTGTTTCAGCCTGAACATTTTGAGGATAGATGGATTAAGATGGAGTCATTTTTCAAGAACCCGTGTCTTCCAGGAGTAACCCCTAAATAAGTGTTGTTCCTTAATGTACCATTGTCAGCGCAGGAGGGTGTGAAGCAGCTTCAGAATGTAAAGGTACACGTTCCTGACGGATTTCTGAGTAAATTTTATAAATAATTTATAAACCTATTGTCAGGGCTGATGTTTAACATTTTCTGTCACTCATACAGTCATGAACCCCTCCCTCCATCCTTTAGAGAGGCTCATATCTCTCTGATGCTTAAGAATGGAAGACCCTGGAGGATTGTGCTTCTTACACGCCAATCTCACTTTTAAATTTCGGTTTCAAAATCCCGTCTGTGACGTGTACATTAAGGTGGAAACTTTGCTGCCTTCCGTTACCAAAGAGGAACAAGCATGCTTTATAAAGGGCCACAGATCTTCCTACAATGTTAAGAGTTTACTCAATATGATCCAAGAGTGTCAACAACAATCTGTCCAGGGATTAATGATCTCTTTAGATGAGAGAAGGCATTTGTTTGGGTTGAATGGCCGGAACTCTTCTGTACATTAGAATGGTTTGGTCTATGCAAGGTTTTTATCAAGTGGGTGAGGGTCCTTTACCGTGATCCTCTGCCTGCGGTTCTCACTAATGGTGTGGCCAACCAGTAATATTAATATTTCTCCAGGCAACCGACAAGGTTAACACCTTTCACCATTGTTGTTTACGTTGTGGATTGAGCCACTGGCGGAGGCCATCCGTAGGGATGCCAACATATCTGCCCCAGAAGTAGGATAGAAGTCACGTAAGATTACATTGTATGTTTGTTGTCAAATTCCGCAATTTCGGTAGTTCATGTGATGCAATTCATTGATTCGCTTGTTGCCTTTCCGGGCGATAAGATTGGAGGCCATGCCTATGGGAGGTCTTAGGGAAATACCTGATACTGTGGGCAAATCCTGGTTTCCTTTTAAATGGTCACTGGGGTGGTTTCTCTATTTCAGTATATTCATTGCATCTGTCTTTGATAATTTATTTAACGTGAACTGTATCCACTTGTTTGACAAAATTAAACAAGACCTTCAAAGATGGGAGGCATTTCCAATATCCTGGCTAGGTCGGATAACTGTTGGGGCAAATGTAGGGGAATGGGTCTGAGTGGGTTGCGCTTCGCCGAATCAGTGTGGACTTGTTGGGCCGAAGGGCCTGTTTGCAAACTTTAAGTAATCTAAGATGATTTTTAGAAAAAAATGGCTGGTTTAGCTCTTTTATTTGGCACCATAAGTGATCTTTATCAAGCGAACAAAATTGCAACTGCCCCACAGATTTTGGGGAGTTGATCTCCCCGATTAAAAGCAATCGGTTTTTTTTCATCCTATGTGAGTGCCTGGGCCACTGTGGTCTCGGCATCAATATGGCTCGACATTGAGCCCTCTCAGACAAAGTGAACCCTTATTAGTCTGTTGTTCTTAGATAAAATGACAACGTTTATGGAGTATTGTCATAAACTAATGATGATCAATACTGCTAAAACTTTAAGGACAATGCGTCAGATCGAGGGCAATACAGACAAAAACATGTTTCTTACCCCTATAATTGGTATACCGGGTTGTCAACCGGGGATAATGGATTCCAGGTTTAAACTCTGGGCAGTGATTGAGTGATTTAGAATTAGTAGAATCCCTACAGTGTGGAAACAGTTCATTGGGCCCAGCAAGTCCACTTCGACCCTCTGAAGAGTAACCCACTCACACCCATTCCCCTACCATCTTATATTTACCCTGATTAATGCCCCAAATTACAGATCCTGGAACATTATGAGCGATTTAGCAATGGCCAATTCATCTAACCTGCACATCTTTGTAACTGTTGGAGGAAACCTACGCAGACACAGTTGAGAATATACGAACTCCACACAGCCAGTCACCCAAGGCTGGAACCAAACCCGAGACCCTGGTGTTGTGAGTCTGCCGTGCAAACCACTGAGCCACCACGTGTTACTTGAGGGAGAAACAATGATATCATTTGGTCAAATAACTCGTTAAGTATGGACTACCTAGTAGAGACTTCTTCTGTTTTTATTTCCAGATTAGAGATTTGATTTTTAAAAAAAATTAACGGAGACTGATAGATCCGATACCGAGAAGTGGGTTCTTTTTGCTAAGAATACACTCTCTCTCAGTCCCCTTTATCGTTAGTTGGATAATATCCCCTCAGACAAGACTATGCAGCTTCGTGACGTTTGTGCGAGAGAGTTGAGGGTTTAGATCTCTTCAGAGACCTTTGAGGATATTTGTGAAAATGCTCAAAGGATTTTGATCTGCAACAGTACACATTGCATGCAGTTGTAAATTCTTCATAGGGTCAATCTGACACCAGTGTTTCTCTCAAAATTCAAAGTGGGATTATCTTCAGCATGTCCTAAATGCAGAATGACAACAGCACTCTTGCTCATTGCATAATGTCCTGCTGCAGGCTTCATATATATTGGAGCACTGTGTTCGGTGTGGTAGAGTGGGCCTTGGGGACCGAATTGGAGATGGACCCGGTTTCTCTTTTCCTGGGCCTGCCCAGAGTATCTTACGCATGGGAAAAAAATCCTTGCTTTCTGTGCTAGGAAACTTATTCTGTTGTGTTGGATGTCTGAAAACTCCTCGGGGCTGTTGGTCTTTGTAAGCTCCTCATGGAAAATATCCCTTTGGACTTTCTCACCAGTATGGTGCACCAAAAAACAGAGATTAGAATAAGGCATAGAGTCAGAGAGATGTAAAGCATGGAAACCTTTGGTCAGACCCATCCATGCCGACCACATATCCCAAACCAATCTGGTCCCATTTGCCAGCACCCGGCCCAAAAGGCTCCAAACCCTTCGTATTCATATACCCATCCAAATGCTTCTTAAATGTTGCACTTGTATCAGCCTCCCCCACCTCACCTGGCAGATCATTCCATACACGTGCTACCCTCTGTTTGAAATAATTGCCCCGTAGGTCTCTTTTATATCTTTCCCCTCTCACCCTAAACCTATGGCCTCTCGTTCCGGACTCCCCGACCGCAGGGAAAAGACTTTACCAATTTACCCTATCCATGCCCATCATAATTTTGTAAACGTCTATAAGGTCACCCCTCAGCCTCCGAAGCTCCAGGGAAAACAGCCCCAGCCTGTTCAGCCTCTCCCTATAGCTCAAATCCTCCAACCCTGGCAACATCCTTATACATCTTTTCTGAACCCTTTCAAGTTTCACAACATATTTCCGATAGGAAGGAGACCAGAATTGCACGCAATATTACAACAGTGGCCTATCCAATGTCCTGTACAGTCGTAACATGATCTTCCAACTCCTGGACTCAATACTCTGACCAATAAAGGAAAGCATATCAAACGCCTTCTTCACTATCCTATCTACCTGCGACTCCACTTTCAAGGAGCTATGAACCTGCACTCCAAGGTCTTTGTTCAGCAACACTCCCTGCGACTTGACCATTAAGTATATAAGTCCTGCCAAGATTTGCTTTCCCAAAATGCAGCACATCGCATTTATCTGAATTAAACTCCATCTGCCACTTCTCAGCCCATTGGCAATTTGGTCAAGATCCTGTTGTAATCTGAGGTGACCTTCTTCGCTGTCCACTACACCTGCAATTTTGGTGTCATCTGCAAACTTACTAACTGTACCTCTTATGCTCGCATCCAAACCATTTATGTCAATGACAAAAAGTAGTGAATCCAGCACCGATTCTTGTGGCACTCCACTGGTCACAGGCCTCCAGTCTGAAAAAACAACCCTCCACCACCACTCTCTATCTTCTACCTTTGAGCCAGTTATGTATCCAAATGGCTAGCTCTTCCTGTATTCCATGAGATCTAACCTTGCTAATCAGTCTCCTATGGGGAACCTTATGAAAACCCTTACTGAAGTCCATGTAGATCACATCTACCCTTTTCCCCTCATCAATCCTCTTTGTTACTTCCTCAAAAAACTCAAGCAAGTTTGTGCGACATGATTTCTCACGCACAAAGCCATGTTGACTATCCCTAATCAGTCCTTGCCTTTCTAAATACATGCACATCCTGTCCCTCACGATTCCTTCCAACAACTTGCCCACCACCAACGTCAGGCTCACTAGTCTATAGTCCCCTGGCGTGTCCTTACCACCCTTCTTAAACTGTGGCACCACGTTATCCAACCTCCAGTCTTCCGGCACCTCACCTGTGACTTTCCATATTACAAATATCTCAGCAAGAGGCCCAGCAATTACTTCTCTAGCTTCCCATAGAGTTCTAGGGTATACCTGATCAGGTCCTGGGGACCCGTTTCAAGACATCCTTGGGTATTTATCCACCTTTACCCATTTTAATACATCCAGCACTCCCTCCTCTGTAATATGGACATTTTGCAAGGTGTCACCATCTATTTCCCTACATTTTATGTCTTCCACAATAAATACTGATGCAAAATACTCGTTTAGTATCTCCCCCATACTTCCTGTGCGAGGGAAAATATTCTGTTATGTTGGATGTCTGAAAAGCCCCCGGGTCTGTTGGGTCCTTGTAAGCTTATCATGGAGAATATCCTTTTGGACTTTCTCACGAGTATGGTGCACCGAAAAGCAGAGATTTATATAAGATATGGCAACCCTTTTTGGATTACCGCGGTTCAGGCTTATCTGCCAATCTAAAAAGGGCTTTTACATAGCCATGACGATATTGTCTAATGAATCTAGTATGAAGAATTATGAACATATGAATGTGTAATGCTCTCGAAGAACGAGAACTATCATTTTGTTATGCTGAGCCATATTATTTATTTATTGTTTATTGTTTATTTTTGTTTCTCTTCTGTCCATTTAGAGACTTTAACTTGTTTTGTATGTACATGCAATTGGGTGTAATATTGTTCAGTTATTTGAGTTGTTTTGTTATTGGTTTAATATAATAATAAAAACCTCATTTTCAATAAAAATGTTTGTTAAAAAATTAAAATGCCAGAATTGTTAGAATAGAGTCCCAAAGGACTCTCATTAGAGAGCGTACTCATGGTGGTTTACCCTGAGGGTCACCACACCCCAGTGACAGGGTGAGGTTGAGAGAGCATCCCCTTCATGTCAGTGTGGGGAATTGAACCTGCCCTGGTGGCCTCCCTCTGCATCACAAACCAACCATCCAGCCAACTGAGTGGGAGACTGTGTAACCGTTACACACAGAATCAGTCACAGACAAAGAGCAAGAGAAACATTCATGACAAGGAAAAAGGTATGTTTGAGATAATCGTCATGGTAACGGCTGAGGATAAAAACGTTCTCTGCTAGAAATTGTATTTTACATTGAGACAAGTGTTGGGAAGCTGTCTTTGGCTGAATACAATAAGGTGAGACAAGTGAAATAACCAGAATGACTAATTGTGGTTTGATATCGATAACCATAAAATAAGTGCATGTTTTTGATTGGTCTGTGGAAAGCATACTGACTGTTGCATGAATTTATAAATCAGATGAAATATATTGTAAGGAGAATCCGTCCCCATGGGAAATGCCTTCTGAACACATTTGAGGTGAATCCCGGGGTATGAAGTGTCTGAGAATCGTCTGCTCGGTAACAGGAACCTGGGGGTTGAATGACTAAAATTTCCTGTAACATGGAGCTGAGAAAGCCATCGGATCGCCGCAAACGTATTGACTGTTGGAGCACATTTGAAGGACTGAATGGCCTCATGATGGATTTTAATTGTGTGTGATTTGAAAAACGTACATCTCTACTCCATCCTTTTATGTGTTACACACTGGGGCACAGCCGTTTTCCTGAAACTGGGAATAAGTTGGAACATTATCTGGAACATTCCATAATTGGCATTCTCCAGAATATTTTATAACCGTGTGTGTGGGGGGGGGGGGGGGTGGGGGGTGGGGGGGGCATGAGAAAGGCAAGAGAGAAGGAGAGAGAAGGTGCTGCATGCAGTAGTGAGAGTGGTGGACCATGAGCCTTGTTCGGGGGTCGGTGCTATAACAGACATACAGTGAGTGTGAGGGAGCAGAGAGAATACGGTGACCCTTACCCTGACAGAGTGGGGAAGGTTATTGATGCTTGTCCTGTTTTGCTGGACATTTCTTCAAACCGCACACTGCACTGACCTGGGTGAGGAGTTCAGACCATGCTCGGTGGGTCTGGTGGTGTGATCCCTCTGGGAAGGAAATGCTCCCCCTCTGGACTAGCCCATCCACCAGGACCTCCGTGCCCCTGTTGACAAACCGTGGTGTAATTTCCCCTTAGCTGCTATGCTCGGGGTAAACTGTGCAGGGCAGTTCTGAACTGAGAAAGCACAACCATGTACCCATTGGCTTTTTAAAGATGGCACAAGTGCCAGGGATCACAGAATTTCCGGGGCATCCCGGCGATGGTGAGTACCTCCAGTCATGATGGGTTGGAGAATCGGGCTGGCATTGTATGAGAGGGACATTATGGAGTGTGGTGGGTAGTTAATGTGGTGAGTTTGGTAAGATAGCACCAGGAAACTAGCTCAGCCTTGTGCAGACAACCCCTCTGTCATACTTAATTAAAATGTCACTGTGACAGTTTTTTGTTAGATTCAGCCCAGTGAGGCGAAGACTCTGCTGTCCTAACTCCTAGTTACAAAGCTGCAGAACAAATGCTCATCCAAAATTCTCCATCGCCTGAACTCATAGCAATATCCCTTTCACTCATAATTATTCGAAATACCGACCCGTGTTGCATGATACTATCGAAATGTCTTCATTCTGAAACCTGTGAACATATCCTTCCATGACATTTTATCTCAGTCTCTCCACCCGCGCCCCCTCCCCCCCTCATCCTATCTGCACCCCAAAACACACTCATTTACAGTCATATTGCACGAGACTGCCAGTATGACTAGTCATTTGGCCTAGCTGGTCCATGACAACCAAAATGTATATCCAGACTCACCCTATTTCCCTGCCCTTGTTCTGTATCCCTCTAATCCTTTCCTATCTGTATATTTGTCCAATTGCCTTTTCAATGTTGTTATTGTACCCACCTCAATCACTTCCACTGACAGTTCAGTCCATATGCGTACCACACTCTATGTAAAAAAGTTGACCCTCAGTTTCCTTTTTATACTTTTTATCCTTTCCAAACATTAATGGGTGTCCTCTAGTCATCGATTCACCAAACTTGAGAAAAAAGTTTGAAGTATTCACCACATGCACACCTCTCATGATTTTATAAGGGCTACACTTCTATAAGAAACCACTCGGTTTCCTAAGCTGTGAAGAAATAAGTTCTAACCTGGCCAACCTCTGCCTATAACTTAGAGACTTGAGCTCAGGAAACATCTTTGGAAATTTGTTCTGCATACTTTCTAGTTCAATAATATCCTTTCTAGAGCAAGATGAACAAAACTGAACACAATACTCCAACTGCAGCCTTACCAACATCCTGTACAATTGCAGCATAACGTCCCAACTTCTATACTCAATGCCCTGATGAAGGCCAGTGTGTCAACAGCCTTCTTCACTGTCCTGTGTATCTGTGACTCAAATTTCAGACAACTGTGCACCTGATCTCCAACGTCCTTTTGTTCCACTACACGTCTTAAGGCACTATCATTCATCATTAAACTCCTACTTGAATTTGACTTTCCAAAATGCAAAACGTCACACTTATCTAAATTAAACTCCATTTGCTATTTCTCAGCCCACTTCCCCAGCTGATCAAGGTACTGCTGCAATTTCTGATAACGTTCCTCACTGTAAATGATGTCTCCTAATTTCGAGTCATGTGCAAACTTACTAACGTTGCGTTGTGCACTCTGGTCCAAATCATTGATATAGATAACAAACAGCAATGGGCCCAGGACCGACCACTAAGGCACTCCACTAGTTACAGGCCTCCAGTCTGACAAGCATACCTCCACCATAGCCATTTGTTTCAGAACATTAAGCCAATTGTGTTGCCAATTTGCCAGTTTACATTGGAGTCCATGCGATCTAACGTTCTCGAGCAGCCTACCATGTGGAACCTTATCAAAGGCCTTACTGAAATCCATATAGACTACGTCCACCATCTTTCCTCGTCAACCTTCCAAGTCACTTCCTCAAAAATCTTGATCAAAATTTGTCAGGCATGACCTGCCACGCACAAAGCTATGCTGACTGCTCCAAGTCAAACTCTATCTTCCCAAATGCATCTATATCTTATATCTCCGAACCTTCTCAAGTGGTTTCCGAAACAGATGTGAAGCTTACTGGTCTATATTTCCCAGGCTTTTCTTTGCAGCCCTTCTGAATAAGGGCACTACATTTGCTACTGCCCAGTCTTCCGAGACCTTGCCCCTGAACTACCTTCTCTCGCCTTGTGCAGTGCTCTTAGATATATCTTGTCAGGACAAAGAGATTTATCTGACTTTGTGCATTCTAATATTTCCAACAGCACCTCTACTGTGGTATTGACTGTACCAAGATATCACAACTAATCTCCCAAAGGTCACATGTCTTCATGTCTTTCTTCATGTCTTTCTTCATGATAAACACAGAGGGGAAATTGAGGACCTCACCCATCTCTTGAGGTTTTATACATGCATGCCAATTTTGGATTGTAAGGCGTCCTATCTCTCTCTAGTTGTTCTTTTTTTTTACTATTCTGAATTTGGATTCATCTTAATCTACTCAGCCAAGGCTATCTCATACCCCATTTTAGCCCTGCTGATTTCCTTCTTCAGTAAACTCCTGTAACCCCTGAGTACCTCCAGAGATTCCCTTGGAACCAGCTGCCTGTACTTGAGTGACGCCTCCTTTCTTTCTGGTCAGAGCCTCGATATCTCTTGTCATCCAGGGTTCTCTCTTCCAACCTCACTTTCCCTTCACCCTCACAGGAACATGCAGACCTTGAACTCGAGCTATCTCACTTTGAAGCCCTCCCACTTGCCTTGGATCCTTTTATCTGGAAACACACTACTCCAATCAAGCCCTGCAATCCCCTGTCGAATTTCAACAAAATTCGCCTTGCCCCAATTTAAAACTTGAATCTGTGGGCCATTTTTTTCCCTACCATACCTATTTTAACATTAATACATCTCTGGTCACTTTTCCCAAAATGCTCCCCCACTTTACCTCCGTCACCTACTTTCCCAACAGTAGGTCGAGTTTGTCCCTTCCCGAGTAGGACCCTGTACATGCTGCTTGCGGAAGCTTTCCTGAACACACTTAATAAATTACGTTCCATCTAAGTTCTTAACCCTCTAGAAGTCCCCATCTATGTTAGGATAATTAAAATCACCGATTATGACAACCCTATTACTCCTGCAAGTCTCACCAATCTTCCTGCATATTTGTTCTTCTAATTCCCATTGATTATTTGAAGGCTTATAGTACAACCACTATAACGTCACCAACCCCTCTTATTGTTTGCATCATTTACAAAATCTCATTGGATATTATCTCAGTTATTTCATCTTTAAATATTAGAGTGATACGCGCCTTAATCAGAACTATTGGCATTTAAATTGTTTCCATTGACATCTCTTCCTCGCAGTGACTTTCACATTGGCAGCATCCCTTGTCAAGGCACAGTGGAGATATGGAGCTGGAAATGGATGGGAGCTGCACATCCTGTCAGTTCCAACATTGGTTGCAAGTTTCCACACACTGAGCTGCGATCTAACACATTGTTACCGAACAATGAAACAATCTGGGTTTATATATGAATGAACCAGTGTGGACTGCACAGCCCCCCACGCTGGACATTTAGCCCAGGATTATAGATCCAGCATTGGTGTGGGCTGCACAGAGTTTCACTCTGCACATTGCTGGGTTGCATTCAGCAGTACACTAGCCGGATCTACACAGTGGTCCATCCTGAACATGTAATGGTTATGTGAGTTAGATTGCGAATGTGAGAGATCTAAACATCCGGCTATGTCTTTATTTTAGTTTTAATTCTTGTGATTGGACTCTTCAAATCCTGACTCATCCAGTTAGACCCGACCCTCTTGATGAGTCATGGTAACTGTTGTTAGAGTATCTGTGTCGGCAACATGACCAACAAATGGAGCAGAGGCTGCAGAGAGGACAGTCTCCGTAAAATGGAATGAGGGAATCACCATCAGATCAGCCGTGGTCTTAGTGAATGGTGGGGCAGGATTGAATGGACCACTGATGCAACTTATCTTATATTTCTGTTTGTTCCAAGCAAACTCCCCTTCTCTCCCAGTGTCCCATACTGGTGGGGATTGAGTCACCTCCTCCTGTTCCTGCATAACAGGATCCTGGGGCCTCACTAGCCTCCAGAGTTCCCTGTGCCCCAGTTTTGAGCAGTTGAATAACTGGCTCCTGTTCCTGTGCCCCAGTCTCGAACAGTTGAGTGACTGTCTCCGGTCCCTGTGCCCCAGTTTCAAGCAGTTGAATGACTGCTTCCTGATCCGAAGTTTGTGAAAGTAGATGTCCTCCTCCTGCTCCAGAGTAACAGGCTCCAATAGCTCTGTGCTCACCTGCTGCTCCTGTGGAATGGAGGTGAGGGACTGAATGGCCTCTTCACATTCTTTACAGCTTTTTCTTGATTAAAGGCCTTTTCCCGTTTCTGTAAAACACCATCAAATTCTGAATGATGTATTTTTGTATTTGACTCTCAGTAATGGAGCAAACAAGCCGACTGGCAGAATTCAGATGCTGAATAGCCTCCTCCTGTTCCCGTGTTATAGACTGAAGAGTCAATAGACTCTCAGAGAAACACAGTACGGAAAAAGATCATTCTGTCTGGTCATCCATACCGCCAAATATCATAAATTAATCTCGTCTCCCTTGCCAACACTTGGCCCATCTCCCTCTAAACCCTTCCCATGCATGTATCCATCCAAATGCCTTTTAAATTGTGTAACTGTACCTGCCTCCACCACCTCTTTTGTCTGTTCAATCCACACACACAGCGGTCTCTGTGTGAAAATGTTGTCCCTCATCTCCCTTTTTAAATCTTTCTCCTCTCACCTAAAACTTTTGTCTTCTAATTTTGGACTCGTCTATCCTGGGAAGACATTGACTGTTTACTTTATCTATGCCCCTCATGATTTTATAAACCCCTTTAAGGATCCCCCACCCCCAGCCTCAACACTTGAAAATAGCCCCAGCCTATTAAAGCTCTCCCTGTAACTCTAACCCTCCAACACCTGCAACATTCTTTTAAATCTCTTCTGCACCCTTTCAAGTTTGACAACATCTTTCCAACAGTAGAGAGACCAGAATTAAAGGCAATATTACAAAAGTGGCCAAACCAATATCCTGTACAGATTTAACATATCATGCAAATGCTTCGACTCAAAGCACGCACCAATAAAGGGAAGATCACCAAATGCCTTCTTCACTACACTGTCTACCTGTGACAGCACTTTCAAGGAACGGAGAACCTGTACCACGAGGCTAGCTTTGCTGCCTCACAGGGCAGTGACCTGGGTTTAGTTCCATCCTTGAATGACTCGCTGTGTGGAGTTTGTACATTCTCCCCGTGTCTGTGTGAGTTTCCTCCGGGTGCTATGTTTTACTCCAACTGTATAAGGATATACAGTTATGGGTAGATTGGCCATGCTAAATTGCGCACCATACCCAGGGATGTGTAGGGGAGGTGGATTAGCCATGGGAAATGCAGGCTCAGAGGGATAGGGCAGGTGTTTGTCCAGTGGGATACTGTTTAGATGTTTGGTGTGGCCTCGATGAGCCAAAAAGCCTGTTTCCTCACTGTAGGGATTCGATAATTTCAATGGAGTTCTCCTTCACTTGCAGCTTTCGACAGGGCACTACCTGTAAGTCTTACCTTGATTTGTCTTGCGAAAATGCAACACCTCATATGTAACTAAAATATACTCTATCTGCCACTCCTCGGCTCACCTAAAAAGGTCCCATTATAGTCTGAGAGATCATTCTTCACTGTCGACAACACCACCACATTTGGAATTATCTACAAACTTACAGACCATACTTCATAAACTCAAATGTAAATGATTTGTATCAGTGACAAAAGGCAGTGGACCCACTATTGATCTTTGCGGCATGCCACTGGTCACAGGTCTCCAAGTTTAATGAACAAATGTCCACTGTCACGGCCACTCTCCAATATTCAAGAAAATTTCGGATCTAAATGGCGAGTTCTCCCTGGATCCCAGCCAGTCTAACCTTGCTCACCAGTCTACCATGTAGAACATTTTGGTTTTCTTACTGAATTCCATAAAGACAACATCCACTGTCCTGCCTTCATCAATCATCTTCATCACTTCCTCAAAAGATTACACCCAGTCAGTGAGACGTGATATCCAATGTACAAAGCCCTCTTCAGTCCTTGTCTTTTCAAATGCATTTACATCCTTTCCAACAAAATCCCCTCCAACAATTTAGTCTCCATTGACGTCAGGCTCAGCGATCTATGGTTACCTGTTTTTTTTTCCTTACTTTCTTAAGTAATGACACTATGTTAGCAGCCCTCCAGTCTTTTGACACCTCACCTGTGGAAATCAATGATACAAATATATCAGCAAAATGCTGACCAATTTCTTTCCTAGCTTCTCACAAACATTTGGGATACAACTGATCAGGTCCCAAGGATTTGTTCACCTTTATGTGTTTTAAAATGTCAAACCCCTCCTTGTAATATAGACACCTTTCAATGTTTCACTGTATATTTATTCATTCTCTCGCTCTTGTAACCTCCTCCTCATTAAATACTGAGGAGAAGGTTTTGTTTCGTAACCCTCCAATCTCGGGTGGTTCCACACATAGGTAGTCTTACTGATCTTTAAGGGGCCCAGTTCTCCCTCGAGTTAATCTTTTACCATTAAAGGATTTGTAGAATTTCTTCACTGCTTCGTTAACCCTATTTCTAAAGCCATCTCATGTCCATATTTTTCTGGCCCGATTTCCCCGTTGACTATGCACTTATTGCCCTTATACACCTCTCGGGATTCACTTGATCTCAGCTCTGTTTACCTGACATATGCCTCCTTCCTTACCTTGACCAGAGCATCAATATATCTAACCATCCAGCACTCCCTGCACCCACCAGCCTTGCCCATCTCACTAATGGGAACACGTTGGCTCTGGACTCTCTGAAACCAAGTTTTGATGGCCTTGCATTTACCAACCATCCCTTTACCTGTGAATAGGGTATTCCAATCAGCCTTTCACAGGGCTCGCCTAACATTTTCAAAATTGGCCTTGTTCAAGGTTAGAACTTTAATGTTGACATCAGGTCTTTCCTATTCCACAACTAATTTAAAACCAATATTTATGCGAAACAGACTTGAAAGTTAAATCAACACTTCCTGCCCCTCTATAACGGGCTCGAAAGTCTGACTGGGCTCCTTCTGTCCCTCTGTAATAGACTCAAGCGGCTTAATGGCCTCCTCCAGTTCTTCTAAACACACTCGAGAGGCTGCATGGCCTCCTCCTGTCCCTGTGTAACAGATCCGAGACACAGCAACCCGTGGATTACGAGCAGCCGTTAAACTGTATCTGATGGAGGTCCATCCTATCTCAGTTACAGAAACACAAACAACACAATGTACTGCAGGTGCCCTCTCAGTTACACTTTATGCAGCTGCAGCAACACATCTCTTTGTTCTGAATGATTCTGTTGACAAAATGTGCCAATATTCCAGCTTTCCACCTTTTCAAGTAGTAACAGGCTAATATGGGCTGATTGGTCTTCTCTTCTCCATCTGTAAGAGGCCCATTGGGAGAGAATGTCTTCGGCCTGTTCCTGAGCAGCAGTCTCAATGCTCTATCCCAAGGTTATGAAAGGATTTGATAACAGGACATTAAAACCAGGAGTGGCCGCACACTGGTCAATAAGCACCGTACTTTGTGTTCATGTATCTAGAAACTTGCCCACCAAACCCCCCCCCCCCCCTTTTATGGAGCCGATCTGTTATTTTATAACTGCCTCCTTTCATAAACAGAATGGGACATACATAGACCCCTGCAGTGTCCTGTTAATACTCTCATATACAAGGAAAAAAAGATTTAAAATATTGAAAGATTTATGGTCCATCCCTCAGAAACGCTCATCCATTGCATCCAGTATAAGAAAAGTGATTTATTGAACTGGTTAACTGAGCCTATTTGTTCAGTGACTGCGATTAATGCCAATCTCCATGGATTCTAATTATCCCAGTGGAGGGTTTCCATCTTTTTATGATAAATGGGCTCCGTTCAATGTGTTATCCCATAATATGAGCGGGAGCATCACCAACAGCACTGACAGGGATCAGCAGATCCAGAGAGAGGGGGAGGAGAGATCAGAATCTGAGAACATTAGACTGGAATGTTCCACCAATGGATCAGAATCTGAGAACATTAGACTGGAATATTCCAACAATAGACCTGAGCTTATCCGTTTATGTTTGGCATCTTTCTGAATGTGATTGGTTGTCATTATCATTGCGGATCGATATCGCTCTTCTCATTATTCAATACTTTTATTATCCCTTCCTGCCTATTGTTGGTGTTCCTGGTGAGTATCACTATCCAGATTTTGTTTTATATAAACCAGTTATGAGTGTATTATTGTTATTTCATATCGTCTACACTCCCTGCCACTGTTATTGTTCCTGTTGAATCTCACAATCCAGATATTCACTCTACAGACCACTGCTAACTGCATCAATGAAGGTGTTCAATTACTGTCTCGCTCTCTGATCTGGCAGTGTTACTCACGGATCTCTATGTTGAACTATTCAGTTTCAGGGGAGAACCACAATGCATCGTAACATTGCCTTTACTGTTAAGAGCATAGAGGTCACTTTCTCATCTTCTGGTTACAAACTCCACTTCCTTCCACTGTTTCCATCCCATTCCTGGCCAATATCTGCAGCTGAAACAGTCAGGTCACAACTGTGGGAGATCCCTTTGACTATGAGCTAATTCTTGACACCATACCCTGAACATTTCTAACTTGAAATACTCACCACTCCAGAATATATCTCACTGGTTTATTCCATCTGTTGTTTGAACCTTGAGCTATGAAATACAATCTTAATGAAGCCAATAATCTGCTGCTGACACTCCCGGCTTCAAACCTGCTGAAGCAAATCTGATTCGACCTCAAACCAAACTCCCATCCATCTGTTATTCATGTGCACACAGATGGATATTGCTATTGTGTCTGGCAATGCCTTTATTTTAACATTCTCAAACACTTTAGCTCATCTGTTCATGAACCTTCTCTCGTTCTCTCTATTGATTAACAAAAAGCCTGCCAGTTGTTCGTATTTAAAATAATTTCCTCCATGTGCGTTCCTTCTCAAACAATGAGTTTTGCATTCAGCCACGCCAATCACGCACGCACACACACACACACACTCAGTCTCTGATGAACACACACACACGCGCGCAGAGAGAGCAAACCTTCCCACTGTAAGCAGTAAATCTTTTGCGAGTATAGTTAGCATTTGATAGTAAAGTTTGCAATACTCTCATGCTGTGCAGATAGTGCAGTTTACTGAGCAACACACTAGCATGCTCTGCACAGCTCTCCATGCTGGGCTGTCATCTTGTCCCAGTTTATGTTGTTTGTGGTGTTCTGTGAAGCAGATTGAGAACTTGTTGTAACAAACCATTCCAGCTGATCTGACAATGTCTTTATTCAATTCTCATTCTTGTAATTTTACTCTCGAAGATCTCACTTCGCCATGACGTTGTCCACATATTACCACAACATCTTTTCAGTTAATTAACTGTCTGTTTCTGTCTTTAATGTGAATCTCTTGTCCCTTTCTTTCTTTCCCTGGCCTTGGGTTTTGGCCTCCCGAGTGTATCGAGTGCTGGCATTGTGTAGCTCAGAAATAATGAAATGGGGTGTGTCAAGCTGTTGTTCACTTCCTGGTATGTCCCATGTGGTGGTCCATGGACAGGCGTGTTTCAGAAGTTATGAGAAACATCCTTGTAACTTGGTCTGTACCTGTGGCTGTCCCTCTCAGGTGACCATGCGATCAGTAACAAAAGGAAGCCCACTGAGTAAAGGACCACACATATAAATTGCCTGACAATGCTATCAATTTTTAAATAAAGGGTTATTTTCTCCCTTTTTTTTAGTAAGAGGCCTTAAGGGCAAAACTTCCTACTGAAAACGGCTCAAGTAAATAACTTATGGAGCCTTTAAGGTTTTTAAATAAATAGCAGTAACAATGGCCAGCTGGCACAGACCAGGATTACTAGCTTTTTTATATTGTAGCTATAACAATCACCAAGTGCTTGGGGTCCCAGAAGGGTTGCAAGTTTCAGTAAATTATCCACAGCTGCTATTCTCTCTGGAACCTCACTTGATGGTGTTTCCTCCTGGATTGGAGAACTGTATGCAAGAATGCATGTCTGATGTTCCTTTTTGCCGAGGGATGTGTTTATGGGATGTTGATATATTGGAACAGTTCATTAGTAGAAGGGACTGTATCCATTATTCAGTTAAGATTTCCAACAGAAAAATTATTCTAAATTCATCTTCATTTCTAATTGGATTTCCATTAGAGTGTTTAAATATATTGTGTTTTGCTTAATGGTGAGTGGTTTGAATAGTTTGACATCTGGAACATCCAACTCACATCTACCTTTAAAATAAGGAAAGGTTGGCATCCAACCTACCTTCTTAAAATAGTTTGAGGCAGTCTGGTTGGTCTATAGCAAACTGGGGACTCTTGTCCGGTTCTAAATCGATAATACCAAATTGGGTTTAGAATTTGCAAACAGGCCATTCTCCCCAACAAGTCCACACCGACCCTCCGAGGAGTAACCTACCCAGACCCATTCCTCTACCCTATTATTACACATTTACCCGACGAAGGCAACTAACCCACACACCCCTGAAAACTATGAACAATTTATCATGGCCAATACACCTGACATGCACATTTTTGGATTGTGGGAGGAAACCAAGTCATCCAAAATAAGCTCACACAGACACTGGACAGTATGCACCAGGAGGCTATTGGGTTCAAAGGTCGCCTATGGTAGTTGATAGTGTCTTTTTCTGGATGTTGAGTTTGGTTGGTTTAAACAGTATTTTGTATATAAAGATTCAGTCATTAAGAGTTCTCTGGGTGTGGAAAAGTGAAGTTGGCGGTTTTACAAAAGGTAATGATGGTAAAGCTTTAGGAATTGACAGACAACCTGGAGTTGTGATTGCGATTGTCTGTGAGAAAATGAGAGATAATTACAGCTATAGATCGGCAATTACGTTTCGTGGAACCGCCATCAGACTCTTCGGAAATGGCTGGAATTCAATTTCAAATGATGGTCTTTGAACCTGAGAAGGAATTGAAAGAGTTTGAATTTGATGAAAAGTAGAAATAAAAGAAAGGGAAACGAAGAAGAAAGAGAGAAAAGGACAGAAGAAAAGCAGAGAGTTTCAACTTAAAAAGTTAGCAATTAGAGACGAAAGTTGATATAGAAGGCAAAGATGAAGGTAGAATGTCGGTGGGATGAGGTGGATAGTGCGGTTGAGCAACCCTATTGTAACCAATGGCCTAACGAGGTTCCGTTTAAATGCATCCAGGCATTCTCTAAATTTGATGAGAAGGATGGGGAAGCCTTTTGAATTTCATTTGAGAAAGTGGCTAAACAAATGCAGACACCAATGACCATGTGGATTTATTTGATCCAAAGCTGATAGGTATTTGCATCCCTATCAGAAGAGGTATCTGGCCAGTATGGAGTGGTGAAGAAAGCCATCTGAAGTGCATATGAGCTTGGGCCAGACACTGACAGACAGCGTGACAGGAATCTAAAAGAGGGTCCCTGGTTAAACGCACATTGAGTTTGAAAGGATCAAACAAAGTAATTTTGAAAGGTGGGTTAGGGTATTAAATCAGAGCAAACCTATGACACTCTTAGAAAGATTCTTATTTTGGAGAAGTTCAACAATTCACTTCCTGCAGTCGTGAAAACTCGTGTGGAAGAGCAGAGTTAAAACAGCAAGATTAGAAGCTGAAATGGCTGATGATGATGATTGAGTTCAGAAATCAAAGTTTGGTTTCTGTGAGAGATGGAGAAGAATGTGCGAGGTCTTGTTAAGGTTTACTGGCATAGGCCAGGAGTAGCAGGTAAAGAGGTTAGAGCAGTAAGAGATACAGAAGCATGTAATTATTTTATGCTGAGACATGAGGAGCTATGTCATTCAAAAGGACTATTGGAAAGATTAGAAGCACTCCATTATGTAACGTGTGATTGGCGTGTCCACTGGAAACTCAACAGATTTATTCCACAATGGGGAAGGAGGCCTTGAGCTTGGTGTTGGCGTTGCAACATTTCAGATTTACGTTGCCAATAACATACCTGAGACAAATCTTTATCACTGATCATAACCCTTTAAAGGTTTTGGAGAAGTTTAGGGAGAAAAATACCAGTCTGTTTCGATTGAGTTTATTATTGCTGCCATTCAATTTGAAACTATACAGGCAACAGGGCGATAAAACCGAAGTGTGGAGACTTCGATGAAGAAAGACAAAGGCATTCTGTGGCAGGAGTAAAATGACTGAAATCGAAATAGATGTGAATATTTGTATGCTCAGAGTCAATGTAATATATATGCATTTCAGTCTACTAATAGAGGAAGATTAGGAGTTCTAAAATGAATCCACCTTTGTGTATTGGTAGATTATTTTATTAATGATGGAGTTGTGAGGATACTATAACTGTAAAAAGGTTATTTTCTCTTGTTTTTTTTAAGAGAGGTGTTAAAGGCAGAGGTGCAGAACTGCTGTCTGAAAACAGTTTAAATAAATAACTGAGATTTTAGGTTTCATTAAAACGGTGATAACAATGGAAGGACAGTGGCCAGCTCTCCCAGACCAGATTGCCTCATTTTACTTTTAGCTGCAGCATTCAGAAGCTGCTGGGGATCCCAGAAGTGTTGGAAGTTTCAATACATGATCCCCAGCTGCCTTTCTCTCTGAGATCTCTGTTGATGTTGTTTTCCCCTGGATTGGAAAACTGCTGTAAGGATCTGTATTTGAATATATCTTTGTGCCAAGCGGTGTAAACCAAGAAGTTACGGTACGTATTGTTTGTGTAAGTGTTCCAACATATAAGCTATCCCAAAACGTTCTTTTCTCTGATTGTATTTTAACTAAAGCATTTGAATAGATTATAGTTTGCTGAATGTCGACATGAACAACAAATGGAGCAGAGGCTGCAGAGAGGGGAAGCTCTGAAATCACACAGTGAGTGTTTGTGGGGAAAGGGATCTGCTGTATCCACCCCGGATTTTCCAGGAACAATTTCCCAAACTCCACTTAACCCAGGATCAAAGTATGAGGGGACCCTGACTGAACAAGGAGCTGGTCACAGAGCGGTGTCACCTCCTTGAACACGACCTGCAGCTTCACACCAGGGGGAGGATGGCGCTGCCTGTGGCTGTTAGGGTCACTGTTTCATTCAGCTTCCATGATCCAGAACTTTCCACGCAGGACTAGGTGACATATCCATCATCTCCCAGTATCTCAACATCAATGCTACCATTCGGTGATGGAGGATATATATGGTGGATGAGGTAAATAGATTGTTTCTCCCTCAGCAGGGAGCTGCCGGGTGTATCCAGTACAGTGGCATTCCCGATGGTGTCCATGGCATCTGCAGAGTATCCATGTCAATGCGGAGAGGTAGAGGAACTGAAGGAGCTCTCTCTCTCTCCATTAATGTCACAGTGTGCCCATCACAGTACATCATGTCGGTGAATACCCACTGTCCTGGCAGAAGTCATGGTCTCTTCATTCAGAAGCAGTCAGCCATTCCCATCGATATCGGGTCTCCACGTAGAAAGGAATGAATATATCATGGATAAAGACCGTCCCCTTGATGCACGTTTCAAAACACCATCCCCACCACCAATCAACCAGATCAAAGTATTCCATGTGTACGGAGAGCAATTGGGTCACTTGGAGTGTCTGGGAATAGACGTTCAGGGATGGAGCAAAACCTCCCATGTCTGAACGGGGCTGAGTGAACCCCCCAGTACACAGTATCATTAATCCCTGTAATCCCTCTCCATTTCAGTAACATACTGCCTTCCATTATTCCTGTAAATGAAATGACAGGTCATATCATGTTAAATTCCACCTGCTAAACTATTATCTATTGCCTTTACATTTCTGAATCTATTTGCAGACTCTCCACCCTCTCTTGATAATTTATTTTCTTGCTTACCATAGCGACATCACCAAACTCAGCATCTGTATATCTGTTCCATCCTCCTGATCATTCATATAGACTGTAAATAGTTGAGAACCCAGCGCTGGTCACTGTGTGACCCTACTGGTTACGTTCTCTGTAACTGATTGAGACTGATTTATCCTGAGTGCCTGCTTCGTGTATGATACCCAGTCCTCCCCCATTCCAGTGAAACACTGACAAAGGGTTGAAAAATAACTAGGAGCATCTGTGAGGAATCCAACCCCTCGATGACACTGATGTCAACACGACCTCTGTTCCACTTTCCTGCCATCTCTCCATCCTAAAACTCTAGTCTCTTATTGTAGATTGCGCCACATGACACATTTATTCCATCTGACTCCATTTTGTTGGTTAACCAATCCTCCATCCAAGCGAATAAATTACTCCTAAACCCATGTTGTCTGATCTTACCACTTAGTCTTTGGAGAAGCGACACATCCAATGCCTTCAGGAAGACCAGAGATGTTCCATCTCCCACGATCCACCTTTTTTGTGACATCTTCAAATAACTCAAGCAAACACTTCAAACTTGATTGTGCTTTGTAAAACCATGTTGACTCTGATGGATTGTGGTTTAACTTTGCAAATGTCCTGAACAATGGACTCTAACAATTTGCCTTAAATTACAATGGTTTATTGTTATACTTTAGTCCCTAATGTATACCATTATTATAAGTTCTTCCCTTTCAAAAGCCTTTACGTTTTCTTTGAATTCCTATTGAATGGGCACACGTTTTTAAGAGATCTGCTCCAGTTGCTGTATAAGAGCCATGTGTGGCTGAATGGACTCACCATCCTGTTGGTGTACAAAATCGATGGGCTCATGTCTTTCTGGTGTTCCCATGTTGCCGTCTCCAAGGCCAGAATGATCTGCACCTGTTGATCCTTTAGAGGATTGGGAGATTATGGAATGTTACTGTTGCTCTCTAACATTTTGATGGGCTGATGGGTCTTCTCATACTTCTCCATCGAAATATTGAACAGTCTCCTCATGTATCCGGGAGATGGTTCTGAGGGATTGATTGGTCTTATCTTGTTCCCATACAACAGACACGTGTCGAAATTCCTACTTCCTTTCTCATTAAAGAAGTCTCAGATAGTTTTTATCCTTATCCAATTCCCTTGCAATAGGCTCGGTGGGTCTGAATGGCCTCTTGTTATCCCAATGTAACAATCTCCAGTCATTGTGTGACCTCTTCCAGTTCCTATGTTACAGACTTGAGGAGTCTGAATTGGCTGATCCTGTTGCTGTTTAACAGGATACTGGTGCAGCATGGCCTACTGTTACAGGGTTGAATGGCTGATTGGTCTCCTTCTGTAAATGTATATCAGGCTCCAGGGGCTGAATAGCCTCATCCTGTTTTGGTGTAACAGGGTCGAAGGCTTGAATATCATCCTGTTGTTCCTGTGTAACACACTGGAGAACGGAATGGTTCCTCCACCATCTGTGTAATTCGCTTCACTCGTTGACTACATCTGTCACCTATGTTGAAATGAGGTCATCCTTATTTTTTGTAAACTCCAATGGCTACTGGGTCAACCTGATCATCCTTTCGTTATAAGCTAGCACCTTCATTGCAGGAATCAGTTGAGGGAACCATCTCTGAGCTGCTTCCAATATAACAACATCATTTCTTCACTGAAGAGATTAAATCTGTACACACTACACCAGATGTGATCTCACTAAGACCCTGTACAGCAGCAGCAACACTTTACCAGCTTGTTGTAAGGTTCCCACCCAGGTTAGAGCTGTCTCAGCTCTCTGGGGGAATATAGTGCATTGTTGGAAAATCATTGCCCTTCTCTACTCCATCAGCATAACGCGAGATCTGGAGAAATTAAAGTTTGAGAAGTTCATAAATGATGTGGCGAAATGATCTCTACCATTAATCTCTCGAGAGCCCACACCGCTCAGATTCCACAGAATCTAGTAAGATGGAGCAAACATTGATGGGAGTTATATATCAAAGTGAAAGCTGCAATACAAATGCTGGACATATGATAAAACAGGAAATGAGATTTACGCATTTGTGGGTACTGCAGTAATCATATACTGCTTACATTATATCTAAACTGTGTTAACCCAACTGAATGCTAATGCTGGGAAAATGGATTTCATGACCGCATGTGAGATGGTTTACATGAGCATTATGTTGAGCACTGAGCTCGAGATCAGGTTATTTAGGAATTGGTGTTGAGTGATCAGAAGAGCTAATTGAAAATTTTGCTGGAAAGGACATTTTGGGAACAGTGACCACAATGTATTGGTTTTCTTTTATGCTGTTTGAGTACACGATAGTTTTTGTTGTATTTGAAGTAACCATTTGAAATCTGAGTCATGCAGACCATGAAGGTGTGAGGAGAAAATGGGGATGACAGATGCTGAAGATCAGAGTCGAAGAGTGTGGTGCTGGAAAAGCACAGTCAGGCACCATACTAAGAGCAGATAAATCGATGTTTCAGGCATAAGCCTTTCATCAGGAATGAAGCTTATGGGCCTAGGGGGCTGAGAGATAAATGACAAGAGGGTGCGTCAGGAGGGAGGTAGCTGGGATTATGATAGGTAGATGAAGGTGGGGTTGAAAGTGAAAGGTGATGAAGGGAGACAGAATGCCTCATCTACTGCATCCATTAAAGACAATGTGGTCTTCTCTACATTGGCGAGGCAGGAGGTCAACTTGTAGATCATTTCAGGGAACATCTCTAGGACAACCACATTGAACAACTCCATCGCCTAGTGGCTGAGCACTTTAACTCCCCTTCCCACTCTGCCAAGGACATGAGAGTCCTGGGCCTGCTCCATTGCCTAACCGGAGCAACCAGAAGCCTGGAGTAAGAAAGCCTCCTCTTCTGCCTTGGGACCCTCCAACCACAGGGGATCATAGTTGATTTCCCAATTTCCCCTAATCCCACCTTATCCTACTCCAACCTTCCAAGTCAGCACCGCCCTTTTGAATGTTCCTATGTGTCCACCTTCCTTCCTATCAATCTGGTGCACCCTCCTCTCGGACTATCACTTTCAACCCCACCTTCATCTACCTATTAGATGAAAGGAGGCAGCTTAGAAAAATGCCAAGTGTTGCAGTAAGCCAGTGGGTTCAGAGAAATGTAGGACCCAGCAAAGGATAACCAAAATCAGAATGAGAAAAAGCATGCAAACGGAAGAAAAACATAAAGACTGCTTAAAAGCGTCTATCAATGTATGAAAAAAATAAAAACAAGGTCAAATGTGGAACAGTTGGTGTGCAGACAGGATAATTTATTGCAGATTACAGAGAAATCGCAGGGAAAAGAAACAGTTCCTTTGTGTCTATCTCCATGGAAGAATGTCCAGAAATTCTCCCAGAAATACCAAGTGACCATGGGACTTGTGTAAGTAAAGTCTAAGATCATTCTTATCAGTGATGAGGTCATCTTTGAAAAGAAAGCTGGATTGAGTATTTATAAATCTGACAGACTAGATATACTTCATACAAGAATTTCAGAGGAAGCAGCAATAGACATGTTGATTGCATCGCGGATTTTCACTTTATTTTCCGACACATTCCCGAAAGGCATTTATCCAATCTGGATAAGGTAAGGGTTATAAATATTATCCAACAGTTTAAGAAAGGATGAATTTGGAGAATGGTAAAGTACAGACCAGTTAACCTGTCATCCACAGTCAGGTATCTCTTGGACTCGATTACAAAGAACATGCTACTAGATATTTAGAAGGTAAAAATATAACTGGGGAGTGTGAGAATCCACCGATGAATGGAAAACCAGCAGTGGCAAACATTTTTTTGGAATGGTTTGAAGATGATTCTTGTGGACATAGGCAATGAACAACAAATGGATAATGTATAGTTGGATATTCATGAGCTTTTTAAAAGAACTCACACACTGAGCTCATAAGAAAAGTTAAACTGAGAGGTATTAGGAAGAACATATGCAAATGGGAAAGAAAATTAGGTTTACATTCATGTGAATGTAATTGGAAGATAGAGGATGTCATACACCAGTTGCATCGAGTGTTAATGAGACTACGCTTAGAATATTGTGTATCGCTCGGATTCCCAATCTAAGAAAGAATATACTGACTACAGAGGAACTGCAAAAGCTATTCTCCACATTAACCCCTAAGTTGGCAAGGTTGTCTGACGGGGTAACTCAGCCTGTAATCTCAAGTTTCGGAACATGAGAGGTGATCGTAGTGAATCTTAGAAACATCGAAAGGACTGAATAACAGAGGGACATGAGGAAGTACAAGTAGGCGAGATCAGCGAGAATCCCACGATATTCTACACGGACAAGTCAAACAGAATAATCAGCAAACAGTCAGTGTCCATTAGAAACCAAAGGGGCAATCTGTGTGTCAAGCGGGAGAATATTGATGGATTGTAACATGAGACCTTCACATCTATTTTACTTGGGAGAAAGAGGATGCAGGTACAGAATTCAAGAAGATGGACTGGACAACTCTTGAACAGATTGATGTAAAATACGAACAGGGATTTGAGGCTTTGTTCTGTACAAATTTGGATCAATATCCATGTCTGAAAGAGTTGTATCACAGGCGGCTGTTGGGGTCAAGGGAGGAATGACCCTGATTGAATATTTTAATTAGAATCTGACCATAGGGGAGGTGCCAGAGAACTGGAGGACTGCTAATACGATTACACTTCACAGTAAGAGTGGGAGAAATAGTCTAGGTGAATATAGATGAGCGAGTATTAGATCACTGTTCAGGAAACTACTGGATAAAATAGGGAAGGAGAAAATCGAAATCCAATCAGAGTCACAAGGTTTGATCAGGGATAATTATCATGACTTTATCAGAAGGGAGTCGCATCTAATGGATTTGATTGAATTAGTTTGAGGAGGTCGATTGTTTAGTTTTGTTGGAAAGCCTTTGACAAATTTCCAGCTGGGATACTGAGAAATAATGTAAAATCTCACAATATGAAGGAGACCTTGACAGGTTACAAGGAGATTTCTCTTAATGGCAGCAGGCAGAGGGTGGTGGGAGAAAGCTCTTTGAGCGACTGGAGACCGGTGTCCCCTGGTGTACCACAGGGATCAGTGCTGTGTCCCTTATTGTTTGTGTTATTAATAAAAAAAGATGTGAATGTGGAGGGGGCTAGGTGGAGAGTGGGGGAGGTGTGATAAGTAACTGTTTGTTTGACATTAAGATTGACCGGATGGTTCGCAGTGAGGAGGAAGGCCTTAAGTTACAGGAAGATGCAGATGATTGGTCAGATGGGCAAATCAATGGCAGATGGAATGTAACCCTGATAAATATGAGGTGATGCGCTTTGCGAGAAGGAACCAGGCAGGGGAGGACTCAATGAATGGCAGCACACTGGGAAACTCAGGGTGAGCTTCTCCACACATCCCTGAATGTGACTGGACAGGTTAATGGACTAGTTAAGAATTGGACCTTGGGTGTAGCATTTCCTAATCAGGAGTAGATTATAAGAGAAATACAGGGCTTTGGAATACTGTATGTAGCTCTGGGAGCCACATTCCAGGAAAGATGTGATTGTACTGGAGAGGGTGCAGAGGTGATTCACCAGGATGTTCCCTGGGATGGAGCATATCAGCTATGGAGATAGGCTGGATAGTTTCAGGTTGTTTTCTTTGGAGCAGAGAAAGCTGAGGGGTCAGGGATTCAGAAGGATAAGATTATGAGGGACATGGACAGGGTGGAAAGACAGCAGCTGTTCCTTTTAGTCAGAGGGTCAAGAACAAATGAGCACACTTTTAAAGTGAAAAGTTTGAGGTTCAGAGAGGATTTAAATATTTTTTTCACCTTGAGGATGTGGGGTTCTGGGATTACTTCCTGAGAAGGGGGATTATCACGGGTAACCTCACAATCTTTAAAAAGTATTTGGACGAGCACGTGGAAGTGTCATAACATTCCAGGCTCTCGGCCTGGTGTAGGAAAGTGGGAATAATATAGATTGTGCTGTATTTCTGTTGGCACAGAGTCTGTGCTCCTGTGAGTGTATGGTGTGTAAGGTCAATTATTGAGCAGTCTCAGGCAGGAATTGATGGCTTTCTGAAGAGTATATTCACAAGGGTTAAAAGAGTGAACTGTAATCGCTTGTTAAATTATGTCAATGTGAGGAATATGAGAAAACAAGTGCAGTTTCCTTACAGTTTGAAACCAGAGAATAGAGAATGGGAAACAGGGAAATGGCAGAACTATGAAGCCACTACTTCAGTTCTATCTTCACAGAACTTTCAAACAATACAAGGAAAACCAAGTCTGGTGTGGGAAAATGAAAGAGTACATGGAACATAGAACATAGTAAGTAAATGGTTTCGGAGAAATTATTGTGGCTGAAAGTAATGGTCATAGGCAACACTGACGTAGATTTATGAAATGGGAATTATGTTTGAGAAACAGAATGGGAGACAAATGAAAGAAAAACAATGGATGTAAAACATGTGGACTTTTAGAAAGATTTTGGTAAAGTTCCAAGCCCAATTTGCAAAATCAAATCTGAGTGGATTGGGGGCTAATATATGGCTATGTTTCCAGAATGGGACAGCTGGCAGGAAACGGTGAAAAGAAATAAACAGACTCGTCAAGCAACAGCCTGACATTGTCTGTAAGGTATGATTCTGTGAGTATGACCATATCGCAGACACCCCATTACCTACCCCGAAGTTCTCCTGTCTTATCAGCAGGACGGACACAGCAGAAGTGGCAGCACAGTGGGATACAGTTAGAAGGGAATTGCTCTTGGAGTCCTCAACAGTGACTCCGTATCCCATGAAGTCTCATGGCATTACTTTGCACATGGGAAAGGAAAACTCCTGCTGATTACCATGTACCAGCCTCTCTGAACTGATGGATCAGTACTCCTCCATGCAGACCAACAATTGGAGGAAGCACTGAGGGTAGCACGGACGCAAGATCTACTCTGGGTAGGGGATTTCAATGTTCACCACCAAGAGTATCTCAGTGACAGCATTACTGATCGAGCTGGCCAGGCCCCAAAGGATATAACTGCTCGACTGGTTCTGCAGCAGGTGGGGAAAGAACCAACATGAGGAAAATACAAACTTGAACACAGCCTTACTAATCTGCCAGTTACAGAAGTATCTGTCCATGATATTATCGGTAAGAGAGACCACCACATAGTCATTGTGGAGACAAAATCACACCTTCACATTGAGAATAACCTACACCATTTTGGGTGGTTCTATCACGTTGCTAAACAGGGCAGACTTCGAACAGATCTAGCAGCTCAAATCTGGATGTCCATAAGGTGTCCTGAGTCATCAATAGCAGCCAAGTTGTACTCCCGCGTAACCTCATGGCCTCCCGCATATCCCCCTCACAATTGCCATCAATCTAGAGAATCAATATTGGTTCAGTGGAGTGTGCAGGATGGCAGGAACTGCACCAGCCATTCCTGACAATGAGGTGTCAGCCTGGTGTAGCCACCAATCAGGACTACTTATGCGCCAAACAGCATAAGCAGTAAGTAATAGACACAGCTAAGTGATCCCACAAGCAAAGGAACAGATCTAAGCTCTGCAGTTGTTCCACATCTAGCCGAGAAAGGTGGGGACAATGAAACAATTCACTGGAGGAAGAGATTCCACAAATAACCCTTTCCTCCATGATGGAAGAGCCCAGCCCTTCAGTGTATAAGATAAGGCTGATTCATTCGCAACAATCTTCAGTCAGAAATGCGGAGTGGATGATCCATCTCAGCCCCCTCCAGTGGTCCTCAGCAATTCAGTTACCAGTCATCAACCAATTTGGTTCAGTCCACACGATATCCAGAAACGATTGGAGATACTTGATACTCCATAGGGTCCATAATCCGACAACATTCTGGCAATAGTACTGACAACTTGTGCTCATAACTTGCCACTCCCCTAGCCAAACTATTTCAATACTGTTACAACAATGGCTTTTCCTGATTACGTGGAAAATTTCCCCAAGTAATCATTGCTCCTGTATGTAAAACGCAGAACAAATCCAATCCGGCCAATTGCCACCCCATCAGTCTCCTCTCGATCATCAGTAAAGTGGTGGAAGGTCTCAGTGTTTTTAAGTAGCACTTGCTCAGCAATGCCCTGGTCAATGACGCCCAGTTTGGGCTCTACCAGGGCCACTCAGCTCCTGATCTCATTACCGTGATTCAAACATGGACAAAAGAGCTGAATTCTAGAGGTGGGGTGAGAGCGATAGCCCTTTAAATCAAGGCTGCATTCGACTATGTGTGGTATCAAGGGGCCTTAGTAACACTGGAATCAATGGGAATCAGAGGGAAACTCCCCGCTGGTTAGAATCATACCTGACACGTAGGAAGGTGGTCATGGTTGATAAAGGTCAGTCAAGTCAGCTCCAAGTCTGTAGGAGTCCCTCGGGCAGGGCTACTTCATCAATGACCTTCCCTCCATTTTAAGGTCAGCAGTGGGGATGTTCGCCAATGATTGTACAATGTTCTGCAACATTTGTGGCTCCTCAGATACTGAAGCAGTCTATGTTCAAACATGACAAGATCTGGAGAGTATCCAGGCTGACAAGTGGCAAGTAATATTCAGGCCACACGAATGCCAGACCATGACCATCACCAGTAAAGTACAATCTAACCTGCACCTTGGCATTCAATGGTGTTAGTATCACTGAATCCCCCAGTGTCAAATTCCTGGTGGGTAATCATTGCTCAGAAACTCACTGGTCTCGCCACATGAACACAGTAACTATAAGGGCAGGTCCGAAGCTAGGAATACTGCGGCGAGCAACTCACATCCTGACTTCCAAAAGTCTGTCCATCATCTACAATGCATAAGTCAGAGGTGTGATAGAAGACTCCCAATTTGCCTGGATGAGTGGAGTTCCAACAACACTCGAGAAGCTTTATACCATCCAGGACAAAGCAGCCAGTTTGACTGTCCCTTCATCCACAATGCTCCACCATCAACGCTCAGCAGCAGCAGCAGTGTTTTACTATCTACATGCTGCAATAAAATGATCCACCAAAGATCCTCAGAGACCATCTTCACAACTCCCATGTCTATCTAGAAGGACAAGGGCTACAGATGTATGGGAATACCATCATCTTCAGGTTCCCTCCAAGCCAGTCACCATCCTGACTTGGAATTTTATCACCGCTCCTTCACAGTCACTGGGTCAGAATCCTGGGATTCCCTCCCTAATGGCATTTGAGGTCAACCAAGCAGGTGGACTGCAGCGTTCAACAAGGCAGCTCACCACCACCTTCTCGAGGGCAACTAGGGACGGGCAATAAATGCTTGCCCAGCCAGTGACTCCGAGATTCATGAAATAAATCAATAGAAATTAACAGAGGACGGTTGCTGAGGTGTCGCAGGGATCGGTGCTTGGGGCCCAGCTGTTCACAATGCCCTTTAAACATTTGGTTACTGGAATCAGATACAATATATCCCAGCCTGCTGACAGCACTAACGGATGTGGGATTGTGAATGGGTGAGGAGGTTATAAAAAAGCACCGAGAAGACTAAGACAAGTGGAGTGAATGGGTAAATACGTGACAGATGGAGAACAATGTGGATAGAGGAGACGGTGTGCTCTTTGGTGGAAACGATAAATTGGCAGCCTACCATTTGAAAGGCATTGATTGAAACATGTTGATCTACAAAGGGACGTATGCTCCTGTTTGTTGTTTCCTTCTGCATAAACCTCTGAGGTCCCTGCAGCGCAGTGAGTTCTGTAACCAGAAGTCAATACTGGGCATGGCATTGGCACGCTGCCCAGTGTACACAGACCCACCAAGTGGGGAGCTGCAACACTGAAAAGGATCTGCATCTCCTTGTACATCAGTCGCTGAAAGTAATATTGCCGAAACAGAAAGCAGTGAGGAAGATAAATGGTGTGTGGATCTTCATTTCAGGGGGATGTGAGTCCAGGAGAAAAGGTGTCTTCCTGCAGCTGTACAAGGCCTTGGTGAGATATCATCTTGAACATTGTGCACTATTGTGGGGAGTTTTGGTCTCCTTACCTAATAAAGGACAAAACTGACATTGAGGGAGAGCAGTGAAGGATGACCAGACTGGTCTCTGGGATGACGGGCTTGTTATGGGAGCAGAGTATGGGAGACTGGGCAAGTATTCCGTGGGGTTTAGGAAAATGAGTGGAGATCTCAGTGAGATATATAAAACTCTGACAGGGTGAGACAGATTGGAAGCAGGGATGATAATTCCCCTGGCTGGGACTTGTAAAACAAGGGGCCACAGTATTAGATACAGGCAGTCATTCTGCATTGAGATGATAATAAATGTCTGCTCTCAATGACTCGGGAACCTGGGGAATTCTCTCGCACCTGGAAACCGAGACACTGATTATAAATAAGGATTTAGAGACAGTAAAGGGATAGTGGGAGAGCAGGAGTACGGTGTGGAAATGAAGGGCCAACCATCATTATATTGAATTGGTTAGCAAACTCGATGGACCAAAGGTACTACTGCACCGCCTATTTTATAGCTTCCCAAGGTTACTCACATTAATGGATATGTATATCATGTGGGCTAAGTGCATTGAGGAGAGTTTTTCCATGAACTAGAATGGGGAGGCTCAATGTGTTTTCCATTCCCAATGTTTCTGTGCAGTCTGTGGGAAAGCTCTGTAAATGCTGTCACAAGCTCTCAGATGTTAGGCAGGAGGTTTCTGCAGGGTCGACAGGACTGTGTTCCCATTCCCTTTTCCGACATTGATGCTGAGGCCGGGTGTTCTGTCCGGTTTCATCCTTTCAGACCTCGGAGTAGTTTGCTTCGAACAGATCTGTTGGTCAAGTCTGGTAGCTTTAATGAGTTAGCATCAGGTAAAGTTCACGTGATTCTGACCCTGACATCTTCACCCACACTCGTCACTGAGCCATAGATGGTGTTGATGCCAATGACAGACTGAGGTGTTACCCTGGCAAAAAGTTACAGGTTGTGTTTGAATGCAGATCTGCTTCTCCTGCTTCTGTGATCTACAGCACTACGTGAATACACAGTTTCGAGCTGCAATATCTGCAATGCAATTTTGCTGTCTGTTCCCCAATTCTCACTAAGACCCATTCACCCATCAGCCCTGCACTCAGTGACCTAACCTGGTTTCTGATGTGGAAATACTTCCATTTTCAAACTCTCATCCTGCTGAGGGTCTCTCTCCCCGGGTCTTGCTTCCAATCTGACACATTCCGCAAAAGCATTTAACTGATCTTAATTCAAATATTTAATTCACCTAAATATTTTTCATTGAGAAATACCAATCTGCTGTGTTTAAAGTGAATGTGTTTCCCCTGTTTCTTTACCTGACCATGATTAAGAGCTCTGTAGTGTCAGTAATGCCAGCCTTATGTAGTTTCAGAGCCAATGAATTCTCTGGAGTCCCAATCATCTTCAGCACATTGTATATTTTCTCTTTTGGTTTGATGCCTTGTCACTCATGGCTGCCTTGTTCTCCCTTGAGTATGTTTCAAGTTCTTTGGGTTGCATTTCTGGTATTATCTTCCGAATTTCTCCCCAGAACCTCCTCCCATTGCTGCTCCATGGTCTTTCCTGCTCAGCTCCCCTTCCAATTAACTCTGGCCAGCTACGCCCGCATGTCTTTGTAGTTACATTGCTCAATTATAACCACATTACATCTTGAAAGAGCATTACATATAAAGCGAAAGGAGGAGTTTTGGGAGACGGGACACGAAGAATAATTGGTGGATTTCTTAACTAGTTACAAAGGGAGAAGGAGAGAGAGGATAGAGATCTGGAGATCTGGAAAATGAGAAAGCTACATTATCGAAAGAAGTAGATGAACATCCCCCAATGTTTTGGCAATGACTGTGTGCTGTGGTCCTTGGTACAGTGCATGTACAACAGAGTAATATGTTCAAATGCTGAGTCTGATGCCAGAATATTTATCTCCAATAATATGACAGACACTAGCTTTGGAAAGAACCCACCAGGCCAACATATTGAAGTCCCGGTAGAAAGGGGATTAACTGAAATAAATTGGGACACCAGAATCAAGAATTTGGTGCACACATCCTGGTAAGAATGAGAGATTAGAGTTGGGAATCCCAGAAAAGGAGGGTTCGTTGAGAGGATCAAATCATGTTTTAATGTTTTATCAATTTTATACATCATATGCATCATTTTTCGTTAACTGTGTCTCTGTTGTTTACTTACAATGTGTTGCGCACATATGAAAAATG
This sequence comes from Chiloscyllium punctatum, assembly GCF_047496795.1. Taxonomy (NCBI): domain Eukaryota; kingdom Metazoa; phylum Chordata; class Chondrichthyes; order Orectolobiformes; family Hemiscylliidae; genus Chiloscyllium; species Chiloscyllium punctatum. Next base: position 32,604,916 of record NC_092759.1, on the reverse strand, counting down.
CGACTTATCTGCACACACACATTGATTAAACAGTGTATATAAAATCATTGTTCCACCATTGAAACTGTCCTGTTGTTGTGTTACGAGGATAGATTAGATTAGATTAGATTACTTAGTGTGGAAACAGGCCCTTCGGCCCAACAAGTCCACACCGCCCCGCCTCAGGCAACTGAATGTGTGGAGTTTGCACGTTCTCCCCGTGTCTGCGTGGGTTTCCTCCGGGTGCTCCGGTTTCCTCCCACAGTCCAAAGATGTGCAGGTCAGGTGAATTGACCATCCTAAATTGCCCGTAGTGTAGGTAAGGGGTAGATGTTAGGGGTATGGGTGGGTTGCGCTTCGGCGGGGCGGTGTGGACTTGTTGGGCCGAAGGGCCTGTTTCCACACTAAGTAATCTAATCTAATCTAATCTATCCTCGTAACACAATAACAGGACAGTTTCAATGGTGGAAAAATGATTTTATATACACTGTTTAATCAATGTGTGTGTGCAGATAAGTCGCATTTTTCATATGTGCACAACACATTGTAAATAAACAACAGAACACCAACTAGCCACCAAAAGACATGATCCACTATCACTACGTTCCGTACATACAGACAAAGAAGGGCACCACTTTGACTGGGACAAAGCACACACACATACTAAGACACGCAAGGACCTTCTTAGAGGAATCGTATTATAACCAGAAGTCCATCAATAAACGCATCAATTTAGATCCTGTCTACATTCTCTTGTTAAAATAACCGGAAATGACATCACCCACTTTAAGAAACCAAGACCTATAAATAGAGAGGTGGGATATCCCACCAGCACTTCAGCAGATGCTCCCACTGATGATGTCACCTCGTCATGGTGACGAAACTTCTGAAAACATACCTTCAAGCTCAGCGAGCTTACTTGCACAGATATAAATTGTTGTTTGTTGTTTATTAGTGGAATTTAGGAGTTCTCTATCGCTCACGTTTTGACAGATTATGATGTGAGGTGAGCTTTTCTAGGTGTGTGATTTTAATTAACAGAGGGGTTCGACATTGATGTCATAACAGTTTGGGGCCTTGCCGTGTGGCACTTGGACCGATCTGAACAGATTTGAGATACAACAGGTCGCAGCAAATTCCAACTCATTGCAATTAGTGACTTTGATCTTCAAATAAAACCAGTGGGAAAATTCGTTTAATTTTGTTACTTGTGGTTGGTTAAATGAAAAGTGAGGGAAATGGCTGTTCACATTACTAAAGAGGTTCCCAAATTTTCCAAGGAAGTTTAGAAAGACAGAAGGAGGACATTTGTTAGAATTAGCAAATAGGTTGGAATTGGGTTCAACCAGGGAGAAAAGGGAAGCTGAAATTGTAATGGAGTTGGTTAAGCACTTTGATGTATCAGAGAAACAGGCAACTGCAGTAGAGTTATAAAAACTTAAATTGCAAATGTGGCAACTGGAGTTAGAAGATAAATAAAGGGATGGAAACAGAGAGAGACGAAAGAGAAAGAGAGGAAAAAGAAAGAGAGAGGGGATTTGAAATTCAGAAGTTGGGAATTAGACAAGAAATTTAAATTAACAGGATGGAGATGAAGGGAGAACGTAGGGATGTATACAACTAGGTTAGTAACTTGCCATATTTCGTTGAGAAAATTGTCAAACCCTTTTTCATTTCATTTGAAAAAATGGCTAGGCAGATGACGTGTCCAGTGAATTTGTGGGTAATGCTAGTTCAGACTAAGCTGGTGGGCACAGCTGGTGAGGTATGTGCAGCGCTGTCAGATGAGGGATCAAGAGATTATCAAGATGTTAAATTGGTTATTTTGATTGGTTAGGAATTGGTACTAGAAGCATATAGACAGAAGTTCAGAAAAATAGAGACGGAAACAGGTCAGACTTATATTGAGTTTGAAAGAATTAACAACAGTCATTTTGACAAGTGGGTGCTGGCCTTAAAAATGGATAAGACCTGTGAGGCTTGAAGGGAGATTAATCTGCTGGAGAAGTTAAAAGACTCACTTCCAGAGATAGTAAAAATTCATGTGAATGAATAGAAAGTTCAAGAAGTGAGCAGCGCGGCAGAAATGGCAGGTAAATATGCATTGTGCAATGTGATGAAATTTAGCTTCTGGCAGGAATTTCATCCCGTGAGGGATAGTAATTGGGAGAAGGGACGATCACACATTACAAAGCGAACAGTAGTTCACAATATTTTACCACAGGTGAAGAAAGAAGCCCAAGGGGGTTGAAAGGTGGTGAAAGGCCTCAGGTGCTCTCACTATAAGGGAGTGGAACACATAAAATTACAGTGCTGGTGGTTTAGGAAGGGCACAGTGGAAAAGTTGTTTTCACTGCAGTAAACTGGGACACACCGTGCTGGGCGTTAAAGGAAGACACTTTGGGGAAAGATGTGGTAGAAGAGGCTCAGCCCAGTGGCAGTAGTGAAACTGGTAAAGGAGATCCCAAGTGGAGCCGAGGAGCTGCAGGAAATTGCACAGCCTAGGCAAGGGCTGGGTATGGAGGTAGTGCCTGATCTCTCAAAAGAATTCACCTCTGTGGATAAAGTTTACTCAGAAAGAACAGGGGGAGAACGACAAGAAGTTATAATTTTGTGAGATATGGGATCTGCTCAGTCTGTAATAGTTGAGAAGTGAGGCGCTGGAAAAGCACAACAGATCAGGCAGCATCCAAACAGCAGGACAATCGAATATCAGGCAGAAACCCATCGTCAGGAACATGGTGGGGGGACAAGGGGGCTGAAAGATAAATACGAGGGTAGTAGCTGAGCTGGTGGAAGGGTCATTGGGAAGGCAATAAGATGATGTAGGTGGGAGTGATAGTGATATGTCGGGGGATAGGGTGAAGTCGATAGGTGGAAAGGAAGAGGTCTAGTTAGGGCGGTTCAAGAGGGCAGTGCTAGGTTGTACGGTTGGATCTGGGAGAGGTTGGTGGAGGGGAGATTTGAAATTTGGTGAAGTCAACATTGATGCGGAACAGTTTGAGGGTTCCAGCTGTCCTACCACTGATAGGAGTCCTATCACCCTCCTCACCGACCTATCACCATCACACCCCACTTGCATCTACCTATCGCCTTCCAAGCTCCCTTCCACCCAGCTCCATCCCCACCCTCCCATTTATTTCTCAACCTCCTTCCCCCTCCCTTACCTCCCATTTTCCTGATGAAGGATTTATGCCTGAAACGTCAACGCCCCTGCCCCTCGGATGCTGCCGACGTGCTGTGCTTTTCCAGCCCCACACTTTTCAACTCTCATCTCCAGCATCTGCAGCCCTCACTCTCTCACCCTCTAATAGGAAGAGATGAAAGGTTTTGTCACTCTTTCTGGCATGTTCATCAAGAGTGTGTTAATTTGTGGAATGGGGACATAAATTAAGCATTCCCTTGTGTAACATCAGGATGGAATGCCAAATCAAGATTAGGGAAGTAACAGTGACAGTGAGTAACAGAGTGTCAGGTCCAGGAATACAGTTTGTTCTTGGGAACGATTTAGCAGGAGGTGAGGAGGGATAGGCACTCCTTGTGGTGGAGAAGCCAAAGGAAGACTAGGGAATTGGTGAGTTAAAAGAAAATTACCCAGGAATTTTTCCAGACGGTGTAGTAACAAGATCCCACTGTCATAAGTTACAGCAGGAAGTAAAACCGAACGAAAAAGACAAATGGGTTGATGCTCAGTGAACTGACCCCCTGTTTGATGTAACGGTGCAGGATAAACCTGAACAGGCAGAGGATCAGGCAGAGGGGTTTAGTCCAGAAAGGCTAATGGACTTACAACAGATATATACACACACATTCACACACACATACACATGCACACACACAGAAAAGGAATCAGAATATATTGTTGAACGTTATTAACTTAAAGATAGAATCATAAAATTAAAATGGAGACCCCGATAGGTTACTGCAGAAGGGAAATGGTCCGACGTGCACCAGATTGTGTTAGCACTAACGTACAGTGTTATGGGTAGCTCATAAACTAACTGCAGGCGGTCACTTAGGTGTATAGAAGACTCAGGCTAAGGTACAGAAGCATTTCCACTGTCCTGGAATGCACAAGGACGCTGTTAATTTTTGTTGTACGTGACATACATCCCAAATGGTAGGTAAGTAACAGGCAGTAACAAAACCAGCACTTTTCTTGCCAATTCCTGCATTCGAAGAACTTGCATGTGTGTTATGATAAATTGTGTTGCTCCCCTTTCTAAAGTAAAAGTGGAAACCAATATTTGCTTACTTTCTTGGATGTGTCTACCAGATTTCCAGAGGCAATTCCATTATTGGAGTGCCAAGGCAAAAAGGGAGGTGGCGGAGTTGGTAGCTTTCTTTACACGCTGTGGGCTGCCCAGAGAGATTCAGTCAGACCAAGGGTCTCATTTTACCGCTCAGCTGTTTAAGGAAGTCATGGATGGCTTAGGCATACACCACTTCAAATCAAGTGCGTCCCATCCTGAATCCCAGGGAGCCTTGTAAAGTTAGCATCAGATGCTGAAGACTATGTTAACAGCTACTGTCAGGGTTGGCCAAATGATTGTGATAAAGGTGTCCCATTGAAGTGTTTGCCATTAGTGATGTCCCAAATAAATCTACTCACTTTACTTCCTTTGAGTTAATATTCGTACATGAAGTGAGAGCTCCTCTGAAATTAATTAAATATAAATTGACAGGACCGAAGTCGGAAATCTCACACCTGGATTCTGTGTGTGAGGTGAAGGAGAGAGTAGATGGAGTAGGTGAGTTTGCTAAACAGTATCTGAAGAGCACAGCATAGAGTGAAGGAGGTGGCAGATACAAACTCTGAAACTTTGAAGATTTCCCGTGGGGATGACGTATTAGTATTGTCACCAGTGGTAAGAAATCTCTTCAAAGCCAGGTTTCGTGGCCCCTTTCAAATAAAAAAAAATGTGGAGTCAGTTTAACTACCCAGTAAAGATACCAGAGATGACAAAATAACCTTTATCGAATATTTCATATGGATGAATAATGCACAAGCCACATTTAAGACTCAGAAACAGAGTTGTGGCCATATGAACAAATTTTGCAGCTTATCTTTATGATGTAGTGATCTTTAGCAAGTGATTGAAAGCTCACATGTTACAGTTGACCGATAATGTTGAATGATTACAAGAAGCAAACTCAGTAATAAACTTAAAGAAAACAGAATTCACGAAAGCAGTGGTAACATTCTTGGGATATTGCATTGGACATGGAAGGTTGACCCCATGGAACACAAATACGAAGGGCTTTGAGGAAATTCCATGACCATCCTCGAAGAAAGAGGTGCTTCGATTTTTGGAACTGAATGGATTCTATCGGAAGTTTGTCCCAAACTTCAGCAGCGTATTGGCACCTCTAATGGACTTATTAAAGAAGAACATTGAATTGTGGTGGATAGAACAATTCCAGGAGGCATTTGAGAATTTTAAAGCAGGATTAATCACCACATCAGTTTTAGCTACACCAAATATTCTGAAACCCTTTGAAAATTGTGTTTGATGCTTGGGATATAGGGGTCGGAGATGTATTGATACAGAAAGAGGATGACGGAATTGTATGGCTAATTGGCTACTTGTTGAAAAAACTCAATATCCACCAGAAAAAAAAATACAAAATCTTCATTATTGAAAAAGAATGATTAATTTTCATACTGGCCTGACAATATTTTAATGTTTATATGACAAACAAATTGTCGGAGATGGTTGTGGACAACAACAAATCTCTCACATTTTATGAAATATTTAAAGACCAGAATATGAGACTATTTAATTGGAGTCTTACCTTACCGACTTTAAACTCACAAACTGTACAGGCTGTGGCCCCTACAATGTGATAGCAGATGGGTTTTCGCGGATTTAAAGGAAAGCAGTGTAGATAAGATTAGACTTATTCCAGTGTTGTATTGGTGTGCAGAATTAATATGAATGATTTAACTGAGATTACTACTTTTGTATTTCATATAATTGGGATTAAGAATTAGAGGAAAACGAATGATGCTATCTTTTCATTCTGCTGGTTCATTTTATTTTCTGAAGCAGGAAGATGTTATGAAGCCAAAAGCATGTATGGGCACTTAAAGACAGATCGGGTTTTGTTGAATAGAAATTAAAGCCACAGATGCCAGCTAAAGGTCACACTGTTCCACATGTCACCATTAGCTGAGAAATGGATACCTGAGTTTTGGTTGCTGTTTTGACAGCCATCCAAATGCAACCAAAGAGTTTAAATAACGCTCAGGATACCAGAAATCAACAGAATTTGAATATTATTGTTTGGGCACCTGGACAGCAATCAAATTATGAGAATTATTATTTCATGGCGAGTATATAAATCCAGCATTTTGAACACTGGAGGGAGAGCTGCTGCCATCCAACAATAGAGCAACTGCTGTAGAGCAGGAGTGCTAAGTGACCATCTCAAACACTCTCTATCAAAGACACATTTTCATGTAAACCTACTTGCAATAAAAAAACATGACCCAGGGAGATCAGCAGCTGAAAGAGTGAACACAGCGGGAAAGATAGAGACTGTATGGTCTTGAGATTTTAATGTTTCATATGTGGATTGTTGGAACAGCATATTTTTACAGAGTTGGAGTCAGATAGTAAGTAGCTAAGAAAAGAGGGGCTTGTATTTGCGAATAGTTGTTGTTTAGTGTTCACTATTAAAGTTAAGAAACTAATTTGATAATTTTTGTTTTAATAGTGGAATGTAGGAGATCTCTGTCGCTCATATTTTAACAGATTACAAGGTGAGGCGAGCTTTTCTGGGTGTTCGGGTTTAATTAACAGAGAGGTTCGAGTCCACCTTATAAATATCCATCCACGCTAACCCCATTTCCCTGCAGTTGGCCCATATGCTTCCAGTCCTTTCCTATCCACATATTTATCCAAATGTTTTTGAAATGGGTTGTTAATTGGTTGTTCGTGGGTGGCACGGTGGCATAGTGGTTAGCACTGCTGCCTCACAGCGCCAGAGACCCGAGTTCAATTCCTGCCTCAGGCGACTGACTGTGTGGAGTTTGCACGTTCTCCCCGTGTCTGCGTGGGTTTCCTCCGGGTGCTCCGGTTTCCTCCCACAGTCCAAAGATGTGCAGGTCAGGTGGATTGGCCATGCTAAATTGCCCGTAGTGTTAGGTATGGGGTAGATGTAGGGGTATGGGTCGGTTGCGCTTCGGCGGGGCGGTGTGGACTTGTTGGGCCGAAGGGCCTGTTTCCACACTGTAAGTAATCTAATCTAATCTAATGTACCCCCCCTTAACCATATCTGCTGGCAACTCATCCCTGTACCAGCCCTCTGTATAAAGAAGTGGCCCCTCAGGTTCCCTTTTATTCCTTCCCCTTTAACCTTAAACTGATCCCCTCTAATCCTCGATTCTGTACACCTTGGAAAAAGACTGAGAGCATTAACCCTATCCATACTCCTCGTGATTTTACACAGCTCTATAAGGACTCCCTCAGTCTCTTACACGCTAAAGAAAAGGTCCTAGCTTGTCCAACCTCTCCCTATAACTCAGACCATTGGGTCCTGGCAACGTCTTTGTAAATTTCTTCTGCACTCTTTCTAATTTAATAACATCGTCCCCATAACAAGGTGACAAACTCTGAACACAATACTCCAAGTGCGGCCTTACCAAATTCCTGTGTAACTGTAACATTACTTCCCAACTTTTATACTCAATATCCTGCCTGATGAATGCCAATGTGCCAAAAGCCTTCTTCACTGCCCTGCCGACCTGTGACTCCACTCTTAGAGAACCGTGCACCTGAACACCAAGGTCCCTCTGCCCACTGCACCCCTTAAGACCATTTACAATGAAACTCCTCCCTTGATTTCAGTTTCCAAAATGCAAGACCTCACGCTTCTATATTAAATTCCATTTGTCATTGCTCGGCCCATTTCCCCACCTGGTTAAGGTCCTGCTGCAACTTTTGATAAACATTCTCACTGATCACGCTCCCAATTACTTTAGTGTCATCTGCAAACTTATTAATCATACCTTCCATATTCTCAACCAAATCATAGATAACAAACAGCAATGGACCAAGCCTCCGGTCTGACAAACATCCTTCCACTCAACCCTCTGCTTTCTACCATCAAGCCAACTGTGTATCCAGTTGGCCAGTTCCCCCCGCATTCTACGAGATGTAACCTTCGTGAGCAGCCTGCCATGTGGAACCTAATCAAAGGCCTTACTGAAATCCATAGAGACTACATCTATCACTCTGCCCTCATCAAACGTCCTGGTAACTTCATCAAAGGACTCTAAGAAATTTGGGAAGCATAATCTCCCACTCACAAGTCTATGCTGACTGCTCTGAATCAAACCCTGTGTAAGTAATGGGTGCAGTCAATGGTATGCTGTCCTTCATTGTAAGATGATTCGAGTACATAAGTAAAGCCGTCTTCCTGCTGTTGTAGAGCCTTGCTGAGAGAGCTTTTGGGGCACTCTGGACAGATTTGATGCTCTTTGTAAGGAATGATCTCCTTACCACAGACACGGGTGATGGTAACATGAGGATAGAGTGAATAAGCTGAGTGTTTAATCTGTAGAGCTGTGAGAGACGAAGAAATGGTGACGCTGAAACACGAGGAGTGGCAGCGATCACTTATTTGCAAAAGAGACATTGACAGGGAGAGAAATTCCATACTTTACTCAGGATTGATTGGTTTGATTGATTGCCACGTGTACCTCAGTACAGGGAAACACTTTGTTTTTGAGCAGTGGAGGATGATCATAGTAAGCATGGCCAGACAGATCATAGGGTGGAAATAGACTTGGACAGAGTAAGGCATACAGGTTACACTGAACAGGACATGCACTCGACAAGGTCAACATGAACAAGATCACCATTAACTGAACTTAGAGAGTCCATTCATCAGTCTAACGTGACTTTCCGAATAGTTTATTTGCCTAAATTTACTCTCGCTCCGTTATTGTGCAGTCGGTGAGTGAACCCTACTGAACCGTCATGTTGCTCACAATCCCCAATAGCAGCCACAATACCTTCCATCTGAAACAGGTAGCCATTCCAACCAGCTTCCGCCCTACATAGAGAACACCAGGCTGTCTTCTTGGAGATGGAAGATGCCTTCTTGAGACTTTACACAAGACATATGGCTTCCCTCCTCACCACTTGAAAACCATGTTAAAGTCCCACGTGTGTATCATAAACAACGGAGCCAAGAGGAACAACGTGGAACAGTCTGTCTGTGCAGCCTCTGCCCCACTTGTTCATCATGTTAGAGCATCAATTAGGAGACAGTGAGGACTGCCAATGCTGGAGATCAGATTAGAGCATCAATTGCTGGAAAAGCACAGTGAGTCAAGCAGCATCCGAGGACCAGGAGAATCGACGTTTTGGGCATAAGACATTCATCAGGATTCAGCAAATATTACCTCATTCTGCCCCCGTGTAAGTGCATTGAGGTGGGAATGGCCTCCTGCTGTTCCTGTGTAAGTGACTCAGGGGAGTGATTGGCTTCAATCTCGTCTGATTGGACAGGGCCAAGGGCCTGACTGGTTAACCCTGGTTCTGTTTGACAGCTCATTGTACTGACAATGTTGCAGCTTTAAGATGTTATTTTGTCCTGGTTTATTTTATGATAGAGATTGAACGATTGTTCCCAAGCTTGCCAGTTAAGACCACTTGAGTAACAGCTAGGGAGGCCTTCGGTTAATTTTATTTCAGCCTGAATGGGTGTGGCCAACTCTCACAGATTAGGATCTCTGGGTTTTGGTTTCTCAGTAACATCAGAAACTATTGGGGTCTCCACAGAGTTGGAAGCTTCAGTGGATGTCTCCTGGCTGCTACTCTCTCTGAAATTTCTCTTGATACTGTTTTTAATTCTTGGATTGGAGAAATGTTTGTGACAATCTGGGTCTGAATATTCCTTTTTGCCAAGGGCTGTGTTTATGGGATTTCCCTATATTGGAACAGTTCATTAGTAATAGTTCCTAGATCTATTATTCTGTTAACTTGTCCAATAAAATTACGTTATTCTAAATTCCTCTTTCTTTGGTTTCATTTTATCTTTCATGTTTAAGTAGATGGTGTTTTGCTTCACACCGAGTAGTTTGACCAGTCACATTGCATCTGGAACAGACACTTTACATTTCCTTTAAAATAAGAAAACATTAGAATCAAGGCTACCGCCTTCAAATATTTTCGAGGGGCTCTGGTGTGGCCCATCACACTAGACTCCTTCCCTTCCTGAGTAATAGGCTGGAGGCACTGAATGGGCTATCCCTGTTCTTCTCCAATAATGTCAATGGGCTGAATGGCTTCCTCATATTCCTGTGAAACCAGCCTGAGGTATTGAATGAACTCTTGTTTTACTGTGGCAATGTGCAGTGTCAGGCAGTGCTGTTACATGAATGTTACGGACACTTTAACAGCACAAGTCTCAATGGAATCTGAATCCTGCTACACACGGACAAAGACAAGTTCAGGAGCTGACGGGGGACAAAATGTTCTGAACATTGTGGAACCTTCAGTGATCATCCCCACTTCTGATCTTATGGTGGGGAGGTTCAGGGTGGGGAGACATTGATGAAGCAGCTGAAGGTGTTTGTGAAGAGGAAGCTACTCTGAGGATCTCCCACAGAGGTGACCCAGGACTGAGATGATGAACATCTTCCTTTGTGCCATGTTTGACCCCAAACACTGGAGAGGTTACTCTGATTCCCATTAAGTTCAGTTTTGTTAAGCTCCTTTATGTCAACAGAAGTCAACCACTGCCTTGATATCGGGGCCAGTCATTTTTATCTGAACGCTTGACGCAACCTCTTTTGTTCACGTCAATAGGCCATGATGTAGGAGCAGCAAGTGTTTTCTTCAAACAGGTGATATTGAATGTCAGGATCACTCTTCTCAAGAGTGTTCGGGAAGCTAGATGACGGAACGTATTTGAAGAGGAGATAGATGGAAATTGACCTGTCAGAGAGTTGAGGGCGATGAAGAATTGGATAGGAAAGAAGATTTGAGACCAGGAGCAGATCAGTCATGATCTTAAAGAAGGGCAAGGCAGGCTTCGGGAGTGAACAACATGCCCCTGTTTCTGATGTTCTCCGATTCTGTTATTGGAAAGTTAGTGGGTGTTATTTTCATGAATGTTCTGTTATTGAATGTTGCAGACAGGGACGACCAGAGGATTTTGTGAGCCATCCCTGAGTGAGGTATGGGGGCTGTATTCACATTGAATCTGAGTGTACAACATGACCAACAAATAAAGCACAAGTTGCAGAGAGGGGAAGCTCTGTGAAGAGAGATGAGGGGCCTCTTTCATACCAAGCCTGAGTTTTCCAATTACATTTCCCAATTCACTTCAAACCGTGTGGGACAGTACTGAGGGGCTGAAATGTCTCCTGTGTTTCTGTGCAACAGGTTATAGGAGTAAGTAACCTCCAACTGCTCCTGTCTAGCGGGTTTGAGGGGCTGAATGGAACACAGGAACATGGGACTGAGGAGCAGGAGTGGGTCATTAGATACTTTGAGCCTTCTCCACCAGGCACTAAAATTGTAGCTGATCAGGTTGTGGTCTCAGCTCCACTTTCCTGTCTGCGTCCCATTGTGCACTTCTTTGTCAAATATTTAACTAACGCAGCTTTCAATCAATGTGAACATAGAGACACGATAACCTTCCACTGAAGAGAATTCCGACTTGAAAAGTCCTTTCAGAATTATTCATCATCCATCTTATAGAATCAGAGAGTCATGCAGAATGGAAACAGACCCATTGGTCCAATCTGTTCACTCCGATCAGATATCAAATCTGATTTAGTCCCATTTGCCAGCATTTGGCCAATATTCCTCCTGTGATTGTACCCGCCTTGACCACTTCCTCTGACTGCACTTTCTGTCCACACACCACTCTCTGTGTGAATATTTACCTTCTCGTCCCTTCTAAATCATTCGCCCTCTCCCCTCCAACCTCTGCTGTCTTGTTCTGGACTCCCCTATCCTTGGGAGTAGAACATGGCTGTTCAGAATATCCATGTCCCTGATGATTTTATAAACCTCTATAATGTTGCCTCTCAACCTCTGACACTCCAGGGGGAAGCACCTCAACGTAATTAGCCTCTCCCTAAAGCTCAAACCTCCAGTCCTGGAACATCCGTGTAAGTCATTTCTGCAGAAAACCGAGTTGTACGCAGTATTCTTAAAGCGGCCTCACCAACATCCTGTATAGATGCAATCTGCCACCACAACTCCTATACTCAATGCTCTGACTGATTAAGGCAAATGTGCCAAATGTGTTCAGCACCACCCTGTCTACCTGCGACTCACTGCTACAGGTGATCATGTACGTAAACATTAGAAAGTTAACATGATGGTAGTGCCAGCAGATAGGAGGACCAGTGATACATTAATCATTATTGAGATTAGATTGTGTTGGAAACATGAGCTTAACATGTCAGGAAGTGAAATCAAATCAATGGGTTCAGGGTGATTAATCTACAAAATAACAGATAGCCCGGAGTGAGTTACAGACTGGAATCGAATCGAGGGGTTCAGGGTGGTTAATATACAGAATACCAGATACCCCGGAGCGAGTTACAATCTGGAATCTAATCAAGGGGTTCAGGGTGGTTTATATACGAATAACAGATACCCCGGATTGAGTTACAATCTGGAATCTAATCAAGGGGTTCAGAGTGGTTTATATACGAATAACAGATACCCCGGATTGAGTTACAATCTGGAATCTAATCGAGGGATTCAGGTTGGTTTATATAGAGAATAACAGGTAGCCCGCAGTGAGTTACAGCCTGGAATCTAATTGCAGGGTTCAGGGTGGTTTATATACAGAATAACAGATAGCCCAGAGTGAGTTACAGCCTGGAATCCAATTGAGGGGTTCAGGGTTGTTCATAAACAGAATAACAGGTAGCCTGGAATGTGTTACAGGTTGGAACCTAATCGAGTGGTTTAGGATGGTTTATGTACAGAATAACAGATGCCATGGAGTGAGTTACAGTCTGGAATCTAATCGAGGAGTTCAGGGTGGTTTATATACGGAATAACAGATAGCCTGGAGTGTGTTACAGATTGGAAACTAATCGAGGGATTTAGGATGGTTTATGTACAGAATAACAGATAGCCCGGAGTGAGTTACAGTCTGGAATCTAATCGAGGAGTTCAGGGTGGTTTATATACGGAATAACAGATAGCCTGGAGTGTGTTACAGATTGGAAACTAATCGAGGGATTTAGGATGGTTTATGTACAGAATAACAGATAGCCCGGAGTGAGTTACAGCCTGGAATCTAATCGAGGAGTTCAGGGAGTTTTAGATACAGAATAACAGATAGCCCGGAGGGAGTTACAGCCTGGAATCTAATCGAGGGATATGTTAACCTTTTTACGTGAAATAACTTGTAACTGGGAGTGAGTCATAAAGTGTACTATTGGCCAAGTGGTTTCAAATCTTGACTCAAATAAACATAATGCAGTCACAAACTACACAACTTTACTGACTCCCAATTTTCCTTGTTTGAGGACTATCCTCCTCTGTTTTCCCCTTACACTGAAAGTATTAATATACCTTTTATACTGCACTGACATTCTGGTTATAGTGCTACCTATCTCTCACTGTCTCATTTATATTCAATCCTGTTGAAAGATACTTAAACCAACAGAGACACAAAGTTCCAGAAAAGCTTTGTTCAATTGCAGGTGCATTATTTTCTTTTATTTGTAGATAACACACAATTTGATCCCACAGAAGGTCAGTGTGGAATTTGAGCAACCCTTCAATTTGGGATGAGGCCTAGCCAGGCAGGATTCTGATTCAACGCTGCAAATCTACAATTCAGTGGCTGAGTTTTATCAGGTTTTGTATAGTATGTCTCTCTCATATATTAGGAGCTTGGAAAGTAAGGCAGACCTTACTGGAATGTCACATTGTCTCTCCGCATTCACTGTAAAAAGGTTCTGGGATTTGCATTTTATTCAACTTCAAAGAGCTGTCTCCATTTCCTATCTCTGCTGGCATCAATGAATGGAAATGGCTTTTGACACGTTGCCCCCTCTCCCTTGCTGAATGTATTCCTGACACAAATCGGTCAGGCAAACGTTTTAGATTTGTCCACAGCCACCATTTTATATCAGTAAAACTACACGACTACTGTGTGCAGTTCTGATCTCCAAATTTGAGGAAAGACATTCTGGCTATTGAGGGAGTGCACCGTAGGTTCACGAGGTGAATTCCTGGGATGGTGGGATTACCTTACACTGAAAGACTGAAGCGACTGGGCTTGTATACCCTTGAGTTTAGAAGACTGAGAGGGGATCGGATTGAGACGTATAAGATGAAAGGATTGGACATTCTGGCAGCAGGAAACATGCTTCCGCTGAGGGGTGAGTGCCGAACCAGAGGACACAGCTTAAAAATACGGGGTAGACCATTTAGGACAGAGATGAGGAGAAACTTCTTCACCCAGAGAGTGGTGGCTGTGCGGAATGCTCTGCCCCAGAGGGCAGTTGAAGCCCAGTCTTTGGATTTATTTAAGAAAGAGTTGGATAGAGCTCTCAAAGATAGTGGAATCAAGGGTTATGGAGATAAGGTAGGAACAGGATACTGATTAGGAATGATCAGCCATGATCATATTGAATAGCGGTGCAGGCTCGAAGGGCTGAATGGCCTACTCTTGCACCTATTGTCTTTGTCTATTGTCTATTGAGTGTGTATAAATTAGGAAAAGCAGGAGAGACTGGCAATATCAATGCAGTTTGAAAATATATAAACCATTGAATACGCACACAGAATCACACACAAACAGACATGCACAGACACACCGAATCACACACACAGAGATACAGACACCTTCCAGGAGCTGTCTCCATTTCCTATCTTGCAAGAGAATTCATGTTATGATGATGCATTCATGCAGGACAGTAAACAGCTTTTGAGACTTTCCCCATTGTGACAGAAGTTCAGCCCCAATTTGAAACTTGGAGATATGTAACAGGACAGAAATGAACCAGGAGCTTTCTGTGTTCTTGCTCTCAATGTAACATTTGACCATTTAGTTTATCTTGTCTTCGGCCTAACATCCAACAAGGATCACTTCACAGATCCAATAACAGATCCCCAGGAGTGAGTTCCAGACTGGAATCTAATTGAGGCGTTTAGGGTTTACACACAGCAGAAGAGATACCCAGGAGTGAGTTACAGACTGGGATCTAATCGAGGGGTTCCGGGTGGTTTACATACAGAACAACAGATAACAAGGAATGAGTCACAAAATCACGGAGTCATACAGTCATAGAGATGTACAGCATGGAAACAGGCCCTTTGGTCCAACCCGACCATGCCGACCAGATATCCTAACCTACTCTAGTCTCTTTTTCAAGCACTTGGCCCATCTCCCTCCAAACCTTCCCATTCATATACCCATCGAACTGCATTTTAAATGTTGCAATTATACCAGCCCCTACCACTTCCTCTGACAGTTCATTCCATTCATGTACCACCCTCTGAGTGAACAAGTTGCCCCTTAGGACTCTTTCATATTACCTCTCACACTAAACCCTTTTGTTCTTTACTCCCCACTCCAAGGAAAAGACTTTGTCTATTTATCCTATCCATGCCCGTCATGATATTATAAACCTTGATAAGGTCACCCCTCAGCCTCCGACACTCCAGGGAAAACAGCCCCAGCCTATACAGCCTCTCCCTGTGGCTCAAATCCTCTAACCCTGGCATCCTCCTTGTAAATCTTTTATGAACTCTTCCAAGTTTCACAACATCCTTCCGATAGGAAGGAGACCTGAATTGCATGCCATATTCCAACAGTGGCCTAACCCATGTCCAGTCCAGCCACAACATGACCTCTCAATGTCTATACTCAAAACACTGACCAATAAAGGAAAGCATACCAAACGCTGCCTTCATGATCTTATCCACCTGCCACTCTACTCTCACGGAGCTACGAACCTGCACTTCAAAGTCTCTTGGTTCAGCAACTCTCCCTCGGACTTGACCATTCAGATATAAGTCCTGCTCAAATTTGCTTTCTCAAAATGCAGCGCCTTGTGTTTATCGAAGTGGAATACAATTGAAGGTTTTGGGGTGTTTTTGAAACATGCCAGTCACATGTACATGGAAGTGAGTTACACGTTGGAATCTAATAGAGAGGGTTCCGGGTGATTCATATAATCCCGACAGTGGGGAAACAAGCCCTTCAGCCCAACAAGACCACACTGATCCACAGAAGAATAACCCATCCAGATCCACTTCCCCACATTTACCCCTGACTAATGCACCTCAGCTACACATCCCTGAACACGGTGGACAAATTTGGCAGAGTTTGGATTGGATGGTTAATATACAGAATAACAGATACTCAGGAGTATGATACAGACTGGAATCTAATCAAACGATTGAAGTGGCTAATGTACAGAGTCCCTTAAAATTGGAAGTCAGTTACAGATTGGAATTTTATGGAGGGATTCAGGACGATTATGTGTACAATAACAGATACCCCAGAGTGAATTACAAACTGGAATCTAATCGAGGGTTTCAGGGTGGTTTATATGCAGAATAACAGGTCGCCCGGAGTGAGTTATAGAGTCATAGAATCATCGAGATGTACAGCATGGAAACAAACCCTTAGGTCCAACCTGTCAATGCCGACCAGATATCCCAACCCAATCTAGTCCCACCTGGCAGCACCTGGCCCATGTCCCTCCAAACCCTTCTTATTCATATACTCATCCAAATTCGTCTTAAATGTTGCAATTGTACCAGCCTCCACCACTTCCTCTAGCAGCTCACTCCATACACGTACCACCTTCTGCGTGAAAACGTTGTCCCTTAGGACTCTTTCATATCTTTCCCCTCTCAAACTAAACTTATGCCCTGTGGTTCTGGACTCCCTTACCCCAGGGTAAACCTCGATAAGTTCACCCCTCAGCCTCTGACACTCCAGGGAAAACAGCCCCAGACTGTTCAGCCTGTCCCTGTAGCTCCAATCCTCCAACGCTGGCAACATCCTTGTAAATCATTTCTGAACCCTTTCAAGTTTCACAACATCTTTCCGACAGGAAGGAGACCAGAATTGCACGCAATACTCCAAGAGTGACCGAACAAATGTCCTGTACAGCTGCAACATGACCTCCTAACTCGTGTAATCGGTACTCTGACCAATAAAGGAAAGCATACAAAACGCCTTCTTCACTATCCTATCTACCTGCGACTCCACTTTCAAGGAGCTATGAACCTGCACTCCAAGGTCTCTCTGTTCAGCAACACACCCTAGGACCTTACCATTAAATGTAGAAGTCCTGTAAGATTTGCTTTCCCAAAATGCAGCACCTCGCATTTATCTGAATTAAACTCCATCTGTCACTTCTCAGCCGATTGGCCCATCTGGTCGAGATCCTGTTGTAATCTGAGGAAACCCTCTTCGATGTCCACTACACCTGCAATTTTGGTGTCATCTGTAAACTTACTAACTGTACCTCTTATGCTCGCATCCAAATCATTTATGTAAATGGCAAAAAGTAGAGGGCCCAACACTGATCCTTGTGGCACTTCACTGGTCATAGGCCTCCAGTCTGAAAAACAACCCTCCACCACCACCCTCTGTCTTCTACCTTTGAGCCAGTTCTGTATGTAAATGGCGACTTCGCCCTGTATTCCATGACATCTAACCTTGCTAATCAGTCTCCCATAGGGAACCTTGTCGAATGCCTTACTGAAGTTCATATGGATCACATCTACTGCTTTGCCCTTATCAATCTTCTTTTTTACTTCTTCAAAAAACTCAATCAAGTTTGTGAGACATGATTTCCCACGCACAAAGCCATGTTAACTATCCCGCATCAGTCCTTGCCTTTCCAAATTCATGTACATCCTGTCCCTCAGGATTCCCTCCAACAACTTTCCCACTGCCGAGGTCAGGCTCACTGGTTTATAGTTCCCTGGCTTGTCTTTACCGCCCTTCTTAATCATTGGCACCACGTTTGCCAACCTCCAGTCTTCCAGCATCTCACCTGTGACAATCGATGATACAAATATCTCAGCAAGAGGCCCAGCAATCACTTCTCTAGCTTCCCACAGAGTTCTCAGGTACACCTGATCAGGTCCTGGGGATTTATCCACCTTTTACCATTTCAAGAAATTCAGCACTTTCTCCTCTGTATATCTGCAACATTTTGCAAGATGTCACCATCGATTTCCCTGCAGTCTATATCTTCCATATCCTTTTCCACAGTAAATACTGATGCAAAATATTCATTTAATATCTCTCCCGTTTATTGTGGCTCCACACAAAGGCCGCCTTACTGATCTTAGAGGGGCCCTATTCTCTCCCTAGTTACACTTTGGTCTTAATATATTTGTAAAAACACTTTGGAATCTCCTTAATTCTATTTTCCAAAGCTATCTCATGTCCGCGTTTTGCCCTCCTGATTTCCCTCTTAAGTATACTCCTACTTCCTTTCTACTCTTCTAAGGATTCACTCGATCGATCCTGTCTATACCTGACATATGCTTCCTTCTTTTTCTGAACGAAACCCTCAATTTCTTTAGTCAGCCAGCATTCCCAATAACTACCAGCCTTCCCTTTCAACCCTGACAGGAAGTTACAGCCTGGAATCTAATTGAGGGGTTCAGGGTGGTTTATATCCAGAATAACAGATATTCTGGGGTGTGTTACAGCCTGGAATGTAATTGAGGGGTTCAAGGAGGTTAGTATACGGAATAACAGATAGCGCGGAGTGAGTTACTGTCTGGAAGCTAATCAATGTCTGTTCACTTTAAGATAGGACGGGTTTTGCTGAATCGAAAGTACAGCCACAGATGCCAGCTAAAGGTCAGACTGTTCCAAATGTAACAATTAGATGGGAAATGGAAGCCTGACTTTTGGTTGTTTTTTGACAGCAATTGAAATGCAATCAAAGAGTTTAAATAATGCTCAGAATATCCGATGCCAATGGAATTTGAATATTATTGTTCGTACACCTGGAAATCAATCAAATTATGAGAATTATTGTATCATTGGAAGGAAATAAATCCAGCATTTGAACACTGGAGGGAGAGCCGCTGCCATCCAACAGCAGATTTACTGCTGTAGAGCAGGAGTGCTAACTGACCATCTCAAACACTCTCTATCAAAGACACATGTTCATGTAAAACATACTTGCAGTTAAAAAAAAATGACCCAGGGAGATCAGCAGCTGAAAGAGTGCAGACAGCGGGGAAGATAGAGACTGTGTGGTCTTGAGATTGTAACGTTTAATATGTGGGTTGTTGGAACAGTATATTTTTTACAGAGTTGGAGTCAGATAGTAAGTAGCAAAGAAAAGAGGGGCTTGTATTTGCGAATAGTTTTTGTTTAGTGTTCACTATTAAAGTTAAGAAACTAACTTGCCATTTTTTGTTTAAATAGTGGAATGTAGGAGATCTGTATCACTCATATGTTAACAGATTACGAGGTGAGGCCAGCTTTTCTGGGTGTTTGGTTTTAATTAACAAAGAGGTTCGACTCCACCTTGTAAATGTACATTCATACTAACCCCATTTCCCTGCAGTTGTCCCATATCCTTCTAATCTTTTCCTATCGACATATTTATCCAAATGCTTTTGAAACGTTGTTAATGCATCCCCCTCAGGCACATCTTCTGGCAGCTCATCCAAGTACCAGCCATTTATGTAAATAAATGGTCCCTCAGGTTCCCTTTTATTCCTTTCCCTTTAACCTGAAACTGATCCCCATTCCTCCTCGATTCTCTAAACTTTGGAAAAGACTGAGAGCATTCACCCTATCCATATCCCTCATGATCTTATACAGCTCTATAAGGACTCCCTCATTCTCCTACACTCTAAAGAAAAGGTCAAAGATTGTCCAACCTCTCCCTATAACTCGGACCATTGGGTCCTGGCAATGTCCTTGTAAATTTCTTCTGCACTCTTTCTAATTACATTATATCCCCCCTATAACAAGTTGACAAAACTGAACACAATCCTCCAAGTGCGGCCTTACCAAAGTCCTGCGTAACTGCAACATAAGTTCCCAACTTCTATACTCAATGTCCTGCCTGACGAAGGCCAGTGTGTCAAAAGCCTTCTTCACTGCCCTGCCTACCTGTGACTCCACTCTCAGTGAACCGTGCACCTGAATTCCAAGGTCTCTCTGCCCACTACACCCCTTAACGCCCGCCCATTCACTGTGAAACTCCTACCTTGATTTGAGATTCCAAACTGCAAGACCTCACACTTCTATATTAAATTCCATTTGCCATTTCTCAGCCCACTTCCCCACCTGATTAAGGTCCTGCTGCAATTTCTGATAAATGTCCTCACTGATCATGCTGCCATTTATTTTCGTGTCATCTGCAAACTTACTAATCATGCCTTGTATATTCTCATCCAAATCAGAGATAACAAAAAGCTATGGACCCAACCTCCAGTCTAACAAGCTTCCTACCATCAACCCAACTGTGTATCCAATTGGCCAGTTCCCCCAGTATTCTACGTGATTGAACCTTCCTGAGCAGCCTGCCA
Source organism: Chiloscyllium punctatum (assembly GCF_047496795.1). NCBI lineage: Eukaryota > Metazoa > Chordata > Chondrichthyes > Orectolobiformes > Hemiscylliidae > Chiloscyllium > Chiloscyllium punctatum. Next base: position 32,584,409 of record NC_092759.1, on the reverse strand, counting down.
TGTGGAAACTTATCATAGGCCATACTGAAATCCAAAGAGACTACATTTACCGCTCTGCCCTCATTAACCTTCTTGGTCACTTCACCAAAGGACTCGAAGAAATTTGGGATGCATGATCTGATCTCCCACTCACAAGTCTATGCTGACTGCTCCGAATCAAACCCTGTGTAAGTAATGGGTGCAGTCAATGGTACGCTGTCCTTCATTGTAAGATGATCAGAGTACATAAGTAAAGCCATCTTCCGGCTGTTGTAGAGCCTTGCTGAGAGAGCATTTGGGGCACTCTCTACAGATTTGATCTCCTTTTTAAGGAATGATTCCCTTACCACAGACACGGGTGATGGTAACAGGAGGATAGAGTGAAGAAGCTGTTTAATCTGTAGAGCTGTGAGAGACGAAGAAATGGTAATGCTGAAACACGAGGAGTGGCAGCGATCACTTATTTCCAAAAGAGACATTGACAGGGAGAGAAATTCCATACTTTACCCAGGATTGATTGGTTTGATTTATTGTCACGTGTACCTCAGTACAGGGAAACACTTTGTTTATGAGCAGTGGAGGAAGATCATAGTTAGCATGGCCAGACAGATCATAGGGTGGAAATAGACTTGGACAGAGTAAGGCATACAGGTTACACTGAACAGGACATGCACTAGACAAGGTCAACATGAACAAGATCAGCATTATTTGATCTTAGAGAGTCAATTCATCAGTCTAACGTGACCTTTCTAATAGTTTATATGCCTAAATTAACTCTCCCCACGTTATTGTGCAGTCGGCGTGTGAACCCTGTACTGAACGTCAGATTGATCACAATCCCCAACAGCAGCCACAATACCTTCCATCTGAAACAGGTAGACATTCCCACCAGCTTCCACCCTACATAGAGAACACCAGACTGCCTTCTCAGAGATGAAAGATGCCTTCTTGAGACTTCGCACAAGACATATGGCTTCCCTGCTCACCTCTTGAAAACCACGTTAAAGTCCCACGTGTGTATCATAAGCAACAGAGCCAAGAGGAACATCGTGGAGCACTCTGTCTGTGCAGCCTCTGCTCCACTTGTTCATCATGTTAGAGCATCATTCAGGAAACACTTAAGACTGCCGATGCTGGAGATCAGAGAAGAGAGTCGATTGCTGGAAAAGCACAGCGGGTCAGACAGCATCCTTGAAGCAGGAGAATCGACGTATTGGGCATAAGACATTCATCAGGAATCAGAATCAATTTCCTCATTCTGCCCCCGTGTAAGTGTATTGAGGTGGGAATGGCCTCCTGCTGTTCCTGTATAAGTGACTCAAGGGACTGACTGGCTTCTTCCTTGTCCAATTGGGCAGGGCCAAAGGACTGACTGGGTTATCCCTGGTTCCTGTTTGACAGCTCGATGTACTGACAAGTGTGATGGTGCTGCAGCTTTAAGAGGTTATTTTGTCCGGGTTTCCTTTAAGAGAGGTTGAATGATCGTTACGAAGCTGGTTAGTTAAGACCACTTGAGTAACAGCGAGGGAGGCCTTGGGTTTATTTTAATGCAGCCTGAATGGGTGTGGCCAGCTCTCACAGATTAGGATCACTGGGTTTTGGTTTCTCAGTAACATCAGAAACTATTGGGGTCTCCATAGAGTTGGAAGCTTCAGTAAATGTCTCCTGGCTGCTACTCTCTCTGAATTTTCTCTTGATGCTGTTTTTAATTCCTGGATTGGATAAATATTTGTGACATTCTGTGTCTGAATATTTCTTTTTGCCAAGGGCTGTGTTTATGGGATTTCCCTATATTGGAACAGTTCATTAGTAATAGTTCCTAGATCTATTATTCTGTTAAGCTGTCCAATAGAATTACGTTATTCTAAATTCCTCTTTCTGTGGTGTTATTTCTTCTTTCATGTTGAAATAGATGGTATTTTGCTTCACACCGAGGAGTTTGACCAGTCACATTGCATCTGGAACAGATACTTTTCATTTCCTTTAAATTAAGAAAACATAAAGGTCTAGGATGTTGCCTTCAAATATTTTCGAGGGGCTCTAGTCCATCACACTAGACTCCTTCTCTTCCTGAGTAATAAGCTGGAGGCACTGAATGGGCTATCCCTGTTCTTCTCCAATAATGTCAATGGGCTGAATGGCTTCCTCATATTCCCGTCAAACCAGTGTGAGGTGCTGAATGAACTCTTTTTTTACTGTGGCAATGTACAGTGTCAGGCAGTGCTGTTACATGATTGTTACTGATACTTTAATAGCACACGCCTGAATGGAGTCTGGGTCTTGTTGCACATGGACACAGACCAGTTCAGGAGCTGATGGGGGACAAAATGTTCTGAACATTGTGGAATCTTCAGTGACCATCCCCACTTCTGATCTTATGGTGGGGAAGGTGGGGGCGGGGAGACATTGATGAAGCAGCTGAAGATGTTTGTGAAGAGGAAGCTACCCTGAGGATCTCCCACAGAGGTGACCCAGGACTGAGATGGTGAACATCTTCCTTTGTGCCAGGTTTGACCCCAAACACTGGAGAGGTTACTCTGATTCCCATTAAGTTCAGCTCCTTGATGTCAACAGAAGTCAACCATTGTCTTGATATCAGGGCCAGTCATTTTTACCGGCAACCTTGTCTCAACCTCTTTTGTTCATATCAATAAACCATGATATAGGAGCAGCAAGTGTTTTCTTCAAACAGGTGGGATTGAATGTCAGGATTTCTCTTCTCAAGAGTGTTCGGGGAGCGAGATGACTGAAAGTATTTGAAGAGGAGGTAGATGGATATTAACCTGTCAGAGAGGTGAGGGCTATGAAGAATTGGGTATGAAAGAGGATTTGAAGAAAGATGAGGGGCCTCTTTCATACCCAGCCTGGATTTTCCAATTACATTTCCCAAATCACCTCAAAGCATGTGGGACAGTCTTGAGGGACTGAATGGTCTCCTCTGTTTCTGTGCAACAGGTTATAGGAGCAAGTGGCCTCCAACTGTTCCTGTCTAGCAGGTTTGAGGGGCTGAATGGAACACAGGAACATTGGGCTGAGGAGCAGGAGTGGGTCATTAGATACTTTGAGCCTTCTCCACCAGGCAGTAAGATTCTGGCTGATCAGATTGGGGTCTCAGCTCCACTTTCCTGTCTGTATCCCATTATCCGTGACTCACTTCTTTGTCAAATATTTCACTAATGCAGCTTTCAATCAATGTAAACATAGAGGCATGATAAACTTCCAGAGAAGAGAAGTACGACTTGAAAGGACCTTACAGAATTTTTCATCATCCCTCTTATAGAATCAGAGAGTCATGCAGAATGGAAACAGACCAGTTAGTCCAATCTGTTCACTCCGATCAGATATCAAATCCGATCCAGTCCCATTTGCCAGCATTTGGTAAATATCCCTCTTCTTTCAGATACTTTTTAAATGTGCGATTGTAACCACCTTCACTACTTCCTCTGACAGCACTTTCTGTACACACACCACTCTCTGTGTGAAACATTTACCTTCAGGTCCCTTCTAAATTATTCGCCCTCTCACCTTCAACCTCTGCCCTCTTGTTCTGGACTCCCCAATCCTGGAGAGCAGAACGTGGCTGTTCAGAATATCCATGCACCTGATGGTTTTATAAACCTCTATAATGTCACCCCTAAGCCTCTGACACTCCAGGGGGAAACACCTCAACCTAACCAGCCTCTCCCTTTAGCTCAAGCCTCCAGTCCTGGAACATCCGTGTAAGTCATTTCTGCAGAAAACCGAGTTGTATGCAGTATTCTTAAAGTGACCTCACCAACATCCTGTACAGATGCAACATACCACCACAACTCCTATACTCAATGCTCTGACTGATTAAGGCAAATGTGCCAAATGTGTTCTGCACCACTCTGTCTACCTGCAACTCCACGTTCAAGGAACAATGAACCTGCAGCCCTATGCCCCTTTGTTTCACAACATGCCCCAGGACCTGACCATGAAGTATATAATATCTGCCCTGATTTGCCTTCCCAAAATGCAAAGCTTCATATTTATCTAAATTAAACTTCATCTGTTACTCCTTGACCCTTTGTCTCATCTAATTGTGGTCTTGTTGTACTCTGAGATAATCGACTACACCACCTTTCTGATGTCATCTGTAAACGTACTAACTATTGCCCCAATATTCACATCTAAATCCTTTACATAAATGATGAAATGCAGTGAACTCAGTACTGATACTTGCAGCACACTGCTGGTCACAAGCCTCCAGGCTGAAAAATATCCCTCTTCCTTCACGCCATTTGTGACTATCTTATGTGACTGAAACTTACTAATCTGTCTACCAATCAGGATGAAATACTAGCTGTGAAGGAAGGCTGAGTAGGTTAGGTTTATTTTCACTAGATAAAAGGAGATTGGGGGGGACCTGATTGAGGTTTCCAAAATCATGAAAGGTATAGACAGGGTGGATAGAGACGGGCTTTTTCCCAGGGTGAAGGATTCAATAACGAGAGGTCGTGCTTTCAAAGTGAGAGGTGGAAAGTTTAAGGGGGATACACGCGGTAAGTACTTCACACAGAGGGTGGTGGGCATTTGGAACACGTTGCTAGCAGAGGTGGTGGAGGCAGGCACGGTAGATTCATTTAAGATGCGTCTGGACAGATGCATGAGTAGATGGGGAGCAGAGGGATACAGATGGTTAGGAATTGACCGACAGGTTTAGACAGTACATTTGGATCGGCTCAGGCTTGGAGGGCGAAGGGCCTGTTCCTGGGCTGTAAATTTTCTTTGGTCTTTGTTCTTTAAATGAACACCTTGCTGAAGTCCATATAGACAATGTCCACCAAATTGCTTTCATCAATCGTCTTTGTCACCTCTTCAAAAAACGCAACCATATTAATGAGACATGATTTCCCATGCAGAAAGCTTTGTTGTCTACTCCGATCAGCCCTTGCCTTCCCAAATGTATGTAAATCCTGTCCCTCAGAACCCCCTCCAACAACTTACCCACCACTGACATCAGGCTCACCGGTCTATAGTTCCCCGGCTTTTTGGGTCACTGTTTCCTTTTCCTGTCCCACTACTCCACTGCTCAAAACAAATGTTAAATGTGACCAGGTTGGTGATATGGCCGATGATATCGGTCTCAGACTGGGTCAGGGTCAGTTTTAGGAACAAGTCAGGCTAGTTTCTTTAATCTGCTAAAACAACACGTTTATGATCCAGAGCAATGTTACTCAAACTATGATGGAAAGATGAACAGCAAACTGTTTGGGTATTGCAATTATATAATCAATATTTCCCTTTCTAAAAATGCTGACACACACACACATACACACACACACACACACACACACACACACACACACACACACACACACACACACACACACACACACACACACACACACAAAATCTCTGCAATTTTAACTTGAAATAACTTGGTCCAGATATTATCGAAACTCGTGACAAAGGAAAAATTGTGAGATTGTCCAAAACGTTATTCTGCTTCTGAAGATATTGTACTCACACAGCTGCTAGCAATGGGATTTCATCCTGGGAGAGTTTAGATTTGGCTGAATTCCCTTTGCTTTAGGCAGTGAGGAGATTCCAGTGAATTCTGGTTCGGGATCATCCAAAGGGTAGTACAGTGGTGAGCACTGCTGCCTCACAGCACCAGGGACTTGGGGGCGAATCCAGCCTTGCGTGACTATCTGTGTGGAGTTTGCACATTCTCCCCTTGTCTGTGTGAGCTTCTAATGGGTGATCCAGTTTCCTACCACAAACTGTGTAGGTTCGGTGGATTGGTCATGCTAAATTGTCCGTAGTGTTCAGGGATTTCTAGGTTATGTGCAATAGTCAGAGGCAAATATAGGGGGAAGGTTGGTATGGACTTGTTGGGTCGAAGGGCATGTTTCCACACTGCAGGGATTCCATAAAAATAAGAACGGTAACGATGACTGTAGAGGGTTTTTTTTTAGCTCGCACACATTGCTGTGATGAGGAACAATGAAGGAGAGAGAGTGCAATAGGCCAATCCTTCTCAGGCAGATTACATTTTCTCCCTCTCTGAGTTGAATCACACAGTAATGTCATCCTCTCCCAAACTGGACCATGTGAGGTCTCCTTGTACATTGTCCAAACTATGTCTCCATCACATTCCCTGTTCCATGTAGATGCATCATTGCTGCTGTCATACACAGAGCCATATCCTTCGCAGAAAATGGTCTCAGTCAATTTGAAGATATATTTATATGTCCCTGCGTCATTAGAAAATAAAAATGTTTAACTTATTCAGAATACCTGTGTTAAACTGAATGCATTGTTTTAAAGAAATACAGAAATTGCTGGAAAAGCTCGCCAGGTCTCTCAGTACCTAGATGCTGTAGTTGTACCAACCTCCACCACTTCCTCTGGCAGCTCATTCCATACACACACCACCCTCTGTGTGAAATGGTGCCCTTTAGGCCTCCTCAAAACCTTTCCCCTCTCACGTTCCACCAAAGCCCTCTAGTTTTGGACGCCCCTAACCTGGGGAAAAACCCCTGACTACTCACCCTATCTATGGCCATTTTGATTTTATAAACCTTTACGGCTGCAAAATGCGACCCCAATCAACACGAATGGCTGAACTTTCAGTCATTCTGGGCCTAAATTCTGAAGTGCCATACTGACACCTCTTCCTTCTCCATCCAGTCACAATCTAAATCCACTTTAATCAGTTTGTTCAGATATATCCTGAGACACTTCTGTGGGCTTTACACCTAGACCTTTGTGCCCGGAGGTAGGGACACTAGCATCACTCAACAATACCCATAAAGCTGTAACAGTATTCTCCTGTGTGTTTGTTCATCAGACTGTCCTGACATGCTGGGACATACCTCTGCAACAGGCACGACTTGAATCCAGAACTTCTAGTCCAGAGCTAGGAACACTACCACACAAGTTCAGGAATTGGAATCAAATCCAGAGCTCTGGCTCAGAGACAGGGACACTACCCACTGCACTACCATACCCAGATTTTGGGTCATATTTTAGTGCCCACTTTCAGCTTGATGTGGATTTATTATAATCAGGTTCCCATTACTGAATTACAAACAACACTTTGTATTGTTAAACAAATGCAAGATATTTGTCTCAACTGTAGGATATTGAGTGTATATGCTATGCCATTGAAATTAACTATGACCATCTTTAAGTGCTATTATCTGTAGTATGCAATATTAAGGAAAGAAATCCTGCAGACACACTCTGCCCAATGAAGGGTCTCAAATAGATATTTATTACTGAACACCAGAGACGAAGGAAGAGCTTAATATCTGGCCCCAAAACACCGTTCACTCTTCCCAACTCTCACGTGTGACTCCCCTTTTCCTAAAACCATGAAATGACACCAGGCCGCAGATTACTGTCCAGCCTCTCCTCCCCACTGACTGTGTCTGCAATCTGTCCCTCCTCCCCCTAACCACACAAGGCAACCCAAGCTCAGGGTCTTTGTGAAGATCAAGGCCGGAGTGTGCAGGCCTCCTGGAGAGGGATGGGCATTTTAAAATTGAAGGGGGAGGGGGAGGTGACAGTAATATCACACACTGGGCTGAGGGGTGGCTGATGGAGTTTCGTTTGGATTAATGCGAGATATTGGATTTGATAAATCAAACGGCAGCAGGACCTATACATTAAAAGTAGGGTCTTTGGCAGTGCTGTAGTACAGAAACCTAGGCCGTCAGGTTTAATTCTTTAAAATTTGCATCTCATATAGACAGTGTGGTTAAGAAGGTGTTTAACACATGTCTTCATAGGACAGACCTTTGAGTATCGGAATTGGGATGTCATGTTGTGGTTGTACAGGGTATTGGTGAGACCTCTTCTGGAACACTGTGTCTAGTCTGGTCATCCTGCCCGCTCACTCCATAGGCACACCACCCTCTGGGTGAAAAAGCTGCCCCTTAGGTCACTTTAATATTTCCCCTCTCACCTTAAGCCTATGTCCTCTAGTTTTGGGCTCCGCGTATCCTTAGAAAATACCTTGACTATTCACTTTGATATTACTGACGTTGATATTATTAAGCTGGAGAGGATTGAGAAGAGAATAACCTGGATGTTGGTGGGAAAGGAGGGAGTGAGCTCTAAGGAGAGACTGGATCGACTGGGACTTTTTTCACTGAAGAATATGAGATTAAAGGGTAACTTTGCACAGGTTTATAAAATAATGAGGGTTAAATAGATGTCTTTTCTCTAGGGTTGAGGATTCAAAACTGAGGGATTTTTAAGGTGCGAGGAAAAAAGATTTACGAAAGTCATGAGAGGTAATTATGTTAGACAGAAACTGGCTTGTGTGTGGAATGAACTTCCAGAGGAAGTGGTGAAAGCAGGGACAGTTACAACGTTTAAAGGACATTTAGATCAGTCCATGGATAGGACATCAGTTTGGATGGTGCTGTGAGCAGCTGCCCTCTCCCTCCCCCTCTCTGAATGAATCCCTGTTGGTTTTCACCCTCTGCCAATGCCTGTGCAGTGGCGTGGGGAGGCCAGCAGAGGGTGGCATTGCATCACTTTAAGCACCACAGAGACTGGCAGACCTGCCCCACACAGAGACACACAGATACACACACGGGAATGGTGAGGGCACTGCGTGAAGCTCATCTGGTAATTTAAATGAAACAAAAATAAATACTCAATTCGTCTCATAAACTGTTAAAATATGCGGGACAGATCTACCAAATTCTACTGTTTAAATAAAATCATCAATTTATTTTTTTCACTCTGAAAGTGAACATTTTACGTGAACTATTCACAACTCTGGGACCCTCTATCTCTTAACTTCTTATTACCCGACTCCAGCTCTATAGCAATATACTGTTTCTGGGTTTTCTATCCTCTCATACCACAGGTGCTTGTAAGCTCTCAGTTTATAATAGTATTCCCTCTCTGTTCCAACTTCATCACATTATACCCTGATGAATATCGATAAGTGGAACCTATCCGATTTCTCTTGTTCTGTGGTTTGTCAATATTTCATTCGCTCCGTCTGGTGTGTGTCAGGACTTTTGTTGCTCCATTGACAGCATGTCATTATTCGACTCTGTCCATAGGAATATATCAGTATTTCACTTACTCACACTCATGTATGTGGGGCAGGATTTCAGTTGTTTCATGGGGACTGTGACACTATAACAATCTCAATGTTTGTAGGTGGCACCGAACCTGGAAGTTATCTGAAGTCTATGGAGGAGAGTGTGGAATTCTAACAGGACAATCACACGTTGCTGCAGTGTTCAGTTTCTGGCAGATGGGGATCAGTGCAGAGCACTTTGAGGTGATACACTTTGGTAGGAAAGACAATGAAAGACAATTTAAAACAGACTGTGCCATTATAAAGGGGCTGCAGGAGCAGAGAGCGCTGGGTGTATATGAGCACAGATTGTTGAAGATGTCAGGACAAGTGGGGAGAGCAGTAACTCTCACAACTTAGTTTCAGTATCTGAGCTGTTTACAGGGGGAGGTGTAGGAGGCAGTCTCGGTGCTCCCTTCCTGGGAAGTGGTGGTGACGATGTGATGTGAGCCCACCCTCCTGCCCACCGAGACCGTGGGGATTCCATTTGTACCAGCTCGACACAAAAGGGAGATGGCATCAGGGCCACAGCTTCTAAGTTGTGCCGGGGGGAACCGGAGCTGCCAGTGGGTTTAAAGTGAGAATTGCCCTTCACTGAACATTGCTCCTTACTCGGTCGGTGGGACGTGGATGTTTCAGAATCTCCACACGAGGCGTCCCTGTCCTCTCCAGCTCGTACCAGGGTCCTCCCCACATGGCGGGGGGGGGGGGGGGTGAGGGAACGGATATCGGGCACTCCACCACCTGGCTTGGCCCTTTCTGACCTATTCCAGGCTGTTTCTCCTGGAATGGGAGAAAGGGAGGGAGAGAGTGAGGGTGGGAGTGGGTGGTCCTGCTGTTAGTGCTGGTGTAGGTGGGGAGGGGGGCATGGTGAGGTGTCTGGAGGGAGCCAGTCCACAGTGTTGTATTCATGTAGTGTTATTAGTGTGGGGGTGAAGTGGAGGGAGGGGGGGAGAGAGAGGGGGAGAGAGAGAGAGAGAGACAGAGACAGAGAGAGAGAGGGATGGTGCTTCATGCAGCAATGACAGTGTTGGACCATGAGCCTTGTTCGGGGGTCGGTGCTATAACAGATATACAGTGAGTGTGAGGGAGCAGAGAGAATACAGTGACCCTTATCCTGACAGAGTGGGGGAGGTAATTGATGCTTGTCCTGTATTGCTGGACATTTCTTCAGACCCCAGATACTGCACTGAGCTGGGTGGTGAGCTCAGACCATGCTCGGTGGGTCTGGTGGTGTCGCCCCCTCTGGGAAGAGAATGGTCCCCCTCTGTACTAGCACATCCACCAGGCCCTCCGTGCCCCTGTTGACAAACCATAGTGTAATTGCCCCTTATCTGCCATGCTCGGGGTAAACTGTCCAGGGCAGCTCCAAACTGAGAAAGCTCAATCGTGTGCCCAATGGGCTTTTAAAGATGGCCCCAGTGCCAGGGATCACGGAATATCCAGGAGCATCTGGGTGATGGGGTGCACCTCCAGCCATGAACGACTCCATTTACAAAGCTGTGGAACAAATGCTCATCCAAAACTCTCCATCATCTGACCTCACAACAATATCCCATTTTCCCATTTTTCCTGGGAAGACAGGCTCATGTTACAGGATGTTATCGAAGTGTCTCCATTTCAGTATTCTGCAACCTGGGAACACATCCTTCCATGACACTGTCTCTCAGTCTCCCACTTCTCTGTCAATACACCAAGCCCCTCCCATGTGGTGATATTTAAACTGATTCCCCCGCCTGGTCTCTCTGGCAGTGATGTTTACACCCACAGCGCCCCCTTGTCAGGGCAACAATGGAGATATGGAGCTGTAAATGGGTGGGAGCTGCACATCCTGACACTTCCAGCCTGGGCTGCAACTTTCCCCACACTGGGCAGGGATCTAATACAGAGTTAATGAGGAATGCAGTGGGGTGGTGTACACAGTCCTCCATGCTGGGAGGGTAACTGTTCCTGGTTTACAGATCAATGCACTGGGATGGAGTACACAGTCCTATATGCTGGGAGGGTAACTGCTCCTGGGTTACAGATCAATGCACTGGGATGGAGTACACAGTCCTACATGCTGGGAGGGTAACTGCTCCTGGTTTACAGATCAATGCACTGGGATGGAGTACACAGTCCTACATGCTGGGAGGGTAACTGCTCCTGGGTTACAGATCAATGCACTGGGATGGAGTACACAGTCCTACATGCTGGGAGGGTAACTGCTCCTGGGTTACAGATTAATTCACGGGTGATCACTGCACAGGTCGCTGAGCTGGTCAGACTGTCTGGTTGAGGTTTATAGATACTGCAATGATATGGTTTGTGCACCTCCCCATGCTGGATGGATATTTGTTTCAGGTTCACACATTAGTGCCCTGCTGTGGTCTGCACAGCTCCCCGTCCTGGATAGATATCTAGTCTGGGTTTGTAGATCAATGCACTGCTGTGGTAAATACAGCTCCCCGTCCTGGACAGATATCTAGTCCGGGTTTATAGATCAATTCACTGCTGTGGTCTACATAGCTCCCCGTCCTGGACAGATATCTAGTCCGGGTTTATAGATCAATGCACTGCTGTGGTCTGCACAGCTCCCCTTCCTGGACAGATATCTAGTCCGGGTTTATAGATCAATGCACTGATCTGATCGGTGCAGTGTTCCACTCTGGCCAGATTGCTGGGTTGTATTGACCAGTGTAATGGATGAATCTGGACAGATTGCTGGGTTGTACTGAGCAGGACACTGTCCTGGTCTGTACAGTGTTCCCCGGTGAACAGATATCTCCTCTGGGTGTATGGTGTCAGGGCTGGTTCTGGGAGGTGGATTGAGAATGTGGTATATCTAACCATTTCAGCTGATCTGGCAATTCCTTTAGTTCCCATTCCTATCATTGGACCCTCCGTGTCTCACCCTATTAGTGTTACAGTGTGTCCAGGTACAGTACATCATGTTGGTGGGGTGGGTAGGGGGAAAAGGTCATGGACAGGTCAAGGAGTTCCCCGGAACCTTCTGTCCCCGACATTCTATAACTGACATTCCCCGGAACGTTCTGTCCCTGACATTCTATAACTGCCATTCCCCGGAACGTTCTGTCCCTGACATTCTATAACTGACATTCCCCGGAACGTTCTGTCCCCGACATTCTATAACTGACATTCCCCGGAACGTTCTGTCCCCGACATTCTATAACTGACATTCCCCGGAACGTTCTGTCTCCAACATTCTATAACTGCCATTCCCCAGAACGTTCTGTCCCTGACATTCTATAACTGACATTCCCCGGAACGTTCTGTCCCCGACATTCTATAACTGACATTCCCCGGAACGTTCTGTCCCCGACATTCTATAACTGACATTCCCCGGAACATTCTGTCCCTGACATTCTATAAATGACATTCCCTGGAACGTTCTGTCCCTGACATTGTTTGTGAATGGCCGGACGTCAGTGAATTGAACAAACGATAAGATCCCGAGGGAAGAGATCCCGTTCCAGGGAGAAGGAGACACTGTTCCGAAGGTCCCTCAGGCAGTTAAAGGGATGAATACGTTTTCCCTGCGTTTACATTTCTCCACGATACAGGATCGACCACAATTTAGACCAAAATACAGAAATTCCCAAACTCTGTTTGTCTTCAGGAAACTGGGAGAGAATCCTTCAGGACAGCAACATTTCCACCTTCCGCATTAGGAACTGGGAAGGAGTGACCTGTGTCTGTTCTCGAGAGATCGAGTGTGTGGGAATGTTCTAGAAACCATCTATCCTTATGGATGTGTCTCTGTGTGTTTGGGGAGGGAGGGTTTCTTGTGGTTTATGTCACATTTTTGTCAGTAATTCCGATCTTCCCATGTGTTATTCCAGCTCCAATTATTTTAATAAATCCCTGAATACAGGGACACCTTTGAAAATCTCACTGGGTCCCCGATCAAACGGGTCCCTTTGTCTCCAGGCTGATGGATAATGGGTTTGTTTTCCTTCCTCACAGTTAACGTAGTGACCATCTACGTCCTGCTTTATAAAGATTGTGGATTGTCTCCATGTGTCAGACGTTACCTGGGGGCCATGGCAGCGGCGGATCTCCTGGTCATTATCCTCGACCTGATCCTGAGACACATTCCCATTGTTTATCAGGAACAGTTTTATTTCCTGATGGACTCCGTCCCCGTGTGTAATATCCACGGGGTCCTGCTTTATGCAGCCACTGACTGCTCTGTCTGGTTCACCGTCACTTTCACCTTTGATCGGTTTGTGGCCATTTGTTGCCAGAAGCTGAAAAGTAAATATTCCAGTGAGAAAACGGCGGCTGTGGTTCTGGGAGCAGTGACTGTGCTGAGCTGTTTAAAGAACATTTCCTGGTATTTTATGCTCGAGGCTCGGTATCGGCTGGAGAACAGCCCCTGGTTTTGTGATGTAACAGTCGCTGTTCGAGTCTCCATTGTCTGGGTCACAATCGAGTTCCTCCACCACATTCTAACCCCGTGTGTCCCATTTTTCCTGATTCTGCTGCTCAATGTTCTCACCGTCAGACACATTTTAGTGACCAGCAGAGCCCGCAGGAGACTCCGCGCTCACACCAATGGGGACGCTCAGTCTGACACTGAAATGAGGAACCGAAAAAAATCCATCATTTTACTGTTTGTGATCTCGGCCAATTTCATCCTGTTATGGTCAATGATAATGCTGTATTCTTTATGGAGCCGGATGTATTGGATTGTGTATACCCCTGTGTATCTCGATCTCTTTGTGCAGGAATTGGGCTTCATGCTGCAGCTCCTCAGTTGCTGCACAAACACCGCGATTTATGCCGTGACCCAGACTAAGTTCAGGCAGCAGCTGAAGAATGTGCTGAAATATCCCTTCACCCAAATCCATCCATCAATCAAATTCCCTCATTAATCAATCCATCCGGGATTTTCTCATTTCAGTTCAGGGTTTCAGCGATGGAGCAGCCTGTCGCTATGGTAACAGACTGAGGGTAGTGCTGGTTTGTCCATCCTTATCCCACAAGAGGGTTACAGGGAAACATTTCAATGTTTCTCACAACTCAGGGGCCAGTGAGAAAAGGCACCGTCCCACTGACTGTATCCATCACTTCCATTTGTAACCAATAAAAATGTTGATTAAAGCATGCCGAGCAGCAGAGTGACCGATGTTGTTGTGTGTCTTTGTGTTGGAGAAGCTCAGCTGAAGAGAGACAGACTCAGCCCCAAGTCCTGGTCCTCAGGGAAGGGGAGGGCACCGCGCCCTGAGCTCAGGAGCTGGGTTTAACTCCCTCTGACACCCCCCCATTCCAACCTGGCCTCCCCATTACCTTTCCCCCACTTTTCCTCCTCAATTCTCTCCATCTCTCCCTTCCTGCACAATCTCTCTTTCTCACCACCTCTCCCTTTCACTCTCTCTGGTCCCCTCTCAAAGCCCCCAACCCCGGTTTCTCCACCTGCCTCCACTATTCTTTCTGCCTCACTCTCCCCCTCTCTCTCACACCCCCAACATGAGTTTATCCACCTGCCTCCATTCTTCTCTCTCCCCCTCACCCTCTCTCTCTCTCTCTCTCTCTCTCTCCTGCCGTCTCTATCTCCTTCTCACAATTCTGGCTCTACCCCATTTTCCCCACCTCCCACTTCCCACATCTCTCGATCATCTCACACCCACAAGCCCCCCCCACCCCCCCCCAACCCCCACAAGCAGACTCACCACCAACCTGCAGTCTCTGGGTCAGAGGGAGAGGGAAGGACCAGGGAGACAGAGTGTGTCAGAGAGAGAGAATAAGGGCGGGACAGAAGGGAGAGAGATTCAGTTAGAGAGAAACGGAGGGTGGTGGGAAAAGAGAGACCAAGATAGGGAGATCGAGAGTGAGAGAAGATGGAGAGAGAGCGAAGGAGCAGGGAAAGACAGAGAGAGAGGGAAGGGAGAAATAAGGTGAGGGAGGGAGGGAGAGAGAGAGAAATAGGGGAGGACATAATGAGAGAGGGGTCAGAGAGAGGGGGGGCAGAGAGAGAGGGTGACAGAGAGAGAGGGAGACAGAGAGAGAGGGGGGCAGAGAGAGAGGGGAACAGAGAGAGAGGGGGACAGAGAGAGTGGGGGACAGAGAGAGAGGGGAGCAGAGAGAGAGTGGAACAGAGAGAGAGGGGACAGAGAGAGAGGGGGACAGAGAGAGGGGGCAGAGAGAGGGGGGGCAGAGAGAGAGGGGAACAGAGAGAGAGGACAGAGAGAGGGGGACAGAGAGAGAGGGGGACAGAGAGAGAAGGGGACAGAGAGAGGGGACAGAGAGAGGGGGACAGAGAGAGGGGGCAGAGAGAGGGGGGGCAGAGAGAGAGGGGGCAGAGAGAGGGGCACAGAGAGAGAGGGGGGCAGAGAGAGAAGGGGACAGAGAGAGAGGGGAACAGAGAGAGAGGGGGACAGAGAGAGGGGGACAGAGAGAGAGGGGGGCAGAGAGAGAGGGGGAAGAGAGAGAGAGAGAGAAGGGGACAGAGAGAGGGGACAGAGAGAGAGGGGGGCAGAGAGAGAGGGGGCAGAGAGAGGGGGCAGAGAGAGTGGGAGACAGAGAGAGGAGGGACAGAGAGAGAGGGGGACAGAGAGAGAGGGGGGCAGAGAGAGAAGGGGACAAAGAGAGAGGGGAACAGAGAGAGGGGACAGAGAGAGAGGGGACAGAGAGAGAGGGGGACAGAGAGAGGGGACAGAGAGAGGGGGACAGAGAGATGGGGCAGAGAGAGCGGGGGCAGAGAGAGAGGGGAGCAGAGAGAGAGAGGGGGGGCAGAGAGAAGGCGAGAGAGAGAGGGAGGCAGAGAGAGAGGGGGGAGAGAGAGTGTGACAGACAATGTGGGGGACAGAGAGAGAGAGACACACAGAGAGAGGGAGACAGAGAGAGAGGGAGACAAAGGGAGAGGGGAACAGAAAGAGAGGGGAACAGAGAGAGTGGGGGACAGAGAGAGAGGGGGGCAGAGAGAGAGGGGGCAGAGAGAGAGGGGGGCAGAGAGGGGGGGCAGAGAGAGAGGGGGACAGAGAGAGAGCGAGAGAGAGGGGGCAGAGAGAGAAGGTACAGAGAGAGAGGGAGACAGAGAGAGAGGGGAACAGAGAGAGAGGGGACAGAGAGAGATGGGGACAGAGAGAGGGGGGACAGAGAGAGGGGACAGAGAGAGAGGGGGACAGAGAGAGAGGGGAACAGAGAGAGAGGGGACAGAGAGAGATGGGGACAGAGAGAGGGGGGACAGAGAGAGGGGGACAGAGAGTGGGGAGACAGAGAGAGAGGTGGCAGAGAGAGGGGGGGAGAGAGAGGGGGGCAGAGAGAGAGAGAGAGAGAGAGAAGGGGACAGAGAGAGGGGACAGAGAGAGAGGGGGACAGAGAGAGGGGGGGAGAGAGAGAGGGGGGGCAGAGAGAGAGGGGGGGCAGAGAGAGAGAGAGAGAAGGGGACAGAGAGAGGGGACAGAGAGAGAGGGGGACAGAGAGAGAGGGGACAGAGAGAGAGGGGGGTCGGAGAGAGAGGGGGACAGAGAGAGAGGGGGGCAGAGAGAGAGGGGGACAGAGAGAGTGGGGGGCAGAGAGAGAAGGGGACAGAGAGAGAGGGGGGCAGAGAGAGAAGGGGCAGAGAGAGAGGGACAGAGAGAGAGGGGGGCAGAGAGAGAGGGGACAGAGAGAGAGGGGGCAGAGAGAGAGGGACAGAGAGAGAGGGGGACAGAGAGAGGGGGGGACAGAGAGAGAGGGGGGCAGAGAGAGAGGGACAGAGAGAGAAGGGGACAGAGAGAGGCGGACAGAGAGAGAGGGGGCAGAGAGAGAGGGACAGAGAGAGAAGGGGACAGAGAGAGGCAGACAGAGAGAGAGGGGGGCAGAGAGAGAGGGGGCAGAGAGAGGGGGTGGCAGAGAGAGTGGGGGGCAGGGAGAGAGGGGTCAGAGAGCAAGGGGGGCAGAGAGAGCGCGAGAGAGAGGGGGGAGAGAGAGAGGGAGATAGAGAGAGGGAGATAGAGAGAGAGGGGAACACAGAGAGAGGGGAACACAGATAGCGGGGGGCAGAGAGAGGGGGAACAGAGAGAGGGGGCAGAGAGTGGGGAGACAGAGAGAGGGGGACAGAGAGAGGGGGAGACAGAGAGAGGGGGAAAGGAGAGAGGGGGGACAGAGAATGGGGGGACAGAGAGAGAGAGGGACACATAGAGGGGGGTCAGAGAGAGGGGGCGACAGAGAGAGGGAAGGATAGAGAGAGAGGGGGACAGATAGAGGGGGCAGAGAGAGAGGGGAACGGGGGGGACAGAGAGAGGCGGGGGACAGAAAGAGGGAGGACAGAGAGAGAGGGGGACAGAGAGAGAGGGGGACAGAGGGAGTGGGGGACAGAGAGAGATTAGGGCAGAGAGAGAGGGGGCAGAGAGAGAGGGGGCAGAGAGAGCGGGAGAAAAAGAGGGGGGCAGAGAGAGAGGGGGACAGAGAGAGAGGGGGGGAACAGAGAGAGAGAGGGAGACCGAGAGAGAGGTGAACAGAGAGAGAGGGGGGCAGAGAGAGGGGCCAGAGAGAGGGGGGGACAGAGAGAGAGGGAGGCAGAGAGAGAGGGGAACAGAGAGAGAGGGGGACAGAGAGAGGGGGGACAGAGAGAGGGGTGGACAGAGAGGGGGAGGCAGAGAGAGGGGGGACAGAGAGAGAGGGGGACGGGGGGACAGAGAGAGAGGGTGTCAGAGAGAGGGGGACAGAGAGAGAGGGGCAGAGAGAGTGTGGAGCAGAGAGAGGGCGGCAGAGAGAGAGGAACAGAGGGAGTGGGGGACAGAGAGAGAGAGGGGCAGAGAGAGGGGGCAGAGAGAGGGGAAATGAGAGCGGGGGACAGAGAGGGGGGCAGAGTGGGCGGACAGAGGGGTACAGAGAGGGGGGACAGAGAGGGGGGGAAAGAGAGAGGGGGACAGAGAGAGAAGTGGACAGAGAGAGAGGGGACAGAGAGAGTGGGGTCAGAGAGAAGGCGACGGGGGGGACAGTGAGAGAGAGGGACAGAGAGAGAAAGGGGACAGAGAGAGAGAGGGACGGGGGGGACAAAGAGAGGCGGGAGACAGAGAGACGGGGACAGAGAGAGAGGGGGGCAGAGAGAGAGAGTAACAGAGAGAGAGGGAGACAGAGAGAGAGGGGGACAGAGAGGGGGAGGCAGAGAGACGGGGGACAGAGAGGGGGGGACAGAGAGGGAAGGAGAGAGAGAGAAGTGGACAGAGAGATGGCAGGACAGAGAGAGAGGGGACAGAGAGAGGGGTCAGAGAGAAGGCGACAGAGGGGAGGGACAGTGACAGAGAGGGTGGACAGAGAGAGGGGGGACAGAGAGAGAGGGGGACAGAGAGAGAGGGGGACAGAGAGAGAGGGGGACAGAGAGAGGGGAACACAGAGACAGGGGACAGAGAGAGGGGACAGAGAGAGGGGGGACAGAGAGAGAGGGGGACAGAGAGAGGGGAACACAGAGACAGGGGACAGAGAGAGGGGACAGAGAGAGGGGGGACAGAGAGAGAGGGGGACAGAGAGAGGGGAACACAGAGACAGGGGACAGAGAGAGGGGACAGAGAGAGGGGGGACAGAGAGAGAGGGGGACAGAGAGAGGGGAACACAGAGACAGGGGACAGAGAGAGGGGACAGAGAGAGGGGGGGCAGAGAGAGAGGGGGACAGAGAGAGGGGAACACAGAGACAGGGGACAGAGAGAGAGGCGACAGAGAGAGAGGGGGGCAGAGAGAGAGGGGGCAGAGAGAGAGGGGGGCGAGAGAGAGGGAGACAGAGAGACGGGAACTGAGAGAGAGGGTCAGAGAGAGAGTGGAGCAGAGAGAGGGGGCAGACAATAGGGGACAGAGAGAGGGGTTGTCAGAGAGAGGGGGGACAGAGAGAAGGGGTGGAGAGAGAGAGAAGGGGATAGAGAGAGAAGGAGGCAGAGAGAGGGGGGCAGAGAGATGGCGACAAGAGAGGATGACAGAGAGAGGGGGACAGAGAGAGAAGGGGGCAGAGAGAGAGGGGCAGAGACAGAGTGGGGCAGAGAGATGGGGCAGACAGAGGGGGGCAGAGAGAGCGGGACAGAGAGTGGGGGAAATAGAGGGTGTCAGAGAGGGGGGACAGAAAGACGGGCACAGAGAGTGGGGGAGATAGAGGGGGACAGAGAGAGAGAGGGGACAGAGAGAGTGGGGCAGAGAGAGAAGGGGGCAGAGAGAGTGGGACAGAGTGAGGGGGTCAGAGAAAGAGGAGGACAGAGAGGGGGCAGAGAGAGAGGGGAACAGAGAGAGGGGAAAAGATAGAGGCGGGTGGGAGGGAGGGGGGGACAGGGAGAGGTGAAAGAGACAGGGGCACAGAGAGTGGGGGAGATAGAAGGGGACAGAGAGGGGACAGAGAGAGAGGGAACAGAGAGAGTGGGACAGATAGAGGGGGTCAGAGAGAAAGGGGGTCAGAGAGAGAAGGGGACAGAAAGAGGGGAGCAGAGAGAGAGGGGGGCAGAGAGAGGGGGCAGAGAGATGGAGGAACAGAGAGAGGGAGAAAGAGAGAGGCGGGTGTGAGGGAGAGGGGGACAGAAAGAGGGGCAGGTAGCGGGGGTCAGTGAGTGGGGGACAGGAAGAGAGGGGTACAGAGTGGGGTGAGAGAGGGGGTCAGAGAGTGGGGGAGAGAGAGGGGTACAGAGTGGGGTGGCAGAGGGGTTCAGAGAGAGAGGGGGGATGGAGATAGTAGGGGACAGAGAGAGTGGGGAACAGAGAGAGTGGGGGACAGAGAGAGAGGGGGACAGAAAGTGAGGGCGACAGAGGGGGGGCAGAGAGGGGGGAGAGAGAGAGGGGGAGAGAGTGAGGGGGCAGAGAGAGAGGGGGACAGAAAGAGGGGGACAGAGAGAGAGGCAGGTGGGATAGAGAGAGGGGTCAGAGAGAGGCTGGTGGGAGAGAGCGTGGGACAGAGAGAGGGGGGCAGAGAGAGAGGGGGCCAAAGAGGGGGGATAGAGGGAAGCGGATGGGAGATGGGGGGGGGGCAGAGAGAGGGCGACAGACAGAGGGGTGCAGAGAGCGGGGGTGAGAGGCAGGTGGGAGAGAGAGGGGGACAGAGAGAAGGGGACAGACAGATGGAGACAGACAGAGGGGGACAGAGAGCGGGGAACAGAGAGAGGCGGGTGGGAAAGAGAGGGGGACAGAGAGAGGGGGATCAGAGACAGGGGGACAGAGAGAGAAGGACAGAGAGAGCGTGATAGAGAGAGAGGGGGAAAGAGAGAGAGGGGGACAGAGGGAGGGGGGACAGAGAGACGGTGACAGAGAGGGCGTACAGAGAGGGCGACAGAGTTAGAGGGACAGAGAAAGGGGGGTCAGAGAGAGGGGGAGAGAGAGAGGGGGAGATAGAGAGGGGGAGAGAGGGGGGGAGAGAGAGGGGGACAGAGAGAGGGGGACAGAGGGAGGGGGGACAGAGAAGGGGCAGAGAGAGGGTGACAGAGAGAGGGAGACAGAGAGAGGAAGGCAGAGAGAGGGGGTGAGGAGAGAGGCAGACAGAGAGAGGGGACAGCGTGTGGGGGAGATGGAGGGGGTCAGAGAGAGTGGGACAGAGAGAGAGGGGACATATAGAGGCGGGACAGAGAGGGGGGATAGAGAGAGGAGGGCAGAGAGAGAGGGGACAGAGAGAAAGGGGGGCAGGGAGATTGGGACAGAGTGAGGGGGTAAGAGAAAAAGGGGAACAGAGAGAGCTGGGCAGAGTGGGGGGCATAGAGGGGGGGGCAGAGAGAGGGGGGAACAGAGAGAGGGAGAAAGAGAGAGGCAGGTGGGAGGGAGGGGAGCAGAGAGAGTGGGGCAGAGAGAGGAGGACAGACAGAGGGGGGACAGAGAGAGAGGGGAACAGAGAGAGGGGGGAACAGAGAGAGGGGGACAGAGAGAGGGGGGGCAGTGAGAGGGGGACAGAGAGAGGGGGGGCAGAGAGAGGGGGACAGAGAGAGGGGGGAACAGAGAGAGGGAGAAAGAGAGAGGCAGGTGGGAGGGAGGGGAGCAGAGAGAGTGGGGCAGAGAGAGGAGGACAGACAGAGGGGGGACAGAGAGAGAGGGGACAGAGAGAGGGGGGACAGAGAGAGGGGGGACAGAGAGAGGGGGGACAGAGAGAGGGGGGACAGAGAGAGGGGGGACAGAGAGAGTGGGGACAGAGAGAGGGGGACAGAGAGAGAGGGGACAGAGAGAGGAGGGCAGAGAGAGAGGGGGACAGAGAGAGAGGGGGACAGAGAGAGAGGGGGACAGAGTGAGAGGGTAAGAGAAAAAGGGGGACAGAGAGAGGGGGACAGAGAGAGGGGGGACAGAGAGGGGGGGACAGAGAGGGGGGGACAGAGAGAGAGGGGGGACAGAGAGAGGGGGGGACAGAGAGAGAGGGGGGACAGAGAGAGGGGGGGCAGAGAGAGGGGGGAACAGAGAGAGGGGGGAACAGAGAGAGGGAGAAAGAGAGAGGCAGGTGGGAGGGAGGGGAGCAGAGAGAGAGGGGCAGAGAGAGGAGGACAGACAGAGGGGGGCAGAGAGAGAGGGGAACAGAGAGAGAGGGGGACAGAGAGAGAGGGGAACAGAGAGAGGGAGACAGAGAGAGGGGGGGACAGAGAGAGAGGGGGACAGAGAGAGGGGGGGACAGAGAGAGAGGGGGACAGAGAGAGGGAGAAAGAGAGAGGCAGGTGGGAGGGAGGGGAGCAGAGAGAGAGGGGCAGAGAGAGGAGGACAGACAGAGGGGGGACAGAGAGAGAGGGGAACAGAGAGAGAGGGGGACAGAGAGAGAGGGGGACAGAGAGAGAGGGGGACAGAGAGAGGGGGGAACAGAGAGAGGGAGAAAGAGAGAGGCAGGTGGGAGGGAGGGGAGCAGAGAGAGAGGGGCAGAGAGAGGAGGACAGACAGAGGGGGGACAGAGAGAGAGGGGAACAGAGAGAGAGGGGGACAGAGAGAGGGGGACAGAGAGAGGGGGGGACAGAGAGAGGGGGACAGAGAGAGGGGGACAGAGAGAGAGGGGAACAGAGAGAGGGAGAAAGAGAGAGGCAGGTGGGAGGGAGGGGAGCAGAGAGAGAGGGGCAGAGAGAGGAGGACAGACAGAGGGGGGACAGAGAGAGAGGGGGACAGAGAGAGGGGGACAGAGAGAGGGGTGACAGAGAGAGAGGGGGACAGAGAGAGAGGGGGACAGAGAGAGAGGGGGACAGAGAGAGGGGGGACAGAGAGGGGGGGGACAGAGAGAGAGGGGGCAGAGAGAGAGGGGAACAGAGAGAGGAGGACAGACAGAGGGGGGACAGAGAGGGGGGGGACAGAGAGAGGGGGACAGAGAGAGGGGGACAGAGAGAGGGGGGACAGAGAGAGGGGGACAGAGAGAGGGGGACAGAAAGAGAGGGGGACAGAGAGAGGGGGACAGAGAGAGAGGGGGACAGAGAGAGAGGGGGACAGAGAGAGGGGGACAGAGAGAGAGGGGGACAGAGAGAGAGGGGGACCGAGAGAGGGGGACAGAGAGAGAGGCGGACAGAGAGAGAGGGGGACAGAGAGAGGGGGGACAGAGAGAGAGTGACAGAGAGAGGGGGGGGACAGAGAGAGGTGGGACAGAGAGAGAGGGGGACAGAGAGAGGGGGACAGAGAGAGAGGGGGACCGAGAGAGGGGGACAGAGAGAGAGGCGGACAGAGAGAGAGGGGGACAGAGAGAGGGGGGACAGAGAGAGAGTGACAGAGAGAGAGGGGGACAAAGAGAGGGGGACAGAGAGAGAGGGAGAACAGAGAGAGAGGGGGGACAGAGAGAGAGGGGGACAGAGAGAGAGGGGGACAGAGAGAGGGGGACAGAGAGAGGGGGACAGAGAGAGGGGGGACAGAGAGAGGGGGACAGAGAGAGGGGGGACAGAGAGAGGGGGGACAGAGAGAGGGGGACAGAGAGAGGGTGGACAGAGAGAGGGGGGGCAGAGAGAGGGGGGACAGAGAGAGAGGGGGAAGAGAGAGAGAGGGGGTGACAGAGAGAGGGGGGACAGAGAGAGGGGGACAGAGAGAGGGGGACAGAGAAAGGGGTGACAGAGAGAGGGGGGGACAGAGAGAGGGGGGACAGAGAGAGAGGGGACAGAGAGAGGGGGGGAAGAGAGAGAGAGGGGGGGACAGAGAGAGGGGGGACAGAGAGAGAGGGGGACAGAGAGAGGGGGGAGAGAGAGAGAGGGGGAAGAGAGAGAGAGGGGGGCAGAGAGAGAGGGGGACAGAGAGAGAGGCGGACAGAGAGAGAGGGGGACAGAGAGAGGCGGACAGAGAGAGGGGGACAGAGAGAGGGAGAAAGAGAGAGGCAGGTGGGAGGGAGGGGAGCAGAGAGAGTGGGGCAGAGAGAGGAGGACAGACAGAGGGGGGACAGAGAGAGAGGGGAACAGAGAGAGGGGGGAACAGAGAGAGGGGGACAGAGAGAGGGGGGGCAGAGAGAGGGGGACAG
The DNA here is from genome assembly GCF_047496795.1 of Chiloscyllium punctatum. Lineage (NCBI taxonomy): Eukaryota > Metazoa > Chordata > Chondrichthyes > Orectolobiformes > Hemiscylliidae > Chiloscyllium > Chiloscyllium punctatum. Next base: position 32,561,016 of record NC_092759.1, on the reverse strand, counting down.
AGAGAGGGGGGGCAGAGAGAGGGGGACAGAGAGAGGGGGGAACAGAGAGAGGGAGAAAGAGAGAGGCAGGTGGGAGGGAGGGGAGCAGAGAGAGAGGGGCAGAGAGAGGAGGACAGACAGAGGGGGGACAGAGAGAGAGGGGAACAGAGAGAGAGGGGGACAGAGAGAGAGGGGGACAGAGAGAGAGGGGGACAGAGAGAGGGGGGAACAGAGAGAGGGAGAAAGAGAGAGGCAGGTGGGAGGGAGGGGAGCAGAGAGAGAGGGGCAGAGAGAGGAGGACAGACAGAGGGGGGACAGAGAGAGAGGGGAACAGAGAGAGAGGGGGACAGAGAGAGGGGGACAGAGAGAGGGGGGGACAGAGAGAGGGGGACAGAGAGAGGGGGACAGAGAGAGGGGGGAACAGAGAGAGGGAGAAAGAGAGAGGCAGGTGGGAGGGAGGGGAGCAGAGAGAGAGGGGCAGAGAGAGGAGGACAGACAGAGGGGGGACAGAGAGAGAGGGGAACAGAGAGAGAGGGGGACAGAGAGAGGGGGGACAGAGAGAGGGGGGGACAGAGAGAGAGGGGGACTGAGAGAGAGGGGAACAGAGAGAGGAGGACAGACAGAGGGGGGACAGAGAGGGGGGGGACAGAGAGAGGGGGACAGAGAGAGAGGGACAGAGAGAGGGGGGACAGAGAGAGGGGGACAGAGAGAGGGGGACAGAGAGAGAGGGGGACAGAGAGAGGGGGACAGAGAGAGAGGGGGACAGAGAGAGAGGGGGACAGAGAGAGGGGGACAGAGAGAGAGGGGGACCGAGAGAGGGGGACAGAGAGAGGGGGACAGAGAGAGGGGGACAGAGAGAGGGGGACAGAGAGAGGGGTGGACAGAGAGAGGGGGGACAGAGAGAGGGGGGACAGAGAGAGGGGGGGAAGAGAGAGAGAGGGGGGGGACAGAGAGAGGGGGGACAGAGAGAGAGGGGGACAGAGAGAGGGGGGACAGAGAGAGAGGGGGAAGAGAGAGAGAGGGGGGCAGAGAGAGAGGGGGACAGAGAGAGAGGCGGACAGAGAGAGGGGGACAGAGAGAGGGGGACAGAGAGAGGGGGAAGAGAGAGTGGCGGACAGAGAGAGGGGGACAGAGAGAGGGGGGACAGAGAGAGGGGGACAGAGAGAGGGGGGACAGAGAGAGGGGGGGACAGAGAGAGAGGGGGACAGAGAGAGAGGGGGACAGAGAGAGGGGGGACAGAGAGAGGGGGGACAGAGAGAGAGGGGGACAGAGAGAGGGGAACAGAGAGAGAGGGGGCAGAGAGAGGGGGGACAGAGAGAGGGGGGACAGAGAGGGGGGGCAGAGAGAGAGGGGGACAGAGAGAGGGGGACAGAGAGAGGGGGACAGAGAGAGGGGAACAGAGAGAGAGGGGGCAGAGAGAGGGGGGACAGAGAGAGGGGCGACAGAGAGGGGGGGCAGAGAGAGAGGGGGACAGAGAGAGGGGGACAGAGAGAGGGGGACAGAGAGAGAGGGGGACCGAGAGAGGGGGACAGAGAGAGGGGGACAGAGAGAGGGGGGACAGAGAGAGGGGGGGACAGAGAGAGAGGGGGACAGAGAGAGAGGGGGACAGAGAGAGGGGGGACAGAGAGAGGGGGGACAGAGAGAGAGGGGGACAGAGAGAGGGGGACAGATTGAGAGGGGGACAGAGAGAGGAGGGGACAGAGAGAGAGGGGGACAGAGAGAGAGGGACAGAGAGAGAGGGGGACAGAGAGAGGGGGGACAGAGAGAGAGGGGGACAGAGAGAGGGGGGGACAGAGAGAGGGGGGACAGAGAGAGAGGGGGAAGAGAGAGGGGGGGGGACAGAGAGAGAGGGAGAACAGAGAGAGAGGGGGACAGAGAGAGAGGGGGACAGAGAGAGAGGGGGACAGAGAGAGGGGGGACAGAGAGAGGGGGACAGAGAGTGGGGGGACAGAGAGGGGGGGGGCAGAGAGAGGGGGGACAGAGAGAGAGGGAGAAGAGAGAGAGAGGGGGGGACAGAGAGAGGGGGGACAGAGAGAGGGGGAGAGAGAGAGGGGAACAGAGAGAGGGGGACAGATAGAGGGGGGACAGAGAGAGAGGGGACAGAGAGTGGGGGGACAGAGAGAGAGGGGGACAGAGAGAGGGTGGACAGAGAGAGAGGGGGAAGAGAGAGAGAGGGGGGCAGAGAGAGAGGGGGAAGAGAGAGAGAGGGGGGGACAGAGAGAGAGGGGGAAGAGAGAGAGATGGGGGACAGAGAGAGAGGGGGAAGAGAGAGAGAGGGGGGCGGAGAGAGAGGGTGAAGAGAGAGAGGGGGGACAGAGAGAGAGGGGGGAACAGAGAGAGAGGGGGACAGAGAGAGAGGGGGACAGAGAGGGGGGAGACAGAGAGAGGGGGGACAGAGATAGGGGGGGACAGAGAGAGGGGGGACAGAGAGAGAGGGGGACAGAGAGAGGGGGGGAAAGAGAGAGGGGAACAGAGAGAGAGGGGGAACAGAGAGAGGGGGGAAAGAGAGAGGGGAACAGAGAGAGAGGGGGACAGAGAGAGAGGGGGGACAGAGAGAGGGGGACAGAGAGAGGGGGGGACAGGAGAGAGGGGGGACAGAGAGAGGAGGGACAGAGAGGGGGGGGTACAGAGAGAGGGGGGACAGAGAGAGAGGGGGGACAGAGAGAGGGGGACAGAGAGAGGGGGGACAGAGAGAGAGGGGGACAGAGAGAGAGGCGGACAGAGAGAGGGGGACAGAGAGAGGGGGACAGAGAGAGGGGGACAGAGAGAGGGGGAAGAGAGAGAGGCGGACAGAGAGAGGGGGACAGAGAGAGGGGGGACAGAGAGAGAGGGGGACAGAGAGAGGGGGACAGAGAGAGGGGGGACAGAGAGGCGGGGGACAGAGAGAGAGGGGGACAGAGAGAGGGGGACAGAGAGAGGGGGGACAGAGAGAGGGGGGACAGAGAGGGGGGGACAGAGAGAAAGGGGGACAGAGAGAGGGGAACAGAGAGAGAAGGGGCAGAGAGAGGGGGGACAGAGAGAGGGGGGCAGAGAGAGAGGGGGACAGAGAGAGGGGGGACAGAGAGAGGGGGGACAGAGAGGGGGGGACAGAGAGAGAGGGGGACAGAGAGAGGGGGACAGAGAGAGGGGGACAGAGAGAGGGGGGACAGAGAGAGGGGGGGACAGAGAGAGGGGGACAGAGCGAGAGGGGGACAGAGAGAGGGGGACAGAGAGAGAGGGGGAGAGAGAGAGAGAGGCGGACAGAGAGAGGGGGACAGAGAGAGGGTGGACAGAGAGAGAGGGGGACAGAGAGAGGGGGGACAGAGAGAGGGGGACAGAGAGAGAGGGGGTACAGAGAGAGAGAGGGGGACAGAGAGAGAGGGGGACAGAGAGAGGGGGGAACAGAGAGAGAGGTGGACAGAGAGAGAGGGGGAAAGAGAGAGAGGGGGCAGAGAGAGGGGGGACAGAGAGAGGGGGACAGAGAGAGAGGGGGGACAGAGAGAGAGGGGGACAGAGAGAGGGGGACAGAGAGAGAGGGGGACAGAGAGAGGGGGGACAGAGAGAGAGGGGGACAGAGAGAGGGGGGACAGAGAGAGAGGGGGACAGAGAGAGGGGGACAGAGAGAGGGGGGACAGAGAGAGGGGGGACAGAGAGGGGGGGACAGAGAGAGGGGGGACAGAGAGGGGGGGACAGAGAGAGAGGGGGAAGAGAGAAAGGGGGACAGAGAGAGAGGGGGACAGAGAGAGGGGGGACAGAGAGAGGGGGGACAGAGTGGGGGGGACAGAGAGAGGGGGGACAGAGAGAGGGGGGACAGAGAGGGGGGACAGAGAGAGAGGGGGAAGAGAGAGAGGGGGACAGGGAGAGAGGGGGACAGAGAGAGGGGGAACAGAGAGAGGGGGGACAGAGAGAGGGGGACAGAGAGAGGGGGGATAGAGAGAGGGGGAAGTAGAGGGGGTGTGAGAGAGGGGGAAGAGAGAGGGGCACAGGGAATGGGGGAGATAGAGGGGGTCAGAGATGGGGACAGAAAAAGTGGGAGGTAGAGGGGGTCAGAGAGATGGGCACAGAGAGTGGGGCACAGAGAGTGGGGGAGATAGAGGGGGACAGAGAGACATAGGCAGAGAGAGATCGGGGCAGAGAGAGTGGGACAGAGTGAGGGGTCAGAGAGAGAGAGGGGGACAGAGAGAGGGGGGGACAGAGAGGGGGGGGGACAGAGAGAGGGGGGACAGAGAGAGGGGGACAGAGAGAGGGGCACAGAGAAAGGGGGGCAGAGATAAGGGGAGATAGAGGGGGTCAGAGAGAGGGGGACAGAAAAGGCGGAGGTAGAGGGGGTCAGAGAGAGGGGGGATAGAGGGGGACAGAGAGTGGGGGACAGAGAATGGGCGTCAGAGAAAGGGATACAGAGTGGAGGTGAGAGAGGGGGTCATATAGTGGGGGGATGGGGGGGACAGAGAGAGAGGGGACAGAGAAAGTGGGGGACAGAGAGAGGGGGACAGTGAGGGTGGGGGACAGAGAGAGAGGGGGACAGAAAGAGAGGGACAGAGAGAGGGGGCAGAGAGAGGTGGGCAGAGAGAGGCGGACAGAGAGAGAGGGACAGAGAGAGGGGAGGAAAGAGAGGGAGGATAGAGAGATGTGGACAGAGAGAGGGGGGACAGAGAGTTGGAGGACAGAGAGAGAGGGGGCAGAGAGAGGGGGACAGAGAGTGGGAGGGACAGAGGGGGGGCAGAGAGAGGGGGGGAGACATAGAAAGGGGGTGACAGAGAGAGAGGTGGGACAGAGAGAGGGGGATAAAGAGAGGGGTGAGAGAGAGAGGGGACAGGGAAAGGGGGCAGAGAGAGGGGGACAGAGAGTCGGGGAGAGAGAGAGAGGTGATAGAGAGAGGAGGACAGAGAGAGGAAGGGGTGTCAGAGAGAGGGGGCAGAGAGGGTGGATAGATAGTGGCAGGACAGAGGGGGGGACAGAGAGAGGAGGGCAGAGAGAGGGTGACAGAGAGAGAGGACAGAGAGTGGGGAGATAGAGGTGGCGAGAGAGAGGGGGACAGTGAGAGAGGACAGAGAGAGGGGGACAGAGAGAGGGCGACAGAGAGAGGGGGACAGAGAGAGGGGGGGACAGAGAGGGGGGGGACAGAGAGAGGGGGCACAGAGAGAGGGGGACAGAGAAAGGGGGACAGAGAGTGAGAGGGGAATAGAGAGAGAGGAGGGGACAGAGACAGGGTGACAGAGAGGGGGGACAGAGAGAGGGGGGAGGTAGAGGGGATCACAGAGAGGGGTACAGAAAAAAGTCGCAGGTAGAGGGGGTGAGAGAGAGGGGTGATAGAGTGGGGGACAGAGAGGGGGGGCAGAGAGTGGGGGACAGAGAGAGGGGTACAGAGTGGGGGTGAGAGAGGAGGTCAGAGAGTGGGGGGATGGAGAGAGTGGGGGACAGAGAGAGAGGGAACAGAGAGAGAGGGGGAAAGAGAGAGGGGGACAGAGAGGGGGGACAGAGAGTGGGGGGGATAGAGAGAGGGGGCAGGGGGGAGGGAGGCAGAGACAGGGGGACAGAGAGAGGGGGACAGAGAGAGGGCGAGATAGAGGGGGACAGAGAGAGAGAGGGGGGGACAGAGAGAGGGGGACAGAGAGAGGGGGGCAGAGAGTGGGGGACAGAGAGGAGGAGTACAGAGTGGGGGTGAGAGAGGAGTTCAGAGAGTGGCGGGATGGAGAGAGTGGGGAGCAGAGAGAGGGGGACAGAGAGAGGCGGGTGGGAGAGAGCGCGGGACAGAGAGAGAGAGGGGGGACAGAGAGAGGGGGACAGAGCGAGAGGGGGACAGAGAGAGAGGGGACAAAGGGGGGGATACAGAGAGGGGCGACTGAGAGAGGGGGATAGAGAGAGGGGGGGATAGAGAGAGGGGGATAGAGAGAGGGGGACAGAAAATGTCGGAGGTTGAGGGGGTCAGAGAGAGGGGGAGATAGAGGGCGACAAAGTGAGGAGGACAGAGAGAGGGGGACAGAGAGAGGGGTATAAAGTGGAGGTGAGAGAGGGGGTCAGAGATTGGGGGGATGGAGAGAGTTGGGGACAGAGAGTGAGGTGACAGAGAGAGTGGGGGACAGAGAGAGAGAGGGGGACAGAGAGAGAGGGGGGACAGAGAGAGAGGGGGACAGACAGGGGGGATAGAGGGAGGGGGACAGAGAGAGAGGGGGGACAGAGAGAGGGGGCAGAGGGAGGGCGACAGAGAGAGAAGGACAGAGAGAGGGGGACAGAGAGAGGGGGACAGAGAGAGGCGGGTGGGGGACAGAGAGTGGGTCAGACAGAGGGCGACAGAGAGAGGGGGACAGAGAGAGGGGGACAGAGAGAGGCGGGTGGATAGAGCGCGGGACAGAGGGGGGGGACAGAGAGAGGGGGACAGAGAGAGAGGCGTGTGCGAGAGAGAGGGGGGTCAGAGAGAGGCGGGTGGGAGGGGAGAGCAGGACAGAGATAGAGGGGGAGAGAGAGAGGGGGACAAAGAGGGGTGATAGAGGGAGGCGGGTGAGAGAGAGAGGAGCAGAGAGAGGGGGTCAGAGAGAGGGGGACAGAGAGAGGTGGACAGAGAGAGAGGGGGACAGAGAGAGGGGGACAGAGAGAGAGGGACAGAGAGAGGGGGAAAGAGAGAGGGGGACAGAGAGCGTGGTACAGAGAGATGTTTACAGAGTGGGGGTGAGAGAGGGGGTCAGAGAGTGGGGGGAAGGAGAGAGTGGGGCACAGAGATAGAGGGGACAGAGAGGGTGGGGGCAGAGAGGGAGGGGGCAGAGAGAGGGCGAAGAGAGGGGGGACAGAGAGCGGGGGAGACTGAGGGGGGACAGAGAGAGGGGAACAGAGAGAGAGTGGGACAGAGAGAGAGGGGGACAAAGAGAGAGGGGGACAGAGAGAGAGTGGGACAGAGAGAGAGTGGGACAGAGAGAGAGGGGGACAAAGAGAGAGGGGGACAGAGAGAGGGGGACAGAGATAGAGGGGACAGAGAGAGAGGGACAGAGATAGAGGGGACAGAGAGGGTGGGGGCAGAGAGGGAGGGGGCAGAGAGAGGGCGAAGAGAGGGGGGACAGAGAGCGGGGGAGACTGAGGGGGGACAGAGAGAGGGGGACAGAGAGACGGGGACAGAGAGAGGGGGGACAGAGAGAGAGGGGGACAGAGAGAGTGGGGGGACAGAGAGAGGGGGGACAGAGGGGGGGGACAGAGAGAGGGGGGACAGAGAGAGAGGGGGGACAGAGAGAGGGGGGACAGAGAGAGAGGGGGGACAGAGAGAGGGGGGACAGAGAGAGAGGGGGACAGAGAGAGGGGGGACAGAGAGAGAGGGGGGACAGAGAGAGGGGGGACAGAGAGAGAGGGGGACAGAGAGAGGGGGACAGAGAGAGAGGGACAGAGAGAGGGGGACAGAGAGAGGGGGGATAGAGAGAGGGGGAAGTAGAGGGGGTGTGAGAGAGGGGGAAGAGAGAGGGGCACAGGGAATGGGGGAGATAGAGGGGGTCAGAGATGGGGACAGAAAAAGTGGGAGGTAGAGGGGGTCAGAGAGATGGGCACAGAGAGTGGGGCACAGAGAGTGGGGGAGATAGAGGGGGACAGAGAGACATAGGCAGAGAGAGATCGGGGCAGAGAGAGTGGGACAGAGTGAGGGGTCAGAGAGAGAGAGGGGGACAGAGAGAGGGGGGGACAGAGAGGGGGGGGACAGAGAGAGGGGGGACAGAGAGAGGGGGACAGAGAGAGGGGCACAGAGAAAGGGGGGCAGAGATAAGGGGAGATAGAGGGGGTCAGAGAGAGGGGGACAGAAAAGGCGGAGGTAGAGGGGGTCAGAGAGAGGGGGGATAGAGGGGGACAGAGAGTGGGGGACAGAGAATGGGCGTCAGAGAAAGGGATACAGAGTGGAGGTGAGAGAGGGGGTCATATAGTGGGGGGATGGGGGGGACAGAGAGAGAGGGGACAGAGAAAGTGGGGGACAGAGAGAGGGGGACAGTGAGGGTGGGGGACAGAGAGAGAGGGGGACAGAAAGAGAGGGACAGAGAGAGGGGGCAGAGAGAGGTGGGCAGAGAGAGGCGGACAGAGAGAGAGGGACAGAGAGAGGGGAGGAAAGAGAGGGAGGATAGAGAGATGTGGACAGAGAGAGGGGGACAGAGAGTTGGAGGACAGAGAGAGAGGGGGCAGAGAGAGGGGGACAGAGAGTGGGAGGACAGAGGGGGGGCAGAGAGAGGGGGGAGACATAGAAAGGGGGTGACAGAGAGAGAGGTGGGACAGAGAGAGGGGGATAAAGAGAGGGGTGAGAGAGAGAGGGGACAGGGAAAGGGGGCAGAGAGAGGGGGACAGAGAGTCGGGGAGAGAGAGAGAGGTGATAGAGAGAGGAGGACAGAGAGAGGAAGGGGTGTCAGAGAGAGGGGGCAGAGAGGGTGGATAGATAGTGGCAGGACAGAGGGGGGGACAGAGAGAGGAGGGCAGAGAGAGGGTGACAGAGAGAGAGGACAGAGAGTGGGGGAGATAGAGGTGGCGAGAGAGAGGGGGACAGTGAGAGAGGGACAGAGAGAGGGGGACAGAGAGAGGGCGACAGAGAGAGGGGGACAGAGAGAGGGGGGGACAGAGAGGGGGGGGACAGAGAGAGGGGGCACAGAGAGAGGGGGACAGAGAAAGGGGGACAGAGAGTGAGAGGGGAATAGAGAGAGAGAGGGGACAGAGACAGGGTGACAGAGAGGGGGGACAGAGAGAGGGGGAGGTAGAGGGGATCACAGAGAGGGGTACAGAAAAAGTCGCAGGTAGAGGGGGTGAGAGAGAGGGGTGATAGAGTGGGGGACAGAGAGGGGGGGCAGAGAGTGGGGGACAGAGAGAGGGGTACAGAGTGGGGGTGAGAGAGGAGGTCAGAGAGTGGGGGGATGGAGAGAGTGGGGGACAGAGAGAGAGGGAACAGAGAGAGAGGGGGAAAGAGAGAGGGGGACAGAGAGGGGGGACAGAGAGTGGGGGGATAGAGAGAGGGGGCAGGGGGAGGGAGGCAGAGACAGGGGGACAGAGAGAGGGGGACAGAGAGAGGGCGAGATAGAGGGGGACAGAGAGAGAGAGGGGGGGACAGAGAGAGGGGGACAGAGAGAGGGGGCAGAGAGTGGGGGACAGAGAGGAGGAGTACAGAGTGGGGGTGAGAGAGGAGTTCAGAGAGTGGCGGGATGGAGAGAGTGGGGAGCAGAGAGAGGGGGACAGAGAGAGGCGGGTGGGAGAGAGCGCGGGACAGAGAGAGAGAGGGGGGACAGAGAGAGGGGGACAGAGCGAGAGGGGGACAGAGAGAGAGGGGACAAAGGGGGGATACAGAGAGGGGCGACTGAGAGAGGGGGATAGAGAGAGGGGGGGATAGAGAGAGGGGGATAGAGAGAGGGGGACAGAAAATGTCGGAGGTTGAGGGGGTCAGAGAGAGGGGGAGATAGAGGGCGACAAAGTGAGGAGGACAGAGAGAGGGGACAGAGAGAGGGGTATAAAGTGGAGGTGAGAGAGGGGGTCAGAGATTGGGGGGATGGAGAGAGTTGGGGACAGAGAGTGAGGTGACAGAGAGAGTGGGGGACAGAGAGAGAGAGGGGGACAGAGAGAGAGGGGGGACAGAGAGAGAGGGGGACAGACAGGGGGGATAGAGGGAGGGGGACAGAGAGAGAGGGGGACAGAGAGAGGGGGCAGAGGGAGGGCGACAGAGAGAGAAGGACAGAGAGAGGGGGACAGAGAGAGGGGGTCAGAGAGAGGCGGGTGGGGGACAGAGAGTGGGTCAGACAGAGGGCGACAGAGAGAGGGGGACAGAGAGAGGGGGACAGAGAGAGGCGGGTGGGATAGAGCGCGGGACAGAGGGGGGGGACAGAGAGAGGGGGACAGAGAGAGAGGCGTGTGCGAGAGAGAGGGGGTCAGAGAGAGGCGGGTGGGAGGGAGAGCAGGACAGAGATAGAGGGGGAGAGAGAGAGGGGGACAAAGAGGGGTGATAGAGGGAGGCGGGTGAGAGAGAGAGGAGCAGAGAGAGGGGGTCAGAGAGAGGGGGACAGAGAGAGGTGGACAGAGAGAGAGGGGGACAGAGAGAGGGGGACAGAGAGAGAGGGACAGAGAGAGGGGGAAAGAGAGAGGGGGACAGAGAGAGTGGTACAGAGAGATGTTTACAGAGTGGGGGTGAGAGAGGGGGTCAGAGAGTGGGGGGAAGGAGAGAGTGGGGCACAGAGATAGAGGGGACAGAGAGGGTGGGGGCAGAGAGGGAGGGGGCAGAGAGAGGGCGAAGAGAGGGGGGACAGAGAGCGGGGGAGACTGAGGGGGGACAGAGAGAGGGGAACAGAGAGAGAGTGGGACAGAGAGAGAGGGGGACAAAGAGAGAGGGGGACAGAGAGAGAGTGGGACAGAGAGAGAGTGGGACAGAGAGAGAGGGGGACAAAGAGAGAGGGGGACAGAGAGAGGGGGACAGAGATAGAGGGGACAGAGAGAGAGGGACAGAGATAGAGGGGACAGAGAGGGTGGGGGCAGAGAGGGAGGGGGCAGAGAGAGGGCGAAGAGAGGGGGGACAGAGAGCGGGGGAGACTGAGGGGGGACAGAGAGAGGGGGACAGAGAGACGGGGACAGAGAGAGGGACAGAGAGAGAGGGGGACAGAGAGAGTGGGGGGACAGAGAGAGGGGGGACAGAGGGGGGGGACAGAGAGAGGGGGGACAGAGAGAGAGGGGGGACAGAGAGAGGGGGGACAGAGAGAGAGGGGGGACAGAGAGAGGGGGGACAGAGAGAGAGGGGGACAGAGAGAGGGGGGACAGAGAGAGAGGGGGGACAGAGAGAGGGGGGACAGAGAGAGAGGGGGACAGAGAGAGGGGGACAGAGAGAGAGGGACAGAGAGAGGGGGACAGAGAGAGGGTGACAGAGAGAGGTGGACAGAGAGAGAGGGACAGAGAGAGGGGGACAGAGAGAGGGGGACAGAGAGACGGGGACAGAGAGAGGTGGACAGAGAGAGAGGGACAGAGAGAGGGGGACAGAGAGAGGGTGACAGAGAGAGAGGGGGACAGAGAGAGGGGGACAGAGAGAGAAGGCACAGAGAGAGGGGGAAAGAGAGAGGGGGACAGAGAGAGTGGGACAGAGAGATGTTTACAGAGTGGGGGTGAGAGAGGGGGTCAGAGAGTGGGGGGATGGAGAGAGTGGGGCACAGAAATAGAGGGGACAGAGAGGGTGGGGGCAGAGAGGGAGGGGCAGAGAGAGGGCGAAGAGAGGGGGGACAGAGAGCGGGGAGACTGAGGGGGGACAGAGAGAGGGGGACAGAGAGACGGGGACAGAGAGACGGGGACAGAGAGACGGGGGGATTGAGGGGGACAGGGAGATGGCGTCAGAGAGAGAGGGGGACAGAGAGAGAGGGGGACAAAGAGGGGGGATAGAGGGAGACGGGTGGGAGAGAGAGGAGTCAGAGAGTGGGCCAGACAGAGGGGGTCTGAGTGAGTGGGACAGAGAGAGGGCGACAGAGAGAGGGCGAAAGAGAGAGGGGGACAGAGAGACGGGGACAGAGAGAGGGGGACAGAGAGAGGGGGACAGAGAGAGGGGGATAGAGAGAGGGGGATAGAGAGAGGAGACAGAGAGAGGAGACAGGGAGAGGAGGGTAGAGAGAGAGGAGAGTGTGAGGCGGAGGAGTCAGAGAGAGGCGGGTGGGAGGGAGAGCGGGACAGAGAGAGAGGGAACAGAGAGAGAGGAGAACAAAGAGGGGGGATAGAGGGAGGTGGGTGGGAGAGAGGGAGTCATAGAGAGGGGGACAGAGAGAGGGCGACAGAGAGAAGGCGACAGAGAGAGGGGGTCAGATAGAGGGGGACAGAGAGAGAGGTGGACAGAGAGAGAGGGGGTCAGAGAGAGAGGGGGACGGAGAGAGAGGGGGTCAGAGAGAGAGGGGGTCAGAGAGAGAGGGGGTCAGAGAGACGGGGGACAGAGAGAGAGGTGGACAGAGAGAGAGGGGGTCAGAGAGACGGGGGACAGAGAGAGGGGGACAGAGAGAGAGGGGGACAGAGAGAGAGGGGGACAGAGAGAGGGGGGACAGAGAGAGGGGGACAGATAGAGACGGGGACAGAGGGACGGGGGACAGAGGGATGGGGGACAGAGAGATGGGGACAGAGACGGGGGGGACAGAGAGAGAGGGGCGACAGAGAGAGAGGGGGGACAGAGAGAGAGAGGGGGTCAGAGAGAGGTGGACAGAGAGAGAGGGGATAAAGATAGAGGGGGACAGAGAGGGGGGACAGAGATTGGGGCCAGAGGGTGGGGGACAGAGAGAGGGGTACAGAGTGGGGGTGAGAGAGTGGGTCAGAGGGTGGTGGGGGTCAGAGAGGGGGGGACAGAGAGAGTGGGGAACAGAGAGAGGGGGACAGAGAGGGGGGACAGAGAGAGAGAGGGGCAGAGAGGGGGGCGGAGATAGGGGACAGAGAGAGGGGACAGAGAGAGGGCGAGATAGAGGGGGACAGAGAGAGGGGGTCAGAGAGAGGGGGACAGAGTGAGGGGGCAGAGAGAGAGGGGGACAGAGTGAGTGGGTCAGAGAGAGGCGGGTGGGAGAGAGCGCGGGACAGAGAGCGGGAGGGGGACAGAGAGAGGGGGACAGAGAAAGAGTCTGGTGGGAGAGAGAGGGAGTCAGAGAGAGGCGGGTGGGAGAGTGCGTGGGACAGAGCAAGAGGGGAACAGAGAGAGAGGGGGACAAAGAGGGGGGATAGAGGGAGACAGGTGGGAGAGAGAGGGGAAAGAGAGTGGGGGACAGAGAGAGGGGCGACAGAGAGAGGGGCGACAGAGAGAGGGGCGACAGAGAGAGGGGGATAGAGAGAGGGGGATAAAGAGAGGGGAACAGAAAAAGTCGGAGGTAGAGGGGGTCAGAGAGAGGGGGAGATAGAGGGCGACAGAGAGAGGATGACAGAAAGGGGGACAGAGTGTGGGGGACAGAGACTGGAGGACAGAGAGAGGGGTCAGAGAGAGGCGGGTGGGAGAGAGAGTGGACAGAGAGAGAGGGGAACAGAGAGAGGAGAACAAGGGGGGATAGATGGAGGTGGGAGAGAGAGGGGTCAGAGAGAGGGCGACAGACAGGGGGTCAGAGACCGGGGAGAGAGAGAGGCGGGTGGTAGAGAGAGGGGGTCATAGAGAGGGTGACAGAGAGAGTGGGTCAGATAGAATGGGACAGAGAGAGGGGGACAGAGAGAGGGGGGACAGAGAGAGGGGGACAGAGAGAGGGGGACAGAGAGAATGTGGACAGAGAGAGAGGGGGACAGAGAGAGGGGGACAGAGAGAGAGGGGGTCAGAGGGCATGGGACAGAGAGAGAGGCGGGTGGGAGAGAGAGGGGATCAGAGAGAGGTGGGTGGGTGGGAGAGCGGGACAGAGAGAGGGGGACAGATAGAGGGCGACAGAGAGAGTGGGTCAGAGAGAGGGGGACAGAGAGAGAGGGGGGACAGAGAGAGAGAGGGACAGAGAGGGGGGAAGATAGAGGGCGACAGAGAGGGGGACAGAGAGCGGGGGTAAAGAGGGAGGGGGACAGAGAGAGAGGGGGACAAAGAGGGGGGATCGAGGGAGATGGGTGGGAGAGAGGGGGGGACAGAGAGTGGGTGAGATAGATGGGTTCAGAGAGAGGGGGATAGAGAGGGGGGAAGATAGAGGGCGACAGAGAGGGGGACAGAGAGCGGGGGTAAAGAGGGAGGGGGACAGAGAGAGAGGGGGACAAAGAGGGGGGATCGAGGGAGATGGGTGGGAGAGAGGGGGGGACAGAGAGTGGGTGAGATAGATGGGTTCAGAGAGAGGGGGATAGAGAGAGGGGGTCAGAGAGAGGTGGGTGGGAGGGAGAGCGGGACAGAGAGAGGGCGACAGAGAGAGTGGGTCAGAGAGAGGGGGACAGAGAGAGAGGGGGGACAGAGAGAGAGGGGGACAGAGAGGGGGGACAGAGAGAGAGGGAAAAGAGAAATGGGGGACAGAGAAATGGGGGACAGAGTGGGGAGGACAGAGAGGGGGGGACAGAGAAAGGGGGGACAGAGAGAGAGGGGGTCAGAGATAGAGGGGAACAGAGAGAGAGGCGACAGAGACAGGGGGACAGAGAGAAGGGAACAGAGAGAGGGGGCAGAGAGGGACAGAGAGAGGGGGTCAGAGACAGAGTGTGGGGGACAGAGAGAGAGGACAGAGAGAGGGACAGAGAGAGAGGGGGTCAGATAAAGGGCGACAGAGAGTGGGGGGACAGAGAGTGGGGGAGGTAGAGGGGTTCAGAGACATGGGAACAGAAAGAGAGGGGGACAGTGAGAGGAGGAGGGGGTTCAGAGAGGGTTGGGACAAAGAGGATGGACAGATAGAGGCGGGATAGAGAGGGGGGACAGAGAGAAGGGGAACAGTTAGAGGGAGGGACAGAGAGAGAGAGGGGGGACAGAGAAAGGGAGGAGAGAGGGAGTGGAGAGAGGGAGGGGGGGACAGAAAGACGATGACAGAGATGGGGGAGAGAGAGGGGGACAGAGAGAGGAGGGACACAGAGAGGGGGGACGGGGGGGCAGAGAGACAGTGACAGAGAGGGGGCGGAGAGAGGGCGACATAGAGAGGGGTCAGAGAGAGGGGGGAAAAGAGAGAGAGGGGGACAGAGAGAGAGGGGGAAAGAGAGAGAGGGGGCAGAGAGAGGGGGGACAGAGAGAGGGGGACAGAGAGAGAGGGGGGACAGAGAGAGAGGGGGACAGAGAGAGGGGGACAGAGAGAGAGGGGGACAGAGAGAGGGGGGACAGAGAGAGAGGGGGACAGAGAGAGGGGGGACAGAGAGAGAGGGGGACAGAGAGAGGGGGACAGCGAGAATGGGGAACAGAGAGAGAGGGGGACAGAGAGGGGGGGACAGAGAGAGGGGGGACAGAGAGGGGGGGACAGAGAGAAAGGGGGAAGAGAGAGAGGGGGACAGAGAGAGAGGGGGACAGAGAGAGGGGGGACAGAGAGAGGGGGGACAGAGTGGGGGGGACAGAGAGAGGGGGGACAGAGAGGGGGGACAGAGAGAGAGGGGGAAGAGAGAGAGGGGGACAGAGAGAGAGGGGGACAGAGAGAGGGGGGACAGAGAGAGGGGGGACAGAGAGAGGGGGACAGAGAGAGGGGGGATAGAGAGAGGGGGGACAGAGAGGGGGGGACAGAGAGAGAGGGGGAAGAGAGAGAGGGGGACAGAGAGGGGGGGACAGAGAGAGGGGGGACAGAGAGGGGGGGACAGAGAGAGAGGGGGAAGAGAGAGAGGGGGACAGAGAGAGAGGGGGACAGAGAGAGGGGGGACAGAGAGAGGGGGGACAGAGTGGGGGGGACAGAGAGAGGGGGGACAGAGAGAGGGGGGACAGAGAGGGGAGGACAGAGAGAGAGGGGGAAGAGAGAGAGGGGGACAGAGAGAGAGGGGGACAGAGAGAGGGGGGACAGAGAGAGGGGGGACAGAGAGAGAGGGGGACAGAGAGAGGGGGGACAGAGAGGGGGGGAAAGAGAGAGAGGGGGCAGAGAGAGGGGGGACAGAGAGAGGGGGACAGAGAGAGAGGAGGGACAGAGAGAGAGGGGGACAGAGAGGGGGGGACAGAGAGAGGGGGGACAGAGAGGGGGGGATGGAGAGAGTGGGGGACAGAGAGAGAGGGAACAGAGAGAGAGGGGGAAAGAGAGAGGGGGACAGAGAGGGGGGACAGAGAGTGGGGGGATAGAGAGAGGGGGCATGGGGAGGGAGGCAGAGACAGGGGGACAGAGAGAGGGGGACAGAGAGAGGGCGAGATAGAGGGGGACAGAGAGAGAGAGGGGGGACAGAGAGAGGGGGACAGAGAGAGGGGGCAGAGAGTGGGGGACAGAGAGGAGGAGTACAGAGTGGGGGTGAGAGAGGAGTTCAGAGAGTGGCGGGATGGAGAGATTGGGGAGCAGAGAGAGGGGGACAGAGAGAGGCGGGTGGGAGAGAGCGCGGGACAGAGAGAGAGAGGGGGGACAGAGAGAGGGGGACAGAGCGAGAGGGGGACAGAGAGAGAGGGGACAAAGGGGGGATACAGAGAGGGGCGACTGAGAGAGGGGGATAGAGAGAGGGGGGGATAGAGAGAGGGGGATAGAGAGAGGGGGACAGAAAATGTCGGAGGTTGAGGGGGTCAGCGAGAGGGGGAGATAGAGGGCGACAAAGTGAGGAGGACAGAGAGAGGGGACAGAGAGAGGGGTATAAAGTGGAGGTGAGAGAGGGGGTCAGAGATTGGGGGGATGGAGAGAGTTGGGGACAGAGTGTGAGGTGACAGAGAGAGTGGGGGACAGAGAGAGAGAGGGGGGACAGAGAGAGAGGGGGGACAGAGAGAGAGGGGGACAGACAGGGGGGATAGAGGGAGGGGGACAGAGAGAGAGGGGGACAGAGAGAGGGGGCAGACGGAGGGCGACAGAGAGAGAAGGACAGAGAGAGGGGGACAGAGAGAGGGGGACAGAGAGAGGCGGGTGGGGGACAGAGAGTGGGTCAGACAGAGGGCGACAGAGAGAGGGGGACAGAGAGAGGGGGACAGAGAGAGGCGGGTGGGATAGAGCGCGGGACAGAGGGGGGGGACAGAGAGAGGGGGACAGAGAGAGAGGCGTGTGCGAGAGAGAGGGGGTCAGAGAGAGGCGGGTGGGAGGGAGAGCAGGACAGAGATAGAGGGGGAGAGAGAGAGGGGGACAAAGAGGGGTGATAGAGGGAGGCGGGTGAGAGAGAGAGGAGCAGAGAGAGGGGGTCAGAGAGAGGGGGACAGAGAGAGGTGGACAGAGAGAGAGGGGGACAGAGAGAGGGGGACAGAGAGAGAGGGACAGAGAGAGGGGGAAAGAGAGAGGGGGACAGAGAGAGTGGTACAGAGAGATGTTTACAGAGTGGGGGTGAGAGAGGGGGTCAGAGAGTGGGGGGAAGGAGAGAGTGGGGCACAGAGATAGAGGGGACAGAGAGGGTGGGGGCAGAGAGGGAGGGGGCAGAGAGAGGGCGAAGAGAGGGGGGACAGAGAGCGGGGGAGACTGAGGGGGGACAGAGAGAGGGGGACAGAGAGAGGGGAACAGAGAGAGAGTGGGACAGAGAGAGAGGGGGACAAACAGAGAGGGGGACAGAGAGAGAGTGGGACAGAGAGAGAGTGGGACAGAGAGAGAGGGGGACAAAGAGAGAGGGGGACAGAGAGAGGAGGACAGAGATAGAGGGGACAGAGAGAGGGGGACAGAGATAGAGGGGACAGAGAGGGTGGGGGCAGAGAGGGAGGGGGCAGAGAGAGGGCGAAGAGAGGGGGGACAGAGAGCGGGGGAGACTGAGGGGGGACAGAGAGAGGGGGACAGAGAGACGGGGACAGAGAGAGGGGGACAGAGAGAGAGGGGGACAGAGAGAGAGGGGGGACAGAGAGAGGGGGGACAGAGAGGGGGGGGACAGAGAGAGGGGGGACAGAGAGCGAGGGGGGACAGAGAGAGGGGGGACAGAGAGAGAGGGGGGACAGAGAGAGGGGGGACAGAGAGAGAGGGGGACAGAGAGAGGGGGGACAGAGAGAGAGGGGGGGACAGAGAGAGGGGGGACAGAGAGAGAGGGGGACAGAGAGAGGGGGACAGAGAGAGAGGGACAGAGAGAGGGGGACAGAGAGAGGGTGACAGAGAGAGGTGGACAGAGAGAGAGGGACAGAGAGAGGGGGACAGAGAGAGAGGGACAGAGAGAGGGGGACAGAGAGACGGGGACAGAGAGAGGTGGACAGAGAGAGAGGGACAGAGAGAGGGGGACAGAGAGAGGGTGACAGAGAGAGAGGGGGACAGAGAGAGGGGGACAGAGAGAGAAGGCACAGAGAGAGGGGGAAAGAGAGAGGGGGACAGAGAGAGTGGGACAGAGAGATGTTTACAGAGTCGGGGTGAGAGATGGGGTCAGAGAGTGGGCGGATGGAGAGAGTTGGGCACAGAAATAGAGGGGACAGAGAGGGTGGGGGCAGAGAGGGAGGGGCAGAGAGAGGGCGAAGAGAGGGGGGACAGAGAGCGGGGAGACTGAGGGGGGACAGAGAGAGGGGGACAGAGAGACGGGGACAGAGAGACGGGGGGATTGAGGGGGACAGGGAGATGGCGTCAGAGAGAGAGGGGGACAGAGAGAGAGGGGGACAAAGAGGGGGGAGAGAGGGAGACGGGTGGGAGAGATAGGAGTCAGAGAGTGGGCCAGACAGAGGGGGTCTGAGTGAGTGGGACAGAGAGAGGGCGACAGAGAGAGGGCGAAAGAGAGAGGGGGACAGAGAGACGGGGACAGAGAGAGGGGGACAGAGAGGGGGGACAGAGAGAGGGGGATAGAGAGAGGGGGATAGAGAGAGGAGACAGAGAGAGGAGACAGGGAGAGGAGGGTAGAGAGAGAGGAGAGTGTGAGGCGGAGGAGTCAGAGAGAGGCGGGTGGGAGGGAGAGCGGGACAGAGAGAGAGGGAACAGAGAGAGAGGAGAACAAAGAGGGGGGATAGAGGGAGGTGGGTGGGAGAGAGGGAGTCATAGAGAGGGGGACAGAGAGAGAGAGGGGCAGAGAGGGGGGCGGAGATAGGGGACAGAGAGAGGGGACAGAGAGAGGGCGAGATAGAGGGGGACAGAGAGAGGGGGTCAGAGAGAGGGGGACAGAGTGAGGGGACAGAGAGAGAGGGGGACAGAGTGAGTGGGTCAGAGAGAGGCGGGTGGGAGAGAGCGCGGGACAGAGAGCGGGAGGGGGACAGAGAGAGGGGGACAGAGAAAGAGTCTGGTGGGAGAGAGAGGGAGTCAGAGAGAGGCGGGTGGGAGAGTGCGTGGGACAGAGCAAGAGGGGAACAGAGAGAGAGGGGGACAAAGAGGGGGGATAGAGGGAGACAGGTGGGAGAGAGTGGGGGACAGAGAGAGGGGCGACAGAGAGAGGGGCGACAGAGAGAGGGGCGACAGAGAGAGGGGGATAGAGAGAGGGGGATAAAGAGAGGGGAACAGAAAAAGTCGGAGGTAGAGGGGGTCAGAGAGAGGGGGAGATAGAGGGCGACAGAGAGAGGATGACAGAAATGGGGACAGAGTGTGGGGGACAGAGACTGGAGGACAGAGAGAGGGGTCAGAGAGAGGCGGGTGGGAGAGAGAGTGGACAGAGAGAGAGGGGAACAGAGAGAGGAGAACAAGGGGGGAATAGATGGAGGTGGGAGAGAGAGGGGTCAGAGAGAGGGCGACAGACAGGGGGTCAGAGACCGGGGAGAGAGAGAGGCGGGTGGTAGAGAGAGGGGGTCATAGAGAGGGTGACAGAGAGAGTGGGTCAGATAGAAGGGGACAGAGAGAGGGGGACAGAGAGAGGGGGGACAGAGAGAGGGGGACAGAGAGAGGGGGACAGAGAGAATGTGGACAGAGAGAGAGGGGGACAGAGAGAGGGGGACAGAGAGAGAGGGGGTCAGAGGGCATGGGACAGAGAGAGAGGCGGGTGGGAGAGAGAGGGGATCAGAGAGAGGTGGGTGGGTGGGAGAGCGGGACAGAGAGAGGGGGACAGATAGAGGGCGACAGAGAGAGTGGGTCAGAGAGAGGGGGACAGAGAGAGAGGGGGGACAGAGAGAGAGAGGGACAGAGAGGCGGGAAGATAGAGGGCGACAGAGAGGGGGACAGAGAGCGGGGGTAAAGAGGGAGGGGGACAGAGAGAGAGGGGGACAAAGAGGGGGGATCGAGGGAGATGGGTGGGAGAGAGGGGGGGACAGAGAGTGGGTGAGATAGATGGGTTCAGAGAGAGGGGGATAGAGAGGGGGGAAGAGAGAGGGCGACAGAGAGGGGGACAGAGAGCGGGGGTAAAGAGGGAGGCGGACAGAGAGAGAGGGGGACAAAGAGGGGGGATCGAGGGAGATGGGTGGGAGAGAGGGGGGGACAGAGAGTGGGTGAGATAGATGGGTTCAGAGAGAGGGGGATAGAGAGAGGGGGTCAGAGAGAGGTGGGTGGGAGGGAGAGCGGGACAGAGAGAGGGCGACAGAGAGAGTGGGTCAGAGAGAGGGGGACAGAGAGAGAGGGGGGACAGAGAGAGAGGGGGACAGAGAGGGGGGACAGAGAGAGAGGGAAAAGAGAAATGGGGGACAGAGAAATGGGGGACAGAGTGGGGAGGACAGAGAGGGGGGGACAGAGAAAGGGGGGACAGAGAGAGAGGGGGACAGAGATAGAGGGGAACAGAGAGAGAGGCGACAGAGACAGGGGGACAGAGAGAAGGGAACAGAGAGAGGGGGCAGAGAGGGACAGAGAGAGGGGGTCAGAGACAGAGTGTGGGGGACAGAGAGAGAGGACAGAGAGAGGGACAGAGAGAGAGGGGGTCAGATAAAGGGCGACAGAGAGTGGGGGGACAGAGAGTGGGGGAGGTAGAGGGGTTCAGAGACAGGGGAACAGAAAGAGAGGGGGACAGTGAGAGGAGGAGGGGGTTCAGAGAGGGTTGGGACAAAGAGGATGGACAGATAGAGGCGGGATAGAGAGGGGGGACAGAGAGAAGGGGAACAGCTAGAGGGAGGGACAGAGAGAGAGAGGGGGGACAGAGAAAGGGGGGAGAGAGGGAGTGGAGAGAGGGAGGGGGGGACAGAAAGACGATGACAGAGATGGGGGAGAGAGAGGGGGACAGAGAGAGGAGGGACACAGAGAGGGGGGACGGGGGGGCAGAGAGACAGTGACAGAGAGGGGGCGGAGAGAGGGCGACATAGAGAGGGGTCAGAGAGAGGGGGGCAGAGAGAGGGGACAGGGAGTGGGGGACAGAGAGAGGGGGGGACAGAGAGAGGGGTCAGAGAGCGGGGGACAGAGAGAGGGCATCAGAGAGAGGCGGGTGGGAGAGAGCGCGGGACAGAGAGAGAGGGGACAGAGAGAGAGGGGGTCAAAGAGGGGGGATAGAGGGAGATGGGTGGGAGAGAGGGGGGTGAAAGAGTGGGTCAGACAGTGGGGGTCAGAGAGAGGGCGACAGAGAGGGGGACAGAGAGTGGGGGAGAGAGAGGGGGAGAGAGGGAGGCGGGTGGGAGAGAGAGCGGGGCAGAGAGAGGGGACAGAGGGGGGCAGAGAGCGGGGGTGAGAGAGAAGCGGGTGGGAAAGAGGGGGTCAGAGAGAGAGAGGGACAGAGTGAGAGGCGTACAGAGAGAGGGGTACAGAGAGAGAGGGGGACCAGAGAGAGGGGGGACAGAGAGAGGGGGGACAGAGGGAGGGGGGACAGAGGGAGACGGACAGAGGGAGGGGGTCAGAGAGAGAGCGGGAGGTCAGAGAGAGAGGGGGTCAGAGAGAGAGGGGACAGAGAGAGATGGCACAGGGACGGGGGGGACAGAGAGAGAGGACAGAGAGTGGGGGAGGTAGAGGTGGTCAGAGAGAGGGGGACAAAGAGAGGGGGACAGAGAGTAAGGGACAGAGTGAGGGGGATAGAGAGAGAGGGGGACAGAGAGAGAGGGGGAAAAGAGAGGGCGACAGAGAGAGGGCGACACAGAGAGGGCGACAGAGAGAGAGGGGGAACAGAGAGAGGGGGACAGAAAGAGGGGGAGGTAGAGGGGTTCAGAGAGAGGGGGACAGAGAGAGGGGGAGATAGAGGGGGTCAGAGAGAGGGGACAGAGGGAGGGGCACAGAGAGTGCGGGAGGTAGAGGGGGTCAGAGAGAGGGGTACAGAGAGAGGGGACAGAGGGAGGGGCACAGAGAGTGCGGGAGGTAGAGGGGGTCAGAGAGAGGGGTACAGAGAGAGGGGCACAGAGAGAGAGGGGAAAAAGAGAGAGGGGGAGATAGAGGGGGTCAGAGAGAGGGGGGGCCGGAGAGAGGGGGGACAGTGAGGGGGGACAGAGAGGGGGTGGGACAGAGGGGGGGAAAGAGAGGGGGGGAACAGAGAGAGAGCGGGGCAGAGATAGAGGGGAAAAGAGAGATGGGGCAGACAGAGGGAGACAGAGTGAGGGGGGCAGAGAGAGAGGGGGCAGAGAGAGAGTGAAAAGAGAGTGGGGGACAGAGAGAGTGGGGCAGAGGGAGGGCGACAGAGAGAGGGGGACAGAGAGAAAAGGGGGCAGAAAGAGAGGGGGACAGAGAGAGAGGGGGACAGAGAGAGAGGCGGTCATAGAGGGGGGTACAGAGAAGAGGCGGGTGGAAGGGAGAGGGGGGCAGAGAGAGGGCGACAGAGAGAGGAGCACAGTGTGTGGGGGAGATAGCGGGGCTCAGAGAGAGGAGGACATAGAGGGGGACAGAGAGAGGGGGACAGAGAGGGGGACAGAGAGTGGGGGACAGAGAGTGGGGGACAGAGAGAGGGGTAAAGAGTGGGAGAGAGAGGGGGTCAGAGAGAGGGGGACAGAGAGTGGGGGGATGGAGAGAGTGGGGGACAGAGAGAGAGAGGGTGTCAAAGAGAGAGGGGCAGAGAGAGACGGAGCAGAGAGAGGGGGCAGAGAGCGGGGGAGAGATAGAGGGAAAGAGAGAGAGGGCGACAGAGAGAGGGGGACAGAGAGAGGGGGGGACAGAGAGAGGGCGACAGCGAGAGGGGGACAGAGAGAGGTGGCAGAGAGAGCGCGGGACAGAGAGAGGGGGACAGAGAGAGGGGGCAGAGAGAGAGCCGGACTGAGAGCGAGGCGGGGACAGAGAGAGGGGGACAGAGAGAGGGGAAGACAGAGATGGTCAAAGGGAGGGGGACAGAGAGAGAAGCACAGAGAGTCGGGGAGATAGAGGGGACAGAGAGATGGGGTGGACAGAGAGTTGGGGGGACTGAGAGTGGGGGGGCATGGGGGTAGAGAGAGGGGCAGAGAGGGGGGGACAGAGAGAGGGGGGACAGAGAGAGGGCGACAGAGAGAGTGTCACAGAGAGTGGGGGAGATAGAGGGGGTCAGAGAGAGGGGGACAGAGGGAGGGTGATATAGAGGGGGACTACGAGAGAAGGAGTCAGAGACAGAGGGGGACTGTGAGAGGGGGGGCAGAGAAATGGCGACAGAGAGACGGTGACAGAGAGAGTGGGGGACAGAGAGAGAGGGGTAGAGAGAGGGCAACAGAGAGAGGGGGACAGAGAGAAAAGGGGGCAGAAAGAGAGGGGGACAGAGAGAGAGGGGCAGAGAGAGATGGGGCAGACAGAAGGGGACAGAGTGAGGGGGCAGAGAGAGAGGGTCAGAGAGGGGGACAGAGAGACGGAGATATAGAGGGGGACAGAGAGTGAGGGACAGAGAGAGGAGTACAGAGTGGGGGAGAGAGAGGGAATCAGAGAGATGGGGGCAGAGAGAGGGCGACAGAGAGAGGGGGACAGAGAGTGGGGGGGACGGAGAGTTGGGGGGACGGAGAGAGGTGGGGACAGAGAGAGAGGGGAACAGAGAGAGAGAGGGACAGAGAGAGATGTGGACAGAGAGAGAAGGACAGAGAGAGGAGGTCAGAGAGAGAGGAGGACAGAGAGAGAGGAGGACAGAGAGAGGCAGGTAGAAGGGAGAGAGGGGCAGAGAGAGGGCGACAGAGAGAGGCACCGAGAGTGGGGGAGATAGATGGGGTCAGAGAGAGGGGGAGACAGACAGTGGGGAGATGGAGAGAGTGTGGGACAGAGAGAGAGAGAGAGAGAGAGGGGGTCAGAGAGGGGGACAGGGAGAGACGGAGCAGAGAGAGGGCGAAAGAGAGGGGCGCAGAGACCGGGGTAGAGATAGAGGGGACAGAGAGAGGAGGACAGATAGAGGGGGACAGAGAGAGGGGGACAGAGAGAGGAGGCAGAGAGCGAGGGGGACAGAGAGAGGGGGACAGAGTGAGGGGGACAGAGAGAGGGGGAACAGAAAGGGGGACACAGAGAGGGGGGCACAGAGAGGGGGGCACAGAGAGGGGGACAGAGAGGGGGACAGAGAGAGAGAGGGGGACAGAGAGAGAGCGGGGCAGAGAGAGAGGGGGGCAGAGAGAGGGGGGGACAGAGAGAGAGGGGGACAGAGAGAGGGGGGACAGACAGAGGGGGGACAGAGAGAGGTGGGACAGAGAGAGGGGGGGACAGAGAGAAGGGGACAGAGAGAGAGGGGGACAGAGAGAGAGGGGGTCAGAGCGAGGGGGGGAAGAGAGAGGCAGGTGGAAGGGAGAGGAGGGCAGAGAGAGGGCGACAGAGAGACGAGCACAGAGAGTGGGGGAGCTAGAGAGGGTCAGAGAGAGCGGGTCAGAGAGAGGGGGACAGAGAGAGGGAGGGACAGAAAGAGGGGTGGACCGAAAGAGGGGGGACAGAGAGAGGGGGGACAGAGAGGGTGGGACAGGGGGGGGGGGACAGAGAGAGGGACAGAGAGGGAGAGGCGGGTGGGAGAGAGAGGGGGTCAGAGAGAGGCTGGTGGGAGAGAGAGGGGGACAGAGAGAGGGGGACAGAGAAAGGGGAGATAGAGGTTGACAAAGGGAGGGGGACAGAGAGAGAGGCACAGAGAGAGGGGTAGATAGAGGGGTTCACAGCGAAGAGTACAGAGATAGTGGTACAGCGAGTGGGGGAGATAGAGGTGGACAGAGAGTAGGACAAAAAGAGGGGGTGATAGAGGGGGTCAGAGAGAGGGGAGATAGAGGGGGACAGAGAGAGAGGGGGAGACAGAGCGGGGGACAGAGAGAGAGGGGGTACAGAGAGAGGGTGACAGAGAGAGGGCGACAGAGAGAGGGGCACAGAATGTGGAGGAGATCGAGGGGGTCAGAGAGAGGGGGATAGAGAGAGGGTGATATAGAGGGGGACAGCAAGAGAGGGGGGCTGAGAAATGGCGACAGAGAGAGGGTGACAGAGAGCGAGGGGACAGAGAGAGAGGGGACAGAGAGACAGAGGGGGCAGAGAGAGAGGGGGACAGAGAGAGGGGATAGAGAGAGGGGGGACAGAGAGAGGTGGGAGACAGCGGGGCTCAGAGACAGGGTGACAGAGAGAGAGGGCAATATAGAGTGGGGGACAGAGAGATGGGTACAGAGTGGAGGAGAGAGAGGGGGTCAGAGAGACGGGGTCAGAGAGGGGGACAGAGAGTGGGGGGATGGAGAGAGTGGTGGAGAGAGAGAGAGGGAGGGTTAGAGAGAGGGGCAGAGAGTGACAGAGCAGAGACAGGGCGACAGAGGGGGTGGCAGAGAGCAGGGGAGAGAAAGAGGGGACAGAGAGAGGGGGACAGAGAGGGGGGACAGAGAGAGGGGGGACAGGGAGAGGGGGACAGAGAGAGAGGGACAGAGAGAGGGGGACAGAGAGAGGAGACAGAGAGAGGGTGGACAGAGAAAGGGGGGACAGAGAGAGGGGGACAGAGAGAGATGCGGTGGGTGAGAGAAGGGGTATGAGAGAGCCGAACTGAGAGAGAGGGGGACAGGGGGGGTGACAAAGAGGGGGGATAGCGAGGCGGGTGGAAGAGAGAGGGGGACAGAGAGAGGGGGACAGAGAGAGGGGGACAGAGAGAGGGGGACAGAGAGGGGGGCACGGAGAGGGGTGCGCGGAGAGGGGGGCACAGAGAGGGGGGCACCGAGAGGGGGGCACGGAGAGGGGGACAGAGAGTGGGACAGAGAGGGGGGTACTGAGAGTCGGGGAGATAGAGGGGGACAAAAAGAGGGGGAAAAAGAGGGGGAGGTAGAGATGGTCAGAGGGAGGGGGACAGATAGTGGGGTACTGAGAGTGGGGGAGATAGAGGGGGACAAAAAGAGGGCGAGGTAGAGGGGGTCAGAGGGAGGGGTAGAGAGAGGGGGGTAGTGAGAGTGGGGAAGATAGAGGAGGACAAAAAGAGGGGGAGGTAGAGGGGGTTAGAGGGAGGGGGAGATTGAGGGGGCAGAGAGGGGGGACAGAGGGGGGACAGAGGGGGGACACAGAGGGGGGGAGAGAAAGGGGGAGACAAAGAGAGGCGGGTGGAAGGGGAGGGGGCAGAGAGAGGGCGATAGAGAGAGGGGCACAGAGAGTGGGGGAGATAGAGGGGGTCAGAGAGAGGGGGAAAGAGAGTGGGGGACAAAGAGTGGGGAGATGGAGAGAGTGAGGGACAGAGAGAGAGAGGGGGTCAGACTGGGGGCAGAGAGAGACGGTGCAGAGAGAGGGCGACTGAGAGGGGGGCAGAGACCGGGGTAGAGGTGGAGGGGACAGAGAGAGGGGGACACAGAGAGTGGACAGAGAGAGGTGGGACAGAGACAGGGTGGACAGAGAGAGGGGGAGATAGAGAGAGGGGGACAGAGAGAGATGTGGTGGGAGGGAGAGGGGGTCTGAGAGAGGCGGTGAGAGAGAGAGGGCGACAGAGATAGGGGGAACAGAGAGAGCCGGACGGAGAGAGAGGGGAACAGAGAGAGAGGAGGACAAAGAGGGGGGATAGTGAGGCGGGTGGGAGAGAGAGGGGCACAGAGAGAGGGGGACAGAGAGAGAGGGACAGAGAGCGAGGGGAACAGAGAGAGAGGGGGACAGAGAGAGGGGGACAGAGAGAGAGGGGGACAGAGAGAGGACTTCAGAGCAGGGGCACAGAGAGTGGGGGAGATAGAGGGGGACAGAGAGTCGGGGGCAGAGAGAGGGGTACAGAGAGAGGGGGGACAGAGAGAGGGGGGACAGAGAGAGGGGGACAGAGAGAGGGGGACAGAGAGAGTGGGACAGAGAGAGGGGACAGAGAGAGGGGGACAGAGCGAGAGGGGGACAGAGAGAGAGGGGGACAGAGAGAGGACTACAGAGCAGGGGCACAGAGAGTGGGGGAGATAGAGGGGGACAGAGAGTCGGGGGCAGAGAGAGGGGTACAGAGTGGGGAAGAGAGAAGGGGTCAGAGAGAGGGGGACAGAGAATGGGGGATGCAGAGAGTGGGGGACAGAGGGGGACGGGGGGACGGTAGGGAGAGGACAGAGAGATGAGGCACAGAGAGTGGGCAGAGAGAGAGAGTGGGGGGAGAGAAAGTTCGGGGAGAGAAAGAGGGGAAGGAGAGAGAGGGGAGAGAGTGCAGAGAGAGAGGGGAGAGAGAGTGAGAGAGAGAGAGCAAGAGAGAGAGAGTGGGAGAGAGAGGAGGCGAGAGGAGGGAAGAGAGAGGTGCGAAGAGAGAGGAGGGGAGAGAGGATAAGGGAGAGATAGAGAAGGAGAGCAATGAGGAGAAAGAGTAGGGGAGAGAGGAGGGGGAGAGAGGAGGAAAGAGAGGAGGGGAGAGAGGAGGGTCAGAGAGGAAGGAAGAGAGAGGAGGGAGGAGAGAGAGGAGGGGGAGTGGAGGGTGTGAGACAGGTCAGAGGGGGAGGGGGTAGAGAGAAGAGGGGAGAGAGCGTGGGAGAGAGCGGGTGGGAGAGAGAGTGGAGGCTGGGTGGGTGGAGGGGGAGGGAGAGTAAGAGGGGAGGGAGATTGAGAGGGGAGGGAGAGTGAGAGGGAGGGGAGGGCAAGAGAGGGGAAGGAGAGTGAGGGGGACGGAGAGAGATGGGAGGGCCAGTGAGGGGACGGAGAGAGAGAGGGGGCAGGGAGAGAGAGGGGAGAGCCAGTGAGGGGTGGGCGAGTGAGAGGGGAGGGCGAAAGAGGGGAGGGCGAGAGAGGGGAGGGAGAGAGAGTGGGGAGGGCGAGAGAGAGGGGAGGGTGAGAGAGAGGGGAGGGCGAGAGAGGGGGGAGCGAGAGAGTGGAGAGAGCGGGAGGGGGGAGAGAGATGGGTGAGACAGAGGGGGTGAGGGAGTGGGGGTGAGAGAGAGGGGGGGTGTGAGAGACAGTGGCTGTGAGAGAGTGAGATGGGATGGAGAGAGAGGGGGTGTGAGAGACAGAGGGAGATGGAGAGGGGGGGGTTAGAGAGCAAGGGGTTGAGAGAGAGGGGGTGAGAGACTGAGGGGGTGAGAGAGTGTGGGGGGGGTTGAGAGAGGGGGTGGGAGAGAGAGAGGGAGTGAGAGAGAGGGGGGTGAGAGTGGGGGGGTTTAGAGAGCAAGGGGTTGAGAGAGAGGGGGTGAGAGACTGAGGGAATGAGAGAGTGTGGGGGGGGGTTGAGAGAGGGGGTGGTGAGAGAGAGGGGGAGTGAGAGAGAGGGGGGTGAGAGTGGGGGGGTTTAGAGAGCAAGGGGTTGAGAGAGAGGGGGTGAGAGACTGAGGGAATGAGAGAGTGTGGGGGGGTTTGAGAGAGGGGGTGGGAGAGAGAGAGGGAGTGAGAAGGAGAGAAAGGGGATGAGAACGAGGCAGAGAGATGGTGGGAGAGAGGGAGGGGTGAGAGACGGAGGGTGTGTGAGAGTGTGTGTGAGAGAGAGGGGAGAGAGAGAGGGGTGTGAGAGGGAGATAGATGTGAGAGAGAGAGAGGGGGGCTTGAGAGAGAGAGCGACGGGAGTGAGAGAGAGAGGGTGGGAGAGAGGGGAAGAGAGAGAGGGTGAGAATGAGAGGGGTGAGAGAGCAATTGAGAGAGGGGGGTTGAGGGGGGGAGAGAGAGGTTGAGAGAGAGGGGGTGAGAGAGGTTTTGAGAGAGAGAGGTTAAGAGAGAGACTGGGGAAAGAGGGGGTGAGAGAGAGAGAGAGGGTTAGAGAGAGACGGGAGAGAGAGGGGTTGAGAAAGATGGGTTGCAAGAGAAAGGAGGTGAGGGGGAGGACTGAGAGAGAGAGATGGAGAGAGAGAGAGCGACAGACAGAGAGAGATAGAGCAAGAGTGAGAGTGACAGACAGAGAGAGCATGAGCGACAGAGAGAGAGAGAGAGCACAAGCGAGAGACCGAACGAGAGAGACCGTGAGATAAGAGAGAGCGGGAGGCAAGAGAGAGGGAGAGAGGCAGGGAGAGAGAGAGAACGTGAGAAGAGGGTGAGAGAGTGAGAGAGAGACCGCAAGAGGAAGAGAGCGAGCAGAAGAGTGAGACAGAGAGAGAGAATGTGAGAGAGAGAGGGGGGTGAGAGAGGGGTGCGAGACAGAGGGGCGAGAGAGGAGGGGAGAGAGGATGAGAGAGAGGGGGCGAGGGAGGAGGAGGGAGAGGGAGAGGGGGTGGGATTGGGGGCAGAGAGAGGGCACAGAGAGGGGGTAGAGAGATGGCAGAGAGGGGGAGAGATGGAGGAGAGGGGGAGAGAGGAGGTGAGAGAGCGGGGGAGAGAGGGGGGATAGAGGGGGGAGAGAGGGGGATGCGGGGGTGAGAGAGAGAGGGTGAGAGAGAGGGGTTGAGAGAGAGGGGGTAAGAGAGAAAGGGGTGAGGGAGAGAGGGGTGAGAAAGGGAGAGAGGTCTGAGAAAAGGAGAGAGGGGGAGAAAGAGAGAGGGGGAAGAGAAAGAGAGAGAGAGAAGGTCAGAGAAAGAGTGAATGTGAGGGGGTGAGAGAGAGGAGGTGGGAGAGAGAGTGGGAGAGAGAGGGGGTGAGAGAGAGGGATTGAGAGAAAGGAGGAGAGATAGAGAAAGGGTGAGAGAGAAAGGGGGACAGCGAGATAAAGAGGGATGAGAGAGATGGGACGCGAGAGAGAGAGAGTTAAAGAGGTGAGAGAGAGGGTGAGATAGACAGTGAATGATGTGTTGAGAGAGAGAGAGACAGAGAGAGAGAGAGCGAGTGAACAGATGAGACAGTTAGAGGGGTGTGAGGGAGATGGGATGAGAGAGTGGGCGCTAGAGAGAGACAGAGCGAGGGCAAGAAGGAGGGAGGAAGAAAGGGGTCAAAAGAGATGGTGAAATGGGGTGAACAAGAGAAAGAGGGTGCGAGAGAGAAAGAGAGTGGGAGTGTGAGACAGAGTGCGAGAGGGAAGGGGAATGAGAGAGAGAAAAAGGGAGCGAGAGACATGAGGGGATGAGAGAGAGGGCGGGGGAGAGAGAGGGTGTAAAGGGGAGAGAGGGTGAGGGATGACAGAGGGAGGGGTGAGAGTGAGAGAGCAGGGTGGAGAGAGAGGGGGTGAGAGAGAGTGAGGGAGAGAGAGATAACAAGGTGAGAGAGAAAGGGGGTGTGTGAGAGAGAGGCAGTGAGAGAGAAGGGGGTGAGAGAGATAGGGGGTGCAAGAGAGCGTGGGTGAGAGCAGGAGGGGCTGTGAGAGAGGGGTGAGATAGGGAGAGTGTGAGAGAGGAGGGATGAGAGTGGGAGGAGGAAAGAGAGACGGGATGAGAGAGGGAGGGTGAGAGAGAGGGGTGTGAGAGAGAGAGGGGTGAGAGAGAAGGGTGAGAGAGGGAGTCTTTAGAGAGGGTCACAGCATTTGGGTTTTAATTCCACCCTGAGAGAGTCCTACCTCTCAGATCCTGGGGATTGACAAACTTTAACCCCAGGCTTCAAACCTGTTTTAAAAATGACAGGGCCACAATCTGACAGGAACCAGTTACCCAGAGGCCCCTAAAACCCAGGGTCCCCCCCAGAGGAGATTAAACCTCGGGGTAAATAAACACACAACTCACGTGGGCCCCCACGGGGTGCAGCCTGTC
Organism: Chiloscyllium punctatum; assembly: GCF_047496795.1. Lineage (NCBI taxonomy): Eukaryota > Metazoa > Chordata > Chondrichthyes > Orectolobiformes > Hemiscylliidae > Chiloscyllium > Chiloscyllium punctatum. The sequence goes on along the minus strand of NC_092759.1, from coordinate 32,530,979 downwards.
GACCAGGCCTCAGGCCTCAGGCCCGTGCTCCCCCTCTGGAGGTTGTTCTTTCCTGGACTCGAACATTTTGGATCTTCGCGTTGCAGCTTTCCAAACAAAGGTTCCTCGGGATAAAAGAGGGAAAAGATTAGTTGAAAGGGGGAGCAAGAGCATTTTGGAGGCAAGTTACACAGCAAGATCCCAGGGTTAAAAGCACCTCTGCCCAGCTCCAATGTATTAATGTATGTAACACAGTCAGCAGTCGGGATGGAACATGGTGTGGGAGCAGATCTTCCCAGGGATTGGAGGGGGATAGTGAGGGAAAGGCATCAGATTCTTACACTCTGCAGTGACCTGGGATCAATTGTCTTTTACTGAAAACAGTTCCCAACTTGTATGTGCCTGTAGCTCCCTCCAGTCTGAAACCCTCATGACCCTCTATCCTGTCTACTCTCTCTGAGCCAATGGTGTCTTCATTCTGCTACTGACCCTTCAGTCCCACTGGTATCATTTTTTCCCACCTTCTCTCATCCACGTGAAGGAATTGGATCCTGACAATTCCATTTACACTGTCTCCCATCAATCTTCATAGGATCCATATCACAGAGGTTAGACAGTGATCCCAGCAAACACTCCCAGGGCAGAGGGAGCACAGGGTTCCAGACAAAATAAAGCTCCCATTAAACTGTCTCCATTTAAATCCCCAGGGCAGGTAGAGAATGGGGTCAGATACAGAGTAAATCTCCCTCTACACTGCAGCATTTCAAATTCCCAGGCCATTTTGAGCTCGGCGTTAGGTACTGATTAAATCCCCCACTTCCCCCATCCTGTTCACATCAAACTCAATCAGGATAGCTCCATCACTGGGTTAGATACAGAGTATGTGTCTGTTTGGATTTCAGCCACAATCCAGTTGGTGATGATCACGGCCTTGTTAAGTGTGTTTGGGAATGGGGAGGGAGCTGTTAGGAGGGTGATGGTGGGATAGTGGGGAGCAGAGCTGTCTTCCAAGCAGTTGACCTGGGTCCGATTCCCAGCCATTGCAGTGTTGTGGTTTGTAAACAGCCTTTTAAAGGTAAGGCACTGGGATAAATCGAGGAAATAAATCTTTCATTCTGTGGTAAACCGGATCTGTCAGATTGCTCCTTGCTTTTCCTGGTGATGGTTCCTGTGAATTGCAGTGTGGAACCGGGCAGCATTGCTCGGCATCTCAGAAGCTTTCCCCTCTGCTGCTTCCCATTTCTTATTGAAATATTGGTTGCAGCACAAGGATGGGTTTGTTTTGTTCGAAAAGTGAGAGACTGCTCCAGTCAGGAACCTGAAATAATTACAGAAGCCACTGGAAACACTGAACAGTTCCAACAGCTTCTGTAGTGGCGGGGAGGGAGGTTTAATGTGTCAAATCTACACAAGGATAAAATAAACTCCAGCCACAAAACAATCAGAAATCCTGACTCTGCAAACATCCTTGTAAATCTTTTCTGAATCTTTACAAGTTTCACCCCATTCTCCCGATAGCAGAAAGACCAGAATTGTGTGGTTTATGGAATGTTACGATATCCGAACAGTTGCTGTTTATAGTTAAATAATGTTCATTTAGTTAAGTTTTCCAATCGAGTTCGGTTTGTCCAATCTTTCTTCCTTATGTTTGTGTTCCAGCGATAGTGTGGAGTAAAGTATGTTTTGATTCAAGCCTGGCAGTTTGACCAATCACATTGTAACGCCTTACACTTCTCTTCAGGAAATCAGGAAAAGGGGTCGAGACCATTTCCTTAAGGCAGAGGAGTTTGGTCTGGTTCATAACATCCTCAATGTCATCAATCCATGTCCCTCCAGCCCTGAGCAATGATGTTTACAGATTACTGGAGGATACACAGACACGTTAATCGGTATTATCTTGGACAGGAGTCATTTGGGAATGATATTCCTCAGACCATCAACTCTCAGCTCGGCCAAGGATGAAGGCCAGGAATCCGGAACAATTGGGAAAAAGCCCATTTCCCGGGAGACTGAGAGGTCACTAACAGAGTGGGAGAGTCAGGAACAGAATAACAGGGACAGTCTACTCTGTTCACATAGCCTTCACCCCTCAGTGAATCCAGTGGCAGGAATGACTGCTATTAGTCAGACTGACAGAATGTGATCAGATACACACACTGTCCTTCCACATCATCAATATCGCCCAGCTCCCACCCTGTCTCAGCTCATCTGCCCCTCTGCCATCTTCAATATTTTAATCGGGGCAGCATTAACTACCGTGCTTTGAGCTGAGCTGTCTTACCTTCTGTACTCTCTCTCTAAACGGCTCCAACTCCCCCCGATCCCTCTCCAGTTTAAGATGCTCCTTGACATCTGCCCCAATGAAAGAGGTAGACCGTCACCTGACCCATGCACTGAAGAGCAGACTGACCCAACTCTGTCAATGTAACCCACCGAGGGAAGTGCACACTGACCCCAATCTGTCAATGTAACACACACGGGGAAGAGAAGACTGACCCCACTCTGTCAAAGTAACAAACCCAGGGAAGACCAGACTGACCCCCACTCTGTCAATGTAACACACCCAGGGAAGAGCAGACTGACCCCCACTCTGTCAATGTAACACACCCAGGGAAGGGCAGACTGACCCCACTCTGTCAATGTAACACACCCAGGGAAGAGCAGACTGACCCCACTCTGTCAGTGTAACACACCCAGGGAAGTGCAGACTGACCCGACTCTGTCAATGTAACACACACAGGGAAGAGCAGACTGACCCCACTCTGTCAAAGTAACACACCCAGGGAAGTGCAGACTGACCCCAATCTGTCAATGTAACACACACAGGGAAGAGCAGGCTGACCCCACTCTGTCAATGTAACACACCCAGGGAAGTGCAGACTGACCCCAATCTGTCAATGTAACACACACAGGGAAGAGCAGGCTGACCCCACTCTGTCAATGTAACACACCCAGGAAAGAGCAGACTGACCTCACTCTGCCAATGTTACACACCCATAAAAGAGCAGACTGACCCCACTCTGACAATGTGTTACGCCCTGGGAAGAGCAGACTAACCTCACTCTGTCAATGTAACACACCCATAAAAGAGCAGACTGACCCCACTCTGTCAATGTGACACGCCCTGGGAAGAGCACACTGACCCAACTCTGTCAATGTAACACACCCAGGGAAGAGCAGACTGACCAAACTCTGTCAATGTAACAAACCCAGGGAAGAGCAGACTGACCTCACTCTGTCAATGTAACCCACCCAGAGAAGAGCCGAATGTCCTCTTCTGCAAAATTACTCACACAGTGAACTGCAGACTTACCCCACTCTGTCATTGTAACACACCCAGGGAAGAGCAGACTGACCCCACTCTGTCAATGTAACACACAATGGGAGAACAGACTGACCCCACTCTGTCAATGTAACACACCCAGGGAAGAGCAGACAGATACCACTCTGTCAATGTAACACAATCAGGGAAGAGCAGACTGACCCCAATCTGTCAATGTAACACACCCAGGGAAGAGAAGACTGACCCCAATCTGTCAATGTAACAAACCCAGGGAAGAGCAGACTGACCTCACTCTGTCAATGCAACACACCCAGGGAAGAGCAGACTGACCCCACTCTGTCAATGTCACGCACCCAGGGAAGAGCAGACTGACCTCACTCTGTCAATGTAACACACCCAGGGAAGAGCAGACTGACCCCTCTCCCTCCGTGTAACTCACCCAGGGAATAGCAGACTGACCCCACTCTTTCAATGTAACACACCCAGGGAAGAGCAGACTGACCCCACTCCATCAATGTAACACACCCGGGGAAGAGCAGACTGACCCCACCCTGTCAATGTAACGCACCCAGGGAAGAGCAGACAGACCCCACTCTGTCAATGTAACACACCCAGGGAAGAGCAGACTGACCCCACTCTGTCAATGTAACACAACCAGGGAAGGGCAGACTGAACCCACTCTGTCAATGTAACATACTCAGGGAACAGCAGTCTGACCCCACTCTGTCAATGTATCACAGCCAAGGGAGAGCAGACTGACCCCACCCTGTCAATGTAACTCACCCAGGGAAGAGCAGACTGACCTCACTCTGTCAATGTAACATACCGCGGGAAGAGCAGACTGACCCCACTCTGTCAATGTAACACACCCAAGGAAGAGCAGTCTGACCCCACTCTGTCATTGTAACACAGCCAGGGAAGAGCAGACTGACCCCTCTCTGTCAATGTAACTCACCCAGAGAACAGAAGATTGACCTCACTCGGTCAATGTAACATACCCAGGGAAGAGCAGACTAACCCCACTCTGTCAATGTAACAAACCCAGGGAAGAGCAGACTGACCCCACTCTGTCAATGTAACACACCCAGCGAAGAGCAGACTGACCCCACTCTGTCAATGTCACGCACCCAGGGAAGAGCAGACTGACCGCACTCTGTCAATGTAACACACCCAGGGAAGAGCAGATTGACCCCACTCTGTCAATGTAACACACCCAGGGAAGAGCAGACTGACCCCACTCTGTCAATGTAACAAACCCAGGGAAGAGCAGACAGACCCCGTTCTGTCAATGTAACCCACCCAGGGAAGAACAGACAGACCCCACTCTGTCAATGTAACACACCCAGGGAAGAGCAGACTGACCCCACTCTGTCAGTGTAACACACCCAGGGAAGAGCAGACTGACCCCACTCTGTCAATGTAACAGACCCAGGGAAGAGCAGACTGACCCCACTCTGTCAATGTAACACACCCAGGGAAGAGCAGACTGACCGCACTCGGTCAATGTAACCCACCCAGGGAAGAACAGACTGACCCCACTCTGTCAATGTAAGACACCCAGGGGAGAGCAGACTTACCCCACTCTGTCAATGTAACACACCCAGGGAAGAGCAGACTGACCCCACTCTGTAAATGTAACACACCCAGGGAAGAGCAGACAGAACCCGTTCTGTCAATATAACCTACCCAGGGAAGAACAGACTGACCCCACTCTGTCAATGTAACACACCCAGGGAAGAGCAGACTGTCCCCACTCTGTCAATGTAACCCACCCAGTGAAGAGCAGACTGACGCCTCTCCCTCCATGTAACTCACCCAAGGAAGAGCAGACTGACCCCATTCTGTCAATGTAACCCACCCAGGGAAGAGCAGACTGACCACACTCAGTTAATGTAACCCACCCAGGGAAGAGCAGACTGACCCCACTCTGTCATTATCACAGACCCAGGGATGAGCAGACTCACCCAACTCTATCAAAGCAACACACACAGGGGAGATCAGAGTGACCCCTCTATCTCAATGTAACTCACCTAGGGAAGAGCAGACTGACCCCACTCTGTCAAAGTAACACACTCAGGGAAGAGCAGACTCTTCCCACTCTGTCAAAGTAACACACTCAGGGAAGAGCAGACTGACCTCACTCTGTCAATGTAACACACTCAGGGAAGAGCAGACAGACCCCGTTCTGTCAATGTAACCCACCCAGGGAAGAACAGACTGACCCCACTCTGTCAATGTAACACACCCAGGGAAGAGCAGACTGACCCCACTCTGTCAGTGTAACACACGCAGGGAAGAGCAGACTGACCACACTCTGTCAAAGTAACACACCCAGAGAAGAGCGGACTGACCCCACTCTGTCAATGTAACCCACCCAGTGAAGAGCAGACTGACCCCTCTCCCTCCATGTAACTCACCAAGGGAAGAGCAGACTGACCGCACTCTGTCAATGTAACACACCCAGGGAAGAGCAGACTGACCCCAATCTGTGAATGTGACACTCTCAGTGAAGAGCAGACTGACACCACTCTGTCAATGTGACACTCTCAGGGAACAGCAGACTGACCCCACTCTGTCAAAGTAACACACCCAGGGAAGAACAGACTGACCCCACTCTGTCAATGTAACACACCCAGGGAAGAGCAGACTGACCGAACTCTGTCAATGTAACCCACCCAGGGAAGAGCAGACTGACCCCACTCTGTCAATGCAACATACCCAGGGAAGATCAGACTGACCCCACTCTGTCAATGCAACACCCCCAGGGAAGAGCAGACTGACCCCACTCTGTCAATGTAACACACCCAGGGAAGAGCGGACTGACCCCACTCTGTCAATGTAACCCACCCAGGGAAGAGCAGACTGACCGCACTCAGTCAATGTAACCCACCCAGGGAAGAGCAGACTGACCCCTCTCCCTCCATGTAACTCACCCAGGGAAAAGCAGACTGACCCCATTCTGTCAATGTAACCCAACCAGGGAAGAGCAGACTGACCGCACTCAGTCAATGTCACCCACCCAGGGAAGAGCAGACTGACCCCACTCTGTCTTTATCACAGACCCAGGGAAGAGCAGACTCACCCAACTCTGTCAATGTAACACACCCAGGGGAGACCAGAGTGACCCCTCTCTCTCAATGTAACTGACCTAGGGAAGAACAGACTGACCCCACTCTGTCAAAGTAACACACTCAGGGAAGGGCAGACTCTTCCCACCTTGTCGAAGTAACACACTCAGGGAAGTGCAGACTGACCTCACTCTGTCAATGTAACACACCCAGGGAAGAGCAGACTGTCCCCACTCTGTCAATGTAACACAACCAGGGAAGAGCAGACTGACCCAACTCTGTCAATGTAACACACCCAGGGAAGAGCAGACTGACCCCTCTCCCGCCGTGTAACTCACCCAGGGAAGAGCAGACTGACCCCACTCTTTCAATGTAACACACCCAGGGAAGAGCAGACTGACCCCACTCCATCAATGTAACACACCCGGGGAAGAGCAGACTGACCCCACCCTGTCAATATAACGCACCCAGGGAAGAGCAGACAGACCCCACTCTGTCAATGTAACACACCCAGGGAAGAGCAGACTGACCCCATTCTGTCAATGTAACACACCCAGGGAAGAACAGACTGACCCCACTCTGTCAATGTCAGACGCCCAGGGGAGAGCAGACTTACCCCACACTGTCAATGTAACACACCCAGGGAAGAGCAGATTGACCCCAATCTGTCAATGTAACACACCCAGGGAAGAGCAGACAGACCCCGTTCTGTCAATGTAACTCACCCAGGGAAGAACAGACTGACCCCACTCTGTCAATGTAACATACCCAGGGAAGAGCAGACTGACCCCACTCTGTCAATGCAACACACCCAGGGTAGAGCAGACTGACCCACTCTGTCAATGTAACACACCCAGGGAAGAGCAGAAAGACCCCACTCTGTCAATGCAACACACCCAGGGAAGAGCAGACTGACCCCACTCTGTCAGTGTAACACACCCAGGGAAGAGCAGACTGACCCCATTCTGTCAAAGTAACACACCCAGAGAAGCGCAGACTGACCCCACTCTGTCAATGTAACACACCCAGAGAAGAGCGGACTGACCCCACTCTGTCAATGTAACCCACCCAGTGAAGAGCAGACTGACCCCTCTCCCTCCATGTAACCCACCCAGGGAAGAGCAGACTGACTGCACTCTGTCAATGTCACACACCCAGGGAAGAGCAGACTGACCCCAATCTGTCAATGTGACACTCTCAGTGAAGAGCAGACTGACCCCACTCTGTCAATGTAACACACCCAGGGAAGAGCAGACTGACCCCACTCTGTCAATGTAACACACCCAGCGAAGAGCAGACTGACCCCACTCTGTCAATGTCACGCACCCAGGGAAGAGCAGACTGACCGCACTCTGTCAATGTAACTCACCCAGGGAAGAGCAGATTGACCCAACTCTGTCAATGTAACACACCGAGGGAAGAGCAGACTGACCCCACTCTGTCAATGTAACAAACCTAGGGAAGAGCAGACAGACCCCGTTCTGTCAATGTAACCCACCCAGGGAAGAACAGACTGACCCCACTCTGTCAATGTAACACACCCAGGGAAGAGCAGACTGACCCCACTCTGTCAGTGTAACACACCCAGGGAAGAGCAGACTGACCCCACTCTGTCAATGTAACAGACCCAGGGAAGAGCAGACTGACCACAATCTGTCAATGTAACACATCCAGGGAAGAGCAGACTGACCGCACTCGGTCAATGTAACCCACCCAGGGAAGAACAGACTGACCCCACTCTGTCAATGTAAGACACCCAGGGGAGAGCAGACTTACCCCACTCTGTCAATGTAACACACCCAGGGAAGAGCAGACTGACCCCACTCTGTCAATGTAACACACCCAGGGAAGAGCAGACAGAACCCGTTCTGTCAATGTAACCCACCCAGGGAAGAACAGACTGGCCCCACTCTGTCAACGTAACACACCCAGGGAAGAGCAGACTGACCCCACTCTGTCAATGTAACCCACCCAGTGAAGAGCAGACTGACCCCTCTCCCTCCACGTAACTCACCCAGGGAAGAGCAGACTGACCCCATTCTGTCAATGTAACCTACCCAGGGAAGAGCAGACTGACCACACTCAGTCAATGTAACCCACCCAGGGAAGAGCAGACTGACCCCACTCTGTCATTATCACAGACGCAGGGAAGAGCACACTCACCCAACTCTGTCAAAGCAACACACCCAGGGAAGATCAGAGTGACCCCTCTATCTCAATGTAACTCACCTAGGGAAGAGCAGACTGACCCCACTCTGTCAAAGTAACACACTCAGGGAAGAGCAGACTCTTCCCACTCTGTCAAAGTAACACACTCAGGGAAGAGCAGACTGACCTCACTCTGTCAATGTAACACACCCAGGGAAGAGCAGACAGACCCCGTTCTGTCAATGTAACCCACCCAGGGAAGAACAGACTGACCCCACTCTGTCAATGTAACACACCCAGGGAAGAGAAGACTGACCCCACTCTGTCAGTGTAACACACCCAGGGAAGAGCAGACTGACCACACTCTGTCAAAGTCACACACCCAGAGAAGAGCGGACTGACCCCGCTCTGTCAATGTAACCCACCCAGTGAAGAGCAGACTGATCCCTCTCCCTCCATGTAACTCACCAAGGGAAGAGCAGACTGACCGCACTCTGTCAATGTAACACACCCAGGGAAGAGCAGACTGACCCCACTCTGTCAATGTGACACTCTCAGGGAAGAGCAGACTGACCCCACTCTGTCAAATTAACACACCCAGGGAAGAACAGACAAACCCCACTCTGTCAATGTAACACACCCAGGGAAGAGCAGACTGACCCCACTCTGTCAATGTAACACACCCAGGGAAGAGCAGACTGACCGAACTCTGTCAATGTAACCCACCCAGGGAAGGGCAGACTGACCCCACTCTGTCAATGCAACATACCCAGGGAAGAGCAGACTGACCCCACTCTGTCAATGTAACACACCCAGGGAAGAGCGGACTGACCCCACTCTGTCAATGTAACCAACCCAGTGAAGAGCAGACTGACCCCTCTCCCTCCATGTAACTCACCCAGGGAAAAGCAGACTGACCCCATTCTGTCAATGTAACCCACCCAGGGAAGAGCAGACTGACCGCACTCAGTCAATGTAACCCACCCAGGGAAGAGCAGACTGACCCAACTCTGTCATTATCACAGACCCAGGGAAGAGCAGACTCACCCAACTCTGTCAATGTAACACACCCAGGGGAGACCAGAGTGACCCCTCTCTCTCAATGTAACTGACCTAGGGATGAACAGACTGACCCCACTCTGTCAAAGTAACACACTCAGGGAAGGGCAGACTCTTCCCACTCTGTCAAAGTAACACACTCAGGGAAGAGCAGACTGACCTCACTCTGTCAATGTAACACACCCAGGGAAGAGCAGACTGTCCACACTCTGTCAATGTAACACAACCAGGGAAGAGCAGACTGACCCAACTCTGTCAATGTAACACACCCAGGGAAGAGCAGACTGACCCCTCTCCCTCCGTGTAACTCATCCAGGGAAGAGCAGACTGACCCCACTCTTTCAATGTAACACACCCAGGAAAGAGCAGACTGACCCCACTCCATCAATGTAACACACCCGGGGAAGAGCAGACTGACCCCACCCTGTCAAAATAACGCACCCAGGGAAGAGCAGACAGACCCCACTCTGTCAATGTAACACACCCAGGGAAGAGCAGACTGACCCCATTCAGTCAATGTAACACACCTAGGGAAGAACAGACTCACCCCACTCTGTCAATGTCAGACACCCAGGGGAGAGCAGACTTACCCCACTCTGTCAATGTAACACACGTAGGGAAGAGCAGATTGACCCCACTCTGTCAATGTAACACACCCAGGGAAGAGCAGACTGACCCCACTCTGTCAGTGTAACACACCCAGGGAAGAGCAGACTGACCCCATTCTGTCAAAGTAACACACCCAGAGAAGCGCAGACTGACCACGCTCTGTCAATGTAACACACCCAGAGAAGAGCGGACTGACCCCACTCTGTCAATGTAACCCACCCAGTGAAGAGCAGACTGACCCCTCTCCCTCCATGTAACCCACCCAGTGAAGAGCAGACTGACCCCACTCTGTCAATGTAACACACCCAGGGAAGAGCAGACTGACCCCACTCTGTCAATGTAACACACCCAGCGAAGAGCAGACTGACCCCACTCTGTCAATGTAACACACACAGGGAAGAGCAGACTGACCCCACTCTGTCAATGTAACAAACCCAGGGAAGAGCAGACAGACCCCGTTCTGTCAATGTAACCCACCCAGGGAAGAACAGACTGACCCCACTCTGTCAATGTAACACACCCAGGGAAGAGCAGACTGACCCCACTCTGTCAGTGTAACACACCCAGGGAAGAGCAGACTGACCCCACTCTGTCAATGTAACAGACCCAGGGAAGAGCAGACTGACCCCACTCTGTCAATGTAACACACCCAGGGAAGAGCAGACTGACCGCAATCGGTCAATGTAACCCACCCAGGGAAGAACAGACTGACACCACCCTGTCAATGTAAGACACCCAGGGGAGAGCAGACTTACCCCACTCTGTCAATGTAACACACCCAGGGAAGAGCAGACTGACCCCACTCTGTCAATGTAACACACCCAGGGAAGAGCAGACAGAACCCGTTCTGTCAATGTAACCCACCCAGGGAAGAACAGACTGACCCCACTCTGTCAATGTAACACACCCAGGGAAGAGCAGACTGACCCCACTCTGTCAATGTAACCCACCCAGTGAAGAGCAGACTGACCCCTCTCCCTCCATGTAACTCACCCAGGGAAGAGCAGACTGACCCCATTCTGTCAATGTAACCCACCCAGGGAAGAGCAGACTGACCACACTCAGTCAATGTAACCCACCCAGGGAAGAGCAGACTGACCCCACTCTGTCATTATCACAGACCCAGGGAAGAGCAGACTCACCCAACTCTGTCAAAGCAACACACCCAGGGGAGATCAGAGTGACCCCTCTATCTCAATGTAACTCACCTAGGGAAGAGCAGACTGACCCCACTCTGTCAAAGTAACACACTCAGGGAAGAGCAGACTCTTCCCACTCTGTCAAAGTAACACACTCAGGGAAGAGCAGACTGACCTCACTCTGTCAATGTAACACACCCAGGGAAGAGCAGACAGACCCCGTTCTGTCAATGTAACCCACCCAGGGAAGAACAGACTGACCCCACTCTGTCAATGTAACACACCCAGGGAAGAGCAGACTGACCCCACTCTGTCAGTGTAACACACCCAGGGAAGAGCAGACTGACCCCACTCTGTCAAAGTAACACACCCAGAGAAGAGCGGACTGACCCCACTCTGTCAATGTAACCCACCCAGTGAAGAGCAGACTGACCCCTCTCCCTCCATGTAACTCACCAAGGGAAGAGCAGACTGACCGCACTCTGTCAATGTAACACACCCAGGGAAGAGCAGACTGACCCCACTCTGTCAATGTGACACTCTCAGGGAAGAGCAGACTGACCCCACTCTGTCAAAGTAACACACCCAGGGAAGAACAGACTGACCCCACTCTGTCAATGTAACACACCCAGGGAAGAGCAGACTGACCCCACTCTGTCAATGTGACACTCTCAGGGAAGAGCAGACTGACCGAAGTCTGTCAATGTAACACACCCAGGGAAGAACAGACTGACCCCACTCTGTCAATGTAACACACCCAGGGAAGAGGAGACTGACCGAACTCTGTCAATGTTACCCACCCAGGGAAGAGCAGACTGACCCCACTCTGTCAATGCAACATACCCAGGGAAGATCAGACTGACCCCACTCTGTCAATGCAACACACCCAGGGAAAAGCAGACTGACCCCATTCTGTCAATGTAACCCACCCAGGGAAGAGCAGACTGACCGCACTCAGTCAATGTAACCCACCCAGGGAAGAGCAGACTGACCCCACTCTGTCAATGTAACCCACCCAGGGAAGAGCAGACTGACCCCACTCTGTCATTATCACAGACCCAGGGAAGAGCAGACTCACCCAACTCTGTCAATGTAACACACCCAGGGGAGACCAGAGTGACCCCTCTCTCTCAATGTAACTGACCTAGGGAAGAACAGACTGACCCCACTCTGTCAAAGTAACACACTCAGGGAAAGGCAGACTCTTCCCACTCTGTCAAAGTAACACACTCAGGGAAGAGCAGACTGACCCCACTCTGTCAATGTAACCCACCCAGTGAAGAGCAGACTGACCCCTCTCCCTCCATGTAACTCACCCAGGGAAGAGCAGACTGACCGCACTCTGTCAATGTAACACACCCAGGGAAGAGCAGACTGACCCCACTCTGGCAATGTTACACACCCAGGGAAGACCAGACTGACCCCTCTCCCTCCGTGTAACTCACCCAGGGAATAGCAGACTGACCCCACTCTTTCAATGTCACACACCCAGGGAAGAGCAGACTGACCCCAATCTGTCAACGTGACACTCTCATTGAAGAGCAGACTGAACCCACTCTGTCAATGTGAGACTCTCAGGTAAGAGCAGACTGACCACACTCTGTCAAAGTAACACACCCAGGGAAGAACAGACTGACCCCACTCTGTCAATGTAACCCACCCAGGGAAGAGCAGACTGACCCCACTCTGTCAATGCAACATACCCAGGGAAGATCTGACTGACCCCACTCTGTCAATGCAACACACCCAGGGAAGAGCAGACTGACCCCACTCTGTCAATGTAACGCTCCCAGGGAAGAGCAGACTGACCCCACCCTGTCAATGTAACACACCCAGGGAAGAGCAGACACACCCCACTCTGTCAATGTAACATACTCAGGGAATAGCAGTCTGACCCCACTCTGTCAATGTATCACACCCAGGGGAGAGCAGACTGAACCAACCCTGTGAATGTAACTCACCCAGTGAAGAGCAGACTGACCTCACTCTGTCAATGTTACACACCGCGTGAAGAGCAGACTGACCCCACTCTGTCAATGTAACACACCCAAGGAAGAGCAGTCTGACCCCACTCTGTCATTGTAACACAGCCAGGGAAGAGCAGACTGACCCCTCTCTATCAACGTAACACACTCAGGGAAGAGCAGACTGACCTCACTCTGTCAATGTAACACACCCAGGGAAGAGCAGACTGTCCCCACTCTGTCAATGTAACACACCCAGGGAAGAGCAGACTGACCCCACTCTGTCAATGTAACAGACCCAGGGAAGACCAGACTGACCCCTCTCCCTCCGTGTAACTCACCCAGGGAATAGCAGACTGACCCCACTCTTTCAATGTAACACACCCAGGGAAGAGCAGACTGACCCCACTCTGTCAATGCAACACACCCAGGGGAGAGCAGACTGACTCCTCTCTCTCCATGTAACTCACCCAGGGAAGATAGACTGACCCCACCCTGTCAATGTAACACACCCAGGGAAAAGCAGACTGACCCCACTCTGTCAATGTAACACACCCAGGGAAGAGCAGACTGACCCCACTCTGTCAATATCACAGACCCTGGGAAGAGCAGACTGACCCTCCTCTGTCAATATCACAGACCCTGGGAAGAGCAGACTGACCCTCCTCTGTCAATATCACAGACCCTGGGAAGAGCAGACTGACCCCACTCTGTCAATGCAACACACCCAGTGAAGAGCAGACTGACCCCTCTCCCTCCATGTAAATCACCCAAAAGAAGAGCAGACTGACCGCACTCTGTCAATGTAACACACCCAGGGAAGAGCAGACTGACCCTACACTGTCAATGCAACACACCTAGGGAAGAGCAGACTGACCCCACTCTGACAATGTAACACACCCAGGGAAGAGCAGACTGACCCCACTCTGTCAATGCAACACACCCAGGGGAGAGCAGACTGACTCCTCTCTCTCCATGTAACTCACCCAGGGAAGATAGACTGACCCCACCCTGTCAATGTAACACACCCTGGGAATAGCAGACTGACCCCACTCTGTCAATGTAACACACCCAGGGAAGAGCAGACTGACCCCACTCTGTCAATATCACAGACCCTGGGAAGAGCAGACTGACCCCACTCTGTCAATATCACAGACCCTGGGAAGAGCAGACTGACCCTCCTCTGTCAATATCACAGACCCTGGGAAGAGCAGACTGACCCCACTCTGTCAATGCAACACACCCAGTGAAGAGCAGACTGACCCCTCTCCCTCCATGTAAATCACCCAAAAGAAGAGCAGACTGACCGCACTCTGTCAATGTAACACACCCAGGGAAGAGCAGACTGACCCTACACTGTCAATGCAACACACCTAGGGAAGAGCAGACTGACCCCACTCTGACAATGTAACCCACCCAGGGAAGAGCAGACTGACCCCACTCTGTCAATGTAACACACCCAGGGAAGAGCAGACTGACCCAAACTGTCAGTGTAACACACCCAGGGAAGAGCAGACTGACCCACTCTGTCAATGTAACAAACCCAGGGAAGAGCGGACTGACCCCACTCTGTCAATGTAACCCACCCAGTGAAGAGCAGACTGACCCCTCTCCCTCCATGTAACTCACCCAGGGAAAAGCAGACTGACCCCATTCTGTCAATGTAACCCACCCAGGGAAGAGCAGACTGACCGCACTCAGTCAATGTAACCCACACAGGGAAGAGCAGACTGACCCCACTCTGTCATTATCACAGACCCAGGGAAGAGCAGACTCACCCAACTCTGTCAATGTAACACACCCAGGGGAGACCAGAGTGACCCCTCTCTCTCAATGTAACTGACCTCGGGAAGAACAGACTGACCCCACTCTGTCAAAGTAACACACTCAGGGAAGGGCAGACTCTTCCCACTCTGTCAAAGTAACACACTCAGGGAAGAGCAGACTGACCTCACTCTGTCAATGTAACAAACCCAGGGAAGAGCAGACTGTCCCCACTCTGTCAATGTAACACACCCAGGGAAGAGCAGACTGACCCAACTCTGTCAATGTAACACACCCAGGGAAGAGCAGACTGACCCCTCTCCCTCCGTGTAACTCACCCAGGGAAGAGCAGACTGACCCCACTCTTTCGATGTAACACACCCAGGGAAGAGCAGACTGACCCCACTCCATCAATGTAACACACCCGGGGAAGAGCAGACTGACCCCACCCTGTCAATATAACGCACCCAGGGAAGAGCAGACAGACCCCACTCTGTCAATGTAACCCACCCAGGGAAGAACAGACTGACCCCACTCTGTCAATGTAACACACCCAGGGAAGAGCAGACTGACCCCAATCTGTCAACGTGACACTTTCATTGAAGAGCAGACTGACCCCACTCTGTCAATGTGAGACTCTCAGGTAAGAGCAGACTGACCACACTCTGTCAAAGTAACACACCCAGGGAAGAACAGACTGACCCCACTCTGTCAATGTAACCCACCCAGGGAAGAGCAGACTGACCCCACTCTGTCAATGCAACAAACCCAGGGAAGATCTGACTGACCCCACTCTGTCAATGCAACACACCCAGGGAAGAGCAGACTGACCCCACTCTGTCAATGTAACGCTCCCAGGGAAGAGCAGACTGACCCCACCCTGTCAATGTAACACACCCAGGGAAGAGCAGACACACCCCACTCTGTCAATGTAACATACTCAGGGAATAGCAGTCTGACCCCACTCTGTCAATGCATCACACCCAGGGGAGAGCAGACTGAACCAACCCTGTGAATGTAACTCACCCAGGGAAGAGCAGACTGACCTCACTCTGTCAATGTTACACACCGCGGGAAGAGCAGACTGACCCCACTCTGTCAATGTAACACACCCAAGGAAGAGCAGTCTGACCCCACTCTGTCATTGTAACACACCCAGGGAAGAGCAGACTGACCCCTCTCTATCAACGTAACACACTCAGGGAAGAGCAGACTGACCTCACTCTGTCAATGTAACACACCCAGGGAAGAGCAGACTGTCCCCACTCTGTCAATGTAACACACCCAGGGAAGAGCAGACTGACCCCACTCTGTCAATGTAACACACCCAGGGAAGACCAGACTGACCCCTCTCCCTCCGTGTAACTCACCCAGGGAATAGCAGACTGACCCCACTCTTTCAATGTAACACACCCAGGGAAGAGCAGACTGACCCCACTCTGTCAATGCAACACACCCAGGGGAGAGCAGACTGACTCCTCTCTCTCCATGTAACTCACCCAGGGAAGATAGACTGACCCCACCCTGTCAATGTAACACACCCAGGGAAAAGCAGACTGACCCCACTCTGTCAATGTAACACACCCAGGGAAGAGCAGACTGACCCCACTCTGTCAATATCACAGACCCTGGGAAGAGCAGACTGACCCTCCTCTGTCAATCTAACACACCCAGGGAAGAGCAGACTGACCCTACACTGTCAATGCAACACACCTAGGGAAGAGCAGACTGACCCCACTCTGACAATGTAACCCACCCAGGGAAGAGCAGACTGACCCCACTCTGTCAATGTAACACACCCAGGGAAGAGCAGACTGACCCAAACTGTCAGTGTAACACACCCAGGGAAGAGCAGACTGACCCACTCTGTCAATGTAACAAACCCAGGGAAGAGCGGACTGACCCCACTCTGTCAATGTAACCCACCCAGTGAAGAGCAGACTGACCCCTCTCCCTCCATGTAACTCACCCAGGGAAAAGCAGACTGACACCATTCTGTCAATGTAACCCACCCAGGGAAGAGCAGACTGACCGCACTCAGTCAATGTAACCCACACAGGGAAGAGCAGACTGACCCCACTCTGTCATTATCACAGACGCAGGGAAGAGCAGACTCACCCAACTCTGTCAATGTATCACACCCAGGGGAGAGCAGACTGAACCAACCCTGTCAATGTAACTCACCCAGGGAAGAGCAGACTGACCTCACTCTGTCAATGTTACACACCGCGGGAAGAGCAGACTGACCCCACTCTGTCAATGTAACACACCCAAGGAAGAGCAGTCTGACCCCACTCTGTCATTGTAACACAGCCAGGGAAGAGCAGACTGACCCCTCTCTGTCAACGTAACACACTCAGGGAAGAGCAGACTGACCTCACTCTGTCAATGTAACACACCCAGGGAAGAGCAGACTGTCCACACTCTGTCAATGTAACACACCCAGGGAAGAGCAGACTGACCCCACTCTGTCAATGTAACACACCCAGGGAAGACCAGACTGACCCCACTCCCTCCGTGTAACTCACCCAGGGAATAGCAGACTGACCCCACTCTTTCAATGTAACACACCCAGGGAAGAGCAGACTGACCCCACTCTGTCAATGCAACACACCCAGGGGTGAGCAGACTGACCCCACTCTGTCAATATCACAGACCCTGGGAAGAGCAGACTGACCCCCCTCTGTCAATGTAACACACCCAGGGAAGAGCAGACTGACCCTACACTGTCAATGCAACACACCTAGGGAAGAGCAGACTGACCCCACTCTGACAATGTAACCCACCCAGGGAAGAGCAGACTGACCCCACTCTGTCAATGTAACACACCCAGGGAAGAGCAGACTGACCCCACTCTGTCAGTGTAACACACCCAGGGAAGAGCAGACTGACCCCACTCTGTCAATGTAACACACCCAGGGAAGAGCGGACTGACCCCACTCTGTCAATGTAACCCACCCAGTGAAGAGCAGACTGACCCCTCTCCCTCCATGTAACTCACCCAGGGAAAAGCAGACTGACCCCATTCTGTCAATGTAACCCACCCAGGGAAGAGCAGACTGACCGCACTCAGTCAATGTAACCCACACAGGGAAGAGCAGACTGACCCCACTCTGTCATTATCACAGACCCAGGGAAGAGCAGACTCACCCAACTCTGTCAATGTAACACACCCAGGGGAGACCAGAGTGACCCCTCTCTCTCAATGTAACTGACCTCGGGAAGAACAGACTGACCCCACTCTGTCAAAGTAACACACTCAGGGAAGGGCAGACTCTTCCCACTCTGTCAAAGTAACACACTCAGGGAAGAGCAGACTGACCCCACTCTTTCAATGTAACACACGCAGGGAAGGGCAGACTAACCCCACTCCATCAATGTAACACACCCGGGGAAGAGCAGACTGACCCCAACCTGTCAATATAACGCACCCAGGGAAGAGCAGACAGACCCCACTCTGTCAATGTAACCCACCCAGTGAAGAGCAGACTGACCCCTCTCCCTCCATGTAACTCACCCGGGGAAAAGCAGACTGACCCCATTCTGTCAATGTAACCCACCCAGGGAAGAGCAGACTGACCGCACTCAGTCAATGTAACCCACACAGGGAAGAGCAGACTGACCCCACTCTGTCATTATCACAGACGCAGGGAAGAGCAGACTCACCCAACTCTGTCAATGTATCACACCCAGGGGAGAGCAGACTGAACCAACCCTGTCAATGTAACTCACCCAGGGAAGAGCAGACTGACCTCACTCTGTCAATGTTACACACCGCGGGAAGAGCAGACTGACCCCACTCTGTCAATGTAACACACCCAAGGAAGAGCAGTCTGACCCCACTCTGTCATTGTAACACAGCCAGGGAAGAGCAGACTGACCCCTCTCTGTCAACGTAACACACTCAGGGAAGAGCAGACTGACCTCACTCTGTCAATGTAACACACCCAGGGAAGAGCAGACTGTCCACACTCTGTCAATGTAACACACCCAGGGAAGAGCAGACTGACCCCACTCTGTCAATGTAACACACCCAGGGAAGACCAGACTGACCCCACTCCCTCCGTGTAACTCACCCAGGGAATAGCAGACTGACCCCACTCTTTCAATGTAACACACCCAGGGAAGAGCAGACTGACCCCACTCTGTCAATGCAACACACCCAGGGGTGAGCAGACTGACCCCACTCTGTCAATATCACAGACCCTGGGAAGAGCAGACTGACCCCCCTCTGTCAATGTAACACACCCAGGGAAGAGCAGACTGACCCTACACTGTCAATGCAACACACCTAGGGAAGAGCAGACTGACCCCACTCTGACAATGTAACCCACCCAGGGAAGAGCAGACTGACCCCACTCTGTCAATGTAACACACCCAGGGAAGAGCAGACTGACCCCACTCTGTCAGTGTAACACACCCAGGGAAGAGCAGACTGACCCCACTCTGTCAATGTAACACACCCAGGGAAGAGCGGACTGACCCCACTCTGTCAATGTAACCCACCCAGTGAAGAGCAGACTGACCCCTCTCCCTCCATGTAACTCACCCAGGGAAAAGCAGACTGACCCCATTCTGTCAATGTAACCCACCCAGGGAAGAGCAGACTGACCGCACTCAGTCAATGTAACCCACACAGGGAAGAGCAGACTGACCCCACTCTGTCATTATCACAGACCCAGGGAAGAGCAGACTCACCCAACTCTGTCAATGTAACACACCCAGGGGAGACCAGAGTGACCCCTCTCTCTCAATGTAACTGACCTCGGGAAGAACAGACTGACCCCACTCTGTCAAAGTAACACACTCAGGGAAGGGCAGACTCTTCCCACTCTGTCAAAGTAACACACTCAGGGAAGAGCAGACTGACCCCACTCTTTCAATGTAACACACGCAGGGAAGGGCAGACTAACCCCACTCCATCAATGTAACACACCCGGGGAAGAGCAGACTGACCCCAACCTGTCAATATAACGCACCCAGGGAAGAGCAGACAGACCCCACTCTGTCAATGTAACACACCCAGGGAAGAACAGACTGACCCCACTCTGTCAATGTAACACACCCAGGGAAGAGCAGACTGACCCCACTCTGTCAATGTAACACACCCAGGGAAGAGCAGATTGACCCACCTCTGTCAATGTAAGACACCCAGGGAAGAGCAGACTGACCCCACTCTGTCAGTGTAACACACCCAGGGAAGAGCAGACTGACCACACTCTGACAAAGTAACAAACCCAGAGAAGCGCAGACTGACCCCACTCTGTCAATGTAACACACCCAGGGAAGAGCAGACTGACCCCACCCTGTCAATGTAACACACCCAGGGAAGAGCAGACACACCCCACTCTGTCAATGTAACATACTCAGGGATTAGCAGTCTGACTCCACTCTGTCAATGTATCACACCCAGGGGAGAGCAGACTGACCTCACTCTGTCAATGTTACACACCGCGGGAAGAGCAGACTGACCCCACTCTGTCAATGTAACACACCCAAGGAAGAGCAGTCTGACCCCACTCTGTCATTGTAACACAGCCAGGGAAGAGCAGACTGACCCCTCTCTGTCAACGTAACACACTCAGGGAAGAGCAGACTGACCTCACTCTGTCAATGTAACACACCCAGGGAAGAGCAGACTGTCCCCACTCTGTCAATGTAACACACCCAGGGAAGAGCAGACTGACCCCACTCTGTCAATGTAACACACCCAGGGAAGACCAGACGGACCCCTCTCCCTCCGTGTAACTCACCCAGGGAATAGCAGACTGACCCCACTCTTTCAATGTAACACACCCAGGGAAGAGCAGACTGACCCCACTCTGTCAATGCAACACACCCAGGGGAGAGCAGACTGACCCCTCTCTCTCCATGTAACTCACCCAGGGAAGATAGACTGACCCCACCCTGTCAATGTAACACACCCAGGGAAAAGCAGACTGACCCCACTCTGTCAATGTAACACACCCAGGGAAGAGCAGACTGACCCCACTCTGTCAATATCACAGACCCTGGGAAGAGCAGACTGACCCCCCTCTGTCAATGTAACACACCCAGGGAAGAGCAGACTGACCCTACACTGTCAATGCAACACACCTAGGCGAGAGCAGACTGACCCCACTCTGACAATGTAACCCAC
Organism: Chiloscyllium punctatum; assembly: GCF_047496795.1. Lineage (NCBI taxonomy): Eukaryota > Metazoa > Chordata > Chondrichthyes > Orectolobiformes > Hemiscylliidae > Chiloscyllium > Chiloscyllium punctatum. The sequence goes on along the minus strand of NC_092759.1, from coordinate 32,509,827 downwards.
CCAGGGAAGAGCAGACTGACCCAACTCTGTCAATGTAACACACCCAGGGAAGAGCAGAATGACCCCACTCTGTCAGTGTAACACACCCAGGGAAGAGCAGACTGACCCCACTCTGTCAATGGAACACACCCAGGGAAGAGCGGACTGACCCCACTCTGTCAATGTAACCCACCCAGTGAAGAGCAGACTGACCCCTCTCCCTCCATATAACTCACCCAGGGAAATGCAGACTGACCACATTCTGTCAATGTAACCCACCCAGGGAAGAGCAGACTGACCGCACTCAGTCAATGTAACTCACACAGGGAAGAGCAGACTGACCCCACTCTGTCATTATCACAGACCCAGGGAAGAGCAGACTCACCCAACTCTGTCAATGTAACACACCCAGGGGAGACCAGAGTGACCCCTCTCTCTCAATGTAACTCACCTAGGGAAGAACAGACTGACCCCACTCTGTCAAAGTAACACACTCAGGGAAGAGCAGACTCTTCCCACTCTGTCAAAGTAACACACACAGGGAAGAGCAGACTGACCCCACTCCATCAATGTAACACACCCGGGGAAGAGCAGACTGACCCCACCCTGTCAATATAACGCACCCAGGGAAGAGCAGACAGACCCCACTCTGTCAATGTAACACACCCAGGGAAGAGCAGACTGACCCCATTCTGTCAATGTAACACACACAGGGAAGAACAGACTGACCCCACTCTGTCAATGTCATCACCCAGGGGAGAGCAGACTTACCCCACTCTGTCAATGTAACACACCCAGGGAAGAGCAGATTGACCCCAATCTGTCAATGTAACACACCCAGGGAAGAGCAGACTGACCCCACTCTGTCAATGTAACACACCCAGGGAAGAGCAGACAGACCCCGTTCTGTCAATGTAACACACCCAGGGAAGAACAGACTGATCCCACTCTGTCAATGTAACATACCCAGGGAAGAGCAGACTGACCCCACTCTGTCAATGCAACACACCCAGGGAAGAGCAGACTGACCACACTCTGTCAATGTAACACACCCAGGGAAGAGCAGATTGACCCCACTCTGTCAATGTAACACACCGAGGGAAGAGCAGACTGACCGCACTCTGTCAGTGTAACACACCCAGGGAAGAGCAGACTGACACCATTCTGTCAAAGTAACACACCCAGAGAAGCGCAGACTGACCCCACTCTGTCAATGTCACACACCCAGAGAAGAGCGGACTGACCCCACTCTGTCAATGTAACCCACCCAGTGAAGAGCAGACTGACCCCTCTCCCTCCATGTAACCCACCCCGGGAAGAGCAGACTGACCGCACTCTGTCAATGTCACACACCCAGGGAAGAGCAGACTGACCCCAATCTGTCAATGTGACACTCTCAGTGAAGAGCAGACTGACCCCACTCTGTCAATGTGACACTCTCAGCGAAGAGCAGATTGACCGCACTCTGTCAATGTGAGACTCTCAGGGAAGAGCAGACTGACCCCACTCTGTCAAAGTAACACACCCAGGGAAGAACAGACTGACCCCACTCTGTCAATGTAACCCACCCAGGGAAGAGCAGACTGACCCCACTCTGTCAATGCAACATACCCACGGAAGATCAGACTGACCCCACTCTGTCAATGCAACACACCCAGGGAAGAGCAGACTGACCCCACTCTGTCAATGTAACACACCCAGAGAAGAGCAGACTGACCCCACCCTGTCAATGTAACACACCCAGGGAAGAGCAGACACACCCCACTCTGTCAATGTAACATACTCAGGGAATAGGAGTCTGACCCCACTCTGTCAATGTATCACACCCAGGGGAGAGCACACTGAACCAACCCTGTCAATGTAACTCACCCAGGGAAGAGCAGACTGACCTCACTCTGTCAATGTTACACACCGCGGGAAGAGCAGACTGACCCCACTCTGTCAATGTAACACACCCAAGGAAGAGCAGTCTGACCCCACTCTGTCATTGTAACACAGCCAGGGAAGAGCAGTATGACCCCTCTCTGTCAATGTAACACACTCAGGGAAGAGCAGACTGACCTCACTCTGTCAATGTAACACACCCAGGGAAGAGCAGACTGTCCCCACTCTGTCAATGTAACACACCCAGGGAAGAGCAGACTGACCCCACTTTGTCAATGTAACACACCCAGGGAAGACCAGACTGACCCCTCTCCCTCCGTGTATCTCACCCAGGGAATAGCAGACTGACCCCACTCTTTCAATGTAACACACCCAGGGAAGAGCAGACTGACCCCACTCTGTCAATGCAACACACCCAGGGGAGAGCAGACTGACCCCTCTCTCTCCATGTAACTCACCCAGGGAAGATAGACTGACCCCACCCTGTCAATGTAACACACCCAGGGAAAAGCAGACTGACCCCACTCTGTCAATGTAACACACCCAGGGAAGAGCAGACTGACCCCACTCTGTCAATATCACAGACCAAGGGAAGAGCAGACTGACCCCCCTCTGTCAATGTAACACACCCAGGGAAGAGCAGACTGACCCTACACTGTCAATGCAACACACCCAGGGAAGAGCAGACTGACCCCACTCTGACAATGTAACCCAACCAGGGAAGAGCAGACTGACCCCACTCTGTCAATGTAACACACCCAGGGAAGAGCAGACTGACCCCACTCTGTCAATGTAACACACCCAGGGAAGAGCGGACTGACCCCACTCTGTCAATGTAACCCACCCAGTGAAGAGCAGACTGACCCCTCTCTCTCAATGTAACTGACCTCGGGAAGAACAGACTGACCCCACTCTGTCAAAGTAACACACTCAGGGAAGGGCAGACTCTTCCTACTCTGTCAAAGTAACACACTCAGGGAAGAGCAGACTGACCTCACTCTGTCAATGTAACACACCCAGGGTTGAGCAGACTGTCCCCACTCTGTCAATGTAACACACCCAGAGAAGAGCAGTCTGACCCAACTCTGTCAATGTAACACACCGAGGGAAGAGCAGACTGACCCCTCTCCCTCCGTGTAACTCACCCAGGGAAGAGCAGACTGACCCCACTCTTTCAATGTAACACACCCAGGGAAGAGCAGACTGACCCCACTCCATCAATGTAACACACCCGGGGAAGAGCAGACTGACCCCACCCTGTCAATATAACGCACCCAGGGAAGAGCAGACAGACCCCACTCTGTCAATGTAACACACCCAGGGAAGAACAGACTGACCCCACTCTGTCAATGTAACACACCCAGGGAAGAGCAGACTGACCTCACTCTGTCAATGCAACACACCCAGGGAAGAGCAGACTGACCCCACTCTGTCAATGTAACACACCCAGGGAAGAGCAGATTGACCCACCTCTGTCAATGTAACACACCCAGGGAAGAGCAGACTGACCACACTCTGACAAAGTAACAAACCCAGAGAAGCGCAGACTGACCCCACTCTGTCAATGTAACTCACCCAGAGAAGAGCGGACTGACCCCACTCTGTCAATGTAACCCACCCAGTGAAGAGCAGACTGACCCCTCTCCCTCCATGTAACTCACCCATGGAAGAGCAGACTGACCGCACTCTGTCAATGTAACACACCCAGGGAAGAGCAGACTGACCGCACTCTGGCAATGCAACACACCCAGGGAAGACCAGACTGACCCCTCTCCCTCCGTGTAACTCACCCAGGGAATAGCAGACTGACCCCACTCTTTCAATGTCACACACCCAGGGAAGAGCAGACTGACCCCAATCTGTCAATGTGACACTCTCAGTGAAGAGCAGACTGACCCCACTCTGTCAATGTGAGACTCTCAGGTAAGAGCAGACTGACCACACTCTGTCAAAGTAACACACCCAGGGAAGAACAGACTGACCCCACTCTGTCAATTTAACCCACCCAGGGAAGAGCAGACTGACCCCACTCTGTCAATGCAACATACCCAGGGAAGATCTGACTGACCCCACTCTGTCAATGCAACACACCCAGGGAAGAGCAGACTGACCCCACTCTATCAATGTAACACACCCAGGGAAGAGCAGACTGACCCCACCCTCTCAATGTAACACACCCAGGGAAGAGCAGACACACCCCAAACTGTCAATGTAACATACTCAGGGAATAGCAGTCTGACCCCACTCTGTCAATGTATCACACCCAGGGGAGAGCAGACTGAACCAACACTGTCAATGTAACTCACCCAGGGAAGAGCAGACTGACCTCACTCGGTCAATGTTACACACCGCGGGAAGAGCAGACTGACCCCACTCTGTCAATGTAACACACCCAAGGAAGAGCAGTCTGACCCCACTCTGTCATTGTAACACAGCCAGGGAAGAGCAGACTGACCCCTCTCTGTCAACGTAACACACTCAGGGAAGAGCAGACTGACCTCACTCTGTCAATGTAACACACCCAGGGAAGAGCAGACTGTCCCCACTCTGTCAATGTAACACACCCAGGGAAGAGCAGACTGACCCCACTCTGTCAATGTAACACACCCAGGGAAGACCAGACTGACCCCTCTCCCTCCGTGTAACTCACCCAGGGAATAGCAGACTGACCCCACTCTTTCAATGTAACACACCCAGGGAAGAGCAGACTGACCCCACTCTGTCAATGCAACACACCCAGGGGAGAGCAGACTGACCCCTCTCTCTCCATGTAACTCACCCAGGGAAGATAGACTGACCCCACCCTGTCAATGTAACACACCTAGGGAAAAGCAGACTGACCCCACTCTGTCAATGTAACACACCCAGGGAAGAGCAGACTGACCCCACTCTGTCAATATCACAGACCCTGGGAAGAGCAGACTGACCCCACTCTGTCAATGTAACACACCCAGGGAAGAGCAGACTGACCCTACACTGTCAATGCAACACACCTAGGGAAGAGCAGACAGACCCCACTCTGACAATGTAACCCACCCAGGGAAGAGCAGACTGACCCCACTCTGTCAATGTAACACACCCAGGAAAGAGCAGACTGACCCCACTCTGTCAGTGTAACACACCCAGGGAAGAGCAGACTGACCCCACTCTGTCAATGTAACACACCCAGGGAAGAGCGGACTGACCCCACTCTGTCAATGTAACCCACCCAGTGAAGAGCAGACTGACCCCTCTCCCTCCATGTAACTCAACCAGGGAAAAGCAGACTGACCCCACTCTGTCAATGTAACACACCCAGGGAAGAGCAGACTGACCCCTCTCCCTCCGTGTAACTCACCCAGGGAAGAGCAGACTGACCCCACTCTTTCAATGTAACACACCCAAGGGAAGAGCAGACTGACCCCACTCCATCAATGTAACACACCCGGGGAAGAGCAGACTGACCCCACCCAGTCAATATAACGCACTCAGGGAAGAGCAGGCACACCCCACTCTGTCAATGTATCACATCCAGGGGAGAGCGGACTGACCCCACTCTGTCAATGTAACCCACCCAGTGAAGAGCAGACTGACCCCTCTCCCTCCATGTAACTCACCCAGGGAAGAGCAGACTGACCGCACTCTGTCAATGTCACACACCCAGGGAAGAGCAGACTGACCCCAATCTGTCAATGTGAGACTCTCAGGTAAGAGCAGACTGACCACACTCTGTCAAAGTAACACACCCAGGGAAGAACAGACTGACCCCACTCTGTCAATTTAACCCACCCAGGGAAGAGCAGACTGACCCCACTCTGTCAATGCAACATACCCAGGGAAGATCTGACTGACCCCACTCTGTCAATGCAACACACCCAGGGAAGAGCAGACTGACCCCACTCTATCAATGTAACACACCCAGGGAAGAGCAGACTGACCCCACCCTCTCAATGTAACACACCCAGGGAAGAGCAGACACACCCCAAACTGTCAATGTAACATACTCAGGGAATAGCAGTCTGACCCCACTCTGTCAATGTATCACACCCAGGGGAGAGCAGACTGAACCAACACTGTCAATGTAACTCACCCAGGGAAGAGCAGACTGACCCCACTCTGTCAATGTAACACACCCAAGGAAGAGCAGTCTGACCCCACTCTGTCATTGTAACACAGCCAGGGAAGAGCAGACTGACCCCTCTCTGTCAACGTAACACACTCAGGGAAGAGCAGACTGACCTCACTCTGTCAATGTAACACACCCAGGGAAGAGCAGACTGTCCCCACTCTGTCAATGTAACACACCCAGGGAAGAGCAGACTGACCCCACTCTGTCAATGTAACACACCCAGGGAAGACCAGACTGACCCCTCTCCCTCCGTGTAACTCACCCAGGGAATAGCAGACTGACCCCACTCTTTCAATGTAACACACCCAGGGAAGAGCAGACTGACCCCACTCTGTCAATGCAAGACACCCAGGGGAGAGCAGACTGACCCCTCTCTCTCCATGTAACTCACCCAGGGAAGATAGACTGACCCCACCCTGTCAATGTAACACACCTAGGGAAAAGCAGACTGACCCCACTCTGTCAATGTAACACACCCAGGGAAGAGCAGACTGACCCCACTCTGTCAATATCACAGACCCTGGGAAGAGCAGACTGACCCCACTCTGTCAATGTAACACACCCAGGGAAGAGCAGACTGACCCTACACTGTCAATGCAACACACCTAGGGAAGAGCAGACAGACCCCACTCTGACAATGTAACCCACCCAGGGAAGAGCAGACTGACCCCACTCTGTCAATGTAACACACCCAGGAAAGAGCAGACTGACCCCACTCTGTCAGTGTAACACACCCAGGGAAGAGCAGACTGACCCCACTCTGTCAATGTAACACACCCAGGGAAGAGCGGACTGACCCCACTCTGTCAATGTAACCCACCCAGTGAAGAGCAGACTGACCCCTCTCCCTCCATGTAACTCAACCAGGGAAAAGCAGACTGACCCCACTCTGTCAATGTAACACACCCAGGGAAGAGCAGACTGACCCCTCTCCCTCCGTGTAACTCACCCAGGGAAGAGCAGACTGACCCCACTCTTTCAATGTAACACACCCAAGGGAAGAGCAGACTGACCCCACTCCATCAATGTAACACACCCGGGGAAGAGCAGACTGACCCCACCCTGTCAATATAACGCACTCAGGGAAGAGCAGGCAGACCCCACTCTGTCAATGTATCACATCCAGGGGAGAGCGGACTGACCCCACTCTGTCAATGTAACCCACCCAGTGAAGAGCAGACTGACCCCTCTCCCTCCATGTAACTCACCCAGGGAAGAGCAGACTGACCGCACTCTGTCAATGTCACACACCCAGGGAAGAGCAGACTGACCCCAATCTGTCAATGTGACACTCTCAGTGAAGAGCAGACTGACCCCACTCTGTCAATGTGACACTCTCAGCGAAGAGCAGATTGACCGCACTCTGTCAATGTGAGACTCTCAGGGAAGAGGAGACTGACCCCACTCTGTCAAAGTAACACACCCAGGGAAGAACAGACTGACCCCACTCTGTCAATGTAACCCACCCAGGGAAGAGCAGACTGACCCCACTCTGTCATTGCAACATACCCAGGGAAGATCAGACTGACACCACTCTGTCAATGCAACACACCCAGGGAAGAGCAGACTGACCCCACTCTGTCAATGTAACACACCCAGGGAAGAGCAGACTGACCCCACCCTGTCAATGTAACACACCCAGGGAAGAGCAGACACACCCCACTCTGTCAATGTAACATACTCAGAGAATAGCAGTCTGACCCCACTCTGTCAATGTATGACACCGAGGGGAGAGCAGACTGAACCAACCCAGTCAATGTAACTCACCCAGGGAAGAGCAGACTGACCTCACTCTGTCAATGTTACACACCGCGGGAAGAGCAGACTGACCCCACTCTGTCAAAGTAACACACCCAGGGAAGAACAGACTGACCCCACTCTGTCAATGTAACCCACCCAGGGAAGAGCAGACTGACCCCACTCTGTCATTGCAACATACCCAGGGAAGATCAGACTGACACCACTCTGTCAATGCAACACACCCAGGGAAGAGCAGACTGACCCCACTCTGTCAATGTAACACACCCAGGGAAGAGCAGACTGACCCCACGCTGTCAATGTAACACACCCAGGGAAGAGCAGACACACCCCACTCTGTCAATGTAACATACTCAGAGAATAGCAGTCTGACCCCACTCTGTCAATGTATGACACCGAGGGGAGAGCAGACTGAACCAACCCAGTCAATGTAACTCACCCAGGGAAGAGCAGACTGACCTCACTCTGTCAATGTTACACACCGCGGGAAGAGCAGACTGACCCCACTCTGTCAATGTAACACACCCAAGGAAGAGCAGTCTGACCCCACTCTGTCATTGTAACACAGCCAGGGAAGAGCAGACTGACCCCTCTCTGTCAATGTAACACACTCAGGGAAGAGCAGACTGACCTCACTCTGTCAATGTAACACACCCAGGGAAGAGCAGACTGTCCCCACTCTGTCAATGTAACACACCCAGGGAAGACCAGACTGACCCCTCTCCCTCCGTGTAACTCACCCAGGGAATAGCAGACTGACCCCACTCTTCAATGTAACACACCCAGGGAAGAGCAGACTGACCCCACTCTGTCAATGCAACACACCCAGGGGAGAGCAGACTGACCCCTCCCTCTCCATGTAAATCACCCAGGGAAGATAGACTGACCCCACACTGTCAATGTAACACACCCAGGGAAAAGCAGACTGACCCCACTCTGTCAATGTAACACACCCAGGGAAGAGCAGACTGACCCCACTCTGTCAATATCACAGACCCTGGGAAGAGCAGACTGACCCCCCATCTGTCAATGTAACACACCCAGGGAAGAGCAGACTGACCCTACACTGTCAATGCAACACACCTAGGGAAGAGCAGACTGACCGCACTCGGACAATGTAACCCACCCAGGGAAGAGCAGACTGACCCCACTCTGTCAATGTAACACACCCAGGGAAGAGCAGACTGACCCCACTCTGTCAGTGTAACACACCCAGGGAAGAGCAGACTGACCCCACTCTGTCAATGTAACACACCCAGGGAAGAGCGGACTGACCCCACTCTGTCAATGTAACCCACCCAGTGAAGAGCAGACTGACCCCTCCCCCTCCATGTAACTCACCCAGGGAAAAGCAGACTGACCCCATTCTGTCAATGCAACCCACCCAGGGAAGAGCAGACTGACCCCACTCTGTCATTATCACAGACCCAGGGAAGAGCAGACTCACCCAACTCTGTCAATGTAACACACCCAGGGGAGACCAGAGTGACCCCTCTCTCTCAATGTAATTCACCTAGGGAAGAACAGACTGACCCCACTCTGTCAAAGTAACACACTCAGGGAAGAGCAGACTCTTCCCACTCTGTCAATGTAACACACTCAGGGAAGAGCAGACTGACCTCACTCTGTCAATGCAACACACCCAGGGAAGAGCAGACTGTCCCCACTCCATCAATGTAACACACCCGGGGAAGAGCAGACTGACCCCACCCTGTCAATATAACGCACCCAGGGAAGAGCAGACAGACCCCACTCTGTCAATGTAACACACCCAGGGAAGAGCAGACTGACCCCACTCTGTGAATGTAACACAACCAGGGAAGGGCAGACTGACTCCACTCTGTCAATGTAACATACTCAAGGAATAGCAGTCTGACCCTACTCTGTCAATGTATCACACCCAGGGGAGAGCAGACTGACCCCACCCTGTCAATGTAACTCACCCAGGGAAGAGCAGACTGACCTCACTCTGTCAATGTAACACACCGCGGGAAGAGCAGACTGACCCCACTCTGTCAATGTAACACACCCAAGGAAGAGCAGTCTGACCCCACTCTGTCATTGTAACACAGCCAGGGAAGAGCAGACTGACCCCTCTCTGTCAATGTAACTCACCCAGGGACCAGAAGATTGACCTCACTCGGTCAATGTAACATACCCAGGGAAGAGCAGACTAACCCCACTCTGTCAATGTAACACACCCAGGGAAGAGCAGACTGACCCCACTCTGTCAATGTAACACACCCAGGGAAGAGCAGACTGACCCCACTCTGTCAATGTCACGCACCCAGGGAAGAGCAGACTGACCCCACACTTTCAATGTAACACATCCAGAGAAGAGCAGACTGACCGCACTCGGTCAATGTAAACCACCCAGGGAAGAGCAGACTGACCCCTCTCTGTCAATGTAACACACCCAGGGAAGAGCAGATTTATCCCACTCTGTCAATGTAACAGACCCAGGGAAGAGCAGACTGACCCCACTCTGTCAATTTAACACACCCAGGGAAGAGCAGACTGACCCCATTCTGTCAATGTAACAGACCCAGGGAAGAACAGACTGAGCCCACTCTGTCAATGTCAGACACCCAGGGGAGAGCAGACTTACCCCACTCTGTCAATGTAACACACCCAGGGAAGAGCAGATTGACCCCAATCTGTCAATGTAACACACCCAGGGAAGAGCAGACTGACCCCACTCTGTCTATGTAACACACCCAGGGAAGAGCAGACAGACCCCGTTCTGTCAATGTAACACACCCAGGGAAGAACAGACTGACCCCACTCTGTCAATGTAACACACCCAGGGAAGAGCAGACTGACCCCACTCTGTCAGTGTAACACACCCAGGGAAGAGCAGACTGACCCCACACTGTCAAAGTAACACACCCAGAGAAGAGCGGACTGATCCCACTCTGTCAATGTAACCCACCCAGTGAAGAGCAGACTGACCCCTCTCCCTCCATGTAACTCACCCAGGGAAGAGCAGATTGACCGCACTCTGTCAATGTAACACACCCACGGATGAGCAGACTGACCCCAATCTGTCAAAGTGACACTCTCAGTGAAGAGCAGACTGACCGCACTCTGTCAATGTGAGACTCTCAGGGAAGAGCAGACTGACCCCACTCTGTCAAAGTAACACACCCAGGGAAGAACAGACTGACCCCACTCTGTCAATGTAACCCACCCAGGGAAGAGCAGACTGACCCCACTCTGTCAATGTATCACACCCAGGGGAGAGCAGACTGAACCAACACTGTCAATGTAACTCACCCAGGGAAGAGCAGACTGACCTCACTCTGTCAATGTTACACACCGCGGGAAGAGCAGACTGACCCCACTCTGTCAATGTAACACACCCAAGGATGAGCAGTCTGACCCCACTCTGTCATTGTAACACAGCCAGGGAAGAGCAGATTGACCCCTCTCTGTCAATGTAACTCACCCAGGGAACAGAAGATTGACCTCACTCGGTCAATTTAACATACCCAGAGAAGAGCAGACTAACCCCATTCTTTCAATGTAACACACCCAGGGAAGAGCAGACTGACCCCACTCTGTCAATGTAACACACCCAGGGAAGACCAGACTGACCCCTCTCCCTCCGTGTAACTCACCCAGGGAATAGCAGACTGACCCCACTCTTTCAATGTAACACACCCAGGGAAGAGCAGACTGACCCCACTCTGTAAATGCAACACACCCAGGGGAGAGCAGACTGACCCCTCTCTCTCCATGTAACTCACCCAGGGAAGATAGACTGACCCCACTCTGTCAATGTAACACACCCAGGGAAAAGCAGACTGACCCCACTCTGTCAATGTAACACACCCAGGGAAGAGCAGACTGACACCACTCTGTCAATATCACAGACCCTGGGAAGAGCAGACTGACCCCCCTCTGTCAATGTAACACACCCAGGGAAGAGCAGACTGACCCTACACTGTCAATGCAACACACCTAGGTAAGAGCAGACTGACCCCACTCTGACAATGTAACCCACCCAGGGAAGAGCAGACTGACCCCACTCTGTCAGTTAACACACCCAGGGAAGAGCAGACTGACCCCACTCTGTCAATGTAACACACCCAGGGAAGAGCGGACTGACCCCACTCTGTCAATGTAACCCACCCAGTGAAGAGCAGACTGACCCCTCTCCCTCCATGTAACTCACCCAGGGAAAAGCAGACTGACCCCATTCTGTCAATGTAACCCACCCAGGGAAGAGCAGACTGACCCAACTCTGTCAATGTAACACACCCAGGGGAGACCAGAGTGACCCCACTCTCTCAATGTAACTCACCTAGGGAAGAACAGACTGACCCCACTCTGGCAAAGTAACACACTCAGGGAAGAGCAGACTCTTCCCACTCTGTCAAAGTAACACACTCAGGGAAGAGCAGACTGACCTCACTCTGTCAATGTAACACACCCAGGGAAGAGCAGACTGTCCCCACTCTGTCAATGTAACACAGCCAGGGAAGAGCAGACTGTCCCCTCTCTGTCAATGTAACACACCCAGGGAAGAGCAGACTGACCCCACTCACTCAATGTAACTCACCTAGGGAAGAACAGACTGACCCCACTCTGTCAAAGTAACACACTCAGGGAAGAGCAGACTCTTCCCACTCTGTCAAAGTTACACACTCAGGGAAGAGCAGACTGACCCCACTCCATCAATGTAACACACCCGGGGAAGAGCAGACTGACCCCACCCTGTCAATATAACGCACCCAGGGAAGAGCAGACAGACCCCACTCTGTAAATGTAACATACTCAGGGAATAGCAGTCTGACCACACTCTGTCAATGTATCACACCCAGGGGAGAGCAGACTGACCCCACCCTGTCAATGTAACTCACCCAGGGAAGAGCAGACTGACCCCACTCTGTCAATGTAACACACCCAGGGAAGAGCAGACTGACCCCACTCTGTCAGTGTAACACACCCAGGGAAGAGCAGACTGACCCCACTCTGTCAATGTAACACACCCAGGGAAGAGCGGACTGACCCCACTCTGTCAATGTAACCCACCCAGTGAAGAGCAGACTGACCCCTCCCCCTCCATGTAACTCACCCAGGGAAAAGCAGACTGACCCCATTCTGTCAATGCAACCCACACAGGGAAGAGCAGACTGACCCCACTCTGTCATTATCACAGACCCAGGGAAGAGCAGACTCACCCAACTCTGTCAATGTAACACACCCAGGGGAGACCAGAGTGACCCCTCTCTCTCAATGTAATTCACCTAGGGAAGAACAGACTGACCCCACTCTGTCAAAGTAACACACTCAGGGAAGAGCAGACTCTTCCCACTCTGTCAATGTAACACACTCAGGGAAGAGCAGACTGACCTCACTCTGTCAATGCAACACACCCAGGGAAGAGCAGACTGTCCCCACTCTGTCAATGTAACACACCCAGGGAAGAGCAGACTGACTCCACTCTGTCAATGTAACACACCAAGCGAAGAGCAGACCGACCCCTCTCCCTCCGCGTAACTCAACCAGGGAAGAGCAGACTGACCCCACTCTTTCAATGTAACACTCCCAGGGAAGAGCAGACTGACCCCAGTCCATCAATGTAACACACCCGGGGAAGAGCAGACTGACCCCACCCTGTCAATATAACGCACCCAGGGAAGAGCAGACAGACCCCACTCTGTCAATGTAACACACCCAGGGAAGAGCAGACTGACCCCACTCTGTGAATGTAACACAACCAGGGAAGGGCAGACTGACTCCACTCTGTCAATGTAACATACTCAAGGAATAGCAGTCTGACCCCACTCTGTCAATGTATCACACCCAGGGGAGAGCAGACTGACCCCACCCTGTCAATGTAACTCACCCAGGGAAGAGCAGACTGACCTCACTCTGTCAATGTAACACACCGCGGGAAGAGCAGACTGACCCCACTCTGTCAATGTAACACACCCAAGGAAGAGCAGTCTGACCCCACTCTGTCATTGTAACACAGCCAGGGAAGAGCAGACTGACCCCTCTCTGTCAATGTAACTCACCCAGGGACCAGAAGATTGACCTCACTCGGTCAATGTAACATACCCAGGGAAGAGCAGACTAGCCCCACTCTGTCAATGTAACACACCCAGGGAAGAGCAGACTGACCCCACTCTGTCAATGTAACACACCCAGGGAAGAGCAGACTGACCCCACTCTGTCAATGTCACGCACCCAGGGAAGAGCAGACTGACCCCACACTTTCAATGTAACACATCCAGAAAAGAGCAGACTGACCGCACTCGGTCAATGTAAACCACCCAGGGAAGAGCAGACTGACCCCTCTCTGTCAATGTAACACACCCAGGGAAGAGCAGATTTACCCCACTCTGTCAATGTAACAGACCCAGGGAAGAGCAGACTGACCCCACTCTGTCAATGTAACACACCCAGGGAAGAGCAGACTGACCCCATTCTGTCAATGTAACAGACCCAGGGAAGAACAGACTGAGCCCACTCTGTCAATGTCAGACACCCAGGGGAGAGCAGACTTACCCCACTCTGTCAATGTAACACACCCAGGGAAGAGCAGATTGACCCCAATCTGTCAATGTAACACACCCAGGGAAGAGCAGACTGACCCCACTCTGTCAATGTAACACACCCAGGGAAGAGCAGACAGACCCCGTTCTGTCAATGTAACACACCCAGGGAAGAACAGACTGACCCCACTCTGTCAATGTAACACACCCAGGGAAGAGCAGACTGAGCCCACTCTGTCAGTGTAACACACCCAGGGAAGAGCAGACTGACCCCACACTGTCAAAGTAACACACCCAGAGAAGAGCGGACTGATACCACTCTGTCAATGTAACCCACCCAGTGAAGAGCAGACTGACCCCTCTCCCTCCATGTAACTCACCCAGGGAAGAGCAGACTGACCGCACTCTGTCAATGTAACACACCCACGGATGAGCAGACTGACCCCAATCTGTCAATGTGACACTCTCAGTGAAGAGCAGACTGACCGCACTCTGTCAATGTGAGACTCTCAGGGAAGAGCAGACTGACCCCACTCTGTCAAAGTAACACACCCAGGGAAGAACAGACTGACCCCACTCTGTCAATGTATCCCACCCAGGGAAGAGCAGACTGACCCCACTCTGTCAATGTTTCACACCCAGGGGAGAGCAGACTGAACCAACACTGTCAATGTAACTCACCCAGGGAAGAGCAGACTGACCTCACTCTGTCAATGTTACACACCGCGGGAAGAGCAGACTGACCCCACTCTGTCAATGTAACACACCCAAGGATGAGCAGTCTGACCCCACTCTGTCATTGTAACACAGCCAGGGAAGAGCAGATTGACCCCTCTCCCTCCGTGTAACTCACCCAGGGAACAGAAGATTGACCTCACTCGGTCAATTTGACATACCCAGGGAAGAGCAGACTAACCCCATTCTTTCAATGTAACACACCCAGGGAAGAGCAGACTGACCCCACTCTGTCAATGTAACACACCCAGGGAAGACCAGACTGACCCCTCTCCCTCCGTGTAACTCACCCAGGGAATAGCAGACTGACCCCACTCTTTCAATGTAACACACCCAGGGAAGAGCAGACTGACCCCACTCTGTCAATGCAACACACCCAGGGGAGAGCAGACTGACCCCTCTCTCTCCATGTAACTCACCCAGGGAAGATAGACTGACCCCACCCTGTCAATGTAACACACCCAGGGAAAAGCAGACTGACCCCACTCTGTCAATGTAACACACCCAGGGAAGAGCAGACTGACACCACTCTGTCAATATCACAGACCCTGGGAAGAGCAGACTGACCCCCCTCTGTCAAGGTAACACACCCAGGGAAGAGCAGACTGACCCTACACTGTCAATGCAACACACCTAGGTAAGAGCAGACTGACCCCACTCTGACAATGTAACCCACCCAGGGAAGAGCAGACAGACCCCACTCTGTCAGTTAACACACCCAGGGAAGAGCAGACTGACCCCACTCTGTCAATGTAACACACCCAGGGAAGAGCGGACTGACCCCACTCTGTCAATGTAACCCACCCAGTGAAGAGCAGACTGACCCCTCTCCCTCCATGTAACTCACCCAGGGAAAAGCAGACTGACCCCATTCTGTCAATGTAACCCACCCAGGGAAGAGCAGACTGACCCAACTCTGTCAATGTAACACACCCAGGGGAGACCAGAGTGACCCCACTCTCTCAATGTAACTCACCTAGGGAAGAACAGACTGACCCCACTCTGGCAAAGTAACACACTCAGGGAAGAGCAGACTCTTCCCACTCTGTCAAAGTAACACACTCAGGGAAGAGCAGACTGACCTCACTCTGTCAATGTAACACACCCAGGGAAGAGCAGACTGTCCCCACTCTGTCAATGTAACACACCCAGGGAAGAGCAGACTGTCCCCTCTCTGTCAATGTAACACACCCAGGGAAGAGCAGACTGACCCCACTCACTCAATGTAACTCACCTAGGGAAGAACAGACTGACCCCACTCTGTCAAAGTAACACACTCAGGGAAGAGCAGACTCTTCCCACTCTGTCAAAGTTACACACTCAGGGAAGAGCAGACTGACCCCACTCCATCAATGTAACACACCCGGGGAAGAGCAGACTGACCCCACCCTGTCAATATAACGCACCCAGGGAAGAGCAGACAGACCCCACTCTGTCAATGTAACATACTCAGGGAATAGCAGTCTGACCCCACTCTGTCAATGTATCACACCCAGGGGAGAGCAGACTGACCCCACCCTGTCAATGTAACTCACCCAGGGAAGAGCAGACTGACCTCACTCTGTCAATGTAACACACCGCGGGAAGAGCAGACTGACCCCACTCTGTCAATGTAACACACCCAAGGAAGAGCAGTCTGACCCCACTCTGTCAATGTAACATACTCAGGGAATAGCAGTCTGACCCCACTCTGTCAATGTATCACACCCAGGGGAGAGCAGACTGACCCCACCCTGTCAATGTAACTCACCCAGGGAAGAGCAGACTGACCTCACTCTGTCAATGTAACACACCGCGGGAAGAGCAGACTGACCCCACTCTGTCAATGTAACACACCCAGGGAAGTGCAGACTGACCCCACTCAAAATGTAACACACCCAGGGAAGAGCAGACAGACCCCGTTCTGTCAATGTAACACACCCAGGGAAGAACAGACTGACCCGACTCTGTCAATGTAACACACCCAGGGAAGAGCAGACTGACCCCACTCTGTCAGTGTAACACACGCAGGGAAGAGCAGACTGACCCCACACTGTCAAAGTAACACACCCAGAGAAGAGCGGACTGATCCCACTCTGTCAATGTAACCCACCCAGTGAAGAGCAGACTGACCCCTCTCCCTCCATGTAACTCACCAAGGGAAGAGCAGACTGACCGCACTCTGTCAATGTAACATACCCAGGGAAGAGCAGACTGACCCCAATCTGTCAATGTGACACTCTCAGTGAAGAGCAGACTGACCCCACTCTGTCAATGTGACACTCTCAGGGAAGAGCAGACTGACCGCACTCTGTCAATGTGAGACTCTCAGGGAAGAGCAGACTGACCCCACTCTGTCAAAGTAACACACCCAGGGAAGAACAGACTGACCCCACTCTGTCAATGTAACTCACCCAGGGAAGAGCAGACTGACCTCACTCTGTCAATTTTACACACCGCGGGAAGAGCAGACTGACCCCACTCTTTCAATGTAACACACCCAAGGAAGAGCAGTCTGACCCCACTCTGTCATTGTAACACAGCCAGGGAAGAGCAGATTGACCCCTCTCTGTCAATGTAACTCACCCAGGGAACAGAAGATTGACCTCACTCGGTCAATGTAACATACCCAGGGAAGAGCAGACTAACCGCATTCTTTCAATGTAACTCACCCAGGGAAGAGCAGACTGACCCCACTCTTTCAATCTAACACACCCAGGGAAGAGCAGACTGACCCCACTCTGTCAATATCACAGACCCTGGGAAGAGCAGACTGACCCCCCTCTGTCAATGCAACACACCCAGGGAAGAGCAGACTGACGCCACTCTGACAATGTAACCCACCCAGGGAAGAGCAGACTGACCCCACTCTGTCAATGTAACACACCCAGGGAAGAGCAGACTGACCCCACTCTGTTAGTGTAACACACCGAGGGATGAGCAGACTGACCCCACTCTGTCAATGTAACACACCCAGGGAAGAGCGGACTGACCCCACTCTGTCAATGTCACGCACCCAGGGAAGAGCAGACTGTCCCCACACTGTCAATGTAACACACCCAGGGAAGAGCAGACTGACCCCACTCTGTCAATGTAACACACCCAGGGAAGAGCAGACTGACCCCTCTACCTCCGTGTAACTCACCCAGGGAAGAGCAGACTGACCCCACTCTTTCAATGTAACACACCCAGGGAAGAGCAGACTGACCTCACTCTGTCAATGTAACACACCCAGGGAAGAGCAGACTGACCTCACTCTGTCAATGTAACACACCCAGGGAAGAGCAGACTGACCCCTCTCCCTCCGTGTAACTCACCCAGGAAGAGCAGACTGACCCCACTCTTTCAATCTAACACACCCAGGGAAGAGCAGACTGACCCCACTCTGTCAATATCACAGACCCTGGGAAGAGCAGACTGACCCCCCTCTGTCAATGTAACACACCCAGGGAAGAGCAGACTGACCCTACACTGTCAATGCAACACACCCAGGGAAGAGCAGACTGACCCCACTCTGACAATGTAACCCACCCAGGGAAGAGCAGACTGACCCCACTCTGTCAATGTAACACACCCAGGGAAGAGCAGACTGACCCCACTCTGTCAGTGTAACACACCCAGGGATGAGCAGACTGACCCCACTCTGTCAATGTAACACACCCAGGGAAGAACAGACTGACCCCACTCTGTCAATGTAACACACCCAGGGAAGAGCAGACTGACCCCACTCTGTCAGTGTAACACACCCAGGGAAGAGCAGACTGACCCCTCTCCCTCCATGTAACTCACGCAGGGAAGAGCAGACTGACCCCATTCTGTCAATGTAACCCACCCAGGGAAGAGCAGACTGACCGCACTCAGTCAATGTAACCCACCCAGGGAAGAGCAGACTGACCCCACTCTGTCATTATCACAGACCCAGGGAAGAGCAGACTCACCCAACTCTGTCAATGTAACACACCCAGGGGAGACCAGAGTGATCCCTCTAACTCAATGTAACTCACCTAGGGAAGAGCAGACTGACACCACTCTGTCAAAGTAACACACTCAGGGAAGAGCAGACTCTTCCCAAACTGTCAAAGTAACACACTCAGGGATGAGCAGACTGACCTCACTCTGTCAATGTAACACACCCAGGGAAGAGCAGACTGACCTCACTCTGTCAATGTAACACACCCAGGGAAGAGCAGACTGACCCCTCTCCCTCCGTGTAACTCACCCAGGGAAGAGCAGACTGACCCCACTCTTTCAATCTAACACACCCAGGGAAGAGCAGACTGACCCCACTCTGTCAATATCACAGACCCTGGGAAGAGCAGACTGACCCCCCTCTGTCAATGCAACACACCCAGGGAAGAGCAGACTGACCCCACTCTGACAATGTAACCCACCCAGGGAAGAGCAGACTGACCCCACTCTGTCAATGTAACACACCCAGGGAAGAGCAGACTGACCCCACTCTGTTAGTGTAACACACCCAGGGATGAGCAGACTGACCCCACTCTGTCAATGTAACACACCCAGGGAAGAGCGGACTGACCCCACTCTGTCAATGTCACGCACCCAGGGAAGAGCAGACTGTCCCCACTCTGTCAATGTAACACACCCAGGGAAGAGCAGACTGACCCCACTCTGTCAATGTAACACACCCAGGGAAGAGCAGACTGACCCCTCTACCTCCGTGTAACTCACCCAGGGAAGAGCAGACTGACCCCACTCTTTCAATGTAACACACCCAGGGAAGAGCAGACTGACCCCACTCCATCAATGTAACACACCCGGGGAAGAGCAGACTGACCACACCCTGTCAATGTAATGCACCCAGGGAAGAGCAGACAGACCCCACTCTGTCAATGTAACACACCCCGGGAAGAGCAGACTGACCCCACTCTGTCAATGTAACACAACCAGGGAAGGGCAGACTGAACCCACTCTGTCAATGTAACATACTCAGGGAATAGCAGTCTGACCCCACTCTGTCAATGTAACTCACCCAGGGAACAGAAGATTGACCTCACTCGGTCAATGTAACATACCCAGGGAAGAGCAGACTAACCCCACTCTGTCAATGTAACACACCCAGGGACGAGCAGACTGACCCCACTCTTTCAATGTAACACACCCAGGGAAGAGCAGACTGACCTCACTCTGTCAATGTAACACACCGCGGGAAGAGCAGACTGACCCCACTCTGTCAATGTAACACACCCAAGGAAGAGCAGTCTGACCCCACTCTGTCATTGTAACTCACCCAGGGAACAGAAGATTGACCTCACTCGGTCAATGTAACATACCCAGGGAAGAGCAGCCAAACCCAACTCTGTCAATGTAACACACCCAGGGAAGAGCAGACTGACCCCACTCTGTCAATGTAACACACCCAGGGAAGAGCAGACTGACCCCACTCTGTCAATGTCACGCACCCAGGGAAGATCAGACTGACTGCACTCTGTCAATGTAACACACCCAGGGAAGAGAAGATTGATCCCACTGTGTCAATGTAACACACCCAGGGAAGAGCAGACTGACCCCACATTTTTAATGTAACACATCCAGAGAAGAGCAGACTGAACGCACTCGGTCAATGTAACCCACCCAGGGAAGAGCAGACTGACCCCTCTCTGTCAATGTAACACACCCAGGGAAGAGCAGATTTACCCCACTCTGTCAATGTAACAGACCCAGGGAAGAGCAGACTGACCCCACTGTGTCAATGTAACACACCCAGGGAAGAGCAGACTGACCCCATTCTGTCAATGTAACACACCCAGGGAAGAACAGACTGACCCCACTCTGTCAATGTAAGACACCCAGGGGAGAGCAGACTTACCCCACTCTGTCAATGTAACACACCCAGGGAAGTGCAGATTGACCCCACTCTGTCAATGTAACACACACAGGGAAGAGCAGACTGACCCCACACTGTCAATGTAACACACCCAGGGAAGAGCAGACAGACCCCGTTCTGTCAATGTAACCCACCCAGGGAAGAACAGACTGACCCCGTTCTGTCAATGTAACACACCCAGGGAAGAGCAGACTGACCCCACTCTGTCAGTGTAACACACCCAGGGAAGAGCAGACTGACCCCACTCTGTCAAAGTAACACACCCAGAGAAGAGCGGACTGACCCCACTCTGTCAATGTAACCAACCCAGTGACGAGTAGACTGACCCCTCTCCCTCCATGTAACTCACCCAGGGAAGAGCAGACTGACCGCACTCTGTCAATGTAACTCACCCAGGGAAGAGCAGACTGACCCCAATCTGTCAACGTGACACTCTCAGTGAATAGCAGACTGACCCCACTCTGTCAATGTGACACTCTCAGGGAAGAGCAGACTGACTGCACTCTGTCAATGTGAGACTCTCAGGGAAGAGCAGACTGACCCCACTCTGTCAAAGTAACACACCAAGGGAAGAACAGACTGACCCCACTCTGTCAATGTAACCCACCCAGGGAAGAACAGACTGACCCCACTCTGTCAATGTAACACACCCAGGGAAGAGCAGACTGACCCCACTCTGTCAGTGCAACACACACAGGGAAGAGCAGACTGACCCCTCTCCCTCCATGTAACTCACGCAGGGAAGAGCAGACTGACCCCATTCTGTATATGTAACCCACCCAGGGAAGAGCAGACTGACCGCACTCAGTCAATGTAACCCACCCAGGGAAGAGCAGACTGACCCCACTCTGTCATTATCACAGACCCAGGGAAGAGCAGACTCACCCAACTCTGTCAATGTAACACACCCAGGGGAGACCAGAGTGATCCCTCTATCTCAATGTAACTCACCTCGGGAAGATCAGACTGACACCACTCTGTCAAAGTAACACACTCAGGGAAGAGCAGACTCTTCCCACTCTGTCAAAGTAACACACTCAGGGAAGAGCAGACTGACCTCACTCTGTCAATGTAACACACCCAGGGAAGAGCAGACTGACCTCACTCTGTCAATGTAACACACCCAGGGAAGAGCAGACTGACCCCTCTCCCTCCGTGTAACTCACCCAGGAAGAGCAGACTGACCCCACTCTTTCAATCTAACACACCCGGGGAAGAGCAGACTGACCCCACTCTGTCAATATCACAGACCCTGGGAAGAGCAGACTGACCCCCCTCTGTCAATGTAACACACCCAGGGAAGAGCAGACTGACCCTACACTGTCAATGCAACACACCCAGGGAAGAGCAGACTGACCCCACTCTGACAATGTAACCCACCCAGGGAAGAGCAGACTGACCCCACTCTGTCAATGTAACACACCCAGGGAAGAGCAGACTGACCCCACTCTGTCAGTGTAACACACCCAGGGATGAGCAGACTGACCCCACTCTGTCAATGTAACACACCCAGGGAAGAACAGACTGACCCCACTCTGTCAATGTAACACACCCAGGGAAGAGCAGACTGACCCCACTCTGTCAGTGTAACACACCCAGGGAATAGCAGACTGACCCCTCTCCCTCCATGTAACTCACGCAGGGAAGAGCAGACTGACCCCATTCTGTCAATGTAACCCACCCAGGGAAGAGCAGACTGACCGCTCTCAGTCAATGTAACCCACCCAGGGAAGAGCAGACTGACCCCACTCTGTCATTATCACAGACCCAGGGAAGAGCAGACTCACCCAACTCTGTCAATGTAACACACCCAGGGGAGACCAGAGTGATCCCTCTATCTCAATGTAACTCACCTAGGGAAGAGCAGACTGACACCACTCTGTCAAAGTAACACACTCAGGGAAGAGCAGACTCTTCCCACTCTGTCAAAGTAACACACTCAGGGAAGAGCAGACTGACCTCACTCTGTCAATGTAACACACCCAGGGAAGAGCAGACTGACCTCACTCTGTCAATGTAACACACCCAGGGAAGAGCAGACTGACCCCTCTCACTCCGTATAACTCACCCAGGGAAGAGCAGACTGACCCCACTCTTTCAATCTAACACACCCAGGGAAGAGCAGACTGACCCCACTCTGTCAATATCACAGACCCTGGGAAGAGCAGACTGACCCCCCTCTGTCAATGCAACACACCCAGGGAAGAGCAGACTGACCCCACTCTGACAATGTAACCCACCCAGGGAAGAGCAGACTGACCCCACTCTGTCAATGTAACACACCCAGGGAAGAGCAGACTGACCCCACTCTGTTAGTGTAACACACCCAGGGATGAGCAGACTGACCCCACTCTGTCAATGTAACACACCCAGGGAAGAGCGGACTGACCCCACTCTGTCAATGTAACCCACCCAGTGAAGAGCAGACTGACCCCTCTCCCTCCATGTAACTCACCCAGGGAAGAGCAGACTGACCCCATTCTGTCAATGTAACCCACCCAGGGAAGAGCAGACTGACCCCACTCTGTCATTATCACAGACCCAGGGAAGAGCAGACTCACCCAACTCTGTCAATGTAACACACCCAGGGGAGACCAGAGTGACCCCTCTATCTCAATGTAACTCACCTAGGGAAGAGCAGAGTGACCCCACTCTGTCAAAGTAACACACTCAGGGAAGAGCAGACTGACCTCACTCTGTCAATGTAACACACCCAGGGAAGAGCAGATTGTCCCCACTCTGTCAATGTAACACACCCAGGGAAGAGCAGACTGACCCCACTCTGTCAATGTAACACACCCAGGGAAGAGCAGACTGACCCCAATCTGTCACTGTAACACAGCCAGGGAAGAACAGACTGACCCCTCTCTGTCAATGTAACTCACCCAGGGACCAGAAGATTGACCTCACTCGGTCAATGTAACATACCCAGGGAAGAGCAGACTAACCCCACTCTGTCAATGTAACACACCCAGGGAAGAGCAGATTGATCCCACTGTGTCAATGTAACACACCCAGGGAAGAGCAGACTGACCCCACCCTGTCAATGTAACACACCCAGGGAAGAGCAGACAGACCCCGTTCTGTCAATGTAACCCACCCAGGGAAGAACAGACTGACCCCGTTCTGTCAATGTAACACACCCAGGGAAGAGCAGACTGAACCCACTCTGTCAGTGTAACACACCTAGGGAAGAGCAGACTGACCCCACTCTGTCAAAGTAACACACCCAGAGAAGAGCGGACTGACCCCACTCTGTCAATGTAACCCACCCAGTGAAGAGTAGACTGACCCCTCTCCCTCCATGTAACTCACCCAGGGAAGAGCAGACTGACCGCACTCTGTCAATGTAACTCACCCAGGGAAGAGCAGACTGACCCCAATCTGTCAACGTGACACTCTCAGTGAATAGCAGACTGACCCCACTCTGTCAATGTGACACTCTCAGGGAAGAGCAGACTGACCGCACTCTGTCAATGTGAGACTCTCAGGGAAGAGCAGACTGACCCCACTCTGTCAAAGTAACACACCAAGGGAAGAACAGACTGACCCGACTCTGTCAATGTAACCAACCCAGGGAAGAACAGACTGACCCCACTCTGTCAATGTAACACACCCAGGGAAGAGCAGACTGACCCCACTCTGTCAGTGTAACAAACACAGGGAAGAGCAGACTGACCCCTCTCCCTCCATGTAACTCACGCAGGGAAGAGCAGACTGACCCCATTCTGTATATGTAACGCACCCAGGGAAGAGCAGACTGACCGCACTCAGTCAATGTAACCCACCCAGGGAAGAGCAGACTAACCCCACTCTGTCATTATCACAGACCCAGGGAAGAGCAGACTCACCCAACTCTGTCAATGTAACACACCCAGGGGAGACCAGAGTGATCCCTCTATCTCAATGTAACTCACCTCGGGAAGATTAGACTGACACCACTCTGTCAAAGTAACACACTCAGCGAAGATCAGACTCTTCCCACTCTGTCAAAGTAACACACTCAGGGAAGAGCAGACTGACCTCACTCTGTCAATGTAACACACCCAGGGAAGAGCAGACTGACCTCACTCTGTCAATGTAACACACCCAGGGAAGAGCAGACTGACCCCTCTCCCTCCGTGTAACTCACCCAGGAAGAGCAGACTGACCCCACTCTTTCAATCTAACACACCCAGGGAAGAGCAGACTGACCCCACTCTGTCAATATCACAGACCCTGGGAAGAGCAGACTGACCCCCCTCTGTCAATGTAACACACCCAGGGAAGAGCAGACTGACCCTACACTGTCAATGCAACACACCCAGGGAAGAGCAGACTGACCCCACTCTGACAATGTAACCCACCCAGGGAAGAGCAGACTGACCCCACTCTGTCAATGTAACACACCCAGGGAAGAGCAGACTGACCCCACTCTGTCAGTGTAACACACCCAGGGATGAGCAGACTGACCCCACTCTGTCAATGTAACACACCCAGGGAAGAACAGACTGACCCCACTCTGTCAATGTAACACACCCAGGGAAGAGCAGACTGACCCCACTCTGTCAGTGTAACACACTCAGGGAAGAGCAGACTGACCCCTCTCCCTCCATGTAACTCACGCAGGGAAGAGCAGACTGACCCCATTCTGTCAATGTAACCCACCCAGGGAAGAGCAGACTGACCGCACTCAGTCAATGTAACCCACCCAGGGAAGAGCGGACTGACCCCACTCTGTCATTATCACAGACCCAGGGAAGAGCAGACTCACCCAACTCTGTCAATGTAACACACCCAGGGGAGACCAGAGTGATCCCTCTATCTCAATGTAACTCACCTAGGGAAGAGCAGACTGACACCACTCTGTCAAAGTAACACACTCAGGGAAGAGCAGACTCTTCCCACTCTGTCAAAGTAACACACTCAGGGAAGAGCAGACTGACCTCACTCTGTCAATGTAACACACCCAGGGAAGAGCAGACTGACCTCACTCTGTCAATGTAACACACCCAGGGAAGAGCAGACTGACCCCTCTCCCTCCGTGTAACTCACCCAGGGAAGAGCAGACTGACCCCACTCTTTCAATCTAACACACCCAGGGAAGAGCAGACTGACCCCACTCTGTCAATATCACAGAACCTGGGAAGAGCAGACTGACCCCCCTCTGTCAATGCAACACACCCAGGGAAGAGCAGACTGACCCCACTCTGACAATGTAACCCACCCAGGGAAGAGCAGACTGACCCCACTCTGTCAATGTAACACACCCAGGGAAGAGCAGACTGACCCCACTCTGTTAGTGTAATACACCCAGGGATGAGCAGACTGACCCCACTCTGTCAATGTAACACACCCATGGAAGAGCGGACTGACCCGACTCTGTCAATGTAACCCACCCAGTGAAGAGCAGACTGACCCCTCTCCCTCCATGTAACTCACCCAGGGAAGAGCAGACTGACCCCATTCTGTCAATGTAACCCACCCAGGGAAGAACAGACTGACCCCACTCTGTCATTATCACAGACCCAGGGAAGAGCAGACTCACCCAACTCTGTCAATGTAACACACCCAGGGGAGACCAGAGTGACCCCTTTATCTCAATGTAACTCACCTAGGGAAGAGCAGACTGACCCCACTCTGTCAAAGTAACACACTCAGGGAAGAGCAGACTGACCTCACTCTGTCAATGTAACACACCCAGGGAAGAGCAGATTGTCCCCACTCTGTCAATGTAACACACCCAGGGAAGATCAGACTGACCCCACTCTGTCAATGTAACACACCCAGGGAAGAGCAGACTGACCCCTCTCCCTCCGTGTAACTCACCCAGAGAGGAGCAGACTGACCCCACTCTTTCAATGTAACACACCCAGGGAAGAGCAGTCTGACCCCACTCTGTCACTGTAACATACCCAGGGAAGAGCAGACTAACCCCACTCTGTCAATGTAACACACCCAGGGAAGAGCAGATTGAGCCCACTGTGTCAATGTAACACACCCACGGAAGAGCAGACTGACCCCACCCTGTCAATGTAACACATCCAGGGAAGAGCAGACTGAACCCCTCGGTCAATGTAACACACCCAGGGAAGAGTAGATTTACCCCACTCTGTCAATGTAACAGACCCAGGGAAGAGCAGACTGACCCCACTCTGTCAATGTAACACACCCAGGGAAGAGCAGACTGACCCCATTCTGTCAATGTAACACACCCAGGGAAGAACAGACTGACCCCACTCTGTCAACGTTAGACACCCAGGGGAGAACAGACTTACCCAACTCTGTCAATGTAACACACCCAGGGAAGAGCAGATTGACCCCACTCTGTCAATGTAACACACCCAGGGAAGAGCAGACTGACCCCAGTCTGTCAATGTAACACACCCAGGGAAGAGCAGACAGACCCCGTTCTGTCAATGTAACCCACCCAGGGAAGAACAGACTGACCCCACTCTGTCAATGTAACACACTCAGGGAAGAGCAGACTGACCCCACTCTGTCAATGTAACACACCCAGAGAAGAGCGGACTGACCCCACTCTGTCAATGTAACACACCCAGGGAAGAGCAGACTGACCCCACTCTGTCAGTGTAACACACCCAGAGAAGAGCAGACTGACCCCACTCTGTCAATGTAACACACCAAGGGAAGAGCAGACTGACCCCTCTCTGTCAATGTAACCCACCCAGTGAAGAGCAGACTGACCCCTCTCCCTCCATGTAACTAACCCAGGGAAGAGCAGACTGACCGCACTCTGTCAATGTAACACACCCAGGGAAGAGCAGACTGACCCCACTCTGTCAATGTAACACACCCAGAGAAGAGCGGACTGAACCCACTCTGTCAATGTAACCCAACCAGTGAAGAGCAGACTGACCCGTCTCCCTCCATGTAACTCACCCAGGGAAGAGCAGACTGACCGCACTCTGTCAATGTAACACACCCAGGGAAGAGCAGACTGACCCCAATCTGACAACGTGACACTCTCAGTGAAGAGAGACTGACCCCACTCTGTCAATATGACACTCTCAGGGAAGAGCAGACTTACTGCACTCTGTCAATGCAACATACCCAGGGAAGATCAGACTGACCCCACTCTGTCAATGCAACACACCCAGGGAAGAGCAGACTGACCCCACTCTGTCAATGTTACACACCCAAGGAAGAGCAGACTGACCTCACTCTGTCAATGTCACACACCCAGGGAAGATCAGACTGACCCCACTCTGTCAATGTAACACACCCAAAAAAGAGCAGACTGATCCCACTCTGTCAATGTAACACACTCAAAAAAGAGCAGACTGACCGCACTCTGCCAATGTAACTCACCCAGGTAAGAGCAGACTGACCCCACCCTGTCAATGTAACACACCCAGTGAAGGGCAGACAGACCCCACTCTGTCAATGTACCACACCCAGGGAAGAGCAGACTGACCCCACTCTGTCAATGTAACACACCCAGGGAAGAGCAGCCTGACCCCACTCTGTCAATGTCTCACACCCAGGGAAGAGCAGACTGACCCCACTCTGTCAATGTGACACTCTCAGGGAAGAGCAGACTGACCGCGCTCTGTCAATGGGACACTCGCAGGGAAGAGCAGACCGACCGCACTCTGTCAATGTAACAAACCGAGGGAACAGCAGACTGACCCCACTGTGTCAATGTAACACACCCAGGGAAGAGCAGACTGACCCCACTCTGTCAATGCAACACACCCAGGGAAGAGCAGACTGACCGCACTCTGTCAATGTAACATACGCAGGGAAGGGCAGACTGACCCCACTCTGTCAATGTCACACACTCAGGGAAGAGCAGACTGAGCCCACTCTGTCAATGTGACACTGTCAGGGAAAAGCAGACTGACCGCAAACTGTCAATGTATCAAACCGAGGAAAGAGCAGACTGACCCCACTGTGTCAATGTAACACACCCATGGAAGAGCAGACTGACACCACTCTGTCAATGCAACACACCCAGGGAGGAGCAGACTGACCGCACTCTGTCAATGTAACACGCCCAGGGAAGAGCAGACTGACCCCACTCTGACAATGTAACGCACCCAAAAAAGAGCAGACTGACCCCCCTCTGTCAATGTAACACACCCTGGGAAGAGCAGACTGACCCCAATCTGTCAATGTGACACTCTCAGTAAAGAGCAGACTGACCCCACTCTGTCAATGTAACGCACCCAAAAAAAAGCAGACTGACCCCACTCTGTCAATGTAACACACCCAGGGAAGAGCAGACTGACCCTCTCTGTCAATGTAACCCACCCAGGGAAGAGCAGACTGACCCCACTCTGTCAATGCAACATACCCAGGGACGATCAGACTGACCCCACTCTGTCAATGCAACACACCCAGGGAAGAGCAGACTGACCCCAATCTGTCAATGTCACACACCCAGGAAGATCAGACTGACCGCACTCTGTCAATGTAACACACTCAAAAACGAGCAGACTGACCGCACTCTGCCAATGTAACTCACCCAGGTAAGAGCAGACTGACCCCACTCTGTCAATGTAACACACCCAGTGAAGGGCAGACTGACCCCACTCTGTCAATGTAACACCCCCAGGGAAGAGCAGCCTGACCCCACTCTGTCAATGTAACACACCCAGGGAAGAGCAGACTGATCCAACTCTGTCAATGTGACACTCTCAGGGAAGAGCAGACTGACCGCACTCTGTCAATGTGACACTCTCAGGGAAGAGCAGACTGACCGCAATCTGTCAATGTAACACACCCAGGGAAGAGCAGACTGACCCCACTCTGTCAATGCAACACACCCAGGGAAGAGCAGACTGACCCCACTCTGTCAATGCAACACACCCAGTGAAGAGCAGACTGACCTCACTCTGTCAATGTAACACACCCAGGGAAGGGCAGACTAACCCCACTCTGTCAATGTAACACACCGGGGGAAAAGCAGACTGACCCCTCTCTCTCCATGTAACTCACCCAGGGAAGATAGATTGACCCCACTCTGTCAATGTAACACACCCAGGGAAAAGCAGACTGACACCACTCTGTCAATGTAACACACCCAGTGAAGAGCAGACTGACCCCACTCTGTCAATATCACAGACCCTGGGAAGAGCAGACTGACCCCCCTCTGTCAATGTAACACACCCAGGGAAGAGCAGACTGACCCCACTCTGACAATGTAACCGACCCAGGGAAGAGTAGACTGACCCCACTCTGTCAATGCAACACACCCAGGGAAGAGCAGACTGACCCCACTCTGTCAATGCAATACACCCAGTGAAGAGCAGACTGACCTCACTCTGTCAATGTAACACACCGGGGGAAAAGCAGACTGACCCCTCTCTCTCCATGTAACTCACCCAGGGAAGATAGACTGACCCCACTCTGTCAATGTAACACACCCAGGGAAAAGCAGACTGACCCTACACTGTCAATGCAACACACCCAGGGAAGAGCAGACTGACCCCACTCTGACAATGTAACCCACCCAGCGAAGAGGAGACTGACCCCACTCTGTCAATGTAACACACCCAGGGAAGAGCAGACTGACCCCACTCTGTCAGTGTAACACACCCAGGGAAGAGCGGACTGACCTCACTCTGTCAATGTAACCCACCCAGTGAAGAGCAGACTGACCCCTCTCCCTCCATGTAACTCACCCAGGGAAGTGCAGACTGACCCCATTCTGTCAATGTAACCCACCCAGGGAAGAGCAGACAGACCCCACTCTGTCATTATCACAGACCCAGGGAAGAGCAGACTCACCCAACTCTGTCAATGTAACACACCCAGGGGAGACCAGAGTGACCCCTCTATCTCAATGTAACTCACCTAGGGAAGAGCAGACTGACCCCACTCTGTCAAAGTAACACACTCAGGGAAGAGCAGACTCTTCACACTCTGTCAAAGTAACATACTCAGGGAAGAGCAGACTGACCTCACTCTGTCAATGTAACACACCCAGGGAAGAGCAGACTGTCCCCACTATGTCAATGTAACACAACCAGGGAAGAGCAGACTGACCCCACTCTGTCAATGTAACACACCCAGGGAAGAGCAGACTGACCTCTCTCCCTCCGTGTAACTCACCCAGGGAAGAGCAGACTGACCCCACTCTTTCAATGTAACACACCCAGGGAAGAGCAGACTCACCCCACTCCGTCAATGTAACACACCCGGGGAAGAGCAGACTGACCCCACTCTGTCAATGTAACACACCCAGGGAAGAGCAGACTGACCCCACTCTGTCAGTGTAAATCACCCAAAAGAAGAGCAGACTGACCGCACTCTGTCAATGTAACACACCCAGGGAAGAGCAGACTGACCCCACTCTGTCAATGTAACACACCCAGAGAAGAGCGGACTGACCCCACTCTGTCAATGTAACCCAACCAGTGAAGAGCAGACTGACCCCTCTCCCTCCATGTAACTCACCCAGGGAAGAGCAGACTGACCGCACTCTGTCAATGTAACACACCCAGGGAAGAGCAGACTGACCTCAATCTGTCAATGTGACACTCTCAGGGAAGAGCAGACTTACCGCACTCTGTCAATGTGAGATTCTCAGGGAAGAGCAGACTGACCCCACTCTGTCAATGCAACATACCCAGGGAAGATCAGACTGACCCCACTCTGTCAATGCAACACACCCAGTGAAGAGCAGACTGACCCCTCTCCCTCCATGTAAATCACCCAAAAGAAGAGCAGACTGACCGCACTCTGTCAATGTAACACACCCAGGGAAGAGCAGACTGACCCCACTCTGTCAATGTAACACACCCAGAGAAGAGCGGACTGACCCCACTCTGTCAATGTAACACACCCAGGGAAGAGCAGACTGAACCCACTCTGTCAATGTAACCCACCCAGGGAAGAGCAGCCTGACCCCACTGTGTCAATGTCTCACACCCAGGGAAGAGCAGACTGACCCCACTCTGTCAATGTGACACTCTCAGGGAAGAGCAGACTGACCCCACTCTGTCAATGTAACAAACCGAGGGAACAGCAGACTGACCCCACTGTGTCAATGTAACACACCCAGGGAAGAGCAGACTGACCCCACTCTGTCAATGTAACACACCCAGGGAAGAGCAGACTGACCCCACTCTGTCAATGCAACACACCCAGGGAAGAGCAGACTGACCCCACTCTGTCAATGCAACACACACAGGGAAGAGCAGACTGACCGCACTCTGTCAATGTAACACACGCTGGGAAGGGCAGACTGACACCACTCTGTCAATGTCACACACCAAGGGAAGAGCAGACTGAGCCCACTCTGTCAATGTGACACTGTCAGGGAAAAGCAGACTGACCGCACACTGTCAATGTAACACACCCAGGGAAGAGCAGAGTGACCCCACTCTGACAATGTAACGCACCCAAAAAAGAGCAGACTGACCCCACTCTGTCAATGTAACGCACCCAAACAAGAGCAGACTGACCTCACTCTGACAATGTAACACACCGTGGGAAGAGCAGACTGACCCCAATCTGTCAATGTGACACTCTCAGTAAAGAGCAGACTGACCCCACTCTGTCAATGTAACGCACCCAAAAAAAAAGCAGACTGACCCCACTCTGTCAATGTAACACACCCAGGGAAGAGCAGACTGACCCCTCTCTGTCAATGTAACCCACCCAGGGAAGAGCAGACTGACCCCACTCTGTCAATGCAACATACCCAGGGACGATCAGACTGACCCCACTCTGTCAATGCAACACACCCAGGGAAGAGCAGACTGACCCCAATCTGTCAATGTCACACACCCAGGAAGATCAGACTGACCGCACTCTGTCAATGTAACACACTCAAAAACGAGCAGACTGACCGCACTCTGCCAATGTAACTCACCCAGGTAAGAGCAGACTGACCCCACTCTGTCAATGTAACACACCCAGTGAAGGGCAGACTGACCCCACTCTGTCAATGTAACACCCCCAGGGAAGAGCAGCCTGACCCCACTCTGTCAATGTAACACACCCAGGGAAGAGCAGACTGATCCAACTCTGTCAATGTGACACTCTCAGGGAAGAGCAGACTGACCGCACTCTGTCAATGTGACACTCTCAGGGAAGAGCAGACTGACCGCACTCTGTCAATGTAACACACCCAGGGAAGAGCAGACTGACCCCACTCTGTCAATGCAACACACCCAGGGAAGAGCAGACTGACCCCACTCTGTCAATGCAACACACCCAGTGAAGAGCAGACTGACCTCACTCTGTCAATGTAACACACCCAGGGAAGGGCAGACTAACCCCACTCTGTCAATGTAACACACCGGGGGAAAAGCAGACTGACCCCTCTCTCTCCATGTAACTCACCCAGGGAAGATAGACTGACCCCACTCTGTCAATGTAACACACCCAGGGAAAAGCAGACTGACACCACTCTGTCAATGTAACACACCCAGTGAAGAGCAGACTGACCCCACTCTGTCAATATCACAGACCCTGGGAAGAGCAGACTGACCCCCCTCTGTCAATGTAACACACCCAGGGAAGAGCAGACTGACCCTACACTGTCAATGCAACACACCCAGGGAAGAGCAGACTGACCCCACTCTGACAATGTAACCCACCCAGGGAAGAGGAGACTGACCCCACTATGTCAATGCAACACACCCAGGGAAGAGCAGACTGACCCCACTCTGTCAATGCAACACACCCAGTGAAGAGCAGACTGACCTCACTCTGTCAATGTAACACACCCAGGGAAGGGCAGACTAACCCCACTCTGTCAATGTAACACACCGGGGGAAAAGCAGACTGACCCCTCTCTCTCCATGTAACTCACCCAGGGAAGATAGACTGACCCCACTCTGTCAATGTAACACACCCAGGGAAAAGCAGACTGACCCTACACTGTCAATGCAACACACCCAGGGAAGAGCAGACTGACCCCACTCTGACAATGTAACCCACCCAGCGAAGAGGAGACTGACCCCACTCTTTCAATGTAACACACCCAGGGAAGAGCAGACTGACCCCACTCTGTCAGTGTAACACACCCAGGGAAGAGCGGACTGACCTCACTCTGTCAATGTAACCCACCCAGTGAAGAGCAGACTGACCCCTCTCCCTCCATGTAACTCACCCAGGGAAGTGCAGACTGACCCCATTCTGTCAATGTAACCCACCCAGGGAAGAGCAGACAGACCCCACTCTGTCATTATCACAGACCCAGGGAAGAGCAGACTCACCCAACTCTGTCAATGTAACACACCCAGGGGAGACCAGAGTGACCCCTCTATCTCAATGTAACTCACCTAGGGAAGAGCAGACTGACCCCACTCTGTCAAAGTAACACACTCAGGGAAGAGCAGACTCTTCCCACTCTCTCAAAGTAACATACTCAGGGAAGAGAAGACTGACCTCACTCTGTCAATGTAACACACCCAGGGAAGAGCAGACTGTCCCCACTATGTCAATGTAACACAACCAGGGAAGAGCAGACTGACCCCACTCTGTCAATGTAATACACCCAGGGAAGAGCAGACTGACCCCTCACCCTCCGTGTAACTCACCCAGGGAAGAGCAGACTGACCCCACTCTTTCAATGAAACACACCCAGGGAAGAGCAGACTGACCCCACTCCGTCAATGTAACACACCCGGGGAAGAGCAGACTGACCCCACTCTGTCAATGTAACACACCCAGGGAAGAGCAGACTGACCCCACTCTGTCAGTGTAACACACCCAGAGAAGAGCGGACTGACCCCACTCTGTCAATGTAACACACCCAGGGAAGAGCAGACTGACCCCACTCTGTCAGTGTAACACACCCAGAGAAGAGCAGACTGACCCCACTCTGTCAATGTAACACACCCAGGGAAGAGCAGACTGACCCCACTCTGTCAATGTAACCCACCCAGTGAAGAGCAGACTGACCCCTCTCCCTCCATGTAAATCACCCAAAAGAAGAGCAGACTGACCGCACTCTGTCAATGTAACACACCCAGGGAAGAGCAGACTGACCCCACTCTGTCAATGTAACACACCCAGAGAAGAGCGGACTGACCCCACTCTGTCAATGTAACCCAACCAGTGAAGAGCAGACTGACCCCTCTCCCTCCATGTAACTCACCCAGGGAAGAGCAGACTGACCGCACTCTGTCAATGTAACACACCCAGGGAAGAGCAGACTGACCTCAATCTGTCAATGTGACACTCTCAGGGAAGAGCAGACTTACCGCACTCTGTCAATG
The DNA here is from genome assembly GCF_047496795.1 of Chiloscyllium punctatum. Lineage (NCBI taxonomy): Eukaryota > Metazoa > Chordata > Chondrichthyes > Orectolobiformes > Hemiscylliidae > Chiloscyllium > Chiloscyllium punctatum. The sequence goes on along the minus strand of NC_092759.1, from coordinate 32,474,850 downwards.
TGAGATTCTCAGGGAAGAGCAGACTGACCCCACTCTGTCAATGCAACATACCCAGGGAAGATCAGACTGACCCCACTCTGTCAATGCAACACACCCAGTGAAGAGCAGACTGACCCCTCTCCCTCCATGTAAATCACCCAAAAGAAGAGCAGACTGACCGCACTCTGTCAATGTAACACACCCAGGGAAGAGCAGACTGACCCCACTCTGTCAATGTAACACACCCAGAGAAGAGCGGACTGACCCCACTCTGTCAATGTAACACACCCAGGGAAGAGCAGACTGAACCCACTCTGTCAATGTAACCCACCCAGGGAAGAGCAGCCTGACCCCACTGTGTCAATGTCTCACACCCAGGGAAGAGCAGACTGACCCCACTCTGTCAATGTGACACTCTCAGGGAAGAGCAGACTGACCCCACTCTGTCAATGTAACAAACCGAGGGAACAGCAGACTGACCCCACTGTGTCAATGTAACACACCCAGTGAAGAGCAGACTGACCCCACTCTGTCAATGTAACACACCCAGGGAAGAGCAGACTGACCCCACTCTGTCAATGCAACACACCCAGGGAAGAGCAGACTGACCCCACTCTGTCAATGCAACACACACAGGGAAGAGCAGACTGACCGCACTCTGTCAATGTAACACACGCTGGGAAGGGCAGACTGACACCACTCTGTCAATGTCACACACCCAGGGAAGAGCAGACTGAGCCCACTCTGTCAATGTGACACTGTCAGGGAAAAGCAGACTGACCGCACACTGTCAATGTATCAAACCGAGGAACGAGCAGACTGACCCCACTGTGTCAATGTAACACACCCATGGAAGAGCAGACTGACACCACTCTGTCAATGCAACACACCCAGGGAGGAGCAGACTGACCGCACTCCGTCAATGTAACACACCCAGGGAAGAGCAGACTGACCCCACTCTGTAAATGTAACACACCCAGGGAGGAGCAGACTGACCCCACTCTGTCAATGTAACACACCCAGGGAAGAGCAGACTGACCCCACTCTGTCAATGTAACCCACCCAGTGAAGAGCAGACTGACCCCTCTCCCTCCATGTAAATCACCCAAAAGAAGAGCAGACTGACCGCACTCTGTCAATGTAACACACCCAGGGAAGAGCAGACTGACCCCACTCTGTAAATGTAACACACCCAGGGAGGAGCAGACTGACCCCACTCTGTCAATGTAACGCACCCAAAAAAGAACAGACTGACCCCACTCTGTCAATATAACGCACCCAAACAAGAGCAGACTGACCGCACTCTGTCAATGTAACACACCCAGGGAAGAGCAGACTGACCTCAATCTGTCAATGTGACACTCTCAGGGAAGAGCAGACTTACCGCACTCTGTCAATGTGAGATTCTCAGGGAAGAGCAGACTGACCCCACTCTGTCAATGCAACATACCCAGGGAAGATCAGACTGACCCCACTCTGTCAATGCAACACACCCAGTGAAGAGCAGACTGACCCCTCTCCCTCCATGTAAATCACCCAAAAGAAGAGCAGACTGACCGCACTCTGTCAATGTAACACACCCAGGGAAGAGCAGACTGACCCCACTCTGTCAATGTAACACACCCAGAGAAGAGCGGACTGACCCCACTCTGTCAATGTAACACACCCAGGGAAGAGCAGACTGAACCCACTCTGTCAATGTAACCCACCCAGGGAAGAGCAGCCTGACCCCACTGTGTCAATGTCTCACACCCAGGGAAGAGCAGACTGACCCCACTCTGTCAATGTGACACTCTCAGGGAAGAGCAGACTGACCCCACTCTGTCAATGTAACAAACCGAGGGAACAGCAGACTGACCCCACTGTGTCAATGTAACACACCCAGGGAAGAGCAGACTGACCCCACTCTGTCAATGTAACACACCCAGGGAAGAGCAGACTGACCCCACTCTGTCAATGCAACACACCCAGGGAAGAGCAGACTGACCTCACTCTGTCAATGCAACACACACAGGGAAGAGCAGACTGACCGCACTCTGTCAATGTAACACACGCTGGGAAGGGCAGACTGACACCACTCTGTCAATGTCACACACCCAGGGAAGAGCAGACTGAGCCCACTCTGTCAATGTGACACTGTCAGGGAAAAGCAGACTGACCGCACACTGTCAATGTATCAAACCTAGGAAAGAGCAGACTGACCCCACTGTGTCAATGTAACACACCCATGGAAGAGCAGACTGACACCACTCTGTTAATGCAACACACCCAGGGAGGAGCAGACTGACCGCACTCCGTCAATGTAACACACCCAGGGAAGAGCAGACTGACCCCACTCTGTAAATGTAACACACCCAGGGAGGAGCAGACTGACCCCACTCTGTCAATGTAACGCACCCAAAAAAGAGCAGACTGACCCCACTCTGTCAATGTAACGCACCCAAACAAGAGCAGACTGACCTCATTCTGTCAATGTAACACACCCTGGGAAGAGCAGACTGACCCCAATCTGTCAATGTGACACTCTCAGTGAAGAGCAGACTGACCCCACTCTGTCAATGTAACGCACCCAAAAAAAAGAAGACTGACCCCACCCTGTCAATGTAACACACCCAGGGAAGAGCAGACTGACCCCTCTCTGTCAATGTAACCCACCCAGGGAAGAGCAGACTGACCCCACTCTGTCAATGCAACATACCCAGGGACGATCAGACTGACCCTACTCTGTCAATGCAACACACCCAGGGAAGAGCAGACTGACCCCAATCTGTCAATGTCACACACCCAGGAAGATCAGACTGACCGCACTCTGTCAATGTAACACAGTCAAAAACGAGCAGACTGACCGCACTCTGCCAATGTAACTCACCCAGGTAAGAGCAGACTGACCCCACTCTGTCCATGTAACACACCCAGTGAAGGGCAGACTGACCCCACTCTGTCAATGTAACACCCCCAGGGAAGAGCAGCCTGACCCCACTCTGTCAATGTAACGCAGCCAGGGAAGAGCAGACTGACCCAACTCTGTCAATGTGACACTCTCAGGGAAGAGCAGACTGACCGCACTCAGTCAATGTGACACTCTCAGGGAAGAGCAGACTGACCTCACTCTGTCAATGAAACACACCCAGGAAAGAGCAGACTGACCCCACTCTGTCAATGTAACACACCCAGGGAAGGGCAGACTGACCCCACTCTGTCAATGTAACACACCGGAGGAAAAGCAGACTGACCCCTCTCTCTCCATGTAACTCACCCAGGGAAGATAGACTGTCTCCACTCTGTCAATGTAACACACGCAGGGAAAAGCAGACTGACCCCACTCTGTAAATGTAACACACCCAGGGAGGAGCAGACTGACCCCACTCTGTCAATGTAACGCACCCAAAAAAGAACAGACTGACCCCACTCTGTCAATATAACGCACCCAAACAAGAGCAGACTGACCGCACTCTGTCAATGTAACACACCCAGGGAAGAGCAGACTGACCTCAATCTGTCAATGTGACACTCTCAGGGAAGAGCAGACTTACCGCACTCTGTCAATGAGATTCTCAGGGAAGAGCAGACTGACCCCACTCTGTCAATGCAACATACCCAGGGAAGATCAGACTGACCCCACTCTGTCAATGCAACACACCCAGTGAAGAGCAGACTGACCCCTCTCCCTCCATGTAAATCACCCAAAAGAAGAGCAGACTGACCGCACTCTGTCAATGTAACACACCCAGGGAAGAGCAGACTGACCCCACTCTGTCAATGTAACACACCCAGAGAAGAGCGGACTGACCCCACTCTGTCAATGTAACACACCCAGGGAAGAGCAGACTGAACCCACTCTGTCAATGTAACCCACCCAGGGAAGAGCAGCCTGACCCCACTGTGTCAATGTCTCACACCCAGGGAAGAGCAGACTGACCCCACTCTGTCAATGTGACACTCTCAGGGAAGAGCAGACTGACCCCACTCTGTCAATGTAACAAACCGAGGGAACAGCAGACTGACCCCACTGTGTCAATGTAACACACCCAGGGAAGAGCAGACTGACCCCACTCTGTCAATGTAACACACCCAGGGAAGAGCAGACTGACCCCACTCTGTCAATGCAACACACCCAGGGAAGAGCAGACTGACCTCACTCTGTCAATGCAACACACACAGGGAAGAGCAGACTGACCGCACTCTGTCAATGTAACACACGCTGGGAAGGGCAGACTGACACCACTCTGTCAATGTCACACACCCAGGGAAGAGCAGACTGAGTCCACTCTGTCAATGTGACACTGTCAGGGAAAAGCAGACTGACCGCACACTGTCAATGTATCAAACCTAGGAAAGAGCAGACTGACCCCACTGTGTCAATGTAACACACCCATGGAAGAGCAGACTGACACCACTCTGTTAATGCAACACACCCAGGGATGAGCAGACTGACCGCACTCCGTCAATGTAACACACCCAGGGAAGAGCAGACTGACCCCACTCTGTAAATGTAACACACCCAGGGAGGAGCAGACTGACCCCACTCTGTCAATGTAACGCACCCAAAAAAGAGCAGACTGACCCCACTCTGTCAATGTAACGCACCCAAACAAGAGCAGACTGACCTCATTCTGTCAATGTAACACACCCTGGGAAGAGCAGACTGACCCCAATCTGTCAATGTGACACTCTCAGTGAAGAGCAGACTGACCCCACTCTGTCAATGTAACGCACCCAAAAAAAAGAAGACTGACCCCACCCTGTCAATGTAACACACCCAGGGAAGAGCAGACTGACCCCTCTCTGTCAATGTAACCCACCCAGGGAAGAGCAGACTGACCCCACTCTGTCAATGCAACATACCCAGGGACGATCAGACTGACCCTACTCTGTCAATGCAACACACCCAGGGAAGAGCAGACTGACCCCAATCTGTCAATGTCACACACCCAGGAAGATCAGACTGACCGCACTCTGTCAATGTAACACACTCAAAAACGAGCAGACTGACCGCACTCTGCCAATGTAACTCACCCAGGTAAGAGCAGACTGACCCCACTCTGTCCATGTAACACACCCAGTGAAGGGCAGACTGACCCCACTCTGTCAATGTAAAACCCCCAGGGAAGAGCAGCCTGACCCCACTCTGTCAATGTAACGCAGCCAGGGAAGAGCAGACTGACCCAACTCTGTCAATGTGACACTCTCAGGGAAGAGCAGACTGACCGCACTCAGTCAATGTGACACTCTCAGGGAAGAGCAGACTGACCTCACTCTGTCAATGAAACACACCCAGGAAAGAGCAGACTGACCCCACTCTGTCAATGTAACACACCCAGGGAAGGGCAGACTGACCCCACTCTGTCAATGTAACACACCGGAGGAAAAGCAGACTGACCCCTCTCTCTCCATGTAACTCACCCAGGGAAGATAGACTGTCTCCACTCTGTCAATGTAACACACCCAGGGAAAAGCAGACTGACCCCACTCTGTCAATGTAACACACCCAGGGAAGAGCAGACTGACCCCACTCTGTCAATATCACAGACCCTGGGAAGAGCAGACTGACCCCCCTCTGTCAATGTAACACACCCAGGGAAGAGCAGACTGACCCTACACTGTCAATGCAACACACCCAGGGAAGAGCCGACTGACCCCACTCTGACAATGTAACCCACCCAGGGAAGAGGAGACTGACCCCACTCTGTCAATGTAACACACCCAGGGAAGAGCAGACTGACCCCACTCTGTCAGTGTAACACACCCAGGGAAGAGCAGACTGACCCCACTCTGTCAATGTAACACACCCAGGGAAGAGCAGACTGACCTCACTCTGTCAATGTAACCCACCCAGTGAAGAGCAGAGTGACCCCTCTCCCTCCATGTAACTCACCCAGGGAAGAGCAGACTGACCCCATTCTGTCAATGTAACCCACCAAGGGAAGAGCAGACTGACCCCACTCAGTCAATGTAACCCACCCAGGGAAGAGCAGACTGACCCCACTTTGTCATTATCACAGACCCAGGGAAGAGCAGACTCACCCAACTCTGTCAATGTAACACACCCAGGGGAGACCAGAGTGACCCCTCTATCTCAATGTAACTCACCTAGGGAAGAGCAGACTGACCCCACTCTGTCAAAGTAACACACTCAGGGAAGAGCAGACTCTTCCCACTCTGTCAAAGTAACATACTCAGGGAAGAGAAGACTGACCTCACTCTGTCAATGTAACACACCCAGGGAAGAGCAGACTGTCCCCACTCTGTCAATGTAACACAACCAGGGAAGAGCAGACTGACCCCACTCTGTCAATGTAACACACCCAGGGAAGAGCAGACTGACCCCTCTCCCTCCGTGTAACTCACCCAGGGAAGAGCAGACTGACCCCAATCTGTCAATGTCACACACCCAGGAAGATCAGACTGACCTCACTCTGTCAATGTAACACACCCTGGGATGAGCAGACTGACCACTCTCTGTCAATGTAACTCTGAGTGTGTGGGGTAAGTCGCAATATTCAGGGGTTAGTGCCTGGAACACAGTGTCTGAGAGTGTGGGATAGGCCGGATTAATCCAGGGTTTAGGGTCTGGAACACAGTGTCTGTGGGAGTAGGATAAACCGGATTAATCCAGTGGTTATGGTCTGGTACAATGTGCTGGAAAGTGTGGGGAAGGCCTATTCAATTCCGGTGGTAGAGACTGGAATAAAGTATCCGGGAGTGTGGGAGAGGCTGGATTAATCCAGGCATTAGGGTCTGGAACACAGTGTCTGAGAGTGTGGGATAGGCTGGATTAATTCGGGGGATAGTGTCGGGAACACAGTGGTTGAGAGTGTGGGGTAGGCCGGAATATTCCAGGGATTAGGGTCTGGAACACAGTGTCTGAGAGTGAGGGAGAGGCCGGATTAATCCAGGGGTTAGGGCCTGGTACACAGTGTCTGAGAGTGTACGATAGACCCGGTCTATCCAGTGGTTCAAATCTGGAATACAATGCATGAGAGTGTGGGATAGGCCGGATTAATCCAGGGGTTAGGGTCTGGAACAAAGTGCCGGAGAGTGTTGGATAGGCCGGATTATTCCAGGCATTAGGGTCTGGAACACAGGGTGTCTGAGAGTGTGGGATAGGCGGGATTAATCCAGGGGTTAGTGTCTGGAACACAGTGTCTGAGAGTGTGGGGTAGGCCACAATATTCCAGGGATAATTATCTGGAACACAGTGTCTGAGAGTGTGGGAGAGGTCGGGTTAATCCAGGGGTTAGGGCCTGGAACACAGTGTCTGAGAGTGTGGGATAGGCCAGTTTAGTCTAGGGGTTAGGGTTGGAACACAGCGCCTGAGAGTGTGGGACATGCCGGATTAAAACAGGGGTTAGGGTCTGGAACAAAGTGCCGGAGAGTGTGGGATAGGCCAGATTAATCTAGGGGTTTGTGTCTGGAATTCAGTGTCTGAGAGTGTGGGATAGGCCGGATTAATCCAGGGGTTAGTGTCTGGTTACAGTGTCTGAGAATATGGGATAGCCCGGATTAATCTAGAGGTTTGTGTCTTGAATTCAGTGGCTGAAAGTGTGGTGAGAGTGGGTTAATCCAGTGGTAAGGGTCTGGAACAAAGTGCCGGAGATTGTGGGATAGGCCAGATTAATCCAGTGGCTAGTGTCTGGTTACATTGTCTGAGAGTATGGGATAGGCCGGTTTAATCTAGGGGTTTGTGTCTGGAATTCAGTGTCTGAGAGTGTGGGATAGGCCGGATTAATCCAGTGGTTCGGGTTTGGAACACTGTGCCAGGGAGTGTGGGGTAGGCCGGATTAATCCAGGGGTTAGTGCCTGGAATACAGTGGCTGAGATTGTGGGGGAGGCCAGGTTATTCCAGTGTTTAGGATCTGGAACACTGTGTCTGAGAGTGTAGGATAGGCTGGATTAATCCAGGGGTTAGTGTGTGGAATACAGTGTCTGAGAGTGAGGGATAGGCCGTGTCTATCCAGAGGTTAAGGTCTGGAATACAGTGTCTGAGAATGTGGGATAGGCCGGATTAATCCAGGGTTGAGGGTCTGGAACAAAGTATCTGAGAGTGTGGGGAGGCCGGTTCAATGCAGGGGTTAGGTTCTGGAAAAAAGTGCCTGAGAGTGTGGGAAAGGTCGGATTAATCCAGGGGTTAGGGTCTGGAACAAAGTGTCTGAGGGTGTGGGATAGGCCGGATTAATCCAGGGGTTAGGGTCTGGAACACAGTGTCTGAGGGTGTGGGATAGGCCGGATTAATCCAGGGGTTTGGCTAAACACAGGGTCTGAGAGTGTGGGGTAGGCCGGAATATTCCAGGGGTTTGGCTAAACACAGGGTCTGAGAGTGTGGGGTAGGCCGGAATATTCCAGGGGTTAGAGTCTGAAACACAGTGTCTGAGAGTGTGGGAGAGGCCAGATTAATCCAGGGGTTAGGGTCTGGAACACAGTGTCTGACAGTGTGGGAGAGGCCGGATTAATCCCGGGGTTAGGGCCTGGAACACAGTGTCTGAGAGTGTAGAATAGACCCGGTCTATCCAGGGGTTAGGATCTGGAACACAATGTCTGAGAGTGTGGGATCGGTCGGATTAATCCAGGGATTAGGGTCTGTAACACTGTGTCCGAGAGTGTAGGATAGGCCGGCGTAATCCAGGGATAGGGTCTGGATTACAGTGATTGAGAGTGTGGGATTGGCCAGTTTAGTCTAGGTTTTAGGGATGGAACAAAGTGCCGGAGAGTGTGGGACATGCCGGATTAAAACAGGGGTTAGGGTCTGGAACAAAGTGTCGGAGAGTGTGGGATAGGCCGGATTAATCCAGGGGTTAGTGTCTGGAATACAGTGTCTGAGAGTGTGGGGAGAGTGGGCCAATCCAGTGGTTAGGGTCTGGAACAAAGTGCCGGAGATTCTGGGATAGGCCAGATTAATCCAGGGGCTAGTGTCTGGTTACATTGTCTGAGAGTATGGGATAGGCCGGATTAATCCAGGGGTTTGTGTCTGGAATTCAGTGTCAGAGTGTCGGAGAGCCGGATTAATCCAGGGGTGAGGGTCTGTAACACTGTGTCCGAGAGTGTAGGATAGGCCGGCGTAATCCAGGGTTAGGGTTGGAACACAGTGATTGAGAGTGTGGGATAGGCCAGTTTAGTCTAGGGTTTAGGGTTGGAACACAGCGCCTGAGAGTGTGGGACATGCCGGATTAAAACAGGGGTTAGGGTCTGGAACAAAGTGCCGGAGAGTGTGGGATAGGCCGGATTAATCTAGGGGTTAGTGTCTGGAATACAGTATCTGAGAGTGTGGGATAGGCCGGATTAATCCAGGGGTTAGTGCCTGGAATACAGTGTCTGAGATTGTGGGGGAGGCCAGGTCATTCCAGGGTTTAGGGTCTGGAACACTGTGTCTGAGAGTGTAGGATAGGCTGGATTAATTCAGGGGTCAGTGTGTGGAATACAGTGTCTGAGAGTGTGGGATAGGCCGGATTAATCCCGTGTTTAGGGTCTGGAACACAGTATCTGAGAGTGTGGGGCGGCCGGTTCAATGCAGGGGTTAGGTTCTGGAAAAAAGTGCCTGAGGGTGTGGGATTGTCCGGATTAATCCAGGGGTTAGGGTCTGGGACAAAGTGTCTGAGAGTGTGGGGTAGGCCGGGTCAATTCAATGGTTAGGGTCTCGAACACAGTGTATGAGAGTGTGGGATAGGCTGGATTAATCCAGGTGTTAGGGTCTGGAACACAGTGCCTGAGAGTGTGGGATAGGCCGGATTAATCCAGGGGTTAGGGTCTGGAACACAGTATCTGAGCGTGAGAGATAGGCCGGATTAATCCAGGGTTAGTGACTGGAACACAGTGTCTGAGAGTGTGGGGTAGGCCAGGTCTTTCCATGGATTAGGGTCTGGAACACTGTGTCTGAGAGTGTCGGGGAGGCCGGATTAATCCAGGGGTTAGTGTGTGGAATACAGTGTCTGAGAGTATGGGATAGGCCGTGTCTATCCAGAGGTTAAGGTCTGGAATACAGTGTCTGAGAGTGTGGGATAGGCCGGATTAATCCAGGGTTAGTGACTGGAACACAGTGTCTGAGAGTGTGGGGAGAGCGGGTCAATCCAGGGGTTAGGGTCTGGAACAAAGAGCCAGAGATTGTGGGATAGGCCAGATTAATCCAGGGGCTAGTGTCTGGTTACATTGTCTGAGAGTATGGGATAGGCTGGATTAATCTAGGGGTTTGTGTCTGGAATATACTGTCTGAGAGTGTGGGATAGGCCGAAATAATCCAGGGTTTAGGGTCTGCAGCACAGTATCTGAGAGTGTGGGGTGGCCGGTTCAATGCAGGGGTTAGGTTCTGGAAAAAAGTGCCTGAGGGTGTGGGATAGGCCGGATTAATCCAGGGGTTAGGGTCTGGCACAAAGTGCCTGAGAGTGTGGGGAGGCCGGATTAATCCGGAGGCAAGGGTCTGGAAAACAGTGCTTGAGACTGTGGGATAGGCCGGATTAATCCTGGGTTTAGGGTTTGGAACACAGTGTCTGAGAGTGTGGGATAGGCCGGATTAATACGTAGGTTACGGTCTGGAACAAAGTGTCTGAGAGTGTGGGGTAGGCTGGAAAAATCCAGGGGTTAGGGTCTGGAACACAGTGACTTCGAATGTGAGATAGGCCGTATTAATCCAGGGGTTAGAATCTGGAACAAAGTGGGTTTAGGGTCTCGAACACAGTGCCTGAGAATCTGGGTTAGACCGGATTGATCCAGTGGTTAGGGTCTGGGACACAGTGTCTGAGAGTGTGTGATAGGTCGGATTAATCCAGGGGTTAGTGCTTGGAACACAGTGTCTGAGAGTGTGGGATAGGCCCGGTCAATCCAGGGGTTACATTCTGGAGCACAATGTCTGAGAGAGTGGGATTGGTCGGATTAATCAAGGGGTTAGGGTCTGGGCCACAGTGTCTGAGAGTGTGGGGAGGCCGGTTCAATGCAGGGGTTAGGTTCTGGAAAAAAGTGTCTGAGAGTGTGGGAAAGGCTGGATTAATCCAGGGGTTAGGATCTGGGACACAGTGTCTGAGAATGTAGGATAGGCTGGATTAATCCAGGGGTTAGTGTGTGGAATACAGTCCCTGAGATTGTGGGATAGGCCGTTTCTATCCAGGGGTTAGGGTCTGGAACACAGTGTCTGAGAGTGTGGGATAGGCTGGATGAATCCAGGGGTTAGGGTCTGGAACACTATGCCTGAGAGTGTAGGATAGGCCAGGTCAATCCAAGGTTTGGGTCTGGAACACAGTGTCTGAGAGAGTGGGATAGGCCGGATTAATCCAGCAATGTAGTTCTGGAATGCAGTGTCTGCGTGAGTAGGATAGGCCGGATTAATCCAGGGGTTAGGGTCTGGTACAAAGTGCCGGAAAGTGTGGGAAAGGCCAATTCAATCCCGGGGTTAGAGTCTGGAACAAAGTATCTGGGAGTGTGGGATAGGCCGGATTAATCCAGGCATTAGCGTCTGGAACACAGTGTCTGAGAGTGTGGAATAGGCCGGATTAATCCAGGGGTTAGGGTCTGGCACAAAGTGCCTGAGAGTGTGGGATAGGCCGTATTAATACAGGGGTTAGTGTCTGGAACAAAGTGCCTGCGAGTGTGGGGATGCCGGAATAATCAAGGATTTAGGATCTGGAACACAGTGTCTGAGAATGTAGGATAGGCCGGATTAATCCAGGGGTTAGTGTGTGGAATACAGTCCCTGAGATTGTGGGACAGGCTGTTTCTATCCAGGGGTTAAGGTCTGGAATACAGCGTCTGAGAGTGTGGGACAGGCCGGATTAATCCAGGATTTAGGGTCTGGAACACAGTGTCTGAGAGTGTGGGATAGGCTGGATTAATCCAGGGGTTAGTGTGTGGAATACAGTGTCTGAGAGTGTGGGATAGGCCGGATTAATCCAGGGGTTAGGGTCTGGAACACTGTGTCTGAGAGTGTAGGATAGGCTGGATTAATCCAAGGGTTAGTGTCTGGGACAAAGTGTCTGAGAGTGTGGGGTAGGCCGGGTCAATTCAATGGTTAGGGTCTGGAACACAGTGTATGAGAGTGTGGGATTGGCCGGATTAATCCAGGAGTTTGGGTCTGGAACAGAGTGCCTGAGAGTGTGGGGAGGCCGGATTAAACCAGGAGTTTGGGTCTGGGACAAAGTGTCTGAGAGTGTGCGGTAGGCCAGGTTAATCCAGGGGCTAGTGTCTGGTTACATTGCCTGAGAGTATGGGATAGGCCGGATTAATCTCGGGGTTTGTGTCTGGAATACAGTATCTGAGAGTGTGGGATAGGCCGGACTAATCCAGTGGTTCAGGTTTGGAATACTGTGCCAGGGAGTGGGGTAGGCCGGATTAATCCAGGGGTTAGAGCCTGGAATAAAGTGTCTGAGATTGTGGGGGAGGCCAGGTCATTCCAGTCGTTAGGGACTGGAACACTGTGTCTGAGAGTGTAGGATAGGCTGGATTAATCCAGGGGTTAGTGTGTGGAATACAGTGTCTGAGATTATGGGATAGGCTGTGTCTATCCAGAGTTTAAGGTCTGGAATACAGTGTCTGAGAGTGTGGGATAGGCCGGATTAAACCAGGGGTTGGGTCTGGAACAAAGTGCCTGAGAATGTGGAGATGCCGGAATAATCCAGGATTTAGGGTCTGGAACTCAGTGTCTGGGAGTGTGGAATAGGCCGGGTCAATCCAATGGTTTGCGTATGGAACACATTGCCTATGAGTGTGGGAGAGGCCGGATTAATCCAGTGGTTAGTGTCTGGAACACAGTTTCTGAGATTGAGGGATAGGCTGGATTAATCCAGGTGTTAGGTCTGGAACAAAGTATCTGAGAGTGTGGGTATGCCGGAATAATCCAGGATTTAGGGTCTGGAACTCAGTGTCTGAGAGTGTTGAATAGGCCGAGTCAATCCAATGGTCAGTCTCTGGAACACAGTGCCTGAGTGTGGGGAGGCCGGTTCAATGCAGGGCTTAGGTTCTGGAAAAATGTGCCTGAGAGTGTGGGAAAGGCCAGATTAATCCAGGGGTTAGGATCTGGGACACAGTTTCTGAGAGTGTGGGAAAGGCCAGATTAATCCAGGGGTTACGATCTGGAACAGCGTCTGAGAGTGTAGGATAGGCCGGATTAATCCAGGGGTTAGTGTCTGGAACACAGTGCCTGAGAGTGTAGGATAAACTGGATAAATCCAGGTGTTAGGGTCTGGAACACAGTGCCTGAGAGTGTAGGATAGGTTGGATAAATCCAGGGGTTAGTGTGTGGAATACAGTGTCTGAGAGTGTGGGATAGGCCAGATTAATCCAGGGGTTAGTGTCTGGAATACAGTGTCTGAGAGTGTGGGGAGGCCGGATTAATCCAGTGGTTAGGGTCTGGAACACAGTGTCTGAGAGTGTAAAATCGGCCGGATTAATCCAGGGGTTAGGGTCTGGAACAAAGTGCCTGAGAGTGTGGGATAGGCTGGATTACGCCAGGAGTTAGTGTCTGGTACACAGTGCCCGAGTATGGAATAGGCCAGATTACCCCAGGGGTTAGGTTCTAGAACACAGTGTCTGAGAGTGTGGGGGAGGCCGGATTAATTCAGGAGTTAGGGTCTGGAACCGAGTGTCTGAGCGTGTGGGATAGGCCGGGTCAATCCAATGGTGTAGGTCTGGAACACCGTGCGTGAGAGTGTAGGATAGGCCGGATTAATCCAGGGGTTAGGGTCTGGAACACAGTGTCTGAGAGTGTAGGAAAAGCTGGATAAATCCAGGGGTTAAGTTCTGGAACACAGTGTCTGAGAGTGTGGGATAGGCTGGGTCAATCCAGGGGTTAGCGTCTGGAATACAGTGTCTGAGAGTGTGGGGTAGGCTGGAATATTCCAGGGGTTAGAGTCTGGAATACAGTGTCTGAGAGTGTGGGACCGGCCGGATTAATCCAGGGATTAGTGTCTGTAAAACTGTGTCCGAGAGTGTAGGATAGGCCGGCGTAATCCAGGGACAGAGTCTGGAACACAGTGATTGAGAGTGTGGGATTGGCCAGTTTAGTCTAGGGGTTAGGGTTGGAACACAGCGCCTGAGAGTGTGGGACATGCCGGATTAAAACAGGGGTTAGGGTCTGGAACAAAGTGCCGGAGAGTGTGGGATAGGCCAGATTAATCTAGGGGTTTGTGTCTGGAATACAGTGTCTGAGAGTGTGGGGAGAGTGGGCCAATCCAGTGGTTAGGGTTGGAACACAGTGTCTGTGAGTGTGGGACATGCCGGATTAAAACAGGTGTTAGGGTCTGGAACAAAGAGCCAGAGAGTGTGGGATAGGCCGGATTAATCCAGGGGTTAGTGTCTGGAACACAGTGTCCGTGAGTGTAGGGTAAACTGGATAAATCCAGGGGTGAGGGTCTGGAACACAGTGCCTGAGAGTGTAGGATAGGTTGGATTAATCCAGGGGTTAGTGTGTGGAATACAGTGTCTGAGAGTGTGGGATAGGCCGGATTAATCCAGGGGTTAGTGTCTGGAATACAGTGTCTGAGAGTGTGGGGAGGCCGGATTAATCCAGGGTTTAGGGTCTGGAACACAATGTCTGAGAGTGTGGCATAGGCCGGATTAGTACGTAGGTTACGGTCTGGAACAAACTGTCTGAGAGTGTGGGGTAGGCTGGAAAAATCCAGGGGTTAGCGTCTGGAACACAGAGACTTCGAATGTGAGATAGACCGTATTAATCCAGGGGTTAGAATCTGGAACACAGCATTTGAGGGTGTGGAATAGGCTGGATTAATGCAGGAGTTCGGGTCTGGAACACAGTGTCTGAGAGTGTAGGATAGGCCAGGTCAATCCAGAGGTTAGGTTCTGGAACAAAGTGCCTGAGAGTGTGGGTTAGGCCGGATTAATCCAGGGGTTAGGGCCTGGAACACAGTGCCTGAGAGTGTGGGATGGGCCGGGTCAATCCAGGGGTTCGGGTCTGTAACACAGTGTCCGAGAGCGTGGGAAAGGCCAGATTAATCCAGGGGTTAGGTCTGGAACAGTGCCTGAGAGTGTAGGATTGGCTGGATTAATCCAAGGGTTAGTGTATGGAATACAGTCCCTGAGATTGTGGGACAGGCTGTTTCTATCCAGGGGTTAAGGTCTGGAATACAGTGTCTGAGAGTGTGGAATAATCCGGGTCAATGCAATGGTTAGTGTCTGGAACACAGTGTCTGAGATTGTGGGAGAGGCCGGATTAATCCAGGGGTTAGGGTCTGGAACAAAGTGCCTGAGAGTGTGGTATAGGACGGATTAATCCGGGGGTTAGGGTCTGGAACAGTGTCTGAGAGTGTGGGATAGGCCGGATTAATCCAGGGGTTAGGATCTGGAACAGTGTCTGAGAGTGTGGGAAAGGCCAGATTAATCCATGGGTTAGGGTCTGGAATACAGTTTCTGAGATTGTGGGGCAGGCCGGATTAATCCAGGGGTTAGGATCTGGAACAAAGTGCCTGAGAGTGTGGGGATGCCTGAATAATCCAGGATTTAGGGTCTGGAACTCAGTGTCTGAGAGTGTTGAATAGGCCGAGTCAATCCAATGGTCAGTCTCTGGAACACAGTGTCTGAGTGTGGGGAGGCCGGTTCAATGCAGGGCTTAGGTTCTGGAAAAATGTGCCTGAGAGTGTGGGAAAGGCCGGATTAATCCAGGGGTTAGGATCTGGGACACAGTTTCTGAGAGTGTGGGAAAGGCCAGATTAATCCAGGGGTTAGGGTCTGGAACACAGTGTCTGAGAGTGTGGGAAAGGCCGGATTAATCCAGGGGTTAGGATCTTGGACACAATTTCTGAGAGTGTGGAATCGGTCGGATTAATCCAGTTGTTAAGGTCTGGGACACAGCATTTGAGAGTGTGGGATAGACTGGATTAATGCAGGGGTTAGGGCCTGGAACACAGTGTCTGAGAGTGTATGATAGGCCGGATTAATCCAGCAATGTGGGTCTGGAATGCAGTGTCTGCAGGAGAAGGATAGGCCGGATTAATCCAGGGGTTAGGGTCTGGTACAAAGTGCCAGAAAATATGGGGAAGGCCGATTCAATCCCGGGGTTAGTGTCTGGAACAAGGTAGCTGGGAGTGTGGGATAGGCTGGATTAATGCAGGCATTAGGGTCTGGAACACAGTGTCTGAGAGTGTAGGATAGGCCAGATTAATCCAGGGGTTAGGGTCTGGTACAAAGTGCCAGAAAATATGGGGAAGGCCGATTCAATCCCGGGGTTAGTGTCTGGAACAAGGTAGCTGGGAGTGTGGGATAGGCCGGATTAATGCAGGCATTAGGGCCTGGAACACATGGTGTCTGAGAGTGTGGGATAGGCCGGAATAATCCAGGGGTTAGGGTATGAAACAAAGTGCATGAGAGTGTAGGGAGGCCGGAATAATCCAGGGGTTAGGGTCTGAAACAAAGTGCATGAGAGTGTGGGATAGGCCGGATTAAACCAGGGGCTAGGCTCTGGAACATGTGATAGGGTTAGGGTGAGGGTTAGGCATAGCTGGGGCCCATACGTGGGCCTGTCTCTTTGTTGGCTACGTAGAACAGTTGATCTTCCGTAATTACACCGGCACCACTCCCCACCTCTTCCTCCGCTACATTGATGACTGCATTGGCGCCACCTCGTGCTCCCGTGAGGAGGTTGAGCAATTCATCAACTTCACCAACACATTCCACCCTGACCTTAAATTTACCTGGACCATCTCTGACACCTCCCTCCCCTTCCTGGACCTCTCCATCTCCACTAATGACGACCGACTTGACACTGACATTTTTTACAAACCCACCGACTCCCATAGCTACCTGGATTACACCTCTTCCCACCCTACCTCTTGCAAAAATGCCATCCCGTATTCCCAATTCCTCCGCCTCCACCGTATCTGCTCCCAGGAGGACCAGTTCCACCATAGGACACACCAGATGGCCTCCTTCTTTAGAGACCGCAATTTCCCTGCCCACGTGGTTAAAGATGCCCTTCCACATCCCGCACCTCCACCCTCAGACCCCACCCCTCCAACTGTAACAAGGACAGAACCCTCCTGGTGCTCACCTTCCACCCTACAAACCTTCGCATAAACCAAATCATCCGCCGACATTTCTGCCACCTCCAAACAGAACCCACCACCAGGGATATATTTCCTTCCCCACCCCTTTATGCCTTCCGCAAAGACCGTTCCCTCCGTGACTACCTGGTCAGGTCCACGCCCCCCTACAACCCACCCTCCAATCCTGGCACTTTCCCCTGCCACTGCAGGAACTGTAAAACCTGCGCCCACACCTCCTCCCTCACCTCTATCCAAGGCCCTAAAGGAGCCTTCCACATCCATCAAAGTTTTATTTGCACATCCACTAATATCATTTATTGTATCCGTTGCTCCCGATGTGGTCTCCTCTACATTGGGAAGACTGGGCGCCTCCTAGCAGAGCGCTTTAGGGAACATCTCTGGGACACCCGCACCAATCAACCAAACCGCCCCGTGGCCCAACATTTCAACTCCCCCTCCCACTCTGCCGAGGACATGGAGGTCCTGGGCCTCCTTCACCGCCGCTCCCTCACCACCAGACGCCTGGAGGAAGAACGACTCAACTTCCGCCTTGGAACACTTCAACCCCAGGGCATCAATGTGGACTTCAACAGTTTCCTCATTTCCCCTTCCCCCACCTCATCCTAGTTTCAAACTTCCAGCTCAGTAACTGTCCCCATGACTTGTCCGGACTTGTCCGACCTGCCTATCTTCTTTTCCACCTATCCACTCCACCCTCTCCTCCCTGACCTGTCACCTTCATCCCCTCCCCCACTCACCCATTGTACTCTATGCTACTTTCTCCCCACCCACACCCTCCTCTAGCTTATCTCTCCATGCTTCAGGCTCACTGCCTTTATTCCTGATGAAGGGCTTTTGCCCGAAACGTCGATTGCGAAGCAACTTGGATGCTGCCTGAACTGCTGTGCTCTTCCAGCACCAATAATTCAGAACTTGGAATTTAAATGCTATTAATGCTTAGTATAATTCTATGCTATTAAACTGCTTGTCTCTCTCTGTAGTTACAGCAGTCTAAACAAACCATGTAGGCTGGGTTGGAGCCCCCCCAATCAACTGCATCATTCTATTAGGGCCTTGTGGAAGAGACAGAGGATGAATCACCAGTTTTTCACAAAATACTCCCCTTTCCCCACTCAAAGGTTCGATGGTTGGACACTCATTAGTTTTGTTGTTTGTTGTACCTGTTACATCTGTCCAGCTCGGCCTGTCTTGGTTTGTTGATTTTGTTTGTTTGTTTAGGTGATTATTCTTTGTTTATGGAATATGGAAGGTGGCTGTTCTTTCTTGATGTGTTAAAAGATAAGGCAGGCCAGCAGTAACAATTCTTCCACACTTGGTTAAGCAATGATGCCACAGCCAGGATTTATCAGACTAAACTCCCAAGCTAAAAACTGTGATATGGTGTGTGTGTGAGAGAGAGGAAAAAGAGCTGTAGAGCTGGTAGAAAGTTTAACCCTTTGTGATTCGGTTTGAATGCACACTTGGTGATTGAATGTTTGTACTTTGTTCCCTGGAGCTTGAGAACCAGGACTGTTTTGAATCTGATTTCTATTATGGAAATTTAACATGATTTATTTTTAAGGTTAAGGATTTTTAATGATTATGAAATAAAATATTAATTCCTGTTCTTTTTACAGGTCATGCCTGCCTTCCTGTCAGCTTCTAACTAATCTCTGTTATCCTTACATGAAAGCCAACCTTATTAGATTTCAAATCAGCTTTATCCGGAGGAAAACAACATTATAACTTTTTTTGTTTCAGACTCATTTGTTTCCACTTAATGTTAAGACTGATGTGTTTCATTGGTGATTATGATGTGCCAGCCATAGATTTAGTCAGGAAGTCCACTCCCTCAATACAGTTGAAGTTTCAGTTCAACATTAGATTGCGATAAATCATCAAAAGAAAATCCCAAGGTTAATATCTGTGTCCTTGCATGTGGCCATTATGCATACATTAGAAGTTTTTTTAAATTTGATTAAACAAATGCGTTCAACGCAGCTCCAGTTATTTCACGACCTATAGCATTATAATGGAGCAATGACCAGTCATGACTACTTAAGGAACTTAATTTTGGATTTAAATTAAGGGACTAAAACTAGGTAATTATAGTGGATTTCAAAGTTGCGAACTGTATGTATTTTACATTTTAAATATTAAATACTGAATAAATGAATTTTATATATATATAAATTAAATAAGAAAATAAAATGTTGTATAATACTTAGGTATATATATTGTAAAAATAATATTCATTGATATATTAAACAGAGGAGATCTGATCTCAAAGCTAGACAATGAGAACTAAGCTCTGGTGATCCTCCAATATCCACAAAAATAACTGAAAACTTATTTTCCATAATCTTCTTCAGCTGGATCCCCACTCAGTAATACATAAAGTCTGCTTGGTACCACTCCAATCAGGGCTCTCTTCAGAAATTCAAACTGAATTCTATCCATATCATTAGGTGTCCCGAACGGATGAAAAAGAACTACTGCCTGACTTAAACAGGTATTGTTGTCACCCAGCATTCCAACCTTTGGGAAATAGGGACAGGCAAACATATCGAGGAATAGGATGGTATAACAACTACTTTCTTTTGTAGCATCACTGCCACGTTGCCATGGAGCTGGCAAGCTCCATAATGTCACAACCATGTGATACAGTGACCAGGACAAGTGAATGAGACAAATCACCGATTTAGTTATTCTCCTCTTGCAATTTTTGATTAGCTGAAAATTCAAATCTTAAAAGTAGCTTTCAGATTATGACAATTAAGATTCCAAAATGTATAGTTAGGAACAGGCTTTAAAGTTAGACAAGCATAAATTGGTAAATTGGTTAAATGAGGATAAAATGAAAATAGAGGCAAGGAGGTCAACTACAGAAGGGAAGAGAATGATGTAATAAGAAGGATAAAACAGCAGAGTACAGTTTTAAAAATTTTTAGTCACTTGTTGGGTTTCCACACTGAATTACAGATAATTATTATATTTATTATCATAAATATTTGTTATTTATTATATGTAATATTATTTATGTTTATAAATAATTTATGTTTATAAATAAATAAATGCTCGTTGTTGTGGTTCTGTTGGCCGAGCTGGGAATTTGTGTTGGAGACGTTTCGTCCCCTGTCTCGGTGACATCCTCAGCGCTTGGGAGCCTCCTGTGAAGCGCTTCTGTGATCTTTCCTCCGGCATTTATAGTGGCCTGTCTCTGCCGCTTCCGGTTGTCAGTTCCAGCTGTCCACTGCAGTGGCCGGTATATTGGGTCCAGGTCGATGTGTTTGTTGATAGAGTCTGTGGATGAGTACCATGCCTCTCCGAATTCCCTGGCTGTTCTCTGTTTGGCTTGTCCTATAATAGTAGTGTTGTCCCAGTCGAATTCATGTTGCTTGTCATCTGTGTGTGTGTGGCTACTAAGGATAGCTGGTCGTTTCATTTCATGTCTAGTTGTTGTTCTTGGATGCAGATCGTTAGCTGTCTTCCTGTTTGTCCTATGTAGTATTTTGTGCAGTCCTTGCATGGGATTATGTACACTACGTTGGTTTTGCTCTTGTTGGGTATCGGGTCCTTCGTCCTGGTGAGTTGTTGTCTGAGCGTGGCTGTTGGTTTGTGTGCTGTTATGAGTCCTCGTGGTCGCAGTAGTCTGGCTGTCAGTTCGGAAATGTTCTTGATATATGGTAGTGTGGCTAGTCCTTTGGGTTGTGGCATGTCCTCATTCCATTGTCTCTCCCTTCGGCATCTGTTGATGAAATTGCGGGAGTATCAGTTTTTGGCAAATACCTTGTATACGTGTTCCTCTTCCTCTTTTTGCAGTTCTGGTGTGCTGCAGTGTATTGTGGCCCTTTTGAAATATACACATTGACAAGGAAGAAACTATGGTCTCATTCGATGTAACGGCACTGTTCACCTCTATCGACAAAACCCTCGCCATAGAAACAATAGCCAACCTGCTGGACATACAGAACAGACAACAGGACGGGGAACCTATCAACAAAGATGGCATACTCAAACTACTGGACCTGGGCCTCACAACACACTTCACATTCAACAACCAAATATATGAACAAATCAACAGCACACCCATGGGCTCACCCATCTCTGGACTCACAGCAGAAGCTGTAATGCAAAGATTAGAACAAACAGTCTAACCGCAAATTCAACCCAAACTGTGGGTCAGATATGTGGATGACACCTTTGTAATCATTAAAAACACAGAAATAGAGAACACACACCAGATCATCAACGCCACACTCACAGGAATCCGATTCACTAGAGAGGAAGAAAAGGACAACCAACTCCCATTCCTAGACGTGGTGGTACAGAGAACACCGAACGGAGAATTCACCACAAAGGTTTACAGGGAAGCACACACACAGACCAAGTCCTGAACTACGTAAGCAACCACCCCAACACACACAAAATAAGTTGCATCAAGACACTATTCAAAAGGGCCACAGATTCAATCAATAAGCACATCAACCTGGACCCAATATACCGACCACTGCAGCAAACAGCTGGAATTGACAACCGGAAGCGGCAGATTCAAACCACTATGAATGCCGGAGGAAACATCACAGAAGCGCTTCACAGAAGGCTCCCAAACACTGAGGATGTCACCTAGACAGGGGACGGAACATCTGCAACACAAATTCCAAGCTCGGCGAACAGAACCACAAAATAAAGCTCAGTATTTGGGACCCGTGTGCTCCAGTGCTGAGCTTCTGAATAAATTGGGTCTATATTCGAGAAAATTGAAAGGCGATTTCATTTCAATGTATCAGATTGTGAAGAGGCTTGAGAGGGGAGATGCTGAGAAATTAATCCTGAGGGTCTGGGAATCTGAAACACAATAACACAGTCTCAGGAGTTGCTGGAAAAGCTCAGCAGGACAGGCAGCATCTGTGCAGAGAAATCAGCGTTAATGTTACAGCATCCGCAGTTCATTCGGGTTTGATTACCACCCTGTCAGGGTAAGGGGCAGGTAATTTGGGACTGAGATGAGGAGACAGCCCTTCACTCTAAGCCCTCTGAGTCTTTAATATTCTCTCTTCCTGAGGATTGTGGATGCTCCCTCACTGAGTACATTTCTGATTGGAATAGACAGATTGCCGTCGTCTCAGGGATTCACGAGATTTGGGGAGTGGATAGGAAACCGGATTTGAAATCTCAAACCAGCTCTGATTGGATTGACTGCCAGAACAGACTGAACAGTTTAAACAGGCTGTACAGTCTCCTCCTGCTCACATTTCCTGAGCTCTTAGATGTTTACTGAACCAACTCCCAATCCCTTTGGATTTGGTTCCATGGAACCGTTTATCATTAAATCTCTGCAGCCTCCACCCTATTACAAACCATCTCATTCTTTCTTCAGCGTTACCCCCATTCCAATTGCTCAGAAATCATTACTTTTCTAACTTCCTTCTGCTCTGCTGAATCCCCCCACCCTCATAACACACGGGGTAACCTTTCCCTTCTCCCTATAGATGCTGCCTGACCTTATCAGATTTCTCAGCATGGCCTGTGTTTATTTCAGAGGGAATGACATCTCCCTGTTCCTGTTTCTGTGATGGACACATTCCCCAATCCGACTCCTTGATATTCCGTTTGTTCACAGAGAAAAGAGCTTTTCCTGGCGATGGTCCCTGTGAATTGCAGCGTGGAACCGGGCAGCATTGCTCGGCATCTCGGAAGCTTTCCCATCTGCTGCTTCCCATTTCTTATTGAAATATTGGTTGCAGCACAAGGATGGG
Source organism: Chiloscyllium punctatum (assembly GCF_047496795.1). Classification (NCBI taxonomy): domain Eukaryota; kingdom Metazoa; phylum Chordata; class Chondrichthyes; order Orectolobiformes; family Hemiscylliidae; genus Chiloscyllium; species Chiloscyllium punctatum. Next base: position 32,452,139 of record NC_092759.1, on the reverse strand, counting down.
TTTGTTTTGTTCGAAAAGTGAGAGACTGCTCCCATCAGGAACCTGAAATAATTACAGAAGCCGCTGGAAACACTGAACAGTTCCAACAGCTTCTGTAGTGGTGGGGAGGGAGGGTTAATGTGTCAAATCGAGACAAGGATAAAATAAACTCCAGCCTCAAAACAATCAGAGTTCCTAAGTTTTACAAACATCTGTATAACATTATTCTGAGCAATCAATTCCCCTTAAACCCTTGCAATGTGGAATACCATCTTTCTGACTCTCACTTTGAGAGATGTCCCTCAGTTAGCTCCTCCACCATTCTTTCCATTTCACTGGGGACCCACTATCCACAGTCTCCAATCAAATGACCTGAACTCAGACACACAGAGATCTTAAAGAGTGACACAATGCAGATAGGAAGTTGATTTCATTTCTGTTTCTGAGTCCAATCTTCAGTCAGTGAGAGAGAGTCAGGTATTCAAGGCTCAAACAAGAGCTGGATTCTGCTTCTGGTGATTGTCTTCATTCAGTGAGAAGGAGGGCCGTGGGCAAGAAGGAGCTCATCATTGTCGTTCGGGTTGTCTGCTCAGTCTGCAGCATTGCAGGCCGTGGGAGCAGGGCAGTGGGAAAGGTACCTCATGTGGACTGCAATAGGACTTTCAACACATTGTTCCAGGTCAGTTACAGAGCTACAGGAATTCTGAATGAGGATCGGAAAAATGGATTGATTTAAGGAGGATGATCAGGGAAACAGGATAAAGCTGATGAGATCACCAGGATTCCTTGGTCTATAGCTGTACCATACTTTATTTTCTGCTTTATAAATCTACAATCCGGAGCTCAACCCACTCAGAGCAATATAAGCTCAGAAACAAATCATTCAGTCCAACACATCAATGCCGAACTGATATCCGATGTCAATCTCATCCTATTTGTCAGAATTTGGCCCATGTTCCTCTGAACCCTTTTTAATTCCTACACCCACCCAGATACCTTTTAAATGTTGTAATTGTACCAGCCTCCACTACTTCCTCTGGCAGCTCATGCACACAGTGCCCGCTGATTGAAAAATGTTCCCCTTAGGTCCCTTTTATATTTCCCTCTCAATTTTAACATATGCCATCTGCTTCTGGACTCCCACACCACAGGGAAATCACTTTGCCTTTATACCCTTTTGAGGTCCTTAATGTTTTTGTGAACGTCTATAAGGATCCCCCTCAGCCACTGACGCTCCAGGGATAATAATCTCAATCGAGACAGTCTTACCCTCCAGCACAAACCCTCCAACCTTAGCAACATCCGTGTAAATCTTTTCTACACCCTTTAAAGTTTCACAATACCCTTCTTACAGGAGGGAGTCCAGAATTGCACATTATATTCCAAAAGTGGCCGAACAAATTCTGCAACATGACCTCCCAACTCCTTTACACAATGAACTGACCAATAAAGACAAAAATGACAAACACCTTCTTCACTATCTTATCAAAATGTTTGTCCAATTTCAACGATCTATGAAACTGCACTCCAGGTCTATTTGTTTAGCAACATCCCGAGTACCTTGCCATTAAGTGTGTAAGTCCTGCTCTCTTTTGCTTCTCCAAAATGCAGCACCTCAGACTTGACTAAATAAATCTCCATCTTCCACTCCTCAGCCCAGAGGCCCATCTGATCAAGATCCCATTGTAATCTGAGGTAACCATCTTCACTGTCCTTGACACTTCCAATTTTACTGTCATCTGCAAACTTACTAACCATTCATCCTATGGTCACATCCAAATCATTTATATAAATGACAAAACAACAGTGGACCCAGCACCGATCCTTGTGACACACTGCTGGTCACAGGCCTCCAGTCTGAAAAGCACCCCTCCCCAACACTTTCTGTCTTCTACCTTCAATAAAAGAAGTGTTGCAAGTATCAGTTAACTGGAGATTCAGATCAGTGCGTCACTAAATGAAAAAAAATGCAGGGCATCATTAATTGGAGAATTCATGCAGGTGCCATTTAAATTAGAAGTGGGAGCACTGGAGCAGGATAACACTCAGTGGGAGAGTTGGTGCAGTTCCAGGATGTGTGCAGGATTGGGAAATGGGGGAAATAGCCATTAATGGAGTCATACAATCACAGAGATTTACAACACACAAACAGATTCTTCAGTCCAAATTATCCATGCCACAATTAAAGAATTCTGGCAGCGCTCCACTAAATTGGAGAATCATTGCAAGGAACTACTTACTGGGAGAATTGGGGAAGGGCTTATCGAAATGTGAGAAATGTAACAGGGCATCAGTTAATGGGAGAATTGGTGCAGTGTAACACTAAATGGGAGAATTCGGGCAGGACAATACTTGATGGGAGGTTTAGAGTTGGACACCCTAAATTGTTCGAGGACATCAGTCAGTATGAGGATTGGTGTAAGGCAACACTGTGAGGAGAACTGGTTCAGGACATCAGTAATTGGGGAAAGTGGTGCTCAGCAACACGGGATTGGAGAATTGGTGTGGGGCATCAGTAAATGATAGACCTGGTGCAGGGTGCTGATAACTTCGAGAATTGGAGCAACTGGGAGAACACGGGCAGTGAATCAGTAAATAGGACAAATGTTGCAAAGGATTATTGGTCCAGTTTCAATACAGTGTACCACGACATGGGAGCATTGGTGCAGATCACCATAAAAGGGAGGAAATATGTAGGATCGATAATTTGTAGATATGATGCAGAGATGGCAAAGCTTAGAGAATTCTGGCAGCAGACGAGAAAATTGGAGAAGTGTTGGAGAGGAATAAAAAATGGAAGACCTGGTGCACAGTGGAGCTAAAATACAAAATAAGTGCATGGCACCAGTAAATGGGAGAATTAGAGTAGCGCACCTTTAAATGGTAAATCGGGCTCGGGCACCTGTAAATGGAAGAGTTAGTACAGGGGGATGAGTAAATGGGTGATTTGGCGAGAATCAATAAATGGGAGATTTGGTGTACAGTGCCATTACTTTGGAAAACTGGTAGGAGTGTTCATATATTGGAAAATTGGAGCACAGCGTGTCTAAATTGGGGAATAGGGGCCGGGGATCAATAAAAAGAAGAAATGTTGCAAGCATCGGGAAATTGGGGATTCAGTTCAGTGCATCACGAAATAAAAACAATTCAGCAGGGCACCCGTACGTGGAAGATGTGTATCAGGGAACAATTAAAAGGAAGGAATTGATGCAGGGCAACAATAACTGGAGAATTCATGCAGGTGCCATTAAATAGGGCAGGATAATACTCAATGGGAGAGTTGGTGCAGTTTCAGGATTTGTGCAGGATTGGTAAATGGGAGAAATGGTGCAGAGCAGCGGAGTCATAAATAGAGCCATACAATCATAGAGATGTACAACATGGAAACAGACACTTCAATCCAACTTGTGTATGACTCAATCTTAGAATTCTGGCAGCGCTCCACGAAATTGGAGAAACATTCCAAGGAAATACTAAATGGAAGGATTGGGCAAGGGCTTATCGAAATAAGAGAATTTGGAACAGAGCATCCAATAATGGCAAATTGATGCAGTGAGAACCAAATGGGAGAGTTTCAGTTTAGCAGTAAATGGGAGAATTGGGACAGGAAATTACTTAATGTGGGAATGAGAGTCGGACACCCCTAAATTGGGCGAGAGCATCAGTCAGTATGAGTATTGGTGTAAGGCAACACTGAATGTAGAACTTGTTCAGGACATCAGCAATTGGGCGAAATGGTGCTAAGCAACACTGAATTGGAGAATTGATGTGGGGTATCAGTAAATGGTACTGGTGCACAGTGGAGCTAAATTAGAGAATTGCTGCATGGCAACAGGGAATGGGAGAATTAGAGTAGCGCACCCTTAAATGGTAGAATCGGGCTCAGGCATCAGTAAATGGAAGGATTAGTACAGGGATATGAGGAAATGGGAGATTTGGTGGGAATCAATAATTGGGAGATCTGCTGCACAGTGCCATTACATTAGAAAAGTGGAGCAAAGCCTGTCTAAATTGGGGAATACGGGCCAGGGAATAGATAAAAAGAAGAAATGTTGCAAGCATTGGTAAATTGGAGATTCAGTTCAATGCATCACTAAATGAAAAAAAAATATCAGCATGGCATCTGTGCGTAGAAGATGTGTGTGTGTCAGGGAACAACTTAATGGAAGGAATTGATACAGTGCCACAATAATTGGAGAATTCATGCAGGTGCTATTAAAGGTGCCATGCAGGACAGAGACCGAATAATCTCAATAAGTGAGTTGGCGAAATTCCCGACATAGTGCAGGATTGGGAAATGGGAGAATTGGGGCAGGGAAGCGGAGCACTAATTACAGCCTTAGAGATGTACAGCATGGAAACAGACACTTCAGTCCAACCTGTCCACGTCTCAATTTAAGAATTCCAGCAGCTCTCCACTAAATTGGAGAATGATTTCAAGAAACTACTAAATAGAAAAATTGGGAAAAGGCTTAACGATATGTGTGAGAGTTTGCAACAGGGCATCAAATACTGTGTGAATTAGTGCAATTCAGCACTAAATAGGTGAATTATGCTGTGTTGCACGAAATGGGAGAATGGGAGCAGGACATTACCTTTTGAGAGATTTAGCGTAGGGTGCCCCTAAATTGGGCGAGGGCATCAGTATGAGGATTGGTGTAAGGCAACACTGAGTGGAGAGCTTGTTCAGGACATCAGTAATTGGGGGAAATGTTGCTAGCAACACTGAATTGGAGAATTGGTGTGGGCCATCAGTAAATGTGAGAATTAGAGTAGCGTACCCTTAAATGGTAGAATCGGGCTCAGGCATCAGTAAATAGAAGAATTAGTACAGGGATATGGGTAAATGGGAGATTTGGTGGGAATCAATAAATGGGAGATCTCGTGCACAGTGCTGTTACTTTAAAAAAATTGGTGGGAGTGCCAAAGTATTAGAAAGTTGGAGCAGAGCCTGTCTAAATTGGGGATTAGAGGCCAGGGAATCAATAAAAAGAAGAAATATTGTAAGCATTGGTAAATTGGAGATTCAGTTCAGAGCATCACTAAATGAAAACAATTCAGCAGGGCATCCGTACGTAGAAGATGTGTATCAGGGAACAACTAACTGGAAGGAATTGATGCAGGGTAACAATAATTGGAAAGTTTATGCAGGTGCCATGAAATTCTCAGTGGGAGGACTGGGGCAGGAAAACCTCAATGGGAAATGGGAGAATTGGTGTAGGGAAGCGGGACACTAATTACAGCCTTAGAGATGGACAGCACGGAAACAGACCCTTCAGTCCAACTCTCCACGCCTAAATTTAAGAATTCTGTCAGCTCTACAGTAAATTGGAGAATCATTGCAAGAAAATACCAGATGGATACATTTTGAAAGGGTTTATCGAAATGTGAGAATTTGCAACAGGGCATCAGATAATGGGTGAATTAGTGCAGTTCAGCACTAAATGGGTGAGTTATGCTGTGTTGCAACTAAATGGTCGAATTGGAGCAAGACTTTACCTTTTGGGAGATTTAGAGTAGGGCGCCCCTAAATTGGGCGAGGGAATCAGTCAGTATGGGGATTGGGGTAAGGCAACACTGAACCTGTTCAGGACATCAGTAATTGGGGGAAATGGTGCGAAGCAGCACTGAATTGGAGAATTGGTGTGGGGTATCAGTAAATGAGAGACCTGGTGCAGGGTGCTGATAACTTCGAGAGTTGGAGCAAATGGGAGAACGTGGAGAGTGAATCAGGAAATAGGACAAATGCTGCAAAGGATTTGCGGTCCAGATTCAATACAGTGCACCACTAAATGGGGGAGTTGGTGCAGTTCACCACGAAAGGGGGGATATTTGCAGTTTGGGGAATTTGGAGATATGATGCAGAGATTGCCAAGATTAGATAATTCTCTCAGTGGTCTACGAAATGGGAGAATTGTTGCAGGGAAATACTGAATGGAAGACCTGGTGCACAGTGGAGCTAAATTACAGAATGGGTGCATGGCGACAGTAAATGGGAGAATTAGAGTAGCGCACCCTTAAATTGTAGAATCGGGGTTGGGCATCAGTAAATGGAAGGATTAGTACAGGGATATGAATAAATGGGAGATTTGGTGGGTTTCAATAAATGGGAGATTCTGTGCACAGTGCCCTTACATTGGAAAACTGGTGGGAGTGTCGATATATTAGAAAATTGGAGCAGAGCATGTCTAAATTGGGGAATAGGGGCCATGGAATCAATAAAAAGAAATGTTGGAAGCATCGGTAAATTGGAGAGTCAGGTCAGTACATCACTAAATGAACAAATATAATCAGCAGGGCATCCGTACGTTGGAAATGTGTATCAGGGAACAACTAAATTGAAGGAATTGTTGCAGAACAACAATAATTGGAGAATTCATGCAGGTGCCGTTAAATTCTAAGTGGGAGGACTGGGGCAGGATAACCTCAATGGGTGAGTTGGTGAAATTAACAAGGTAAAAACAATGACTGCAGATGCTGAAAATTAAATACTGGATTAGTGGTGCTGGAAGAGCACAGCAGTTCAGGCAGCATCCAACGAGCAGCGAAATCAACGTTTCGGGCAAAGGCCCTTCCTGATGAAGGGAAGGAAAGCACTAATTACAGCCTTAGAGATGTACAGCACGGAAACAGACCCCTCAGTCCAACCTGTCTCCGCCTAAATTTAATAATTCTGGAAGCTGTACACTAAATTGAAGAGTCATTGCAATAAAATACTAAATGGATAAATTTCGCAAGGGCTTATCGAAATGTGAGAATTTTCAACAGGACATCAGATAATGGGTGAATTAGTGCAGTTCAGTGCTAATTGGGTGAGTTATGCTGCGTTGCACTAAATGGTAGAATTGAGACAGGACATGACCTTTTGGGAGATTTAGAGTAGCGCACCCCTAAATTGGGCGAGAGCATCAGTCAGTATGAGGATTGGTGTAAGGCAACACTGAGTGGAGAACTTGTTCAGGACTTCAGGAATTGGGGAAAATGGTGCTAAGCAACACTGAATTGGAGAATTGGTGTGGGGTATCAGTAAATGAGAGACCTGGTGCAGGGTGCTGATAACTTCGAGAATTGGAGCAAATGGGAGAACACGGGCAGCGAATCAGTAAATAGGACAGATGTTGCAAAGGATTAGTGGTCCAGATTCAATACAGTGCACACGAAATGGGGGAGTTGGTGCAGTTCAACAGGATAGGGAAGATATGTGTCAGGTTGGTAATTTGGAGATTTGATGCAGGGATCGCAAGATCAGAGAATTCTGGCAGCGAACTACTAAATGGGAGAATTGTTGCAGGGAAATACTGAATGGATGAACTGGAGCACAGTGGAGCTAAATGACAGAATGGGTGTATGGCACCAGGAAATGGGAGAATGAGGGTAGCGCACCCTTTAATAGTCGAATCGGGCTCGGGGACCAGTAAATAGAAGAATTAGTACAGGGGTATGAGTAACTGGGAGATTTGGTGGGAATCAATAAATGGGTGACTCAGTGCAGAGTGACATTACATTGGAAAATTGGTGGGAGTGCCAACATATTTTCTATAACACAGGAGGAAGCAGTGACTCTGCTCCAGCTCCTTTATTTTCTATAACACAGGAGGAAGCAGTGACGCTGCTCCAGCTCCTTTATTTTCTATAATACAGGAGGAAGCAGTGACGCTGCTCCAGCTTCTTTAATTTCTATAATACAGGAGGAAGCAGTGACGCTGCTCCAGCTCCTTTATTTTCTATAATACAGGAGGAAGCAGTGACTATGCTCCAGCTACTTTATTTTCTATAATACAGGAGGAAGCAGTGACGCTGCTCAAGCTCCTTTATTTTCTATAATACAGGAGGAAGCAGTGACGCTGCTCCAGCTCCTTTATTTTCTATAATACAGGAGGAAGCAGTGACGCTGCTCCAGCTCCTTTATTTTCTTTCATACAGGAGGAAGCAGTGACGCTGCTCCAGCTCCTTTATTTTCTATAATACAGGAGGAAGCAGTGACGCTGCTCCAGCTCCTTTATTTTCTATAATACAGGAGGAAGCAGAGACGCTGCTCCAGCTCCTTTATTTTCTATACTACAGGAGGAAGCAGAGACGCTGCTCCAGCTCCTTTATTTTCTATAATACAGGAGGAAGCAGTGACGCTGATCCAGCTCCTTTATTTTCTATAATACAGGAGGAAGCAGAGACGCTGCTCCAGCTCCTTTATTTTCTATAATACAGGAGGAAGCAGTGACACTGCTCCGGCTCCTTTATTTTCTATAATACAGGAGGAAGCAGTGACGCTGCTCCAGCTCCTTTATTTTCTATAATACAGGAGGAAGCGGTGACGCTGCTCCAGCTCCTTTATTTTCTATAATACAGGAGGAAGCAGAGACGCTGCTACAGCTCCTTTATTTTCTATAATACAGGAGGAAGCAGTGACGCTGCTCCATCTCCTTTATTTTCTATAATACAGGAGGAAGCAGTGACGCTGCTCCAGCTCCTTTATTTTCTATAATACAGGAGGAAGCAGTGACACTGCTCCAGCTCCTTTATTTTCTATAATACAGGAGGAAGCTGTGACGCTGCTCTAGCTCCTTTATTTTCTATAATACATGAGGAAGCAGAGACGCTGCTCCAGCTCCTTTATTTTCTATAAAACGGACGGAAGCAGTGACGCTGTTCCAGCTCCTTTATTTTCTATAATACAGGAGGAAGCAGAGACGCTGCTCCAGCTCCTTTACTTTCTATAATACAGGAGGAAGCAGTTACGCTGCTCCAGCTCCTTTATTTTCTATAATACAGGAGGAAGCAGTGACGGTGCTCCAGCTCCTTTATTTTCTATAATACAGGAGGAAGCAGTGACGCTGCTCCAGCTCCTTTACTTTCTATAATACAGGAGGAAGCAGTGACGCTGCTCCAGCTCCTTTATTTTCTATAATACAGGAGGAAGCAGTGATGCTGCTCCAGCTCCTTTATTTTCTATAATACAGGAGGAAGCAGAGACGCTGCTCCAGCTCCTTTACTTTCTATAATACAGGAGGAAGCGGTGACGCTGCTCTAGCTCCTTTATTTTCTATAATACAGGAGGAAGCAGTGACGCGGCTCCAGCTCCTTTATTTTTCTGTAATACAGGAGGAAGCAGTGACGCTGCTCCAGCTCCTTTATTTTCTATAATACAGGAGGAAGCAGTGACGCTGCTCCAGCTCCTTTATTTTCTATAATACAGGAGGAAGCAGGGACGCTGCTCCAGCTCCTTTATTTTCTTTCATACAGGAGGAAGCAGTGACGCTGCTCCAGCTCCTTTATTTTCTTTAATACAGGAGGAAGCAGAGACGCTGCTCTAGCTCCTTTATTTTCTATAATACTGGAGGAAGCAGAGACGCTGCTCCAGCTCTTTTATTTTCTATAATACAGGAGGAAGCAGAGACGCTGCTCCAGCTCCTTTATTTTCTATAATACAGGAGGAAGCAGAGACGCTGCTCCAGCTCCTTTATTTTCTATAATACAGGAGGAAGCAGAGACGCTGCTCCAGCTCCTTTATTTTTGATAATACAGGAGGAAGCGGAGACGCTGCTCCAGCTCCTTTATTTTCTATAATACAGGAGGAAGCAGTGACGCTGCTCCAGCTCCTTTATTTTCTATAATACAGGAGGAAGCAGTGACGCTGCTCCAGCTCCTTTATTTTCTATAATACAGGAGGAAGCAGTGACGCTGCTCCAGCTCCTTTATTTTCTATAATACAGGAGGAATCAGTGACGCTGCTCCGGCTCCTTTATTTTCTATAATACAGGAGGAAGCAGTGACTCTGCTCCAGATCCTTTATTTTCTATAATACAGGAGGAAGCAGTGACGCTGCTCCAGCTCCTTTATTTTCAATAATACAGGAAGAAGCTGTGACGCTGCTCTAGCTCCTTTATTTTCTATAATACATGAGGAAGCAGAGACGCTGCTCCAGCTCCTTTATTTTCTATAAAACAGACGGAAGCAGTGACGCTGTTCCAGCTCCTTTATTTTCTATAATACAGGAGGAAGCAGAGACGCTGCTCCAGCTCCTTTATTTGGTGGAAACAATAAATAGGTCTATTTCCATGCTGTACATCTCTATGTCTCTATTTAAAAGGCATCTGGATGGAATGTAGTCAGGGATTGTTTGGAGGGGTAAGGAACAAATGTTGGCTCATATAGCTAATTAATATCGGTTATCTGGTCAGCAGGGACGAGGTGGAATGGAGAGCCTGTTTCTGTGCTCGGCACCTCCGAAATCCTGATAAAGGGCTTTTGCCCGAAACGTGTATTTTCCTGCCCCTCGGATGCTGCCTGACCTGAAGTGCTTTTCCAGCACCACTCTGATCTAATCTCTGAAATGCACTTCTCATTCAGGCGACTTCTACTGCCTACAAAAAATCCACAAAGACAACACACCCGGATCTCCCATCATATTAGGCAATGGGACCCGATGTGGGAACCACACTGCCGATGTCAAATACATCTTGAAAGCCATGAGGCAGGGGTACCCCCAGCTTCTGCCACGACAGAACATTGGGACACAGGCAGATTTCAACCTCACACCTTCAAGGCTCAATCTGAGCTGAGGGGGCACCTATCGTTAAAGATTTACCTGAGAATTTAACTATTTTTACGTACGGTTTACATATGAAAGAACAAAATCTAACATGGTATTTCTAAAAGTATACAGACTGAACAGACAATCCACTTCAGTTTTAAATATTTTATTTCAGTGCCATCACCCTGTAATCTTTTACGATAAATTCTGTGTGGTATGATGTTATGCCCCACAACCACCTGATGAAGGAACAGCGCTCCAAAAGCTGGTACTATCAAATAAACCTGTTGGACTATAACCTGATGTTGTGTGATTATTTAATTTTGTCCACCCCAGTCCAACACCGGCACCTCCAAATCTTTACTCCATATTGTTTACACTAACTCACACCCTGTTCAGGTCAGTTTAGCACAATGACCCTGTTCCTCTTTTTGTGAGGTTCCCTGTGTATATTAACAGGGTTAATGGGCCCTGAGAGGATGAATACATTCTCTTTATCCTGTCAGTTTAAACAGTTGAACATATCAGTTTGAAGCCAATGGAAGAGGAGATTGTCTTTTTCTGTACAATTTCAGTGCAGAACGTTCAGCCATAAACTGTCTTTGCAAAAGTGGGTTTGAGTGCAATTCTCACTGAGCAACATTAATGCAGCAAAAACACAATTCCCAGTTCCTGTTAACAATTGGTGAAGGAACTGGGATGAGAAAACCACTTGTGGTGTGGTGCCGTGGCTCAGTTCGTGAACTTACCCACATCATAAACAGCCCACCAAGATTTCACATCGTAGTGGTGCCTGAGTATTTTACCAAATACATGGTTGTTTCAAAATCTCCCAAGTCAGTGTTGCTCATCAGTCAACCATGCGTCCTGTTTGAGTGTCAGCCTATTTTGGTGATCCTGATCTGCTCCCTGGTTTAGTTCCTCCAGTGGATATTGTTTCTTCCGAACTATTAATTCAATCTGGAGTTTCCTTCCTGTGTTTGACAAGAACTTCTGCTTCTCCTCCTCCTTTATTACGCCTCGTTCATTTCCAGTTTGTTGGGAATAACGAGGTGAGCCAGGAGACATGGCAGACTCGCCGGTGAATGTTGCAGTAATGGCGCAGACACCAAGAGCTGTTCACCCTAATTCTCTGCTGTCAACATTCATTCATTCCACACCAACAGGAAATACTTCATTGTTCTCCTGTCGTTGTGGTTTGCACTGTGATTGCGGTTTCTTTTCTTGTGGATTATGAAGTTTATTTAGAACTCGAAAGGATCGTAATATTTGGAGGAAGGAATGACTCCTCACCTCAGGAATAAGTGCCAGACACATTATTCGGAGTATGTGAGCCCAATCCCACACATGCTACCGAGGGGGCAGAAAGCCTGTTAGCTGGTCCACTCTCAATTTGTCTCCGAATATCAGACTTTTCAAAGAGCAGAAATGGGAAATGAGGAATATGGGGCAGACCGAGAGTCCGAGAATGTGAAAGAGGGTCAGGTACATTCACAGAGAAAGAAAGAAAGATGGAGACGCATATTGAGGGAGATACTGAAAGGACCAATTCTCCAATCGACATGGCTGCTGACTGACAGAAACAAATAGGAATAAAAAGGTAACTATTAAGCACAGCCTTTCACCAGCTCCGGGTAACGGAAGGATTCTTACAGCCAACCACGTCATTTTGAATTTTCAACATTGACGGTTGTAAGTTAATGAAAGATTTTGGTAAATATCCTGACTGGGATAACTGATCATTTTACCAAAAATATAATACAGAAATGTCGAAGTAACCTCGCTCTGCTGATATGAACCATTAACTCTGTTTCTCTCCACTGTCCTACTGAGTTTTTCTATCAAATCTTGGTTTTGGTTCGGATTTCAAACATCTGCAGTTCTTTGTTTCATGTTATTCTTAACAACGTTTGAGACAAAACCAATGACCTGACGGCCACAGAAAATCGGTCAGAAATACTGTTAGCAAGATATCTTTGCAGAACATATCGCCCATTCCCTGACCAGGAATCACCCTTTCCCCTTCAGATAGTGCACCAACTCCTAACCGTGAGATTAACAGGGAAGGAGACAGAAACTGTCGCATTTATTCTCAATGAAACCACTTATGCATTTCATTTTGGATCATTTTCGCTGCACATTAGTTTCTCGTTGTCTTTGAGGTTTTTTTAACACAGTCGGAAAATACCATTCGGCCCATCGTGCAGTATGGATCATCAGATAGCCATCTGTTTTCGATCCAGTGTCCAGCTTTGGCACGATACCTTGTGTGTTCTGATGTTTTCAACGCAAAATTCAGAAAAGATTATCCCTGTGATCTTAAACGAGACACCAATGGGAGTGAGTTCTACACCGTCATACCGAAGTGAAATCCCGTCATATTTTCACCCATAGATTGAGTCACAGACACACACTCCCGGAGGTGGGGGGTGGGGGGAGTGCAGAGGTTTCGGGATTATACCAGCTCCTTGTGCTTCAGTACCGCTCTCCACCAACTTAAGACACCCCCTCCACCAAACACACACACACACGTTTCTCCGACAAAAGGCAGCTTTAGGTGTAACTAAAGCCAGTTTTACAGACAATGAGAGACGTTGCGATGAGCTGGAATTTAAAATGGACAATTGCCTCACATGCAACTTTCAAATTTGAAAAAACACTGATCCAAAGTCTACAGCTCCTCAAAATCTGTCGCACATTGAGGTACAATACTCACAAATTCGGGACCCACTGATCCAATCCCTGCAGTACATTGCACACAAATCAGGAAGGATTCGATTCACCAAAAGTCAGAGCCATTATCCATGATGTCAGTGTCCCAGCGGCAGCCGGAGGTCCGACAGGGAGTCGATATGAAATGGAAACATGGACATCGGGGGAAACAGTATTCACAAGGTGAACAATCAGTAAAAATAATTATCGTCACTGTTTCCCATCGGATGTCCCACTCCGTGAAGCAATGTCTTTCAATGCCCAAGGAAACATATTTACCCTCAGGTCCCTGCTTCAGTGTCGCCTGCGCCTCTGCTGGAAGTTGCCAACATTTTATTCACAGTCACTCCGCGATTTTTTGATTCACTCCAGTGAAATATCTTTTCATACCTTGCGTCATGGCCTCTTCCCGTCAAGATCCTGAACCAGTCCAGCGAGAAACCTCTGTTGATTTGAATCCCGGGATGGAGAATCAGACGAGATGAACAGTGCTTTTTATTGGTGGAACCCCTTCACTTCAACCTCACGCCTCAAAACGGGTCTCTGCCCGCGTCAACCTGTTCTGTACATTCCTGCATTACACCGACTGACCAACATCAGATTCCCACAGCTCCACTTTCTTTATTTTGAAACCCAAGGCGATAATATGAAGCATTTGCAAAATTGAAGAGAGAAACTTTGTTGCCGAAGGTGGTTATGAAGGGATGGACAGGCACAAGGGTGTGTACAATTCAGGTCGCTTTGGATACTGTCAGCATTACCGGGGGCCCGTGCTGTGGAGTCAAAGTTTGTATCGTCCAGACATGGATACAGTTCCCATTCAGGGAATGAAGGTTTAATTCTCTTCATGTGAATTGTCTGAATGAAAACGCATTCCCCGTTCCACACAGAAGACAGACCGGGATCACTCCAGAATCAGCCCAGTGATTACTTGAACCATGTAGAAGGACAATGACAGTGGACAGATACGATAGTGACCCCTTCAAATCTCCCTCCAATCATCTCACCTTCCTGAGTTGGGAATATGTTGGTGTTCCTTCAGTGTCTCTGGGTGTAAATCCAGGAAATCCCGCACTTGCAGCATAATGGCTGTACCTCCGTGTGAAGGAGTTCAATGGTTCACAAAAGCAACTCATATCCTCCATCTCTGGGGGATTTAGGGATGGACAGCGAGTCCTATTCCATTGAGTCATATCTTTATCCCAGGAATGCGTTTCTAACAGTGGTAGGTTCCAATCGGACACCTTCAGGAGATCGGTAGTAAGTTGAGAAGTGGAGCAGGGAAGTGAAATTGACGTGAATGACAATGATGACTGGGAGGCATGAGGCAGGAAGGGAGTCTGGATCTGGTGGTGCAAGGCTCAGTGTCGCTGCTAATGGGTCAGCCTTTACTGCAAACTGTTTACATTGGCTCACACACCATTCCTGGGCAATTCATGGCAATGACACTGTTCCTCTTCGTGTGAGATTACCACTGTGTGTATTAAATCCATCAATACTCCCCAAGAGAATGAACAACTTCCCCTTTGTCCTGTTTTTTAAACAGATACAAATATCTGTTTGAAGCCAATGTAAGAGAAGATTGCCCTTTTATGTGCCTTTGCATTGAAGAATGTTCAATCGTGAAATGTCTGGTTTTGCAACAGTGGGGTTTGATTGTAAATCACACTGAGTAATATTGATACAGAAATGTATTTCCGAGTTACTGTGGTCATGTGGTTAAGGAACTGCACATATGGCCGTCCCTTAGTTATTTCAAACCCCTCCTTGGGAAGCAGCTGACCATAGGGTCCAATCCCAGCTGCGCCCTCTTGTTGTATTGAAGGCCCGTAGGTTCACCTTTTATTAAGGGTCGTGTTACTGATGAAGGGACTCAGCATCCTGTTTGAGTTCGAGCCTGTTATGGTTTGGTAAACCCACTCCTTTTTCCTGGTTTAGTTCCAGCAGTGCATGTTATCCTTCCTAACCAATACACCAACCTGGAGTTTCTTGCCGCTGTTCCAAAAGCACTCCTTCCTCTCCTCCACTTTTATTCTCTCTCCTTCATTCCAAGTTTGGTGGGAATAACGAGGTGAGGCAGGAGACACTGCAGAAAGGCCGTGGATGTTGTGGTTATGGCACAGAAACCACGGGTGGATCACCCTCATTCTCTGCTGTCGCCATTCATTCATTTTACAGCATCATTAACGCCTCCATATTCTCCTTTGTTGTAGTTTATCTTCTATTGGATAAGGAATGTAACTTTAATTTCGAAAGGGTTACAATATTTTGAGGAAGAACTGGCTCCTTATATCACATCCAAGTGGCAGACGTATTATCCGTAGAGTGTGAGCCAAGTTTTCCAGTCTCCTGCCAGGTTCCAGAAAACCTCTCAGCAGCTCCATTCTCAAACTATCCCTGATCGTCAGGCTTTTCATAGAGTAGGAATGGGAAATGAGGGATATTGGCAAATAAAGGGTCAAAGAATATGATAAAGGGTGAGGTAGATACACAGAGATAAAGACAGAAAATTAGAGACTCATCTTGAGGGAGACCCTGAAAGAATCAGATCTCGGGTCGACATGGCTGCTAACTGGCAAAAAACAAATAGATTTTGATAACTATCCTCATTCGACCGATAAAACTGACCATTATCCCGACATTGTGGTCTAGAAATGAAGAACTAATCTGATTCTGTCATTGTGAATCATTGTCTCTGTTTCTCCTCACAGATGTTGCCAGGACTATTCAGTTTACACGTCAATTCTTGTTTTTGGTTCAGATTTCCAACATCTGCATCTCTTGGTTTTCTGTTCAACTTTAAAACGGTTGGCACAAAACCGATGTTCGGCCAGCTTTGGAAAAGTGGTCAGAAATATTCTTACCACGATGTGTGTGCAGAACAAAGCACGCATTCCTTGACCGGGGATAGAACCCGTGTCACGGCGGCGAGAGAGCCAAATGCTGGCTACTAGACGACAAGGGAAGGCAGAAGGCGGCCTTGCATTTATTCAGAATGAAAACACTTTTGCCTTTTCATTTCTGATCAGTCTTGCTGCAGATTAGGTCCTCCTTGCCTTCTGCTTTCACAGAGTGGGAAGAGACCGTTCGGCCCATCGTACATTGCAGCTCGTCGGACATCCATGTATTCCAGTCCCAGTTTCTAGTTTTGGCTCAAAATATTATCCAAAAGCAACATTTAATTTGAATACACACTGATCCAATCACTGCAGCTCGAAAGAACCTAAGAAAATAGCAACTGACAACATGCAATTGGCTGAACTAACACGTTGCACTCGAGACATGCAGGATGTAAAACTACAATCGCCTGATTCAAAGTCAGATGTTTTATCTATTGCTTCACTAGCCGGATGCACACACGCACACGCTGGACACCTTTCCATATGTGATGTAAACATGGAGATCTGGGAAACAACATTCATAAGGTGATCAACCAGCAAAGATAATCCACTTTGTGTAACAGGGCCTTTCAATGGCAAAGCAAATACATTTGTCCTCAGGTACCTGCTTCTGTGTCGCCTGTTCTTCTGCTGGACGTCTCCAGCATTTTATTCACAGTCATTACGCTATCTTATGATGCACTCTACTGGAATGTACTTTCATACTTGGATTTAGTGTCACTTCCAGTAAAGGTCCTGAACAAATTCAGCGAGAATCCTCTGGTCATTTCCGACAAGGAATTTGGAATCAGACGATTTGAATCAAGGCTTTATTTGTGCCCCCCCCCCCCCATCACCGCAGATCAACGCCTCAAAACGAGCCGCTGTTAGTATCAAACTGTTCTGTACCTTCCTGCAGTAAATCAGGTTAGCACAGCTCCACTTTCTTCACATTGAAACCAGGGCGGCAATATGAATAGTTTGGAAACTTAGAGAGAGAAACATTGCTGCTGAAGAAGATGATGACGTGAAGATCATACACAGAGTCTGGACAGATCAGGTCACAAGTGTTACTGTCAGCTGCAGTAGGGTCACTGGTTCGGAGTCTGAGTTTGTAATGCCCAGACCGGGATACAATTCCCAGTCAGGAAATGAAGATATATTTCTCTTCTTGTGAATTATCTTATTGAAAACTAACTCCTGCTTCCTCACAGAACACAGACCCAGACCAACCCAGTGATTGTTTGCATCTATCTAGAAGGACAATAGCAACAGACACACGAGAGAACTGTAACCACAAATCACCCATCTCGGATCTCACCTTTCTGAGTTGGAAATATCTCGCTGCTCCGACAGTGCTTTTGGTTCTAGATCCTGGAATGGAATTGAATGGCGTCCTACGCCACGAATGAGTTTCGAACAGGGTGGTTAGATTCCCTATCGCTTGGAAACAGGCCCATCGGCCCCACACTATCCCTCCAGAGAGTAACCCACACAGACCCAATTCCTTTTGGCTAATGCACCAAACAATTTTGGCAATTATGCTTAGGAGGTCTACTCTCAAACTATCTCCGAATGTCAGACTTTTCACACAGCAGAAATGGAAAATAAGGGATATTGATAGACAGAGAGTGGGGGCATGTGGAAGAGAGTGAGGTTGATACGCAGAGGAAATGATAGACGAGTAGAGACGCGTATTGAGGGCGAGCCTGAAAATAGAAACTTTCCATTTAAAATGGGTGCTCACTGACAGAAAGGGGAATAAAAAAGAACAATTGAAGGCCAGCGTTTCACCAGCTCAAGGCAACGGAATAGAAACTCTCCATTTAAAATGGGTGCTCACTGACAGAAAGGGGAATAAAAAAGAACAATTGAAGGCCAGCGTTTCAGCAGCTCAAGGCAACGGAATCAGCATTACAACCAGAAAAGTCGGTTGACATTCAGAAAGTTGACATTTCGCGACTAATGTAATATTCTGATAAATATGCTGATTTGCTAAGTAAAACAGACAATTACTCTAGCATTAAAACAATAAAATGCATAACTAGTCTGGTTCTGTCAATCTGAAACATTAAACCTGTTTCTCTCCACAGATGCTGCCACGTTGGTACATGATGGGTATTGGGTGTTGTGTTCTGGGGAGTTTTGTCTGAGTGAGGCTGTCGGTTTATGTGTCTGTTGTAACCCAGTGTGTTCAGAGGAGTCTGACTGTCAGTTCCCAGCAATTTATTTTAATAAAGGGGAGTATGCTTTTCAAATTGCCTCGTTGTGAACTTCGTGTGTGCCAGACATCTGGGAATGAAATCGGGGGGATATCCATTCTTGGCAAAGATATTGTGTGACAGTCCCGAATTGTCACGGACCAGCTGTCCCGAGTAGTAATCCGTCCAGACGGCAAGGTTTGGTGAGAACTGCACAATTGTAATATGACAGGGCTAACAGAAGGCAGAGAGAGAATTTCTAGAAGCAGGGCACTCATCCGCGGATTCCATCAATAAACAGATTCATCTGGACCCAGTCTGTAACCCCAAAAACCGGAAGGAGCGGGAATGAAACCAAATCAATTCCAACTGCCCCAGGACAGCAGCGCTTCACAACAGACTCTGCAGCCCTGAGGATGTCACCCAGAAATGTGAGGAAAATGCTGCAAACCATCTTCCCAGCTCCGCCAAACACGCTGCAGTATGTTTGGAAGCACGGTTTGGAATTGTCTCGCTGCCGTTTGTGTGAGCAGTACATGACATAGACGAATCGCACTCCCTCAAGGTCAGCATGCCAGTGTGTCTGCCAATGGTTCCGCCTTTTCTGTTTTGCTTCTGTTCCACGCTAAGAGCTGTCAGTTTTTGGATTCGCTGGAGTGCTGAGGGGGTAACACAATTTGTGTGGTATTTTTCTTCAGCCAAACTCCACTCTCCCGGAAAAATAGCCAAACGCGCTGAGTAACAAATAGCAAGCGTTTTTTTTTTATCAAATGGTCTATTCAAGCTGGTGTCAGCTTTTGGAGCGTCTCAGAGTTGCCAAGCACGGAAACAGACCCTGCTATCTAACTTGCCACTGCTAAACAGATAACCGAAATTAATCTAACCAATATTTGCCAAAATTTGTCCCTTATCTCTCCGAACCCTTTCAGCTGCCTTTGAAATGTTGTGAGCGCACCAGTCTCTGCCCCTAAATATGACAATTCATTCTGTACACACGGAAATTTCTGTGTTCAACACAAGTGTCCCTCACATCCCCTTTAAATATTACTGTTCTCACATTAAACCAATGTTATCTCGCATTGAACTCAAGTACCTTGTGAAAAATTACTCCCTGACTCTTTTCTCTGTCCGTCTCCCTCATGTCCTTATAAAATTCTGTAAGGCCATTCCTCAGCCCTGAATCTCCAGGGAAAACTGCCAAAGCCAATTCAGCTTCGTGCTATTGTCCAAACAGTGCAAACCTTGCAAACCCTTTCAAATACTTTCGAAATTGTTCCACGTTCGTTACTGAATGCGCGATCTGTCAGTGCCTGAAGTGAAGCGATGCTGAAACGCTAGTAATGAGATTTTGGCGGTCTGCGCCTCTGTG
The DNA here is from genome assembly GCF_047496795.1 of Chiloscyllium punctatum. Classification (NCBI taxonomy): domain Eukaryota; kingdom Metazoa; phylum Chordata; class Chondrichthyes; order Orectolobiformes; family Hemiscylliidae; genus Chiloscyllium; species Chiloscyllium punctatum. Next base: position 32,432,468 of record NC_092759.1, on the reverse strand, counting down.
GTACTGTGGCCGAGTGGTCTAAGGCGCTGGATTTAAGCTCCAGTCTCTAACGAGTCGTGGGTTCGGATCCCACCGCTACCAGCGGTTGCTCCACTGCAAACAGCTGAACAAAGCAGAACCTCTGTAGGCTGTCTGCGTTTTCGTTGTTGTGTTTGCCGCTGCTCAGGTCAACTGAGTCTGAAAACAGTGTGAGTCCTTGCTGTCGGACTCTCCTCAACCCCTCTGCTTTCGGACATCTGCATGGCCAGTTTCTGTGTATCAAATTGTCACTGCATTTGGCTGGAAGCTTGGTGGTTCGAGCCCGCCCTTAGCACCGAACCACAATTATTTCAGTCCAAGCATTGAGACCACAAGAACTCACCCGAGTCTGCAGCTGGATGTGGCCCCAATCTCTCCAAGGCCCCGCTGCCAACAGAAAGCGGCTACTGCAGCTTCAATCAGCGGCTTCCTGCTCAGCCCTGGGACACAGCACCTGGAAAATCCTTCCCCAGGAACGGCTCTTCCCGTGTGAAAGGGACAACCATTCCACTTTAAATTGGACACGGCTTCAGAGGATTGTTCCTGTTCTTGGAACGTTTCATAAACAAAACTCCTGTCTCGCAAATAAGGAGGGGGAAAAGTTGTTGGCAGGAAGAATAGAGAAAGTGTTGACTGTGAGGACTCTGTCTCGTCAGCAGATAGGATTCCATCTTATGGGCAAGTGGAGACAGCTTTCACTCAGAAACCGAGGTGTGATCAAACACAGTCGGATCGACGTGTCCAAACCAACCCCTACACTGGGTTGCAATACTGCAAGTGGAGCAGAGAGCTGGATTTCTTTAAAGGAGGGAAAGGGCCCATCGTGAGGCTGGAACCTACGGCCCTGAGATGAAGCATCTTATGCTCTACCGACTAAAGTAGCTGGGCCTGGCTCACGATTGATGAGTGTGTGATTTCATACTGAGCATATTTCACCCGGCATTGCAATTTGCAAGGATCCAGTTCATTCCTCCCAATCACAAATGTCATCATTCACACTTTCCATTTCTCAGCTATTATTCCTTCAGAACATTATTATCTATTTAACACTTGTCTCTGGATTTAAGACTCAATATAAATATTTTCATATTTTTATCCTCATCTTTATGTCTCTGGAGTGATTCCCAGTCTCTCTGGCAGACGGTAAATCAATTGGGAAATTCCCGAAGGAAACCCAATCATTCCAGTTTCGAGTGTAAGGAATCCTATCTGCTGACGAGACAGAGTCCTCACAGTCAACACTTTCTCTATTCTTCCTGCCAACAACTTTTCCCACTTCTTATTTGCGAGACAGGAGTTTTGTTTATGAAACGTTCCAAGCACAGGAACAATCCTCTGAAGCCGTGTCCAATTTAAAGTGGAATGGTTGTCCCTTTCACACGGGAAGAGCCGTTCCTGGGGAAGGATTTTCCATGTGCTGTGTCCCAGGGCTGAGCAGGAAGCCGCTGATTGAAGCTGCAGTAGCCGCTTTCTGTTGGCAGCGGGGCCTTGGAGAGATTGGGGCCACATCCAGCTGCAGACTCGGGTGGGTTCTCGTGGTTGCAGTGTCGGGACATGGTTGGTCTCAATGATTGAACTGAAATAATTGAGGCTCGGTGCAAAGGTCGGGCTCGAACCACCAAACTTTCAGACAAATGAGCTGACTATTTGAGACACAGAAACTGGCCATGCAGATCTCCGAAAGCAGAGGGATTGATCAGAGTCCGACAGCAAGGACTCACACTGTTTTCAGAGTCAGTCCGGAGCAGCTGCAAACACATAGGGCGTGCTCAGCTTCTGCTTATGTTCAACTGGGCAGTAGAACATCAGTTATCTTGGTAGCGGTGGGATTCGAACCCACGACTCGATAGAGACTGGAGCTTAAATCCAGCGCCTGACACCACTCGGCCACGCAACCTTACAGATTACAGAAACAGAATGTCAAAATTGTCATTACTAGTGTTTCAGCATCGCTTCACTTCAGGCACTAACAGATCGCGCATTGAATAATGAACGTGGTGCAATTTCGAAAGTATTTGAAAGGGTTTCCAAGGTTTGCACTGTTTGGACAATAGCACGAAGCTGAATAGACTTCGACAGTTTTCCCTGGAGCTTCAGGTCTGAGGAATGGCCTTACACAATTTTATAAAGTCATGAGGCAGACGGACAGAGAAAAGAGTCAGGGAGTAATTTTTCACAAGGCACATGAGTTCAAAGCGAGATAACATTGGTTAAATGTGAGAACAGTAATATTTAAAGGGGATGTGAGGGACAGTTGTTTTACACACAGCCATTTCCGTGTGTACAGAATGAATTGTCATATTTAATGTCAGAGACTGGTGCGCTCACAACATTTCAAAGACAACTGAAAGGATTCGGAGAGATAAGGGACAAAATTTGGCAAATATTGGTTAGATTAATTTCGGTTATCTGTTTAGCAGTGGCAAGTTAGATAGCAGGGTCTGTTTCCGTGCTTGGCAACTCTGAGACGCTCCAGAAGCTGACACCAGCTTGAATAGACCATTTGCTAAAAAACGCGTGCTGTTTGTTACTCAATTAGAGCGTTTGGCTATTTTTCCTGGAGGGTGGATTTTGGCCTGAAGAAAAATACCACACAAATTGTGTTAACCCCTCAGCACTCCAGCGAATCCAAAAACTGACAGCTCTTAGCGTGGAACAGAAGCATAACAGAAAAGGCGGACCCATTGCCAGACACACTGGCATGCTGACTTTGAGGGTATGCGCGTCATCTATGTCATGTACTGCAGCGAGACAATTCCAAACCGTGCTTCCAAACTTACTGCAGCTTTAATGCATTGTCAAGTCCCAGAAAGTGCTCAAGTAACTTACAACAAAACAGAACAACAATGAACCATGAGAAGTGAAGATGACCAATTCCATTCTTGATTAAATTGGGTCAACAATGCGCTGGTCCCTCCATCTGATGGAGAGGACCAATCCCCAGCCTCCCTGACCAGGACAGGTATGAAGGAAACCAGAGAGCTAGAACAACGTTTCACACCGTGATTGCCCACCGTTTCACCACAGCAACAAAAACCAGCGAACAGATTCAGTGTAGGATCTGGTTTCACATCAGCAATGAAATATCAATCCCCACTCACTTTCAGGGAAAACGGTGCCCACCGTAAATTGTCTGGAATAGACAATAGACAATAGATGCAGGAGTAGGCCATTCTGCCCTTCGAGCCTGCACCGCCATTCAATATGATCATGGCTGATCATTCCTAATCAGTATCCTGTTCCAGCCTTATCTCCATACCCCTTGACTCCACTATCTTTAAGAGCTCTATCCAATTCTTTCTTAAAAGAATCCAGAGACTGGGCCTCCACTGCCCTCTGGGGCAGAGCATTCCACACAGCCACCACTCTCTGGGTGAAGTAGTTTCTCCTCATCTCTGTCCTAAATGGTCTACCCCGTATTTTTAAGTTGTGTCCTCTGGTTCGGCACTCCCCCATCAACGGAAATATGTTCCCTCCTGCCAGAGTGTCCAGTCCTTTCATAATCCTATACGTTTCAATCAGATCCCCTCTCAGTCTTCTAAACTCAAGGGGACACAAGCCCAGTTGCTTCAGTCTTTCCGTGTAAGGCAATCCTGCCATTCCAGGAATTGACCTCGTGAACCTACGCTGCACTCCCTCAATAGCCAGAATGTCTTTCCTCAAATTTGGAGACCAGAACTGTACACAGTACTCCAGGTGTGGTCTCACCAGGGCCCTGTACAGCTGCAGAAGCACCTCTTTGCTTCTATACTCAATCCCTCTTGTTATGAAGGCCAGCATGCTATTAGCCTTCTTCACGACCTGCTGTACCTGCATGCTTGCCTTCATTGACTGGTGGACAAGAACACCCAGATCTCTCTGAACAGCCCCTTTACCTAATTTGATACCATTGAGGTAGTAATCTGCCTTCCTGTTCTTGCCACCAAAGTGGATAAACAGACATTTATCCACATTAAACTGCATCTGCCATGCATCTGCCCACACTCCTAACTTGTCCAGGTCACCCTGTAATCCCCTAACATCCTCATCACATTTCACCCTACCACCTAGCTTTGTGTCATCAGCAAATTTGCTAATGTTATTGCTGATACCATCTTCTATATCATTTACATATATTGTAAAAAGCTGCGGTCCCAGCACGGATCCCTGCGGTACACCACTGGTCACTGCCTGCCATTCCGAAATGGAGCCGTTAATCACTACCCTTTGTTTCCTATTAGCCAACCAATTCTCTATCCAATCTAGTACTTTGCCCCCAATCCCGTGCGCCCTAATTTTACTCACTAACCTCTTGTGTGGGACTTTATCAAAAGCTTTCTGAAAGTCCAGGTACACTACATCCACTGGATCTCCCTCGTCCATCTTCCGAGTTACATCCTCAAAAAATTCAAGAAGATTAGTCTAGCATGATTTCCCCTTCATAAATCCATGCTGTCTCTGTCCTATCCTGTTACTATTATCCAGATGTGCCGTAATTTCATCCTTTATAATAGACTCCAGCATCTTTCCCACCACTGAGGTCAGACTAACTGGTCTATAATTTCCTGCTTTCTCCCGCCCACCCTTCTTAAAAAGTGGCACAACATTAGCCGCCCTCCAATCCTCAGGAACCGACCCCGATTCTATTGAACTCTGGAAAATAATCACCAGCGCATCCACGATTTCCCGAGCCACCTCCTTCAGTACCCTGGGATGCAGGCCATCAGGTCCCGGAGACTTATCAACCTTCAGACCTAACAGTCTCTCCAACACCAAATCCTGGCAAATAGAAATTCCCTTAAGTTCAGGTCCTTCAGCCACTGTTACCTCAGGGAGATTGCTTGTGTCTTCCCCAGTGAACACAGATCTGAAGTACCCATTTAATTCCTCTGCCATTTCTTCGTTCCCAGTTATATATTCCCCTGCTTCTGTCTTCAAGGGCCCAATTTTTGTCCTAACTATTTTTTTGCCTTGGACATACCTAAAAAAGCTTTTACTATCCTCCTTTATATTCTTGGCCAGTTTACCTTCGTACCTCATTTTTTTCTCTGCGTATTTCCTTCTTACTAATCCTCTGTTGTTCTTTAAAAGCTTCCCAGTCCTCCGTTTTCCCGCTTATCCTCGCTAAGTTCTACTTTTTCTCTTTTAACCTTATATGTTTCTTTACTTCCCTTGTCAGCCACGGCCGCCCATGTCTCCTCCTGGGATCTTTCTTCCTTTTAGGAATGAACTGATCCTGCATCTTCTGCATTATACACAGAAATATCCGCTATTGTTCCTCCACGGTCTTCCCTGTTAAGGTATTGAACTTTGGCCAGTTGCTCCCTCATAGGTCCATATTTCCCTTTATTCAACTGAAATATTGTCACTTCAGATTGTACCCACTCCCTCTGAAATTGCAGATTGAAGCTTATTGTATTATGGTCACTACTTCCCAATGGCTCCTTCACTTCGAGGTCACTGACCAATTCTGGTTCGTTACACAATACCAGATCAGGAATCGCCTTATCCCTGGTCGGCTCCAGCACCAGCTGCTCTAAAAATCCATCTCTGAGGCACTCCACAAAGTCTCTTTCTTGAGGCCCGATACCATCCTGATTCTCCCAGTCTACCTGCATGTTAAAATCCCCCATAACAACTGTAGTAACATCTTTGCGACAAGCCAATTTCAGCTCCTGATTCAACTTACCTCCAACATCCAGACTACTGTTTGGGGGCCTGTAGATGACTCCCATGAGGATCTTTTTACCCTTAGTGTTTCGAAGCCCTATCCACACTGACTCTACATCCCCTGACTCTAGGTCCGCCCGCGCAAGGGACTGAATATCTTCCCTTACCAACAAGGCCACCCCACCCCCTCTGCCCGTCAGTCTATCCTTACGATAACACGTGTAGCCTTGAATATTCATTTCCCAGGCACTGTCCCCATGAAGCCACGTCTCAGTTATCCCCACAATATCGTATCTGCCAATTTCCAAAAGAGCCTCAAGCTCATCCACCTTGTGTCTAATGCTTCGTGCATTCATATATAGAATTTTTAATTTGTTACTGCTCTCACCCTTCCCCTCAACCCTTATTTCACTCAACTTTACAGCATGATACCTTTTCCAGTTTTCTGCCTACTTGATACAGTTGTCTTTCTTGACTTCTCTTGTTCTAACTACCCCTTCAATTTCCTTTTTAAGCATCCAGCTTGTCCCCTCCCCCCCGCTACTTAGTTTAAATGTAGCGGTGTTGCAGCAGAAAACCTGCCTGCCAGAATGCCGATCCCTGTTCTATTAAGGTGCAAGCCGTCTCTCTTGTAGAATTTATGGTTACCATAAAATATACCCCAGTGATCCAAGAACTTGAAACCTTGCTTCCTGCACCAGTTCCCCAACCACACGTTCACGTCCATTATCTCCCGGTTTCTGGCCACACTAGCCCGAGGAACTGGAAGCAAACTGGAGATAACCACCTTGGACGTCCTGCCTTTTAGCCTTCTTCCTAGTTCTGCGAAGTCTCGCTGTAGTATGTTCCTCCTCTTCTTCCCGACATCATTTGTGCCGACGTGTACCACCACCTCGGGCACTTCAACCTCGTCCTTGAGGATGTCCTGCACTCTGTCCGCGATGTCTTTCACTCTAGCACCAGGAAGGCAACACACCATCCTTAAATCCCGTCTGCTGCCACAAAAACCCCGGTCAGTTCCTCTCACGATGGAGTCCCCTATTACCATGGCTCTATGCGATGTCCGACTCTTCCGCTCTGCTTCTGCGGCAACTTTTGATTGACAAACATAGCCGCCTTGCGAACTGGCAGTGTCATCAGACTCTACTGTTTCCAAAAGCTTCAACTTGTTCCTGACAGGAACTTCTCCCGGCGTCTCTTGCACCTGTCTCCTCTCTGCCTTCCTCATCGTCTGCACTCTTCTGCTCTCTTCTGGCATGATTGGTGTAATAACATCACTGAAGGTCTTGTCCAGAAAGATCTCGTTCTCTCGGATGAGCCTAAGGTCTTCGAGTTCTTTCATCAGTGCTGCAATATGCTCGGTCAATTGCTGAATGTGCACACACTTTCCACACATATACGAGCCAGACACACCAGAGTCGTTGACCTGCCACATCAAACACGTAGCGCACTGAACCAGCTGAGCAATCATGTCTTCACCCTCTTCAATTGTGGCGTAATCTCTTTACTCAACCTCCTTATCAAGATTCCTGAGGTGAAGCCTCACTCTTCGATCTAAACTTCCTTAGACCCTCTTCCTATGGGCAAGTCTGTGGACTCTTAATTAAGGTTAGAGGAGGAGGGAGGGAGGGAGTCCCTACTTTGTAGGACCTGGGGTTTAGAACACACCCACTCTCATAACAATCACTTACCTTCCCGACCGGCTTTGCGCTCCGTCTGAACTTCCGCCCAGCTCCCGCCACTCTCTTTCCATTACAAATATGTCCATCACAATCTTATTCTTTTCTGTAAAGTAAATTCATGACAGGGATGGTGTGACAGAGAAGTGATGTCCGTGGATATGTAATTCAGAGGCCCAGGTTACTGCACAAAATACACTGTTTTAAATCTTACCTTAGATATGTCAAAACTTAAATTCATATGACAGGAATTGGAAATAAACGATAATTTCACTAATATTACAATAACAGCACCAGCATTTCGTCAATACTTTTATCTATAGCACTGATATCCTTTGGTAAAGAAATCTAGCATTATTATTGGACTGTCTTAAGACTGACGTCAGACCCACAACAATGTGCTTGGCTCTATACTGTCAGAAGGAATGACCTCACAGTAAAGGACACTTAGTGAAGTCAATAAATTCTGCCCTTACCAACGATGCAGACATCCCATGTCATAACAATATTGAAGTTTATATAAAACAAAGAATGATGCAAGAGATCAGAAACAAGAAAACACGAACGAGAAGCTGCCGCAGTAACTGTTCAGATTTGGCACCCGTGGGTCGAGGGCAAAATAGAATTGACATTTCGAGTCCGCTGACCTACCATCATAACTGAACACAGCTTGAAAATATGGTGATTGATGCTGGTGACAGGGATGTCTATGATGAAGGGGATAAGGAGTGAGTTGAATAGACAGAGAAACGAGAGATAAAAGAAAATAAGCAAAAAACGGGATTGAAGATGATCAGCTGGAATGGAAATTAAAAAACGAGGTTAATCTTATTTATTTTTTCTCCTGTTCCCATATTACTGAAAATCATGCCCATGTAGGGTATAAATCAAGGTTCCTGTTTAAAGTGAGTTATGTCAATTTGTCTGTCTTCCCTGAATGTGATCATCCTCCTTTATTCATTAATGGGATGCTGGGCCAGTATTTAATTCCCTTTCATCATTGTCCTTGAGAAGTGTTGGTGAGCTGCCTTCCTGACCCACTGCTGTATGTGGGCTGTAAGTAGTCAGTGCTTAGTTTCGTTCGGTTTCATTTCTTTGATGTTTGTAGTGAGTAATGTAACTGAGCGGCTGGTTTGGCTATTTCAATGGGCAATTCAGAGCCAAATACATTGTGGAATTCACATGTCAGTCCGACCAGCTGAATGTGGTAAATTTCATTCCCTGAAGAACATTAACGTGTCAGGTAGGATTTTCTGATAATCGGCAATGGTTTCATAGCTTCATTTGATTTTATTGAATTCAAATGCCACCTTTTATCATGGTGGGATTCGAATCCAGGGTGGGGTCAGCACCCGGGTCCCCGGATTAATAAACTAGAGATACTACTGTTAGGACATCGTCTTCCTGGCATCTCTGACCATCTCAAATGGCAATCGTGGTGTTAATGTTTGTGTGGCTGTACTTGAAACACAGCTGTTCGCAAGGCAAAAGAATGATTTGGTAAAACATACCATCCTTCTTCATTTTGAACTAATTGTAACGTTAAAGAATCAGAAAGGCCGTTGGCGAAAATGAGCTGTGTTCCTTGGTCAGGAGTCACAAACAGAGTTCATACTAGGCAGCAAATAATCAACACAGTAAATTGTATACTGTCCTTCATTGCAAAACGATTCAAGATTTGGAGTGAAATACTTTCCTGTCATGCTCGAGTGTTGTTCAGAAGGTACTTGGGGCACTGTGTACAGATTATCTCTCCTTTATAAGGAACGATCACCTTGCCACAGCGAGCCAGTGTAAAGGCGTTTCACCAGAATAAATCGTGTGATGATGGGATCATGAGAAAACAGCGAAGGAAATAATCTGTATCACGACAAAAGAAAAAAAAAAGTGTTTGCATTAAACCTTGAGGGTAATGGACCAAAACTCATTATTTTCAAAACAAAACATTGATAGTGTTAAATAAAGTATGTATTTTCCCATAGGCAAATATTTTACTTAGATTTGATTACTTACAGTGTGGAAACAGGCCCTTCGGCCCAACAAGTCCACACCGACTCACAACCCACCCAGACCCATCCTCCTACATTTTCCCCTGTACCTAGCACCTTGGGCAACTTAGTAGGACCAATTCAAATAACCTGCACGTTTTTGGATTGTGGGAGGAAACCGGAGCACCTGGAGGAAACCCACGCTGTCACGGAGAGGATGTGCAAACTCCAAACACAGATATGCTGGAGGCGGGAACGGAACCCGCCTCGTGTGCTGTGAGGAAGCAGTGCTAACCAGTGTGCCACAGAGCCGCCCAGAGGTGCCGCCTATATAGGGAGAAAACGATTAGAAGAATGTGGGTAAAGTGTAGGGAAATGGGGTTAGCATGGATGAAGATTTAGGTCAGCATGGACCAGTTTGGGCTCAACGGCCTGTCTCCGTTACGTTAGACTCTACGATTCTATGATATTATACGTACCTGCGTGGGACCTTATGTTGGCTAAGCGAGAGCTCCAGGCTCTGAATGAACTGTCACTGTCTCAATGAGCAGTTGGTGTGTGATCCTGCACTAAACGTTATGTTTTCACAAACCTGTCAGCAGCCACACTCTGATAGAGTTCGCCATTCCCAGCAACTTCTGACCTCCATGGAGGACACTAGCCTGCCTTCTGGGAGATGCCTCCTTGAGACCTGGCACAAACTGTCCGCAATCCCTCCTCACTGTTAGCAAATCATAGTGTCGTTAATATAACGCGTGTGCACCATTAACAATGGAGCCAGGAGGAACAACATCGGCCAGTCTGTCTGTGCAGTCTCTGCTTCATTTGTTTTGCAATGTTGGAGCATCAGTGACATCCTATACAGTCTGGACGGGCTGAATAGTTTCTTCTCTTTATGCATTAGTGTTTCGAGGGACAGAAAGTCCTCCTTCTGGTCTCAGGGAAAAAAGGTTCACGGACATTATTGGGCGACCCTTGGTTCCTGCGTACCAGCGTGATGTACTGACTGAGCTCATTATCTTCCTGTGTAATAGCAGGAAAGCAGGGTCATGGAAGAACACAGAAAGTCAGACAACATTGAGTTCTCCAATTTCAAATAACCTGCCTTCCAATCCCCCAACTCCATTCCCACCTCCTTCTCCTTCCTTCCATTCTAGCTACCCTTCTTTCAGATTCAGCTGGATTCAGTTCTCCCATCGTCCAACCCAGTGGTACCCCTTTAACCTGTGTTCATCTATCCCCACCTCACCACCCTGTCTCCTCCTCCCTCATCCTGCCTCTTTATCTGTAGCTCCCTTACCCCACTCCAGTCCTGAATATTTATCCCCAAGCAGTTAACTTCTCCACCTCCTGATTTTGCCTTGCTTGTTGCGTTCTTCCAGCCTTCTGCCTGGCTACTTCGCATTTCAACATTTGTCGATTTTTTTTTAATCGCTTCCAGTGTAATCGGCTGGAGAAAGCTAAAGGGACCGTGTCTGTTCTTATCCAATAGTTTTGATGGGCTGAATGGCTCTGTCAAATTTCCGTGAAAGCAGCTTAAGATGCTGCATGAGCTTCGTTTTTTTAACGAAGAAATGTGCAGGGTCTGGTCTCACTGTTGCATGAATGTTCCGGACAGTTTTACTGCATGAGTTTGAATGTTGTCCAGGTTTTGAAACTTTAGCTCCTGAGGAGGTGACACATTGTTCTGAACATTGTGTGATCTTCACTGAACATCCCCAGCTCTGAAGGTATGACGGAGGGAAAGACATTGATGAACGAGCTGCAGTTGTTTGTGCCGAGAAAGTTTCCCTGAGGCTCACCCACAGAGATATCCAGGGATTGAGAGGATTGGTCTCCACCAGTCACACTGTTTTCTGGATGATCCAGCCAATGGGGAGTTTACAACTGATTCCCATTAAGTTCAATTTTGTTCAGTCTCCTTGACACCTTGCTCAGTCAAATACCGCCGTGATGTCAGGGCCAGTCAATCTGACGCTGTGTTCATATCTATTGTTCATTTCAAGAAGTCATGGTATATGTGTGGAGAGTGTTTCCTTCTCTCAGAGGGTAGTGAATGTTTGGGGCTCTCTATCCCAGACAGTTAGGGGGAGCGACATCATTGAAATGCTTGGAGCACGGCGTGGTGTTAACGAAAATTGACACATCAGGGAGTTGAATGCTACAAAGAATTGGGCATAAAAGAGAAATTGTGGCTGAGAGCGGATCAGCTGTGCCCTTACTGAAAGGAAGGGCAGGTTTGCGGGGCTATACAGAGATCGTCTTCTTCCAGTCTTCCTATTGTCCAGTCACTTGGTGGCCTCTTATATTTCCTGTGTTACTAACTTGAAGTAGCTGAATAGACTGCATGATCTACTCTGGGTACAGTTTTACAGGCTCGAGTGGCTGACTGGCCTCCTCCTGTTACCGTGTATGTGTCCAAGGCCTGAAAAGGACCATCCTGTTCTGGTGTAACTTAAATCCATATAGATTAAATCTACTGCCCTTGGAGAAAGTAAGCACTGCAGATGCTGGAGATCAGTTAATATTCTATGATGACGTAACCAGGAAAGTTGATTCGGCCTGGCCGGTAGATGTTGAAAATTGTGGTGCTGGAAACACTCAGCAGGTCATGCAGCATCCGAGAGGCAGGAAAATCGCTGATTTGGACATTTCTGATGATGGGCTGATGCCCGAAACGTCGATTTTCCTGCCTCTCCGATGCTGCCTGACCTGCTGTGCTTTGACAGCATAACATGTTTCGACATGTACCGGCCAGACCTCGTCAACTTTCCTGGGCACGTCATCATAGAACTTTAACAAATTCGTCAGGTACAAACTTCCACTCATAAAGTCATGCTGACTATTCCGAATCAAATTCAATTTTCCAAATGCATGTCCAACGTATCCCTGATAATCTTCTCAAGTAACGTAGAGATGTTAAACTTCCTGGTCTATTGTTTCTAGATATTTGCTTTTCCAGTCCTTCTTGAATAAGATACAAAATTTGTTATCCTCAAGTCTTCAGGGATCTCAGCTGTGGTTAATGATGATCAGATTTATCAGCCAGGGCCTATCAATTTTTTCTCTAGCCCCTTGCAGTTTTCTTGTATCAATCTGTTAAGGACAATGAGATTTATCCAGCTTCAAACATTCCAGTACATTCAAAACCTCACCTACTGTGCTATGGACTTTCCCTAAGATACGACCACTAACTTCCCCAAGTTCCCAAGTATTCATGTTTTTCTCCACGGTAAACACAGACATCGCCCATCTCTTATGGTTCCACACATACATGTCCACTTTGGTCTTTGATGGTTCTATTCTTTCTGCAGTTAATGTTTTTTTTCCTTTAATATTCAAAATGAACCTCTTTGGATTCACCCTGATCTTCTCAGTCAAGGCCCTTTATCGCCCTACTGATTTCCTTCTTCACTAAACTCCAGTATCCCCTGTGTACCTCCAATGATTCCCCTGATCCCGCCTGCCTGGACTTGAGCCACACGTCCACATTTTTTTCTGGTCAAAGCCTCAATATCTCCTGTCATTCAAGTTTCCCCATTCCTGTCAACTTTCCTTTCACCCTCACAGGAACATATAGATCTTGAATTCTAGCTGTCTCACTTTGAAAGGCTTCCACTTGCCAGAGGTCCCTTTGCCTGCAAACAAACGAATCCAGTCAACCCCGCAAGCTCCTGTACAATTCCGGCAAAATTCACCTTGCCCCAATGTAGAACTTGAATCTGAGGACCAGTTTTTTTTTCTTCTACGTAACTATTTTAAAATTAATAGAACTATGGTCACAGGTCTCAAACTGCGAATCCACCGTCACCTCACTCACCTGTCCTGCACTATTTCCTAAGAATAGGTCAAATTTTGCCTCTTCCCGATTAGGATCCTCTACATACTGCTTGAGGAAACTTTCCTGACGCACTTAATGAATTTAATATCATCAAATGCCTTAATGCTCTGGCAGTCCCAATCTGTGTTATAAAAATTAAAACTACCATTATGACAACCCTATTGTCCTTTCAAGTCTCCCTAATCTCTGTACATATTTTTGTTCCTGTAATTACTATTGACTATTTGGGGGCACAATAATGTCACCATCCCCTTCTTATTTCTTAATTCCACCCACAAAGACACCCTGATTGTTCCTTTAGTTATTTCATCTCTGATGCTTTGTGATACTCTCCTTCATCAGAAGTACAAGTCCCCCACCACTCTTTCCACCATTTCTGTCCCTCCTAATGCATTTTACCCAGGTACATTAAGCTGTCAATCCTATCTGTCCCTCAGCCATATTTCTGTAATAGCTATACTATCTCAGTCCCACGTACATATGCACACCCGGAGATCATCAGTCTTACCGATCAGCCCTTTTGCATTTAAATAAATGGAAATTAAGCCAACAGGCATTCCTTGTTCCCCGTCTTGTTCCAGCTTGACCTAACGTTTCACATTTCAAATCCTGATTACTGTATCTTTTTCCAGCATCGCAGTTGCCTCCCTGCTCTTGAGGATCCCACCCCCTATGCCAATCTCGTTTCAACTCTCCCTTGTAGCAATAACAAAACTAGCTGCGAAGATATTCGTCCCCCGTCTAGTGCATTTGCAAACTGTCCCTCTTGAACGGGTCACCTTTGTCAAAAAATTCCCTTTGATCTAAAAATCTGAATCTCTGTCCCGCACCAATTCTTTAGCCACATATTTATTTGCCATATCCGCCTATTTTTACCTTCACTAGCTCATGCCACTGGAAGTAATCAGGAGATTACCACCGTCAAGGTCCTGGTTTTTAACTTTCCTTCTCGCTCTCTGTAATCACTCTGTAGGACCTCATTCCTATATCGACCTCTGTCATTTGTGCCAACGTGCACAATGACTTCTGGCTGGTCAGCCTCCCCTTGAGAACGTTCTGCAGCCACTCGGAGACATCCTGTCCTCTGACACCTGAGATGTAACACACCATCCTGGATTCCCGTTTGAGGCCACAGAATCTACAATCTGTCCCCCTAATAATCGACTCGCCTACCTCTAAGACCCTGTTTAACTTTACCCTTTCCCGCTGTGCCCCAGAGCCAGTTGTACTGCAACCAACCTGGCTGCTGCTGCTTTCCCTTGAACGTTCATTTCCCGACACCCACCCACTCCCCAAACCCAAAATCAGTATCTTGAATGGTATATTTGTTTTCAAGTGGAATAGTCACAGGCGATTCCTGCACTCTCTGCCTACTCCCTTTGCCATTCCTAGTGGTCGCCCAGCTACTCTCTGCCTGGAACACGACAGGAAGCAAGGAACGCTTGTTGGAATAAATAGCGTTTCTTTGAAGGCAACAGGGCTGACAAGAAAGGCAGATGAACTCAGGACATGGATCTTTACATGGTACTGTGATATGACAGTCATTGCAGAAACAGGCTAAGGGAGGGATTTGGGTATGCCCACCTCACTAAAGGTCTTATCTACGAAGTTCTCCGTATCTCGGATGACCCCGAGAGCAGCCATCTACAGTGCCCAAACACTTCCCACACACGTGTATTCATCAGGAACAGTGGAAGTCTCCCTAAGGACCCACATCCCGCAGGTAGAACATGTGACTTCCCTAACTGCCATCTCGACTGCTGTCAGACAAGCATTAAAGAGACTTTATCTGAGCTTATCTGCACATTTTGCTGAGCTGCTGCTTACTGAAGCTTCTCAAACCAAAGCATTACTACCTACTCTGCTAATTACAGCATGTCAATCGACCACTCCACATTTAGTTATGGTTAGGGAAGGAGGGAAACACTTATTTTTATTTCAAAAATATACTTTATTCATAAAATATTTTGTTGATCTATACAATTAATGATGCAATTCATATGTGCACATTGCATTTCTTTACACACAGAGATCGGAATTAATCCTTCGCATATAAGAAGTCTGTACGTTTACCATCCATATATTTAACTGAGTTGCCAGCGGAGCCCACTTAATGAGTGGGTCCCCTGTTTTTCTTTGGTGGACAGACATGGCATGGTGGTCTTTCCACACCACGTCTTGGCAGCAGCTGCCCAAAGATTCAGCACATCCCTCAATACGTAGTCCTGGACCTCAGAATGTGCCATTCTGCAACACTCATTCGGGGGCAACTCCTTCAGCTGGAATATCAAAAGGTTTCAGACAGACAAAAGAGCGTCTTTGACCAAGTTGATGATCCTCCATGCACAGTTGATGATCGTCTTAGTGTGCATCCCAGGAAACAGACCATAGAGGATGGAGTCCTGCATCACGGTGCTGCTCAGAACAAACCTCAACAAACACCATTGCATTCCTCTCCAGATTTCCTTTGCATATGCACATTCCAGAAGGGGGTGTCTGACAGTCTTGTCCCCTTCACACCCGCTTCGAGGGCAGCGTGTGGTGCGGCTGAGAGACTGGGCGTGCATAAAGGATCTCACAGGCAGAGACCTTCTCAACACCAGACAAGCCATGTCTTGGTATTTGTTGGAAAGTTCTGGCGATGAGGCATTCTGCCAAATGGCTTTGACAGTCTGCTCAGGGAACCGCTCAACAGGGTCCACCCTCTCCTTTTCCCGACAGGTCTCAAGGACACTATGTGCTGACCATTTCCTGATGGACTTGTGGTCAAAGGTGTTATTCTTCAGAAATTTCTCCACCAAGGACAGGTGATACAGAACGGTCCAACAACTTGCTGCGAGACCAGGCCCCTCCTTTGCAACACCGGGGGCAGGTGGAATCTCAGTACGTCGTGACATTTCTTTTTTGTGTATCGGGGAGCAACGCACAGCTGCACACAAAGGTTGCCATCAGTGTGAGGGTGGCATTGGGAGTGTTTTTCTCCCCAGTTGCCCGGATCTTTGTACGTCGAGTCCAGCTTTGATCTCCATATAAATTGGAAGATGTCCCGGGAGACTGCGACGGCACAGGTTCTGTGAATAGGCCAGAACTGTGCCACATATAACAATAATGATAGTGTCTCACACCAGACGACCAAGTTTTTCCCGTGATGGAGAGCGACCGCTGCTTCCATCTGCCCAGTTTCTTACTCATGTTTCCTGATGCGCTCCTCCCGAGATTGGCACACGCCCCAGCCAAGCCGAAACAAATACCCAGCACCTTCAGTTGGTCAGTCCTGACGGTGATGGGGATGGAGGATTGGTCAGTCCAGTTCCTGAAGAGCATGGCCTCACTCTTGCCTCGGTTTACCTTGGCCCCCAAGGTGTGTTTGAACTGGTCACATATGCACATGAGTTTGTGCACGGACAGAGGATCCCATCAGAAAACGGCGACATCATTCATATAGAGGGAGGCCTTAACCTGGAGGCCACTGCTGACACGAATAGTCACCGCTCTCAGGCTCGCATCCTTCCTGATGGACTCTGCAAACGGATCTATGCAGCACACAAACAAGGCAGGAGAGAGACGGCAGCCCTGCCTGACTCCAGATCTTACTAGGAAGCTAACTGATTCCCACTCATTGATTGAGACTGCACTGACAATGTTGGTGTAGAGCAGTCTGATCCAATTGTAGATTCCCTCACCAAAGCCCATTTTGGATAGAATATCTCTCATACACGTATGAAATATCCTATCAAAGGCTTTCTCCTGGTCCAGTCTGAAGAGGCAGGTGTTAAACGCCCTGTCCTGCATTAAGCCGATTGTATCCCTGAGGATTGCGAGACTCTCAGCGATTATCCTGTCCAGGTTTGTACAGCACAGGTTTGGTCAGGATGAATCACCGACCCCAGAGCAGACCTGACCCGGTTGGCGACGAACTTTGACAAGATTTTGTAATCCGCATTCAATAGTGAGATCGGTCTCCAATTTCTGATTTCCTCCCTCCCCCCTTCCGCTTGTAGATGAGGGTGATGATGCCTTTCCTCATGGATTCACTTATAATACCTGCCAGAAACATACTGACATACACCTTCAGCAGTTCCTTGCCAATCAAGTCCCATAGAGCAGAATAGAGCACAACCAGTAAGCCGTCACTTCCGGGAGTTTTATTCTTTTCAAAGGACTCGAGTTCCTTGGTTAGCTCATCCAGAGATAACGGCTGGTTCAGCCTCTCCCGTGTTCTGTCGTCAAAGACCTCGGTGATAGAGGACAGGAACGACTGGGAGGCAGCGCTGTCGGATGGCCTCGAGTCATATGGACTGGCATAGAAGGATTTGCTGATCCTTATGGAGTTAGTAATCTTCTTCCTACTTTGTGCACCTTCTGGAAGAAGAAAATTGAGCACGATTCCATGGAGCGAACCCTGGACTGGAAGATTTTCTTAGAGGCCTTCGTTGTAAACAGCGAGTCTTGCTGGCCCTTCATCTCCAGATCGTTCATGACATTGACCCTCATCGTCTGCAGCAGGAGCAAGTTTTGCATGCTTTCCTGGAGTTGGGACAATCTTGCCCGCCTCTCTATCGCATCCTGAACACCTTTGAGAATCAAGAACCTCTTGATGTTCCCTTTTACTGTTTCCCACCAGTCTGCTGGAGACTCAAAGAGGAGCTTCATGTTTCTCCAACCTGTGTAGGCCCTCTTGAGCTCCTCAATGTTTCCTGGGGCCAACAGCTTTGTGTTCAGCTTCCACGTTCCCTTACCAGACTGCTTCTCGTCCTGTAGGTGACAGTCAGCCAGCAGGAGGCAGTGGTCAGAGAAGAACACCGGCTTGACGTCGCTGTATATGATGAAGAATGTTCGGGACTCAAACAAGTAATCTATCCTTGAACACATAGACCCGTCTGCCCGTGAAAAAGTATAACTATACTGTGCTCAGTCTGCAGGGGTGCTGAAGACGTCATGCAGCTTGGCATCCTTTACCATTACCATCAGAGGTCTGGACGTGGTGTCCAGTTTACTGCCACACGCTCCCCCTTACCCCACCACCCCCCGCCGCCGGATTGTCCATCTGCATCAATGATACCGTTCAAATCTCCTGTCAGAATGACCGACCTGGACGTAGACAGCAAAGTTGAAGCTGTTGCAGGACGGCCAATCGATCACTCTTACCCACTGTGGCGTCACATTGATCAGTCTCTGGGTAGCATTCCTGTCAATGACGTCGGTGACGAGGATTAACCACGGAGATAGTGAAGTTGCCTCCTCGTAACAGGATACCCAGGCCGGAGTCGCTGTTATCATTGCTCCCCAACCAAACCGAAGGCCCATGGGCCCCACAAGCTCTACCATTTCCTCTAGCTAGTGAGGTGTGGTATCCCACGCTCCTGCAGAAACAGGACATTGGCTTTCACATTGGCTAAGAAGGCCAACGTAGAAACACATTGCATAGCAGATTTAATGCTATGCACATTAATGCTGGCAATTTTATACGCATTTTAACAGTTTATGAGGTTACCAGTGTCCATTTGCTCTTGGTTGTGCCTCTCTGGGGTAGCTGTCTGCATCCCTGTGGTGTAAGCGAACTGCTGGACCCTTGCAGGGCTGAGGTAGCTCTCCGACTCCACGCTGAGGACATTTCCCCGCTCTGGTGTCATCAGGCTGGGCCGAGGGTCCGCACAACCCAGGTCTCTGTCTGACCACGGGGCTGTCAGAGGATCGCTGAAACCAATTATCTGGGGCTGTGGGGCGGTGTGTATACCTCCTGGTTCTCACTGGGTGGGGGTTGGTCTTTACCAGTCCCCAAAGAGGGTTCGTCTTTTCCTTTTTGGGGGGTGGGTGCTGCCCTCTTTTCTACCCACGGCGCTTTGTTTCTTCTGGTGGTGACGACTCTCCTTACACCCGTCCTCAACATCCGAAGAGCTGCCCATTTCCTCCTCTTGCAGGTGTCGTTTCCCCTTTGCTGGGTGTTTTTGGGGACCTGTAGAGTTTTCCACTTCCTTTTTTTTACAGGAATCCACTTCTCGCCCCCCTTGGTTCCCTCCTCTTCCATTACCTCTGCCTGACCTGTAGGAGTTTGGATTGGATGCTGCACATCTCAGCTGACTGCGGCCTACTATGCTCCAGCCTGTCTTTCCTTCTGGGTTCCACCACACACCGTTCCCTTGCTGAATTGTGGTGCCTTGCTGATCTTTTGCCGTCCATCTCTGGCCATCTGAGAGTACGTGGCGGCCGCTCATCTTGGGCAGGCCTTGTACATATGTTCTGCCTCTCAGCACAATTACAGTTCTTATCCTCTTTGCATTCCTTGGTTGGGTGACCCTCCTGCTTGCAGTTTCAACAGAGTCACCTTACAGTCTGCCGCCAAGTTTCCTGACCTTCTGCAGTTTTGGCACACTTTCGGTTGCCCTCTGACCATCATGTAACTCGGCTCCCTCTGATTGCAAAGCTGGAGTGTTGGTGGAGGATGTTCCCACTGGCATCGGCCCTCAGAGTTACCCTGACCTGCCGCTTGCTGGTCAAGATCACGAAATGGTCAACCACATTAGTGCTTTCTCCCTCGACCTGGATACATCTTCTCAGGAAGGTCAGGACATCAGCTGCTGGGACGTGGGTGTTGTACATATGAATTATAACAACCTTACTCCTCTGTGCAGGAAGCACATACAACGCGACCACCCACCAGATGGAGAACAGATTCCACCCCCCTTCCTTCTCTTTAAACACCTTCTGGAGCTGCTCGCAATGCTTCATGCTCCCGACGGTCATATCGAAATAGCCTGCCTAAGGGAAATCCTGCATGCAGTACACGTTTGCTGCGTCAAACCCGCAGCACTCGAGCATAATTTTCTTGAGGGACACAGTCCGATCGACCGGTGTACATTCCTCCATCTTCTTTACAGAGTTTTATGAAATAGGAATCATGTTTGGGAAAATGGCTTTTAGCAAAATTATGGAGAAGGTATCAACGCAATACGATTTGATTTTCAGAAAGATTTTTGATAAAGCCCCAAGCCTATTGTGCAAATTCGAATCCTATGGGACTGGGGCTAATATATGGTCATGGTTTTAGAATGGGAGAGTTGGCAGGAAACAGTGAGTAGGAATAAAACCATGTTTTTTGAATGGAAGGCTTGGAGGATATAACAGGGATCGAGATTTGTCATCCAACTATTCCACGTACACATCATATCTTTGGTTGAGGGGCTCAATTGCAATATTCCCAAGACTGCTGACAGCTCTAAACGATGTCAGCTTGTGAGTGGATGAGGAGGATGTAAAAAAGGCTCCAAATTGATTGAGACAAGTGGAGTGACTGGGCAAATACCTGGCAGATGGAGAGCAATGGCAGAGATGAGAGGTTGTGTACATTGATGGGATCAATTGAATGGCAGGCTATCATTTGAAAAGGATTGGCTGAAATTTGTTGATATATAAATGGACTTAAGCTGCATTTTTGTTTATTTCTGCGCAGCATTCCGAGTCCATGTAGGGCAGTGAGTTCTGAACACGGAAGTCAATACTGGGAAATGCATTGGCACACTGTATGCAGTGTACGTAGATCCAGCAAGTAGGGAGCTGTAACATTGAAAAGAATCTGGATCTCCCTGTACACTAGTCACTGAAAGCAATATTGCAGGAGCAGAAAGCAGGTTGGAAGATAAATGGTTTATTTAACTTCATTTCAGAGTGATTTAGAATGCAGGAGTAAGGGTCATTTACTGCAACTGTACAGGGACTTGGTGGGCCCCATCTCGAACATTGTGCTGTATTGTGTGCAGTTTTGGTGTCCTTACCTAATAAAGGGCAAACCTGACATTGAGGGAGTGCAGTGAAGGATGACAGACTGATCTCTGGGATGACAGTTAGTTGTGGGAGCAGTGTTTGGGGCGACTGGGCCTGTATTACATGGGCTTTAGGAAAATGAGTGGAGATCTCAGTGAGATATATAAAACTCTGACAGGGCGAGACAGATTGGAAGCAGGGATGTTAGTTCACTTTCTAGAAAATGGTTCACGAATCACATTGCAGTCAAATCGCGATTAATAAACATGTGTTATCAGAGAACTCCCTATATATTGATGGGCCGAAGGCACTATATTTCATAATTTTTAAACATATTTTGGGATATGAACATTGTGTGGGGAAAACTGCTTTGAGGAGATGTTCGGCCATGAAATAGCATGGGGAAAGCTCAATGTGCTGAATGACCTCCTACTCTCCCGATGTTTCTGTTCAGTCTGTGGGAAAGCTCTGTAAAGGTTGTCATAAGCTCTCAGATGTTAGGAAGGGTCGACAGAACTGTGTTTCTCACTCCCTTTTCTGATAACGAGGTTGATGCTAGATGTTCTGTCAGGTTTTATCCTTTAAGACCTCAGAGCAGTTTGATACTATTGAGGGTCTCACTTGGCAGATTCAGAGACCATGTTTGTGTGTCTGGAGTCACTTTTCGGCCAAGAAAGCACGGGAGATCACTTGGGGAAGGAGACCGATGTTTACAATCAACATTGGACACTATTACTGACACCAGATTTTAGGTATCGATATTTAATTAATTATTTTTAACTTCCAACACCTGCCAGATCATTGGCCTGGACTGGATTCGTAAACCAATGATATGTCCACTGCAGCACCATCTCCACATGGGGACCTATCAGAAACCACACTGACCTGATTATTTCGGTGCTACTTGACAGCTTTATCGAAAAGTATTCCCACCAATTTGACTGTCGAGATGGGACTGAGGGTGTGGTAATTGGTCAGATTGTAATTATTCTCCTATGCAGGGACTGGATATAGTTGAGTAATTTTCCTCCTCGCCAGGGACATGTCAGAGTTGGAGCTGGAATGATACGTAGGATGGCGTTTTTACAGGGGGCAGGGAGGGAAGAGGTGTAATCTAGGTCGCTGTGGGAGTCAGTCGGTTTAGTGTATACGTCCGTGTTGAGTCGGTCATCCGAGATAGAGATGGAGAGGTCTCAGAAGGGGAGGGAGGAGTCTGAGACTCTCCAGGTAAATTTGAGGTCTGGGTGGAAGGTGTTCGTAAAGTAGATGAACTGTTCAATCTCCTCGTGGGAGCACGAGGTAGAGCCGATACAGTCATCAATGTAGTGGAGGAAAAGGTGGGATTATATTCCCAATTCCTTCGCCTTCACCGCATCTGCTCCCAGGAGGACCAATTCCAATACCGAACAAAGCACTGGCCTCCTTCTTCAAACACCGCAATTTCCCCTCAGACGTGATTGACGATGCTCTGCACCGCATCTCCTCCACTTCCCGCTCCTCCGCCCTTGAACCCGGCCCCTCCAATCGCCACCAGGACAGAACCCCACTAGTCCTCACCTCCCACCCCACCAACCTCCAGTAACATCGGATCATCCTTCGTCATTTCTGCCACCTCCAAACGGACCCCAACACCAAGGATATATTTCCCTCCCCACCGCTATCAGCGTTCTGGAAAGACCACTCCCTCCGTGACTCCCTTGTCAGATCCACACACTCCACCAACGCAACTTCCACTCCCGGCACCTTCCTCTGCAACTGCAAAAAATGAAAAACTTGCGCCCACACCTCCCCCCTCACTTCCCTCCAAGGCCCCAAGGGATCCTTCAATATCCATCAGAAATTCACCTGCACCTCCACACACATCATTTAGTGCATCCACTGCACCCGATGTGGCCTCCTATACATTGGGGAGACAGGCCGCCTACTTGCAGAACGTTTCAGACAACACCTCTGGGACACCAGCACCAACCAACCCAACTGCCCCTCCCACTCCGCCAAGGACATGCAGGTCCTTGGACTCCTCCATCACCAGACCATGGCAACACGACACCTGGAGGAAGAGCAAATCACCTTCTTCCTAGGAACCCTCCAACCACAAGGGATGAATGCAGATTTCTCCAGCTTCCTCATTTCCCCTCCACCAACCTTTTCTCAGTCCAAACCCTCAGACTCAGCACCGCTTTCTTGACGTGCAATCTTCTTCTCGACCTCTCCGCCCCCACCCACTCTCCGGCCTATCACCCTCACCTGAACCTCCTTCCACCTATCGCATTCCCAATGCCCCTCTCCCAAGTCCCTCCTCCCTACCTTTTATCTTAGCCTGCTTGGCACACCCTCCTCATTCCTGAATAAGGGATTATGCCCGGAAAGTTGATTCTTCTTCTCCTTTGATGCTGCCTGACCTGCTGCGCTTTTCCAGAAAAACATTTTTCAACAACTACCTCATTGTCCACTTTAATTTGAGGAATGTCCGAATCAGAATCCTCTGAAGTTGTTTTTTTCCTTCTCTGCCGTAATCATTAACACCTTGTTCTCTGGCTGTCCTTACCTGTCAAAGTACACTTTGAGCATTTTCACATGACATACGCTGTGAGATTTCTTTCTTTCTGGAGTCCCTATCAAGTAGTTACTCTCACTCAATATCCGTTGTGTTTGATAAGGTCTACTAAACCTTGCTTTTCAAGGTTCACCTATAACTGGAAGTAACAGTAATATCTTATTCCCGATAACAAGATTGCATTTTTAAAATTTCCTCTCCGCGTCCTGTTTTATTGCATGTTGCATTTCTTTTAAATGCTGTCTAGCCAACTCCCCAGCGCTATTAATCATTCCTTAAATTTTGAGACCGAGTCCAAATGTGTGGCCTTTGAACACTAATTTACTATTTTCTCCTTAATCAATTTAAATGGTCCTCTCACTTAATGCCCCCAAAATAATTCCAATGAAACGAATTTGCTCTGTTAATTGGGGGCATCCCTGATCACAAAAAGTGCAAATGGATTTCCCCGACTCTAATCATCTGGATAATCCTGATCATAAGCCCTCAACATGGTCTTTAATGTTTAATGTCACCTTTCTAGTGCTCCCTGCAATTGTGGATGGTTTGCAGTAGATTTGAATTGCTTCATTCCTAAGACATTATCGTGATTAATTAGATGTGAACTTTGAACCTTGATCTCACTGTATCTTCATTGGTAGTCCGTATCTATTTTTTTAAAGAAGAGTAATTACTTTGCAATTCTTTTAGCTGTGATACTGCACCTTGGGATGGCCTCTGGAAATCTAGTCAATGCATCCATTATTGTTAAAAAAATACTGATGCCCACTCTTTTGATTGTGATCTGGGACCTAGCCAATCAATTAAGACTCCTGTAAAAGGTTCCTCAAATGCCGGAATAGTTAAGAAAGGTGCAGGTTTTATTATCACTTGTGTTTTTCCAATTACCTGACATGTATAACACGCCTGGCAAACATCAACTACATCCTGTTGCAGTCCAGGCCAGTAAAATGTCTCTGTATTCAGTCTGTTTTTTTCCCTCACTCCGAACTGACTTCTCGGTGGTAATTCATCCACCATTCGCATCACCTCGTTTCTGTACCACATTGGCAATATGATTTGATGAATCTCTTCTCATTTTTCAGCTCCTTGAATATATAATAGTCTCCATTTCCTCATTTGGACATCATTTTTAAGGTAATAAAGCTCAGGGATACATTCAAAATTCCTAACGTATGTGCTTTTTGATACAACTGCTTTAAACTTTTATCTTTCTGCTGTGACTCAATTAGTTTAGCCGAGAAATTTTTTTTACATGATCACCAATTTGCTCCTGTTTTGTCTCAACTTTCTGATGGAACAAAGTATCT
This sequence comes from Chiloscyllium punctatum, assembly GCF_047496795.1. NCBI lineage: Eukaryota > Metazoa > Chordata > Chondrichthyes > Orectolobiformes > Hemiscylliidae > Chiloscyllium > Chiloscyllium punctatum. The sequence continues at coordinate 32,407,665 of NC_092759.1, read as the reverse complement.
GTTCATGCCACTTAAGCTTCCTTATCTTTATATTTTTGGTATTTTCTCTTTCAACTCGTGACATTGGGACTTTGTTACCCACAATCAGGAAAATTTCAAGGATAAGACTCCTACATTGATTCAGTTGCCTGCATATCCACTGGCTTTTCAATGATATAGCAGTAATCCTACCACTGAATCAGCTATATTTTCCGCAAGGACAAATTGTATTCCTGGAGCTGAGAGTTTGTCCAATACCTCTACCACAATTTCCCCACACTTTTCTGGACACGCTATGCTCACTTTACATGATTTTGCACCTTTTGTCTCATGGTGAATTGCCTTTCGCTGTACCTTTTCTGGAAATATTCCTTCAGGAGTACATATCTCCTTATCGATTCACAGAGGATCCTGTGTCTCTTAATATTGCATTCTCTTTAACTGCCCTATGTGAATAAACTTTCCCTTTGCAGGTATATTTTATAAGCAGATCTGGTACTCCCTCCGTAACAAACCTCCAATCAGATTATACGCTCTGATGCAGCTTTCTAGTTTCCACTGTGCATTCTGCTACCGCTCCATCAAAACTCCCAGATTTATTCCTTTTTTCCTACATCTGTGTTTTTTTCTGAATCCACCAAAACAGTGATTTCATGTGACCTAATTTGTTGCAATGAAAACACCGGAGGCTTTTAAAAAATCTTCTCTGCCTCCTTCAAGTATTGCCTTCACCGAGAGCTACGTCTCCCTTTCTACGTGGGGATTTCTCTTTGCCCCAATTTCTATCCATCATGGACTGAAATTGACTCTGGAAGCCAAAACAAGTTTTATAACAATAATCACCAGTCATAATCATCAGACTATTCAGCTGCCAGCCTTGCCTTTATTACTCTAGTATCTTCCAAATGAGTTTGCACTATGTGAATGCTTAAACTCCTCCAAAGTAATTGTCTCTCTCAGAGCATTGTAGGTTTGCTCTCTTTTTAAAGCTCTTATCCATCTCTGAAAATTACTTTGTTTGATTCTTTCAAACTCAATATGGGTTCGACCAGGATCCTTCCTTAAATTCCTCACGTTGTCTGTAGGCTTTTGGCACGTGCTCATACGTATATTTTCCTCTCCTCATAGTCCCCAGATCCCTCCTCTGATAGTGTTGCACATACCTCACTAGCTCTACCTACAAGTTCTGTTTGGGTCAACAAAACCTACATGGTCACTGCCCACTGAAATTCTTTAGCCACTTCCCTCCTCATTAATCTAGGCAAGCTGTGAATATACTGAAACACGTTTCTCACCAGGCTTTGGACGACCATGGGTTTACCCATCTTCACTCTGTACCTCGCTAAGCTGACCTTCAGCCTTCATCCTCATCCTTTTCAGCTGACTTTCCATTCTAAGTGTCCACCTCGGAAGCTCAAATGCTCCCTCTTTTTCTTTCTCTCCTGCTGAAGCTATTTATTTTTTTCTCTTTCCTCTTTTAAACCTATTCGTTATCTTTCTTCCTCTTCTGATTTTAGTCGTAGCTCAAACTGCTTCACCTCTGCTTCCAACTCAAGCTGCCTCTTTTGCGATTGAAGTTTAGTCATCTCCACAGATCCTGATGGAGTTTGCAGCAAATTGGAATGCCGAGCTACTGCTGCATTCATCTCATCTTTCCTCACATCAGACGGTAGCTTTAACTCCCTTTGTCTTCTAATTCCCACGGCTTGGACTTATGTGCATTTTGTAAAACCCCCAAGGTCACTTCCTCCACCTCCAAATCAAGCTTTGTTCCTGCAGGAACCATTGCTATCTGAAGGTCTGTTTACTCACCAAATCAACACACGAAATAAGAGACAATATCACCTGCCACTCGCTTTCTAAATTCTGCGAAGGCCCCTAATCTGTTATGGACCAGACCCGAGCACTCAAAACATTTTAAGCAGGTAGCCGGACGATAAATTTGCTACTTGTTGAAGGTTAGTGTATAGCTGATATTCCCAGAGTGAATTAGCTGGTCAGACTGCCGAGTTTTAAACAAATGACATTTATTTGCCAAATTACCAAATTAAACATAAGGAACCGAAAACAGAATACCTGAATAACGTATCGTATCCGAACCTGACAGGCTATACCGATTTAAAGATGCTGTTCCAATATACTTGCAACAATCCCAATAAACAAAACCCCTAAGCACCAAGAATAAAACTGACCCAACTGCTAACTGGTTATAATGTCGGAAGGGCAGAAGGAGGCAGAGAGCGTCCAGTGACTCTAACTCAACTAACCAAGAACTGATCCAACCTGTCCAGCTGGGGAGCTGGACAGGTCCTCTTGATTATACAGGGTACTTTTTAGAGACTTAAAAGGCTTCTTGGATGAGGCATGTTCTGTTAGGTATAAACAAAAGGACCCCAACGAACCTGTCAAAATTCTGACATATTGGAATCTTGGGTCCTTTCGACCCTCTTTCAAAAAAACCAAGGACAACATAACCCTGTAAAAGGACTGGGTTTGTGAGAACATGCCACATTTGGCTTTGGACTGAATTCCAAAAATGTAAGTCGTACCGCTTTGAAGCCAATACAATGTGAAAGTGTTTGTTAGTTTACATAAAACGTGCTCAATCATATTGTGTGTTGAAGATTCAGCATTGTCACGAGTGGAATGTCCAGACAAAAATATCCACACTTCCTATGTATGGTCAGGGCAAATATATCCACTGAGAATCTGTTGCTTGGTGCCTGTTCTAGTCAAGGAGAGACCAGCATGGAAACCACATCTAGATTGTGATTTTTTTGTTGTGGATGGTCATGGTGGAGCGTTCAGGTGGTTACAGTATTGCAAATGAATATCACAGCAGAATCATCTAACCCGCATTAAGAAAACGTCAATAATTCTCCCTCACAATTAACTTCACGAGAACAAATGGAAATGGGAGATGTGACCATTAGCCAGCGATGTCAACATTCAATTCAATCCAGTTGTTATTTTGAACTGAAGGTCGTATTCCAAAAGGAGTTATCTGGATCTGTTTGTTCAGTGACTGTGATTGATGTCACTCTCCATGGATCCTAATTATGTCACTGGATGGTTTTCCTCTTCTATTTGTACGGGGCTTCTTCCAATGCTTTATCCCATTATTGATGCAGATGTATCACCTGCAACACTGACAAGGATCAGCAGTTGCAGCGACAGGGAAAGGAGAGATCAGAATCTGAGAACCATAGACTGGAATGTTCCAAGAATGGGCCAGAATCTGAGAACACGAGATGGAATGTTTAAACAGTGGATCAGAATCTGAGAGCATTAGACTGGAATATGCCAACAATGGATCAGAATCTGAGAACAGTCGACTGGAATGACGCATCAATGGTTCAGAATCTAAGAAAAATAGACTGGAATGCTGCAACAATGGACAGGAGTTTATCTTGGGGTCTTTTGTATCTTTCCTTTTATTCGCACATATTACCAGTTCGGATATACGGTGTACTGCTGATTATTCAGGCTGGTTACTATCCCATGCTCGCTATTGTTGGTGTTCCTGGTAAGTCTCCCCATCACTATCGATTTATTAATCCCATGGTGAACTTCAGTGCTATTTCTGTTATCTATATTTAGTAAATACTGAAACTATTGTCGTCAGTTTCAAATGCAAATGCATTCATTACCCACACATTTCAGAACCGCCTACACACCCGCACACACAAACATCTGAAAACAAGACTGTTCACAATCACAAAGTACCTATTTTCCCCGAATTGATTTATGTCTTGGTATTCTCTCCATCACCAAAGCTACCCACTCCCAGCTCCATGGTATCGCCAGACCCCATCTTGACGTCAGTGCGAGTGCAAAATAAACCATTATCTATACCTTGGTAAAAGTCAGACTTTATGGTTCCTGTTCTCTTCTAATCAGTCTTTCCGTTACAAATGTTTCCATCAAAATCTTGTTCTTGTCTGTAAAGTAAATTCATGACAGGGACACGGTGTCAGAGTAGTAATGTCGCTGGGCACGTAATTCAGTGGCCCAGGTAACTACACTGTGGACACTGTTTCAAATCCTATCACAGATGATGACAGAACTTAAATTCAAATGACAGGAACTGGAAATAAAAGTGAATTTTACTAGTATAATTCCACCAGCACTTTGTCAATAAGTTTATCTATTTCACTGTTGTCCTTTGGTGATTAAATCTCACATTATTGCCTGGTCTGAATTAAGACTGACGTCAGACCCAATACCTTAAGGAATGGCCTCACAGTAAAAGGCATTTAGTGAGGTCCACAAATGCTGCTCCGTCAATGATGCAGACATCCCATGAAAGGTAGAGGGGAAAAAAATGCCTCTAGAGATCAGAAACAAAAGGAACGAGTAAGTGCCAGAGAAACTGAACAGATTTGGCAGCCTCAGGTCGAGAGAAAAATAGAAGTGAAGTTTTGCGTCCAATCACCATACATCAGAACTGAATGCAGCTCTGTTTGATGTTGATGACAGGGATGGCTGTTGTGAAAGGGAGAAGGAGTGAGTTGAATAGATAGAGAAAGAGAGAGGTAGAGAGAAAGAAACAAACAGAGGGACTGTTGATGATTAGCTGGAGTGGAAATAATAATCCAGACTAATCTTCTTTTTTTTTTCCTGTTCCCATATTACTGAAATGCATGCCCATGTGAGGTGTACATCAAAGTCCCAGTTTGAAGTGAGCTATGTAACTTTGTCTCTCTTCCTTGAATGTCATCATCTTCTTTTATTCAGTGATGGGATGTTGGGCCAGTAATTAATTCCTTTCCTGATTGTCCTTGAGAAGGTGTTGGTGAGCCGCCTCCCTGACCCACTGCAGCCTGTGGGCTGTAAGTAGTCAGTGCTGTGGTCCGCCCGGTTTCATTTATTTGAAAATTTTAGTGAGTGATATAACGGAGCGGCTGGCTTGGCCATTTCAAACTACAACTGTGTGTTAACCACAGTGCTGTGGTCTGGAGTCACATGTAAGTCCGACCGGGTGAAGACAGTAGATTTCCTTCTCTGAAGTGCATTAGTGTTCCAGGTAGGACAAACACAATGGTTTCATTAGATTCTCAATTCCTGATATTTGATTGATTGCAAATTCCAACATTTGCCGTGGTGGGATTCGGAACCGGGGTCTCGGTTATCACCTGGGTCTCTGCGTTATTATTCCAGACAAAATACAGCTAGGCCATCACCTCCGCAGCATCTGCAACCATCTCCAATGGCAATAGTGGTGTTGTTGTTGGCGTGGCTGTGCTTAAAGCATAGCGTTTTTCAAGGCCACAAAATGATTTGGCAAAACATACCATCCTTCTCAGTTTGTATTTATGCGAAGGTGAGATGATGGGAAGTGTTCTTGGTGAAAAGGAGGTGGGTGTCCTTGGTCATGAGACACTGATAGAATTCATACGGAGCAGTAGGTAATCAGCACAGTAAATGTATAGTGTCCTTCATTGCAAAATGATGGAAGTATAAGTATGAAGACACCTTACTGAATTTGTAAAGTGATATTGAAACAGTACTTGGGACGCTGTGAACAGATTTTCTCTCCTTTATGAGGAATGATCTCCTTGCCACAATGAGACAGAATACAGGCAATGCGCCAGAGTAATCCCTGCGTTGAAGGTACCACGAGGAGAGTGTGAAGGAAATAAGTGCTTAATCTGTAATGCGTAAAAAGAATAAAAAGTGATTGCAATAAAACTTGAGCGTTATAGACCAATATTCATTATTTTCAAAAATAAGCATTGATACCGTTAAATATTCCGTGTTTCCCGCAATTTATGTTTTCTCATTTGGACAAATATATGATAGGGAATGTTAAGAAGGACATGGGCCAAGTGCAGGAAAATGGAGTTAGCATGGATGGACATTTTAGTCTGAATGGACCAGTTTGGGCTAAAGGGCCTGTTGAAATCTATGACTCTGTGATAGTTTACATGTCTCTGTGGAGACCCCATGTTGGTTGAGAGACAGCTCCAGGCTCTGACCAAACTCTCTCCGTCTCAATGCACGGTTGGAGTGAGACCCTGCACTGAGCATCATGTTGTTCACAAACTTGTCAGCAGCCACATTCTGACAAGGTTGGTCATTCTCAAAGGCTTCTGACATCCATACAGAAGACTAGCCCTGTCTTCTCGGAGATGGAAGATGCCTCCTTGAGATGTGCCACAAACCATCCGGTGTGCGTCCTTACCATCAGCAAACCATGTTAATGTAACACGTGTGAAACATTAGCAAAGGAGCCAGGAGGCACAACATGGAGCAATCTGTCTATGCAGCCTCTGCTTCATTAGTTTGTAGTGTTGCAGCATCAATTACATCCTCCTATTTCAGTGTAACTGTTTGGACGGTCTGAATGGCCTCTTCTGTTCATGTGTCAATGTCTCGGGTGGCTGAATGTCCTCTTCCTAGTTCCAGGGAAAAGGTTCATTATTGGGTGACCGGTGGTAGCTGCTTACCTGCGTGTTGTGCTGACTAGATTCCTTATCTTCCTGTGTAACATTAGACAAACAGGAGGCCGGAAGAAACAGCAAGTCAGGCAGCATCAGGAGGTGGAGAAGTCAACACTTCAAGTATACCCGTTCTTCAGGACTGCGGGTGGGGGTAGGGGGAACTGCAGATAAAGAGGGAAGGGAGTGGTTGGGGTGGGGAGAGCAGCAGGATGGTGAGGTAGCAGATAGGTGTACACAAGTGGTGGGTGCAACCTGGTTGGTCGATGGGAGGGATGAATCCGGTTGGGAGCTCTAAGGCGGGGTCATTTGGTGGAATGGAAGGGAGTAGGTGGGGCTGGAAAGGGAGTAGGGCCATGGCTGGGAAGGTTATTCCAAATTGAAGAACCCAATGTTGAGTCCTCCAGCTTGTAGGCTAACCAGGCAGAACGTCAGATGTTGTTCGTCCAATTTGCGGTCTGACTCACTGTGGCAACAGAGGAGGCCAAGGAGGTCATGTTCGAAAGGAATTGGGAAGGGGAATTGAAATGGGTGGTGCCTGGGAGTTCAGGTCGGCCGCTGTGGGCCCAGTCGTGATGCTCGGCGAAATGAGCCCTTAGTTTATGTTGCTCTCTCCGATGTAGAGAAGACCACATCAGGTGCACCTGATGCAGTAAACTAGGTTGAAGGAGAGGCAGGTGACCTATGTTTCACGTGGAAGGACTGTTTGGGGCCTTGGATGAGATGAGGGAGGTGGTGTGCCAGCAGGTGATGCATTTTTTTCATCTGCAGGGTCAGTTGCCAGTGGGGCTTGGCGGGTTTGGTGGGGAATGTGGCACGAACCAAAATTAGCGAAGTGATTTGTCCTTGTGGAAGATGTGTCAGGTAATGGGATCCAACCTCGTTAACTGTATCTGGTGGTACTGGTGTGGTCTTCTCTATATCAGGGAGACCAAATGTAAACTAAATGGAATGCTTTGCTGAGCATCTCAGCTGGGCCTGAAAGGGCTTATTTGACCTCCCAATCACCTCCGATTTCAATTCCCCCTCCCACTCCATTTCCGACATGGTCATCCTTGACATCCTCCATTGCCACAACGAACCAAAGCACAAACTGGAGGAACAACACTTCATATTCCACTGGTGCAGCCTACAGCCCGGGAGACTCAACATTGAGTTTTCCAATTTCTAGTAACCTCCCTTCCAATACCCCGACTCCCTTCCCAGCCTCATATCCTTCCTTTCCTTTGATCAACCCATCTCCCAGCTGTCAACTGGATTCATTCCTCCCATTGACCAACCCGGTGGTACCCTCTGCCTGTGTTCCCACCTCACCACACCGCCTCCTCCTACTCTTGCACCTCGACTCTTTATCTGTACACACCGTTACCCCACCCCCAGTCATGAAGAAAGCTTATGCCCAAGGAGTGGACTTCTTCTCCTGATGCTGCCTGGCCGGTTGTGTTCTTCCAGTCTCCTGCATTCCAACATTTGTAGTTTGTTTTAAACTCTTCTTGTGCAATAGATAAGAGATAGTAAATTGGCTGTGCCTCTTCTTATCCAATAGCTTCAATGGGCTGAATGGCGTTCTCAAATTTCTGTGACACCAGCTTGGGATACAGAATGAGCTACTCTTTTTTTAGTTCTTTGGAAATGTTCAGGGTCCAGTAGTACTGTTACATGAATGTTACCTAGATATTAACAACATGAGCTTGAATGTTGACCAGGTTTTGATTCTTTATGCGATATTTTCTGAGCATCCTCACTTCTGATCTAATGACGGAGGGTAAGACGTTGATGAACCAGCTGAAGATGTTTATGTCGAGGAAGCTACCCTAAAGATCGCCAACATAGATATCTAGGGACTGAGAGGATTGATCTGCACCAGCCACATGGTGTCCTGAATGGCCCAACCACTTGGGAATTTACAACTGATTCCCATTAGATTCAATGTTATTCAGTTTCCTTGACACATTCCTCAGTCACGCCCTGCCGTGATGTCAGGGTCAGTCACTCTGATACTATGCTCATATATTTTGTTCATGTCAAAAGTCAAGGTAAATCCGTGGGGACTGTTTCCTTCTCTCAGAGGGTAGTGACTATTCTGGCCTCTCTATCCCAGACAGCTACATCTCTGAATTGTTTGGGGGAGCAGAATGGTGTTAATGGATCTTGACACATCAGGGAGTTGAGGGCAACAAAGAATTGGGCAGAGAAGATAAATTAATGCTGGAAGAGATCAGCCCTGACCTTACTGAAGGGAAGGGCAGGCTTTACAGGCTATATAGCCTGGTGTTATTCCAGTGTACCCCATAGGCCAGTCATTTTGTTGCCTCTTCCATTTCCTGTGTTATTGACTTCAAGTAGCTGAATAGCCTGATCATGTTGCTGCATGATCTAGAATGGGTCTAGTTCTATTGCCTTGAGGGCTGATTGGCCTCCTCCTGTAACTGTATATCATACTCCAGGGGCTGAAAAGACTTATCTTGTTCTGGTGTAACTGAAATCCATATAGACCAGATCTACCACCCTTGGAGAAAGTGAACACTGCAGCTCCTGGAGATCAGAGTTGCAAAGTGTGGCACTGGAAATGCCTAGCTGGTCAGGCAGCATTCAAGAAGCAGGAATATCGAAACCTTGGACATTCCTGATGATAGACATATGCCCAAAACTTCGATTTTCCTTCCCCTCCAATGCTGCCTGACCTGCTGTTTTAGATTAGATTACTTACAGTGTGGAAACAGGCCCTTCGGCCCAACAAGTCCACACCGCCCCGCCGAAGCGTAACCCACCCATACCCCTACACTTTACCTAACACTAAGGGCAATTTAACATGGCCAATTCACCTGACCTGCACATCTTTGGAGTGTGGGAGGAAACCGGAGCACCCAGAGGAAACCCACGCAGACACGGGGAGAACGTGCAAACTCCACACAGTCAGTCGCCAGAGGCGGGAATTGAACCCGGGTCTCTGGCACTGCAAGGCAGCAGTGCTAACCACTGTGCCACCGTGCCGCCGTTCTTGTCCAGCACCACACATTTGCACGTCTACTGGCCCGCCCTAGTCAACCTTCCTGGTCACATCATCAAAGAAATTTAATAAATTCTTCAGGCATGAACTTCCACTCAAAAAGCCATGCTTACTATTCCTAATCAAACCCTGTTTTCCGAATGCATGTAAAACTTATGCTTCAGAATCTTCTCGAGTAATTTACCTACCACAGATGTTAAGCGGACTGTTCTGTATTTCCCAGGCTTTATTTTTTCAGTCCTTCTTGATTAAGTGCACATTTGCTATCCTTCAGTCTTCTGGGATCTCACCTGTGGTAACTGATGATCAAAATTATCAGCCACGGCCCCGGCAAATTCTTCTCTAGCCCCTTTCAGTGTTATTGGATATATCTGGTAAGGACCATGAGATTTCTCCAACTTCAAAGATTCTAGTACATCAATTACCTCCTCTACTGTGATACAGAAGATCTCACCAATAATTTCCCCAAATTCCCATATATTCATATCTTTCTCCGCTGTAAATATAGAGGAGAAATATTTGTTGAGGACATCGCCTATCTCTTATGGTACTACACATGCATGTCGACTTTGGTCTTTGAGGGGTCTTATTCTCTCTTTAGTTAATGATTTTCCTTTAATATACTTAAAGTGCCTCTTTGGATTCACCCTGATTTTCTCAGTCAAGTTTATCTCATACCCCCTTTTCGCCCTCCTGATTTCCTACTTCAGTAAACTCCGATATCCCCTGTACACCTCCAGGGATTTCCGTGATCCAAGCTGCCTCTACCTGAGCCACGCCTCCACATTTTGTTTGGTCAAAGCCTAAACATTTCTTGTTATCCAGTGTTCCTCATTCCTGTCAACGTTCCTTTCATCCTCACAGGCACATATAGATCTTAAGCTCCCACTTGCTGGAGGTCCCTTTGCTTGCAAACAGACTACTTCGATCAACCCCTGCAAACGCCTGTCTGAGTCTATCAAAATTAACCTTGCCCCAATTTAGAACTTGAATCTGTGGACCAATTACTTCCCTCTCCATAACTATTTTCAAATTAACAGAACTATGGTCACTGGTCCCAAAGTGCACATCTACTGTCACCTCACTCACCTATCCTGATATATTTCGTAAGAGTAGGTCAAATATTGCCCCTTCCCTATTAGGACCCTCTATATACTGCTGGAGGAAACTTTCCTGACGCACTTAATTGATTCCATCCCATCAAATCCCTTTATGCTCTGGCAGTTCCAGTCTGTGTTATAAAAATTAAAACCCCTATTATGACAAACCGAATGTTCCCTGCAAGTCTCCCCAAACTCTCTAGATATTTTTGTTACTGTAATTCCTGTTGACTGTTAGGGGGTCTATAGTACCACCCCAATAAAGTCACCATCCGCTTCTTATTTCTTAGTTCCACCCACAAAGTCTCACTGGATGATTCATCAGTTATTTTATCTCTGATCAGTGCTTTCTACTCCCCTTGATTAGAAATGCTACTCCCCTCCCTCTTTCCACCATCTCTCTCCTAATGCATTTATCCTTTTACATTCAAGGTCAGTCCTACCCATCCCTCAGCCATGTTTCTGTAATAGCTAGACTATCCAGTGCCGATTATCTATCCACACCCTGAATTCATTGGCCTTACCTGTCAGCCCTTTCACATTGAAATAAATGCAATTTAATCAACAGGAAATTCCTTGCTCCCTATCATGTTCCAGCCTGGTCTGTCTCTTCAACGTACTATTTCTGAATACTGTATTTCCTTCCAGCCTCATATTTGCCTCCCTGCTCTTGAGGATACCACCTCCTGCCAATCTCGTTTAAACACTCCCTTGTAACACGATCAAAACTGGCTGCGAAGATATTGGTCCCCCGTCCAGTGCGTGTGCCACCAGTCCCTCTTGAACAGGTCAACTCTGTCACAGAAAAGCTCCCAATGATCTAAAAATATGAATTCCCACCCCCTGCACCAATTCTTTAGTCACATACTTATCCGCCATATCTTCCTGTTCTTACCTACAGTAGCTCATGACAATGGAAGTCATCAGGTGTCTGTCAAGGTCCTGTTTTTTAACTTTTCTTCGAGCTCTCAGTAATTACTCTGAAGGACCACATTCCTCTGTCTACCTGTGTCATTTGTGCCAACGTGCACAATGACTTCTAACAGTTCACACCTCCCCCCACTCCCCCCCCCCCCCAACTCCAGCAGACACTCAGAGACATCCTGGACACTGACAACTGAGAGGCAACACACCAGCCTGGTTTGCCGTTTGAGGCCACAGAATCTCTTATACCTAAGACCCTGTTTACCTTTATCCTTTCCCATTGCTCCCCAGACCCAGTCGTAATGCAACTAAGCTGGCTACTGATGCTTTCCCCTAAACGGTCATTTCCTGACATCCATTTCCCTACACCACAAAGTCAGTATCAAAAACGGTATACTTGTTTTCGAGAGGACTGCCACAGGGGATTCCTGCACTCTCTGCCTACTCCCTTCCCCATTCATGGTTGTCGTCCAGCTACTCTCTGCCTGGAACACGACAGGAAGCAAGGAACGCCTGTTGGATTAAATTGCGTTTATTTAAATGCAACACGGCTGACAGGTAAGGCTGATGAACTCAGGGTGTGGATCTTTACATGGGACTGGGTTATGACAGTCTTTAAAGAAACACGGTTAAGGGAGGGACTTGGGTGTGACCACCTCACGAAAGCTCTTACTTCTGAAGTGCTCTGTATCTGGATGATCCGGAGAACAGCCAACTCCAGATCCTGAACACTGCTTCCCAGGAACTGCAGCTGGTTGCACTGCCCACATGTGTAGTCACCAGGGACAGTGGAAATCTCCCTGAGCTCCCACATCCCGCAGGTGAAACGTACAACTGCCCTAACTGCCATCTCAACAGCTGTCAGACTAGCGTTAAAAAGACTTTACGTGAACTTACCTGTACCTTTTGCTGAGCCTGTGCTCACCAAAGCCTCTGGAACCAAAGCATTACTACCTATTCTGCCACTAACAGCACGTCAATAAACCACTCCACATTTAGTTTTGGTTAAGACAAGACAATAGACAATAGATGCAGGAGTAGGCCATTCTGCCCTTCGAGCCTGCACCGCCATTCAATATGATCATGGCTGATCATTCCTAATTAGTATCCTGTTCCAGCCTTATCTCCATACCCCTTGACTCCACTATCTTTAAGAGCTCTATCCAATTCTTTCTTAAAAGAATCCAGAGACTGGGCCTCCACTGCCCTCTGGGGCAGAGCATTCCACACAGCCACCACTCTCTGTGTGAAGTAGTTTCTCCTCATCTCTGTCCTAAATGGTCTACCCCGTATTTTTAAGTTGTGTCCTCTGGTTCGGCACTCCCCCATCAACGGAAATATGTTCCCTCCTGCCAGAGTGTCCAGTCCTTTCATAAGCCTATACGTTTCAATCAGATCCCCTCTCAGTCTTCTAAACTCAAGGGTATACAAGCCCAGTCGCTTCAGTCTTTCCGTGTAAGGCAATCCTGCCATTCCAGGAATTGACCTCGTGAACCTACGCTGCACTCCCTCAATAGCCAGAATGTCTTTCCTCAAATTTGGAGACCAGAACTGTACACAGTACTCCAGGTGTGGTCTCACCAGGGCCCTGTACAGCTGCAGAAGCACCTCTTTGCTTCTATACTCAATCCCTCTTGTTATGAAGGCCAGCATGCTATTAGCCTTCTTCACGACCTGCTGTACCTGCATGCTTGCCTTCATTGACTGGTGGACAAGAACACCCAGATCTCTCTGAACAGCCCCTTTACCTAATTTGATACCATTGAGGTAGTAATCTGCCTTCCTGTTCTTGCCACCAAAGTGGATAACCAGACATTTATCCACATTAAACTGCATCTGCCATGCATCTGCCCACTCACCTAACTTGTCCAGGTCACCCTGTAATCCCCTAACATCCTCATCACATTTCACCCTACCACCTAGCTTTGTGTCATCAGCAAATTTGCTAATGTTATTGCTGATACCATCTTCTATATCATTTACATATATTGTAAAAAGCTGCGGGAGGGAAACACTGCAGTGATGTATTGTTTGGGACTTAAGCACCCCTTGACACCAGACCCATACTTGGACTTGGAGAGTGTCTTGCTGAGGTTTTCCTTCTCGTCGTGGTGACTGTGCTGATGCAAATATTCACCCTGACAGACAATCCACGTTGTCGCAGTCCTCTGATCTTTTCTGTCTATTAGTACTGCATTTATGAATTCCTTGAATCTATTGATTGCTTTCCAAACTGTGTCTCATTCTGGAGGGAGAGATGCTGGTGTTCCAGTGAATACAGCCTATTTGAAAAGGTTTACCATTAGACATATGAGCGATATGATGCCCATCCGCTCGCTGACTCTGTTTTTCCTTTCAATTAGAGTACATTTATTCTGATAACCTTCAATTCCATTTTCCAGCATTTTCCCTGCAACCCTTGTTTAAAACTCTGTCCATCTCAGCCTTGAACATATTTAGTGATCATTCCTCAACAGCTATCTCAATTTTCTACAATTGTTTCCCTCCCACTGATGTGAGACTTGGTGGTCTTTAATCCCATGGCTTTTTTTCTAGCACTCTGTGTGGAAGTTAAACCTACATTAGATGTTATCATGTTCGATAATACCAACTTTGTGGCCAGAGGCAAAACTAAAAAAAAAAGAAACACAACGGTTAAGAACCTGTAATCTCCTCCCTCATCTTCCACATCAGTCTAAGATACAGTTCATCCGGATCAAGGGATTTGGCCACATTTTATCATACACCAACTTCCAATTCTTCCTCAGCTTCTGTGTAAATTTGCTCAAGGTCACACTGTCAGGAACAGACATTGAATACAGTAACTGCTCCTCCAAATTGAAGACCAATATGTAATAGGTCTTTGACATATTCTCTGGCTCGATGCACAGGTTGCCTCCTCGGATCCTAATACTCCCTATTCTTTCTCTAGTTATCCCTCTTACCCTTAATAAACCGATAAAATGTCTTTGGAGTCTTGAAAATACTGCCCACTAATATTTTTATCACCGCTGCACCCCTACCCTATTTTTGCTCTTTTACTTACTTTCTTGAGTTTAGACCTTCACGTTCTCTCCTCTTCTGGGACCTCCATTGACTTGCTCCCTTTATGCCTGTTTTAAGCTTCTCTTTCATTGTTAATTCCATTCTGAATATGTGTAGATACCCCAGGCTCTCCGGGCTGGTTTTCCTACATTTCATCTTTGGTGTAACATGTTGTGGTGACACTCTCATCAATTCCATTGTGAGCATGTGATCCCCCCCCGCCCCCACCGACACGCTGTTCTGTTACAGTTTCACCCAGAAGTAACTGTACTGTGGCCAGATCCTGTCTTTCTCTTGGTAAGATCTGCCTCCATCATCCAAATTATTTTTAATTTTCAAGCCTTTTTCTTTTGGTCTTTTCCTTAACAAGCTAAAAATGCTTGAGTCACGGTCACTGGTCCTGCAATGCTCTCCCAAACCTGCCTGGCACCTGACTGGCTTCGCTCCCCACAGTCACGCCTATGCACTGCTCCGCCCATCGTTGTATCTGCTCCATGTTGATATAAGAGTCTCTCTGGAATAAATGTCAAGTCATCTTCCCCTCTTTAAAAAAAATCACAGTCCTAATGAATATTTGGAATTGAAATGTCTAAATATAAAAATCCTATTATTGTTTTTACACACCTCAGTGAATTGGTTATATATCTGCTGCTGTATTTTCTTTTATCTGAGAGTCGGTAATATATCCCCAGCAGTGCATTTGTCATCGTTTTGATCCAAACCTCAACCCACAAAGCGTCATTTGAATACCCTTCCAAGATATGATGCTAGCTAAATGCAGTCATTGACTCCATAATTAATAAGGCAACGCCACCTTCTCTTTTACCCTTCTCCTGTGCTGTCCATAGTTCTTGTACCACAGAATATTGAGTTGTCAGCCCTGACCACCCTCAAACACATCTCTGTGATGGCAAAAATGTCACACTGCAAAAATGTCATCTCATTCGCTTATCAGTCTGATAATATTCCCAACATTAAGGTAAAGGACATCCAGCCTGGAATATAGCACACGGAATACTCTGTACCTCGCAGTTCTTCAGTCATTTATTGTTTGTTATCAAACTGCCTTTCCATGAACTAAAACTGTAACTCTGGGACCGAATGAATAATTGTTGAATTGTAATTTCTTTTTTAATTTATGTGTTAATCAAATGCAATGTTCCAGAACTGAACAGTCAGCTCCAAATACCTTACTTTGCTTCGTGTGTAGAGGGGTCAGCCCTCAGTAATGGAAAAAGTGAGGACTGCAGATGCTGGAGATCAGAGTCGAAAAGTATGGTGCTGGTAAAGCACAGCGAGTCAGGCAGCATCCGAGGAGCAGGAGAGTGAAAACTTTGAGCACAGTCCCTTCATCAGGAAGACATTGGTGCATTCACATTTTTTCCATTCCATGGGAAATTTGGAACTGTACTTGCTCAGGAGGGCAGCACTGTATATAGCCCTGAAATGGAAAGCAGTCAATCAGTTGTTTGGACAGGGGGTAGACAAAGTAAGGTGAGTACAGACTGATTGAAGTACAAACATAAGGATAGATAAGTCCCCTGGACCAGGCAGGAGGCACCCGAGGTTACCAGAGGAAGTGAGTGAAGAGATTGCTGCGCCTTTGGAGATGATCCTTGCGTACCCACTGTCCACTGAAGTATTGCCTGATGATTGGAGGGTGGCAAAAGTTATTCCCTTGTTCAGGAAAGGCAATAGGGATAATCCTGCGAAATACTGGCCAGTCAGTCTTACTTCTGTATTGGGAAAAGCATTGGAGAGGATTCTGAGAAACAGAATTTATGATTACTTGGAAAGTGATAGTTTGATTAGAGATAGTCAGCATGGCGTTTTGAGGGACAATCATGCCTCAAGGAACTTATTGAATTCTTTCAGGATGGGATCAACCACATTGATGAAGGTAGAGCAGTGGATGTGATGTACATGGATTTTAGCAAGGTGGTTGATAAAGTTCCCATAAGATCGGCCCATTCAGAAAGTAAGGAGGCATGGGGTACAAGGAAACGGAAACCTGTGTGTGTGGATACAAATTGTCTGACCTGTAGAAGACTTATGGTGGTAGAACATGGAAAGGATTCATCCTGGAGGTTGGTGACCAGTAGCGTTCTTCAGGAATCGGTTCTGGGACTGCTGTTCTTTGTGATTTTTACAAATGACTTGGATGATAAAGTGAAAGGGTGCTTTAGTAAGTTTTACAATGTAATAAAGATGTTAGAGTTATGGATATTGTTAAGGGCTGTCTTAGGTTGTAATTGGACATTGACAAGATTGGCTGGTAAATGGAAGATGGAGTTCAACTTGGATAAGTGTAAAGCGATTCATTTTTTAAGGTCGAATTCGAATGCAGCATACAGGTTTAAAGGCAGGATTATTGGTAGACTGGAGGACCATAGGGATCGTGTGGTCCATATCATAGGATGCTCAATGTTGTCACCCAAGCTGATAAGGTTGTTATGATGTCTGGTGTTTAAATTAGCCAGGGATTGCGTTTAAGAGCCTCAAGGTTACGCTGCAGCGCCAAGAATCTATCTTGGGATTACACTTGGAATATTGTATTCAGTTCTAGTCGCCTCATTACTGCAAAGATGTTGAGACTTCGGAGAGGGTGCCGGGGAGATTTACCAGGATGCTTACGAGACTAGATGGCATGTCTTACAAAGAAGCGTTGAGGGAGCGAGGGCTTTCCTCCTTGGAGCAATAAAGAATGGGAGTTGACTTCATAGACATGTATAAGATGATGAGAGATATAGGCAGAGTTCATAGCCAGAGACTTTTTCGCAGGGTGGAAATGGCTATCTCGAGCGGGCATTAGTTTAGTATGATTAGAAGAAGGTTTGAGGAGATGTCAGAGGTAGGTTCTTTAAACAGAGAGTGGTGGGTGCTTGGAATGCACTGCCAGCAGCGTTAGTGGAGTCAGCTGCATTACGGATATTTAAGTGACTATTGGATAGACACATGAATGATAGTACAATGAAGGGTATGTCAGTTAGTCTGAACTTCGAGTAGGATAAAAGTTCGGCAGGACAAGAAGGCTTGAAGGGTTTGCACTAAGCTGTACTGTTCTGTGTATTATGTTTCACCCAGCCTCTGGATTCTTTTCAATTGTTGAATGTGTGAGGGAGTGATATGTGTAAGATCAGGAAGTTGGGGAGGGGCGTTAGCCCAACACTTCCAGTTATGTTGTTCATTGTTACATTCACCAGAATGCCAGTGCAATATGTGACGTGTCCTACACCAGACAGGCTCCGCCAAGTTCAGTTATTAACGTAATTCTTGACTTGTCATTTGCTGCCGTTTTCTTCAGATACAATCTGTTGGGTGACCCATGTATTAATCAGATATTTGCTATGTTTCGTGAATTGCGCAAACATAAGACGTCAACTATGATTATTCAAATGAACTATAATCTCTGAAAAGAATTAGGCTGATTCTATATTTATGGAACATAACTATAAACTCCTGTCAAGATTTTCTAACACAGAAATAAAGAATGTACATTTTATTTTGTATCAAACAAACAACATGGATGTAACTTTTTTGGTGATCAGAATTACACACACAATGTCAGGATTCAAAACAATGCATTATCACTCCAACATTTTGAAAGTGGTTGGCTTCTGAGTGATTACATGTTCAGGGTGAGCAAACGATTGAATAATCAAATAGAATTAGCATTCTTATATATTTATATATAATCAATCAGTTCAATTTCTCACTAAAATGTACAAGCTTCAGCTATTTGTCAGCGAATTAGAAATGGCTATAGTTCAAAATGCTCTGTGAATATTAAACTAACTAAATGATTTGTGCTATCAAATTTTAGTGAACGACAATTTGAAAACGTTTAACTTTTAGAAAGAATGTCATTTAATTTGAAATGCAGACAGTGAACAAAAACGATGAGCATATTATCGTGTAAGTGAAAAGTCAAACCTTTTCAAAGAGATTTGTGCCAAAGCAATGACAGATTTGTTTTCGTAATTGGAATTCAACATTTCAAATATGCATATTCTGAGTAATAATTAGATTATTTAATGAAGCTGACCTTGCAGTAGTTGCATTTTAAATGCTTATGCTGCACTAAATAATCAGATATTCGTGAGTATTTACAATGGGAAATAATCGGATCCTGACTTTTATTCACATCAGACACATGATAGAGTGCAAAACCTTAAAGTACAGGAGGAGGACATTGGCCACTGTGTGTGCATCAGCTCCAGGAATGTCTCCCAAGCCCCTCCCATTTGCCAGCCCTATCTCTGCAGCCTGTTAAATTCATATTTCCAAATGCATATCCAGTTCTATTTTTTAATGTTCATCCACAACTCTCCCAGGCAGTTCCATTCCAAATCCTAACAACTCTCTCAATAAAGAAGTGTTTCCTTATCTCATTCCTGGCTCTTTTGCTGACAAGCTTGAAATTAGAACTCCTTGATGCTGTAATGCCAACTAACGGAAACAGAGTATTCCTGTTTTACTCTACAACGTTTTTTCATACTTTTGAGCACTGCAATAAGTTCACATATTTGTCTGTTCTGCTCAAGCAAAAATAATCCTTGCAAGAACTGTTACAAGCACTACATCGGAAAAACAGTCAGAAAACTAGCCACCTGGATACATGAACAACAACTGGCCAGAAGAAAAAGACATGACCCACTATCACTAGTATCCTTACTTATAGATGAGGAAGTACACGATTTAGACTGGGTCTGCATATCCATCTAGGACAAGCCAAACAGAGACACGCACAAGAATTCCTAGAAAAATAGCATTCCAACCTGAACTCTATCAACAAACATATCGATTTTGATTCCATCGAACACTCTCTGACAAAAAGAACTGGACATAAAATCACCAATACTGGAAATTACATCACTGACTCAAGGAAACCTAAACACATAAATAGCAAATGGGACATAACACCAGCACTTCACCAGAGGCTCACTGATAATGTTCCCTAGTACAGTGATGAACCATCTGAAAATGAACTCTCCAACTCAGCGAGCAAACTGACATCCAGAAGAAGCACAATTTCTCTCATCCTCCCTTTAACTAAATACTTCATTCCACTTGTCACTCCGATTATTTTAAGGTTATTTGCATTCTTTTGCAAAGTAATATAGTGTCTTTCTGTGTGTGTTTGAATGTGTGTGTGTATATGATAGAGAGAGAGAGACAGCGAGCGAGAAAGAGAAAGAATAATCCTCTGTAATCCCTGGATTACTCCCCGTGCCATGTGGAAAAGAGAGAAGGATGAGGAAGACACTAAAGCTTAACATGTTGTTAAAAATCTAGTTCAGGGGTGAGAGTTCCAGATTGTTGTATCATTGGGATCTCTTCCAGGACAGGTGGGGACCTGTACAAAAAAGACAGATTGTATCTTAACTGTACAAGCACCATCATCCTTGTGGGGATGTTTTCTAGTACAAGTCAGATGGATTTGAATAAACCAGGAGAGTGAGAACCAAAGCAGAAGATCAGGAACTGAACAGAAGGTTAGGTGAATAGGACATCAGGCACGGCCAGTCTAATGACCATGCCGAGAGAAGGAATCAAAACAGTGAGTTGGGAGTTGGAATAAATTATAGAGAGGAGGTGCAGGTTTTTCAGAGATTAACAAGTAAGGATGGAGAGTGTGGGGGATGTGAGGGAGTGAGGTGTGTGGGATCAGGGAGACAGTGCACAAGAAAATGTTAAATGGGAAAGAGGTTGGGCTGGGAAATTCCATGATAAACAACTGGCAGCAAAACACAGGAAAACTTGCTGCTTGTAAAAGTGAATACCTGGGAAAGAATTTATTATGCTTCAGATAAAGAACACCCTTATTGCTAGAGGTCTGTATTATAATGGAGGAAAAGCTGTCTTCATATTATGGCTGTCGCTTTACTAATGGTTGCATACAGCTAGAATAGTGTCAGTGTTGTTGGTGGACAGCATCCACTGAGAATATGAATTCCACTGGATGGTCCCAGAGATGGCCTCGGCTGCATTTGGTTGAGTGAGTGCTGAAGATGCATGAGATGATGCTGGTTTCTAATATAGCCACTTACTGAGTACAGTCAAAGGAACAAAGCAGCAACTGCCATTGTTAATTGTTTCAGAATATACCAGAGTGTTCATGGCTGCCACTGCAAAGAGTCATGCAATGAAAAACAGGCCTATCACGTCTGTGCCAGCAAGTGCATATCCAAAGACATTTTAACCGTTTGTGAGGTTACCTGCCTCAACCACCCATCGAGACAAAGCATTCCAGATTCATACCATCCTCTCAGTTCGAAACACATTCCACAAATCCTCTCTCAATCCCCTGACATTCACTTTAAAAGTGTGTCTCTTTGTTTTTGATCCTTTGACGAAGGAAAACAGCTGCTGTCTGTTCATCCCCTCCATACCCCATTTGCTCATGTACACCTGTACCATATTCCCTCCTTAACTTTCCCAGCTGCAAAGAAAAAAGGAGCAAATTTAGCCCTCCTCTTTCATACAAACTTTTGAGTACTCACTTGTCTTGTTACTTCTGACTTGCATCTTTCCAAATTATCGGTGTTAAGTTTCATCAGGCCATTGCTCTGGCTATCTGAATAATCTGTTTCTATCCTTCTGTTGCCTAACACTTCCCTCCTGACTGTGATCCACCCCGCCCATCTTTGTGTCATCTATAACATTGATCATTATTTCACTGCTCCCCACCTCCACATTCTCACAATCGTCATTTCTGAATATCACAAACAACCAGTGATTTCCTTCCTGTTCGCCAGATGTTATTTAGATGATGATTGGACAATTACAGTTTCTTGCTTTTCCTATTTTGGTGAATTTATGAGTGATGTAGTTAACGCATTTTATGAGGGATCCACAATTAACATTTTCGACACAGAGTTGAATTCACCTTTTACACTCCGCCCCTCTGCATGTTTTGTTTATAAACATTGTAAATAATTTAGGATAAACTAGGATTTGGCATTTTGCGGTAGAACATTAGCATTTTGTGTGGCACTGTTCTTTGTAACATTCCCTGCAATACCCAGAGCTGAAGAAATTTTTCATCTGCAGGATGGACATGCACTCATTCATTGTTTGTTTTAATCAGCGAGTGTGATGAGGATAAATATTCAAATAAATTCTATATTATGGGCAAACTGCAGAAGATCAAATCATATTCTCATATCTACCTTGAATTGGAAGCAAATATATACTGTAAAAATAAAATCAAAAATATTGAAACACCACCGTAGGGGAGAAAGAAACATGTCTTCTGTACTTGATGGAGATATAGAAATATATAGTACATGTACAACCTGAACAAGAATCAAGTGATAGAAGAGAAAGTACAAGAAATCCTTTCTTAATTTTGAATGGAAACCAGATCCCGATTTTCTTGTACAGTGATGTTTTCTCATCCAATCTCACTTCCTCAAAAGCAAGCTTTTCCCTGTCACTAAAACTTCATCTGCCTTTCTTCCTCCTCTGTCCTACTCTTTTCTTACAGTCCTACTTCCCTTGCACTGCCCCTCCTGCTGCTACATTCTCTTCCACTGATGATCTCCCTTCACACTCTTCTTCTGCCACTCCCCTGTAAGTTACACCAATTCCCCAGTTACTCCCACTTTCTCTGGCTATTCCTTCCCCATTTTGCTTTCCAACTGGGATGATGGGAGCTGCTGGCTTCTGGGCTGCTATTGAGCATCAGTGAATGATGAGATTGAGATGATCAATGTCCAATAGGAACTGACAATAGTTGTTTCTGTCACTGTCTGATGCACCGTAAACAGGGTGGTTTTGTTCCCCATGGTACAGAGTGGAGTGTCTTTCTGTCTCTCTGTCACAGCGCTTAACCAAACAGCCTCATCACAAATAGGACAAACCTCTCCTCACAGTCAGAAATCCATGCATCAGTTTTACCTTAAACATTGTGAGTAGAGTGAGCACATTGTTCTAACAGGCTGTGTACTGGCCTTTTATTCTTTATTCATTTAACTGATCTTCCAATATCAGTTGAGGTGAGATCAGAGTAACTTGCATTGCATTAAAGTAGTATTTGACTCCTGTGACATCAGAGATCCTGAGTAAACTGTGGTCACTGGGAATCTCAGGAAATTTTGCGCTGGTAATTTCCTCACTAAACAATAACACCTTCCCCAGAGCTATTGGGAATGCCAAATAAACTCTGCACTTGCTAGTGCCTTCCAAAACCATTGATAATTTTTTCTTGTTAATAACATCAAGACTTATTATATTTTAAAGTTTGGTCTAAAGTCTCCGAAAAAAATAAGACCTTGCTGCTTGAGTGTCACTCCATTGAAATAAGGATGTTACAATAAGTATACCTTCCCAATTATAGTCAATCATTTACTTTCTGAGGTCTGATCGTGCGATATCAGTACCACTGAGATCAACGTTTTCTCTGTCCAGCAGAATCGCATTATATTGTCTAAAGACTGCACCACTCTACAATTCTAATTTATTCACCGGCTCATTCGTCATGCTAAACAGATGCACTGGTCACACAATTTGCAACAAGGTAGAGATGCCCTTGACCCTCTGGAACCTTCCTCCCCTCTCATACCTGCCCACTGACTCCATGCCCTCCCCCAGCTCCACCTCCTATCGTTTATTCACCGTCCTTCTTAACTTCCACTCTCTGATGCTGAATGTTCTGTACTCAGCAAATATCTGAACATTACCTCTCTGTGCCCCCACTTTAAGGAATTTTAGGCATGACATTTAGTTGAGCTCTTCCGCTGCGTTCGCCTCAGTGCCCATTTCTTTCAGCAATATTCCTCTCCCTGTTCCAAATACGCCGTTACCCAGCTCCAACACTCTCCCTCCACCTGGACTCCTCCCTCTGGCCTTTACCTGAACTAAATCGGTTCGTTGAGAAATCTCAACTTGACATTGGTTGTCTTAATTTCTCTGCACTTGCCTCACTAAATCCATACTATCAATGTCCGAACAGCCTATACTCCATGTGCTTAGGTCCAACTCTGACTGTGTTATTCAGCCTGTGCTGACAAGGGTGGTGCTGCTATAGTCTGGTGAACTGACCTCGACATTGCAAAGGTTGAACGCCCACTCTCAGGTACTGCCTCTAATCTCCCCCTAGACCATGACCCTACCATGGCACATCAGGCAATTGTATCAACTATGATAACTGACCACATTTCATTGGAGATTTCTGCCCCACTCGCCCCACGCCCCTAACTGCCCCCGAGCTGATAATCCTCTGATAGCAGAGCTCGCTTCTATCTCCTCTCAAAAGTTCACAAACAGAACAGCCCAGGCAGACCCATTGCTTCAGCCTGCTCCTGCCACATGGCGGAAGTGCACGGATACACACTTGGGCCCCAGTTATGCCTGTTTCTTCCTGGGGAACATCGACCATTCCCTGTTCCAGTTCTACTCCAGCACCCATCCACAAATCTTTGTCCGATACACAGATGATATCATCGCTGCTGCATCTCTCTCTCTTGTCCGGAATTGGAAAAGTTCACCGATTTCACTTGGAATTTGAAGCTCTCCATCACTTTCACCTGGTCGATCTCTGGCTCCTTACTTCCTTTCCTCAACATTCTTGCTTCCATTTCTGGGGATAGCCAGGCAACTGATATCCAGTATTAACCCACCGACTCCCACAGGTTCCTGGAGTATTCATCCTCACATCTGGTTTCCTGTTGTAGACTCAATTCCATTCCCCCAGTTCCTCAATCTCCACCGCATTGCTTCTGATGATACTAAATTCAATAAGGAAGCCTTTGAAATGTCCACCTTGTTCCTCAATCAAGGGATTCCCCATCACTGTTGACAACAGGGTCCTCAACTGAATCTGATCCATCTCCTGCACTTCTAGCCTGCCCCTCCCCTTCCCTCTCGCAACGGAGTTTCCATTGCACTTGCCTACTATCCCAGCAGCATTCACATGCAGAGGATCATCAGCCCACATTTCCCCCACCTTCAGCGAGATGCCCCACCTGCACATATTCACCTCTCCTCCCTTGTCCACCTTCTAGAGGGATTATTCCCTCCAGGATACACTGGTCTACTCTTTATTCACTCCCACCACAGGTCCACTTCACTTTCCCCTGCCGGAGGTATGACACATTCCCATTTAGATTAGATTAGATTAGATTACTTACAGTGTGGAAACAGGCCCTTCGGGCCAACAAGTCCACACCGCCCCGCCGAAGCGTAACCCACCCATACCCCTAGATCTACATCTACCCCTAACCTAACACTACGGGCAATTTAGCATGGCCAATTCACCTGACCTGCACATCTTTGGACTGTGGGAGGAAACCGGAGCACCCGGAGGAAACCCACGCAGACACGGGGAGAACGTGCAAACTCCACACAGTCAGTCGCCTGAGGTGGGAATTGAACCCGGGTCTCTGGTGCTGTGAGGCAGCAGTGCTAACCACTGTGCCACCGTGCCGCCCATTTACCTCCCTCCTCATCAGTATCAAAGGGCCCAACTATACCTTCGAGGTGAAGCAGCACCTTACCAACATTTCCCACAATCCAGTCTACCTCATGCGCTGCTCACAATGTGGTCTCCTCTACATTGGGGAAATGAAGGGCAGACTGGGTGACCGCTTCACAGAACATCCAAGTTGGACCGCTGCAGATGACTCTGAGCTTTCAGTTGCCTGCCAGTTTAACAGTCCATCCTGTTTCCTGACCAATATCGCTGTGTCAGGCTTGCTGCAGTGTTCCAGGCAAATTCAACGCAAGCTAAAAGAACTACACCTCATTTTCCATGTGCGGACTCTGCAGTCCTTTAGACTCAAAATCAAGTTCAATAATTTTTGGGCCTGAAATCCCCAAAGTCCTAGCCCCCTATCCATACACCAGGCCGAGTTGTCACGTAGCCTTCCATTACTCACACCCTATTGTTAGCTACTAACAGTCTCCATTAAGAGCTATCCAGTCTCTTCTGCATATAAACCAACATTTTCCGTGTTACTATCAGTTCTGAGGAAGGGGCACTGGACCTGAAACGTTAACTCTGATTTCTTTGCACAGATGCTCCCAGACCTACTGAGCGTTTACAGCAACTTCTGTTTTGTTTCAACATTTTCATCGCAAGTTCTCACAATGCAATACGTCACCGATATTTAGAGCCCTGTCAAACATAGGAACTTTGTAATTTCTCATTTAAAATCAATAACAAATTACTCGAGATTCAACTAAGATAACAGCTTTGCTGCTATCATTCAGATCAGACACTTTGTCACAGTTCAGAAAGAAGAAAGAAATCAAAAGAGCTGGAGCGAAACTCAGTAAATCTGGCAACATCTGAACAGAGATGCAAAAAATTAACCTTTGATTCTAATAGAACTTTTCAGAACAGTGTCACATCATATTACATATGTTAATTGTGCTGCTCTCTGCAGACACATCCTCACGTTTTTTGTTTATCCAGGATTTTCTGTTTGCATTTCATGTTTCCATTATCACTTTATTGCATGTTTCTTGACAGGTCTACATGTTGACCTTGGTAATGTTTGGACAATGTGGTACTTTCATGTTTCTATTACTGTTGGTGTGTCTGTGATACCTGAATTACAGCCGAAATCTGTCTCTTCTTTAAGATCAAAAGTAAAAAGAAAATCTCAACATCTTGTAAATCTCAGGAAATCTATTTTGTTTGACAATACATTTTAGAGGCAGCTGAACTTCATGAAATAATAGCAATAGATTTTTGATGATGTAACACTTGTGTCCTTCATTGAACAAGCTTGTCTCCCCAATCTCCAAAAGCTTTCAATGCATAACATAGAATTATTACAGCAAAGGTGGTGAAAACTCAGCCCATTGTCTTTTCCAGTTTGGAATGAGCGATATTTCTACAGTCATTCTCTTGTATTGTCACCACACCCCTGTACATTTTGTTATTAGCATCTGCTTTTAATTGTAAGCATCCTGCCAGATATGAACAACATGATCAATCTCAAATAAAAACAGACGTTGGAGGGAAAGCTCAGCAGGTCTGGCCGTATCTGTGAAGAGACATCAAAGTTGATACTTCAGATGCGGTGACACTACTCAATCTGTATTCCCAATGATTAAATGGTGTGTATATAAAATATAGTTCACTTTATCACATTTACAATTATCCTGTTCAGTTCACATTGTCATTGAGCATTACATATCCCAAGCGTTGGCTCGTTCCTTGTTGTGAACTATATTTAATTCTATCTGACGTTAAGAGTGATGATGACTGGGGAATATCATTGTACTCCCCATGCAGTCTCCACAGCCACTATCCCCATTCCGCCCGATCTCCTAGGTAAATCTGACTTATTAATTGATAAGTCTTAATGAATAAGTTCACTTTTGGTTTTGGGCTGAGGGGAAAAAAGGTGAAAAATTATTGCTTTACAGCAAATAAAACTGCATTAAGATGTTTGTCAATTTGTATAAATTAATTACTGAAGCATATTCTATACGGAAGGTCCAACGTTTCTTTATTAGAGCAGTGAGAGGAC
Organism: Chiloscyllium punctatum; assembly: GCF_047496795.1. Lineage (NCBI taxonomy): Eukaryota > Metazoa > Chordata > Chondrichthyes > Orectolobiformes > Hemiscylliidae > Chiloscyllium > Chiloscyllium punctatum. Next base: position 32,380,682 of record NC_092759.1, on the reverse strand, counting down.
CATTCAGAGAAGTCCACACTTCCTGTCTATGTTCAGGACAATTGTGCCCAGTGACAGTCTGTTGGCTGGGGTTTCTTCCCGTGAAGGAGAGATCAGCACAGTAACAACATCCTGACTGTGTTTCTTTATTTTGTGGAGGGGCAGAGATTCCGGGTATGATGACGACAGCATTGCAAACGTACATCAAGGCAGAGTATTCTAGCCTGCGATTAGAAAACTTCCATCATTCTCCCTCACAACTGACTTCACTCGAGGAATTGGCGATGGGAGATGTGACCAATAGCCAGCAATGTCAGCATCAAGTCCAGTCCAGTCCAGATATATTGTTAACTGAATGTGCTGTATTGAAAGCTGGAGCTGTTTGCTCAGTGACCGCAATTGATGTCAGTCTCCATGCATTGTAACTGTGCCCTATTGGTGAGGGGCTTCACTCAGTGCGCTGTCCCAGTGTAGGAGCCGATGCATCAGCTCCAACAGTAACAGAGATCAGCAGCTGGAGAGACGTGGAGAGGACAGATCTGAATCTGCGAATAATGGACTGATAATTACACAAATGGAGAGGAGGCTTTCCTTGGGTATTTTCAACATTTCCCTCTGTCGGAAATGTCTACGTTATCGGATATTAGTGGTGCTGATTGGGCGGAGTGGAGAGTGTATTACTCCTGGTGGGGGAGCGACGCTCCGAAATCTAGTGTGCTTCCAATTAAACCTGTTGGACTATAACCTGGTGTTGTGTGATTTTTAACTTTGTACACCCCGGTCTAACAGCGGCATCTCCAAATCATAACCTATTCTCGCTATTGTTGGTGTTCTCTATTTTCTGTCCATTCATTAAGCCCATAAACAATTTTGAACTTCATTGCAATTTCTATTATCTATATTTGCCAATGAAAGAAACTCTTATCTTCAATTTCAATTGCAGTTTCCATTCATCTGAATTGCAGACCACTCCCTTACAAACATCTGAGAACAAAACTGTGGAAAACCTCGAGATCTGTTATTGCCCTGAACTGATTTATGTATCTTGTTCTCTCTGTCACGAACCCTGTCCACTACTCGCTCATAATATCCCCAGTCTCCATCTCTGCGTCAGTGCTGTGGCTGAACAAACAATTGTCTGCTCGTTGGTAAAATTCAGACTTTATGTTTCAAGCTCTCTTCTGGCCACTTTTCCAGTTACAAGTATTTCAATCACAAAATTGTTCTTGTCTCGGACGTTCCTTCATGATTAGGACAATGTATCAGAGTAGGAATGTCGCTGGACATAATTCAGGAGCAAAGCTTATGAAACGAAAGACATTGTTTCAAGCGATTTTTTTCAAGTCCTGCCACAGCTGATGGCAGAACTAAATAAAAATGATAAGAATTGGAATAAAAGTGAATTTCACGGAAAACAACTATAAAACCACATTTTGTCTGAACATTTTCCTGTTTCACTGATGACCTTCGGTAAAGAAATCTAATGTTACTACCCGTTCTGGGTTAAGTGTGACTTCAGACCCATATCAATGTGCTTGACTTTCTATTGGCTTGTGGAATGTCGTCAGAGTCAGGACAATTAGTGATGCTTAACAAATGCTGCCCTGGGCAGAGATGCCGACTTCCCATGGAATAACAAATTTGAACGTTAAACAAATTTGAAAGATGCTGGAGATCTGAAATTGCATAAATAATGCAAGGAAAAGATCAGAAAGTGCTGGGAAGCTTTTCTGAACTGAAAGCAGCTGGAAAATAGTGTGAACAATGCTGGTGACAGGGAAGTCTGCTTTGAAGGGCAGGAGGAGTGAGTTGAATCGATAGAGAAAGAGAGAGATAGAAGACAAAGAGCAAACAAAGGGAATGATGATCAGCTGGGATGGAAATAAAATGTGAGAATCACCTCATTTATTTTTAACTTTTCACATCTTCCTGAATATCACGCCCATGCTGCGACACGTATGCCCCGCTTTTAAAAAATTCGCTTTTTGCCATTTCCCTTTCCGAAAAACCTCCATTACGTCCTGTTTTCACTAATCAAAAGAAATCCGAAGAGGATTTTCACTTTTAACAAGAAAAGTAAATTTTCCCCACATAAATTAATGATACCTCACTTTATGCCTTATCAGCTTATGAAAGGCTTTGTCGGAACACTCTACTTTCAGATACCGAGGGAAATCTCTATCTATCTAAGATCATGTTTAAAGCGATTTGATCCCACCTGTCTGTGTTCCCTGAGTGTCGTCATGTTCTTATATTTATTAATGGGATATAGGTATCGCTGGGTGGGCCAGCATTAGTTCACTTTGTTGATTGCCCTTGAGAAGACCTTGAGCCTCACAGGGCACTTACACAGAGTGAGGCACACAAGGTGACAGCAACACAGGAGCAGTGCGATTCAAGATCGAATTTAGCAAGATTAATATTATTTGAAAAGTTAGAGATTTCAATTCGTCAGTCTAATTACGGTAGGGGAGAAGGTGTTCCTGAGCATACTGGTCCATGTTTTCAAGTCTCTGTATCTCCTCCCTTTTGGAAGAGGTTGTGGGAGATCATTACCAGTTTGGGAGAGATATTTGATGTTGCCAGACTTTCGCTGACAATGAGAAGTATAAATGGATGGAAGGTTGTCCTCCATGATAGTATGGGCTGTGCACAAAACCGTCTGTAGTTTCTTATGGTTCTGGGAAGAGCATTTACCGTCACACTATTATGCACGTGAATAGAATGCTTTCAGTTGCCAGTGTGCAGAGCACTGGGAGAAGGCAGTTCCAAAATATTTAGATGTAACAATTGGTTGTTAAATGGATATCTACATTCTGGTTGCTGTTTTGACAACAATTGAAATTTAACCAAGAAATTTAAATTATGTTTAAGATACCAAAACATAATTGAATTTATTGTATTGGCAACATCCAACCAAAGAGCCATCACATGCTTCAAAAGAATAGAGAAGCCATCACCATCACAACGAGAGAGAAAGAGATGGACACGTAGAAGGAGAGAGAGAACACAGCGAGGCAAACAGAAGGACAGTCAGTAAAACAAAGAAAGGAAACAAAACAAGAAACAAACATTCACAAGAACAGGGAGAAGGGGAGATAGTAAGTTATGGGAAAGAAACAGAAGACAGATAAAAGGAAAATACTAGGAAACAGACTTTATGAGAGAAATAGTGAGATACAAAGCACACAGGGAGTGGGGATGGGGTCACAGTGTGCTGGGGGTGGTGAATGGGAGGTTCTGGGGCTGAGGACCAGAGACAGGTGGAAGTGAGCACTGTAGTAACTGGGGGAAGGGAGGTGAGGATTTACTTTGACCTTTACCAAGAAATGCAGACAAAGCATAGTAAACAATGATGTACAGAACAATGGCTATAAAATATATTTGAGAGCCATGCAGGTTACGATGCACAGGGCGTGTGCGAGGCGAGATCAGCAGGAACAAGATCAGCATTATCTGAGATTAGGGAGTCCACTCATCAGTCTAATAAAAGTCAGGAAGAAGCTGTTCCTGAACCAGCTGCTCAGTGTTTTCAAGCTTCTGTACCTTTTCGTCTGAGGGAAGAGGTTGGAGGAGACCATGACTGGGGTCTGATGGGTCATTGCTAATCTTATAACAAAGAACATTCCAGCACAGAAACAGGCCATTCGGTGGTCCGAGCCTGCGCCGATCCAAATCCAAATCTAAACCTGTCGCCTATTTTCTAAGGATCTGTATCCCTTTGTTCCCAGCCCATTCATGTATCTTTCCAGAAACACCTTAAAATAAACCACTGGTCACAGTTCTCAATTTTGCGAAACTCCCTCCCCTTACTATTCTCTGCCTCCTGTTGCCCAGCCAGTTCTTTTTCCACCAGCTCGTGCACCATGTGACTTCACTTTCGACATACCCCGACCATGGGGAAACATACCAAACGCGTTCCTGAAGTCCACGTACATGACATCTACAGTGCCTCCTTCATCAATCAACTTTGTCACTTCCTCAAACAATCTATTGATTTGGTAAGACATGACCTTCTCTGCACAAAACCATGTTGCCTATCACTGATAAGACTATTTTCATTCAAATAAGAATAATTCCAATCTCTGGACCCTGTCTTCGTGGAGTTTTTTACAATCTCCCCGTGTCTGCATTGGGAGAATTAACTCGTTTCTCTCTTCACAGTATGTTTCTATGTTTGTTTCAGGTTTCTGCCATCTGCAGTATATTTACTTGTATTTGATGGAGAATTGCTGCAAATATGACGGGTTTATTGTAAAAGTGGCACTGGTGCTCGGGCTCCCCGAGTACATGGGAATCTTGCCCAGCTACTGATGTGAGTGCATGTCTCTGATTACCTACTCCGTCTCTCTCGAGCCCTGAGTCCATCCGTTATTGCATGCAGCCTTTCACCGAGCCATCCCGGGGTTCCCCACACCCCATCGCCAGGCACTGGATGCTCCCGACTCAAGGGGCGCACAAAGACACTGGGCACTTTCTGAACGCTCGGGATCTGGGGTAAAGCCCCAGCCATTAAAAGGAACAGAATTGCTAAAATCCAATGGAACAGCAAAGCAGAGTAAACAGGCTGAATGACAGCCATCTTCTATGACATTTTCAGGTCTTTTGGACTAATTTCTGTTTATCCACGTCCATCTACAAATAGATACTCCATATGTACACCTTGTCACACAGGTTTGGTGAAGGTGAAAGATATCAGATCCTATGGTCATTGCGACTGATTCGTTGGGCTCCACTTTCATAGTTAATGAGATCACACTAAGTTTTTATTGTCAACTCTATCCATTTCAAAGTAAGGATCGTGTCGGAGTTATGCTGAAAGGATTTTTGAATGTTGGAGAGAATAGATTATGCCACGTGCCAGTGAAGTTAGGAATAGGAAGGCAGTATAGTTAAAAACTTGGCCAAAGAGCTGGTAGGGTAGGCAGCACTTGCAATATGTGGATCATTGGGATTCCCGGGTCGGTAGGATACAGACAGGAAGGACTGGATGCATCGGAGCTGGCAGCAATCTCCGATATGTGGGTCATTGGGAATCCTGGGTTAGTATGAAATACACAAGAAGGACGGGATGGACGTGAACTGGTAGCAATCTCCTGGCAGGCAGGTTTGCTATTGTCACTCAGGAGGGTTTAAATTAGTGTGGTGGGGGGGAGGGGTGGTGGTGGGGGGGGGGAGCCAGAGCAGTACGTCCACAAGCACATGACTGAAGAGTAGTTGGCGACTAATCCCAGTACAGCTAAGACCAGCAACAAACTGGCAGTGTGGAGTGAACACAATGGGACTGGCAGTCTGAAGTGTGCTGATTTTAATATGAGCAGTATGACAGGCAAGACAGATGAGCTTGGAGTTTGGAGTTTGAATGAGTATATATAACTATGGTATAACTATTACAGAGATTTGGTTGAGAGAGGGAACAGAAAACTGTCAATCCAATGGGTCCAGAGAGAGTTGAAGAATGTGCATTGAGAGGCTGGAGACTGTTGTTTGAAGCATAATAATTATCCAGTAGTTTATTGGAATTGGACAGTGTGTGATGAAATGTTCATATAGAAGGGACAATGGAGGAAACAGAAATTGTCTGTTTGCAATATTTTCTGCTTTACTGACAGTCTTTTCTAATCTCTTATTACCAGAGAATAGACGAGCAGAATTTACATCAGGGAAACTCAAACCAAATATCAGGTCAGGATCTGATGGAGTTGGGCTGAAGTGTATTTATTTCAATGGAAGAATTATTATGGTTAAGACCGATGAACTGACAGCCTGAATCCGTGCATGGGACTATAATGTTGCAGCTTTACAGAGACTTGGTTGAGAGAGGGAAAGGACTGGCCATTTAACATTCCAGGGTTTCATTGTTTTATGCGAGATGGAGAGAAAGGTAAAAGAGGTGGACGAGGTGTTTTAATAATCGGAAGAATGCTACATCTGTACTTGGAGAGGACATACAGGAGGGACTATCCACTGCAGCAATATGGTTAAAGCTCAAAAATAAGATGGATGCAAGCACTGCGTTACCATAATCCCTCCAACAGCCACGGAGGGATTGAGAAACAGAAATGTACGTCGATTAAGGAAAGGTGTATTAAAAACAGAGTGGTCATAGTCAGTGACTTTAATATCTCCAATAATGACTGGGAGCGCCTTGGAGCAAGATGCTTCGACGGGGCAGAATTTATTAACTGCAACAGGTTGTGGATTGTCCAACCAGAGGAAGAGCCATACTGGACCTCGTATCGGCTAATGAGCCTGGCCAGGTGACTGACCTTTCAGTGGGACATAATTTTAGAAACAGTGGTCGCAGCTCCTTCAGATTTAAGATAGTTACGAACATGGATAAGTCAGGACATTGTGTGAAGCTACTGAATTGGCGGAAGGCAAATTACGTGAGCATCAGGCAGAGCTAGGCCGTGTCAATTGGGAGGAGCTGCTATCAGGCAAATCCACATTTTGTTTTTTTTATGGGGAAATCCACATTTTGTATGTGGGATCTGCTTGTTAAATCCTGACAGCATAATCATCTGGTGATCGTCCTCCCGCCTGCACGAATTTCAATCTATTTTGTTTGAACAGATATTTCAAGGCCACTGCATAACAGGCAACAGGAAGAGATAAAGGATGATTCTGCACTGTGTCCTTCGCAGGACCAGCTTGTCTCTCCAGGCACCTGATGTCTGTATTGTGCTGAAGTCTTCATAGTGGTTCAGAGAGCATCAGAATTAATAGAGCACTGAACGAAGCCGTTTAGCCAATTGTACAACGATGAGCTCTCCAACATCACAATTTGAAAACAGAGTGAACTGTGTGTGTGTGTGTGTGCGTGAGAGAGAGAAAAATTAACAGAGAAAAAGGAAGTGAAGAGAGATAAAAGGAATGGAGGGAAAATGGAGCGACAGAGTGAGTGAGAGCAAGGGGTGTCAGACGAGTATGAAGTTAGATCAGAAGACAGCATGAGGACAAACATACAGAAATTTTATTTAGAAATTCCCACAGACTGCAAGCCTTTGTCTGGTGCCATACCCTGTGAGCACTATGCTGTCATCCCAGATCATTTATCGCCAATAATTTCACAGAACCGGGTTGCTGACTGCTGAACAAGTTCCAAAATAACTATAGCTTGGTTCCAGGGAGAAGGTGAATTAATTTAAAAATTCTGGGCCAACAGGAACTTGTAGTCACTCTAGACAATGTGTGAGACAGGGCGAGAGAGTCTCAGTGAGGTGGATCACTGACTGGGGGGAAATCAGTGCCTCAGCTGTGGGTCAAATAATGACCAATAAAGCTTGAATACCTCGTCCGTGGTTTTGTAATTCACATTTCAATTCATATAGCTCCACATCGTAAGTGAATTTTTACAGACGTGTCTCTTTGTATTTTTCATGTTTTGGTATGTGCTGAAACGCTTCTTTTTTGTCCCAGTATTTTGTGTTGAATAAACAAATTTTATTGTTGTCGTTCTGTACGCCGAGCTGGGAATTTATGTTGCAGACGTTTTGTCCCCTGTCGAGGTGATATCCTCAGTGCTTGGGAGCCTCCTGTGAAGCGCTTCTGTGATCTTTCCTCCAGCATTTATAGTGGTTTGAATCTGCCACTTCCGGTTGTCAGTTCCAGCTGTCCATTGCAGTGGTTGGTATATTGGGTCCAGGTCGATGTGCTTATTGTTTGAATCTGTGGATGAGTGCCATTCCTCGAGGAATTCCCCGGCTGTTCTCTGTTTGGTTTGTCCAATAATAGTAGTGTTCTCCCAGTCGAATTCATGTTGCTTGTTATCTGCGTGTGTGGCCACTAAGGATAGCTGGTGGTGTGGTTTCGTGGCTAGTTGGTGTTCATGGATGCGGATCTTTAGCTGTCTTCCTGTTTGTCCTTTGCAGTGTTTTGTGCAGTCCTTGCATGGGGTTTGGTACACTACATTGGTTTTGTTCATGCTGGGTATCGGGTCCTTCGTCCTGGTGAGTTGTCTGAGAGTGGCTGTTGGTTTGTGTGCTGTTATGAGTCCTAGTGTTCGCAGTAATCTGGCTGTCAGTTCAGAAATGTTTTTTATGTATGGTAGTGTGGCTAATCCTTTGGGTTGCGGAATTTCCTCGTTCCGTTGTCTTTCACTCAGGCATCTGTTGTTGAAATTGCACCGGATCATCAAGGCCACACTCACAGGAATCCGATTCACGAGAGAGGAAGAAAAGGACAACCAACTTCCATTCCTAGACGTGATGGTACAGAGAACACCGAACGGAGAATTCACCACAAAGGTATACAGGAAAGCCACACACACAGACCAAATCCTGAACTACGAAAGCAACCACCCCAACACACACAAAAGAAGTTGCATCAAGACACGATTCAAAAGGGCCACAACACATTGCAGTACACCAGAACTGCAAAAAGAGGAAGAAGAACACCTATACAATGTATTCGCCAAAAACGGATGCCCCCGCAATTTCATCAACAGATGTCTAAGGGAAAGACAATGGAACGTGGACATGTCACGATCCAAAGGACTAGCCATACTACCATACATCAGGAGCATTTCCGAACTGACAGCCAGACCACTGCGAACACTAGGACTCATAACAGCACACAAACCAACAGCCACTCTCAGACAACAACTCACCAGAACGAAGGACCCGATACCCAGCATGAGCAATACCAATGTAGTGTACAAACTCCCACGCAAGGACTGCACAAAACACTACATAGGACAAAGAGGAAGACAGCTAACGATCCGCATCCATGAACACCAACTAGCCATGAAACGACACGACCAGCTATCCTGAGTAGCCACACACACAGATGACAAGCAACATGAATTCGACTGGGAGAACACTACTATTATAGGACAAACCAAACAGAGAGCAGCCAGGGAATTCCAAGAGGCATGGTACTCATCCACGGATTCAATCAATAAGCACGTCGACCTGGACCCAATATACCGACCACTGCAATGGACAGCTGGAACTGACAACCGGAAGCGACAGATTCAAACCACTATAAATGCCGAAGGAAACATCACAGAAGCGCTTCACAGGAGGATCCAAAGCACTGAGGATGTCACCTAGAAAGGCGATGAAACGTCTGCAACACAAATTCCCAGCTCGGCGAACAGAAATACAACAATGAGCACCCGAGCTACAAATCTTCTAACAAACTTTAAACACATTTTATTACTGAGGAAGAAATAACCTGTTCTGATGGGGCAGTCTTCGTCTGAACCGTGCTGGGACTAGAGTCCAAGTGAATCCTAACCAAGGATGTAGACAGAGCTTTAAACTGATTAGGAGTGTATGTGTGTGCGCGCGGGATAGGGATTCCATTATAGGGTTTAATGAGAAAAGAGGAGGTAAGAGCACAGAGCTCAGGAGAGGTTATTAAAATCTTCAGCATAGACGCAAATAGAACAGAGTGTATGGAAAGTGAAAGCAATCAAACTTCAATCACACTGGACAAACAAATGGCAATAGAAGAGGGAACGTTAACACAAGATTGAAGGATTATATCTGAATGCGAGCAGTATAAGGAATAGGGTAAATGAGCTTGTGGCATAGATTGAAATTGGTAGGTATGACGTAATGGGCATCACAGAGAAGTGGCTGCAAGGGGATCAGGATATTCAAGGACATATATCGTATTGAAAAGATAGAGAGAGTGGATTTACATTATTAATAAGAAATGAAATTTAATCAACAATAAGAAAGGAAGTAAGGTCAGATGGTGTAGAATCTTCATGGTAGAATTGAGGAACCACAAAGGTAAGACAACCACAGTTGGAGACTTGCACAGGCCTCCAAAGAGTCGTCAGGAGCTGGGGCACAAGATACACTAGGAGATAGAAAAGATCTGTAGGAAAGGCAACGTTACAGTGATCATGGGGGATTTCAATATGCAAGTGAAATGGGAAACCAGTTTGGTAGTGAATCGCAAGAAAAGGAATTTGAGGAATATCTTTTTGGAGCATCATGCGGTGGAGCCCACTCGGGAACAGATGACACTGGATTTAATGACGCAGGCTAGACAAGGGAGCTTAAGGTGATAAAAACTTCAGAAGCAGTGATCAGAACATGGTTGAATTTATTCTGAAAATTAAGAGAGAAGATAGAATCAGAGTTCACAGTATTTCAGCTGAATAAAGGCAACTGGAGACGCATAAGGGAGAGGCTGGGTAGAATTGACCGGGACAGGCGTCTAGCTGGAAGGACAGGGTAACAGCTATGGCTGGAGATTCCATGATAATTTAAAAGACACTGCAGAGATGCGTGCTGAGTAATAGAGGTATGGTACAGGGAGGATGAGGCAACCAGGGCTGAGAAGGGAAGTCAGGGATTGCATATAAGCAAAAGAGCAAGCAGAGTGAAGGGCAGTGGGGAACTGGAGACTTGAGGCCAACAGAAGGCAAGAAAAAATAAATAAGGAGGGAGAACATTAAGTATGGGGGTAAGCTAACCAGTAATATAAAGGAAACTGTAAGAGATTATTTAGATATATAAAACGCAAAAGAGAGGTAAATGTGAATATGGACCACTGGGAAATGATGCTGGAAAGACAGTAGTGGGAAGCAAAGAAATGGCTGAGGAATTTTGCATCAGTCTTCACGGTGGCATACACGAATAATTTCTCAAGAATTGAAGAGAGTGAGAGGGCAGTCCTAAATACAGTGGCTATCACCAATAAGAACATGTTAGAAAACGGAATGGCCTGAATGTGGATAATTCACCTGGACCAGATGGACTACACCCCAGCCTTGAAAGGGAGATCGCTGAAGAGTTAGTGCAAGCAAAAGTGGTAATCTTTCAGGAATGACTAAAATCAGGAAAGGGCCAAGTGGCTGTATAATTGCTAACATGACACCCCGTTTAATCAGGGAGTTAGGCAGAACTGCAGTCTGATTAGCCTAACATTGGTTGTGGGTAACATCATGGAATCCATCGTGAAGAATGGGATTTCTGAATTCTTGGAGGTCTTTGGTAAAATAGGACAGAGTCAGCATGGTTTCATCAAGGGGAGGTCATGCCTGACAAACCTGCTAGAATACAGAAGTTTGGCTGTCTGACAGAAAGCAGAGAGTGTGGATTAAAGTGTACTTCTCAGGATGGCAGCCAGTGACAAGTGGTGTTCCACAAGACTGAGTTTTGGGACCACAACTTTTCACTTTGTACATTCATTATCTATATGACGGAACTGAGGGCATTCTGGCCAAGCTTTCAAACAGTGCAAAGATAGATAGAGGGACAGGTAGCATTGAAGAGGTGGTTTGGCTGCAGGAGGGTGCTCTGGCGCATCTCCTCAACTGCCCAAAACTCCGGCCTTGAGCTTCACCCTTCCAACTACAACAAGTTAGAACCTCTCTGGTGTTCACCTTCCATCCCACCAACCTCAGGATACAACGCATCATTCTCCGCCATTTCTGCCACCAACAGTCAGACCCCACCACCAGAGATATACTTCCCTCCCTACCCCGATCATCATACTGCTGAGACCATTCCCTCACAGCTCCCTCATCAGTTCCACGCAACCCCAACAAGCCACCTTCCACTCCCGGCACTTTCCCTTGTCACTACAACAGGTATGAAACCTGTGCCAACACCTCCCTCCTCACCTCCACCCAAGGCCCCAAAGGATCCTTCCACATCAGTCAGATAACATCCTGTGCATCCAAATACCTCTTCTAGTCTGTCCATTGCTCTTGGTCTCCACTACATTGGCGAGACAGGACGTCAACTTAGCACGGTTCAGGGAACACTCTCAGACACACACACCCAACAACCCCCCTGCCCTGTGGCTGAATACTTCAACTCCCCCTCCGACTCCGCCAAGGCTTTGCAGGTTTGTGGCCTCACCCACTGCCAAATTCTAACCACCTGACGTCTGAAGGAAGAACGCATCATCTTCTGCCTTGGGACCCTTCAAACACACGGTATCAAGGACAATCTTACCAGTTTCCTCATCTCCCCTCCACCTTATCCCAGATCAAACACTCCAACTCAGAACAGCCGTCTTGAACTGTCCTACCTGTCCATCTTCCTTCCCATCTAGCCACTCCACATTCCACTCTGACCTATCACTATCACCACCCACCTTTATCTAGCTGTCGCCTTCCAAGCGACCTTCCTCCCAGCACCAGCCACTCTCATTTATCTCTCTGGCACCTTCCGCCCACCCCTCATTCCTGATGAAGGCTTTATGCCTGAAACGTCGAATCTCCTGCTCCTCAGATGCTTCCTGCCAGGCTGTACTTTTCTATGACCACACTTTTTGACTCTGATCTCCAGCATCTGCGGTCCTCACTTTCACCTGCTGAAGGATTTTTACAGGTTTGGAGAGTGAACAAAGAAGTGGCAGATGTAGTACAATGTGGAAAAGTGTGGAAAAGCATTTTACCAGGATGAATAGAGGCATAGATTATTTTATAAATAGCAAGCAAATTCAGAAATCTGAAGTGCAAAAAGACTAGGGCGTACTAGTCCAGGAGTCCTGAAAGGTAAACTTGCAGTTTGTCAGTAGTTAGGCAGGCAAATACAGTGATGGCATTTATTTCAAGAAGGCTTCAATATAAAACCAGGGATGTACTTCAAAGGCTCTACAAGGCTTTGGTCAGGCTACATTTGGATTATTGTGCACAGCTTTGGGTCCCATATCTCAGGAAGGATGTGCTGGTCTTGGAGCGTTTTCAGACGAGATTCACAAGAATGGTGCCAGGAATGAAAAGCTTAACATATGAAGAATATTTGAGGGCTCTGGGTCTGTATTTAATAGAGTTCAGAAACATGTTAGGAGGTCTAATTGAAACTTACAGAATACTGCATGCCGTGGGACAGAGTGGATTTTGGGAAGAGATATCCAATGGTAGGAGAGACGGGTACCCAAAGGGACAGAGTAAAGAGAAGATCTTTTCAAACAGAGATAAAGAGAAACATCTCCAGCCAGAGAGCGGTGAATCTATGGAATTCACTGCCACAGAAGGCTGTCGAGTACACATCATTGAGTACGTTTAAGAGTGAGACAGATAAGTTCTTGACTGTAAAGGGGATCAAGGGTTACAGGTAGAAAGTGGGAGAATGGGGTTGAGAAGCTTAACAGCCATCATTGAATGGTGGAGCAAGATCAATGGGCCTAATGTCCAAATTTCTGCTCCAATGTCTTCTGGCCGTATGGTTAATATTGGCTCTCCTCATTCCTCATTGGAGCTGTATCCTGAAATTTGATCTTCAAATGATTTACAAAGAGTAGCGTTTCACTCCTGATGAGTGGGAAATATCATGTTTCCTCACTCCAGTCTCAGCAGCCATGTCCCCAGTATCATAATCACACTGCAATTGAAATCCAATGGTAAATAATCACAGTTGATTGACATCGATAACATTAACAGCATGACCCTCACCTGCCCTCTCTGATTCTCGAATAATCATCTGAATTGTGTGTCATGTCATATTCTCTGTTGATATATTCATGTCAGTTGTCCTTTATCACTCATGTTATCGTAGGCACATTTTCCTGTCAGATTCTGGACTAGAAAAGTTCTCTCCATATTTTACTGACATGAAAATCACTGATCAGTAGTTGCAGATTGTATGTTTCCATTTATAAACGTAGAAACTTGTTTATGTTCTGACAATCCTTTGTCATTATTACCATATCCAAGGCAGATTGAATGATTGCACGCAAACAATCTACCATATCCAATATTCCGTCCCTCAGTCACTCCCACACATCTCATGCCAAATGTATAAATTTTAAACGTTCTTTAGAATTTTAATAAAATCAATGTTAAATTGAAAGGGGTTAACTGGAGGTATTTGTTCAGTGACTGTGATTAATGTCAATCTCCGTGGATACTAATTATCCCAGTGGAGAGTTTCCATCGTTGAATGATAAGTGGGCTCTTTTCAGTGTGTTATCCCATAGTATGAGAAGGAGCATCACTGACAGCACTAACACAGATCATCAGCTCGAGAGAGAGAGGGGGAGTAGAAATCAGAATCTGAGAACATTAGAACGGAACGTTAGACTAATGGTTCAGAATGTGAGGACCTTGGATTGGAATGTTCTAATAGTGGATCAGAATCTAATATTAGTAAACTGGAATGGTACAACAATGGATCAGAATCTGAGATCATTAGACTGGAATGGTTCAACAATCTATCAGAATCTGAGAATATTAGACTGGAATATTACAGTAACAGTCAGGAGTTTATCCTTGGGTCTTTACTACCTTTCTCAGCCTTGGATATCATTAGCATCACGGATCCAGGATATCCTTTGGATTATTCAAGGTGGTTACTATCCCATCCTCGCTATTGTTGGTGTACCTGGTAAGTCATTATATTTATCTACTAAATTGGGTTGAACTGAATTTCTGCTCATGATATATAAAATTTGGAAAGTGCAAGACAATGTCTTCTGTTACAAACAAAACCTCCTTTTCTTATATTAATCAGTGTCAAACTACTTTTTCTAAATTACTCACTGATATGCAAGAAAGAACCAGACTGTTTTCAAACTCCATAATCCATTTTGTCCTTCACAAATTTACAACTCCATCTCCTCCCCACGCAGCAATCCTGTCCAATACAGCCGTCATGATACTCCAGTCTCGTCTCAGTCTCATTGCAACTTCTGAATAAACCATAATTTGTGCCTTTGTTTAACAGTTTCAAGTTCCTTCTAACCATATGTCCATCACTAAAAAAATTGCTCTGAGGATGTTTAACTTGTTCTCTGTACATACGGGACGGCAGTTTATGGTGTTCAAGACTCATACTCCAGAGCCACAGAATAATAGTCTGTTGATATCTCATGAGGGAAATTAAAAGCAACAATTTTCATTTGCCATAAAAGCCCATCTGCTTGCCCCAAGTCCTTAAGCGAAGTCAATGGGTCATTCTTCTCTAGTCAGGTTTCAGTGTGACTTCTGTGAGGAACATGTGGGTGTTCTGCACCTTTAACAGAATTAAAAGCCAGCAATAACTACCTGACAGCACCAAGTCTTCGAAAAATAGATTTAATGTAACATTTGGTCGATTAGTTTATTTTCTCAAGACAAAAACAAATTCAGCCAAACAGTTTAAGTTATAACCCAAAGTGCCCACCTCCAATCAAGTATGAATTTAGCATATTGATAATCTTAAAAGCTAATGACACAGTCCAATGGTTTGGGGGTAGAAGACCGCGGGAAATTGACAGTTGAGAGGAGAACTGCCAAGTTACCAGCATGCAAAGACTGCCTGAAAAATAGTTCTCCTCTCGGTAACTTTATTGATGAGTAACTTGGAAAAGCAGAATCTCAATGAAGAAAAGAAGACAGGAATATGAAGAAGAACCAACAGCTTCTCGGTTTTGAGATAAGAAGTTTTGTTTTGTAAATCTTACTTAGGAGTCTAATCGAACTAATATAGTGGGGGGGGGGGGAGATAAAATATAGCTTAGAGGAAGAAGCTGTAAATATTCGTTCATCTATTATTCCCTGTTATGCTTTAAGAAATAAAGTTGTTAATTTTTACTTCAATTAGTTTTGGACTCTAGAATTATCATGGATTACTGCAGTGGATAAATCTTTTCCCTGTTGTTGGTTTTACATTAAGCAGGAGAATGTATCCTTTGTTGAAACACTACAATCCCACAGGAATGTGATTTTCTCTTTACTGTCCTGTGGAACAGCTGAACCAAACATTCAGTTCAAGATCGGCATAACAAGCTGCCGTGACCAGGGCTGCATACATCCTGTGAGAGAAGAACAGAAGTAAAGATAGCTCCCTTCCTCTGCCTGTTTCTCGTATTCTTATAGCTCATTTCTATTCAGGTAGGTGATCATCCCCTACTTTAGGTGTATTCCTCTCATTGAAATTCTCCCCGAGAGTGATGCACATCTCCATACGCATCTCTGGTGTTGGCTTTATTGATGCTGATGTACAGATGTAAGGAACTTATACATTCCATGTCAGTCATAGTGCATAGAGAAGGAATGGTCTATGTGGCACAGGAAAGAAACGGCGATGTCTAAGTGAGAGATAAATGATTATTGCGATCATCCCTGAGAGTGTTGTTGAGGCAGTATTTGGGGGACTGTGGATAGACTTTCTCTCAAGTTTCACCAGAATAATCCCTGCGATGATGGCACCATGAGAAGCGAGTGAATCTGTGTGAGAGAATAAGAGATGATTGTATTGAACCTTAAGGGGGATGGACAGTCACTCATGATGTTCTAAACAGGCACTGATACGATGATAAATTCCATGGCTTTTATTAACTCAGGTTAAGTGATTCTCAATAGGTTAAGAGCCTCCGAGGACGTACCCCTCATCCCACCCACACTCCATATGTTGATTGAGAGAGACAGAGGGTCAGTCTTTGAAGTAATTCTCCCCACATTAATACAGTGCATTTAGTGTGTGATCCGACATTAAACGTCATGTTATCCACAATCCCGACAACAGCCACAATACCTTCATTCTAAAACAGTTAACTATTCCCACCAGCTTCTGACATCCATGGAGGACATGGATCTGTCTTCTCAGAGATGGAAGATGCCTCTCTGAGATTTCAGACAAAGCATCTGGCTACCTTCCTCACTGCCAGCAAACCACGTTAAAGTTTCAAGTATCCCACAGGTAATGGAGCCATGAAGAACATCGTGGATCCGTCTCTGAGTGCATTCTCTGCTTCATTGATTTGTCAGGTTGGAGCATCAATGACACCCTCCTGTTCCTGTATAAGTGTCTCGAGGTGCTCAATGGCCTCCTCCATGTCCCATGGAACAGGTTCATGGGTCTGACTTGGCCCTGCCTGTTCCGGTTTAACAGCTTGATGTGGTAATCAGACCCCTTCTCTTCCTGTGGAACAGGCAGGAGGATTGAACCGGCTATTCCTCTCTTTGTTCAGTAGTTTCGATGGGCTGAATGGCTTCCACATATCTGTTTCTAATGTGCCTGAGATGCTGAATGAGCTCTTCATTTAACTGTGGAAATGTAGAGTGTCTGGCCTTGCTGTTACATGAATGTTACCGACACTTTAACAGCACAAACCTGAATGCTGTCCAGGTCTTACTCCACATGGACACAGACTGTTTCAGGAGCTGAGGTGTGATACATTGTTCTGAACATTGGGTGATCGTCAGTGACCATCCCCATTTCTGAACTTATGATAACGATAGACAGTGATGAAGCAGCTGAAGGATTTTTGTTTTGAGGCAGCTACCCTGAGGATCTCCTGCAGAGATGTCCCAGGACTGAAAGGATTGTCGGTCACCGACCACAAACATCTTTCGTTGTGCTCTGAAAGACCCCAAACCAGTGGGGTGGGTATACCTAATTCCCATTAATCTCAAATAAGTAGGCGGTCCTGATGTCATCCACAGTAAAATGCTACCTTGTCATCAAGGCCATTCACTCTTTCCTGAGCCCCTGTGTTCACCTCTTGTTCATATCAATAGATGATGGTGTCTGTGTTGGGAGTGTTTTCCTCTCATAAAGGGTAATCAATGCCAGGAATTATCTGGGCTAGATAGTGAGGGGAGTTACATCACGGAAAGTATTCAAAGAGGTGGTACATGAATTTTTGGCCTGTCAGAGTGCTAAAGGGTGTGAAGAATTGGACATTAAAGACCTGTTATTGATAACAGTAAGTCAGCCATGATGGTATACAATAGGTTGATCGTCCGTGTCACCTAATCTTGCTTCTTATGTTCTCATATTCTGTAATTATAAAGTTAATAATTGTAATTTTCCTGAACGTTCTGTTATTGAATGTTGCAGTCACAGAGAGTAAAATGTTTTGTGAGTCATCTCAGGGAGAGGTATGGGGGCTGTATTCACAGTGAATCTGGGTCTCCAACATGACCAACAAATGAAGCACAAGTTGCAGAGAGGAGATACTCTGTAAAGAGACCAGAGCTGTATTTTGAAACCAGCCTAGTTTTCCAAATAACATTTTCCAACCCACACCAAACCGTGTGTGACAGTCTTGAGGGATTGAATGATATCCTGTGTTCCGGTGGACCAGGTATTTGGAGCAGGTGGCCTCCATCTGCTAATATCAGGAGCTGTGAGGAGCTGAATAGAACATAGGGACATAGGACTGAGCAGCAGGAGTGGGCTATTAGACACTTTGTCACTGCTCCACCACTCACGAATTCCATGGGTGATGTGCATGTGGTCTCAAAAGCATTTTTCTGTCTGTATGCCATTTTCCTGCATTCACTTTTCTGTCAAATGTCACCAAATATAATTTTGAATAAATGCAAGCATCCAGCACCACAAACTTCTGGGGAAGGGAATTTCCACTTGAACAGCCCTTTGAAAATTTCTCATTTGTGTTTCAACCAATGTTGGAAGGTCACTCCGTCCTTTTCCAGTCCCACTCCTCCACTGGTTACACCAATCTTTAAGGCAACCAGTTTTGTGATGTGACCAATGATGTAGGTCTCAGAGTAGGTCATTTTCTAGAAAAGTGTGAGACACAGAAAGTTGAACTCATAACAAATGGTAAAATGATAGAGTGCCCCAAACGTTATTCTGCTTTTGAAGTTATTCTGCTCACACAAGCTTGGTAGTGCGGTTTCACTCTGGAACAGTTGAATTTGGCTGAATTCCCTTTGTTTCAGGCAGTGGAGAGATTCCAGTGAATTCTCACTAGAAATCCTTCACAAGTGGTAAAGATAACACAGGGATTTTATGGTCTCACACTTTGCAATCGGATTGAACAACGTAAGAGAGAGAGAGATCAATAGGCTGCTGCTTTTCAGGCAGGGGACATTTTTCTCCCTCTCTGTGTTGAAACATACAATAATGTCAACTGAACACCAAACTGGACCAGGTGTGCTCTTCTGGAACATTCTCTGGAAAACCCGATTATAGATTATATGCAAGTGCATCCGTTTCAATCGCAAAAAAGTCCCCACTTTATAATTTGAAGACATACTTACATGTGTCTGTGTAATTTGTAAATATTGGTAGGTGTCTTCATAGTATGTGTGTTAATATAAATGCATCTTTTTCTTAAAGTTTATTCTCTAGCTTTAGTCTCCCTGACAAGAGATAATATGCATCCAGTTGATACACTCTTCAGAAAGTCATGGATGGTTCAATACTATTTCTCAGCTAAGATCAAAACTGATAATCCCCCATAATAAAAGGCCGGCATTCCAGGAATGAGTGAAGGGAAACCTCTTTGAAAATCTTCGAAAATAATTAAATCCTTTCATTTTAGTTTCGGGAATCAAAACAGCACACAGTGCAACAAATGTGGTCACA
The DNA here is from genome assembly GCF_047496795.1 of Chiloscyllium punctatum. Taxonomy (NCBI): domain Eukaryota; kingdom Metazoa; phylum Chordata; class Chondrichthyes; order Orectolobiformes; family Hemiscylliidae; genus Chiloscyllium; species Chiloscyllium punctatum. The sequence goes on along the minus strand of NC_092759.1, from coordinate 32,361,465 downwards.
GCAATGCCCTCGTACCGATGCAGTTAAACATTCCTGCGATTAAACCTGATACGTTTTGCCCAAAACAGCATCATTCCACTTACCTTCCAAATCACTTGCTGCATCTGCAGACTGACTTCATATGATTCATGTCCCAGGAACATGGAAACCACCTGAATCGCAGAGTTCTACAAGCTCTCTGCATTTACATTGTTTACCATTGTTTTATTCTTCATGCCAAAATACACAACCTACCTTATGCTATTTCTGCTGAAGGTTTGCTTACTAACCTTCCCTGTCTGTTTCACATTGCAGACTCATTACCTTCATTTGATGACACATTAAATGACCATCTTGGTTTACGAGCTAATTGAGCTCCAGACAATTCCCTCCCCTTCCTCCAGATCTTTGATACAAATTGTTGATCATTGATGACCCTACAGTGATCTCTGAGGCACTCCATCAGTTACAGCTTTGCAGCCTGAAAATGAACATTTGTCTCTACTCTCGGTTTCCTGTTAGCGACTGATCTTTGCTGGACAGGAGAGTGAATGTTCCCTGCTCCTGGTAGCCGTTCAGGCGGGTTGGATGGCCTCCTGCTGGGCTGTGTAATGTACTCAACTAGCTGAATGACTTCATTCTGTATTGCTGTGCAATTCCTTAGAGTGACAGAATGGTCTCCTCCTGTCTCATTGTATCGATCCTGTCTGATTGAATGGGGTGGTCCCCTACCATGTAATAGCCTCGAGGGTGGATTGAGGGAACAACACACGGGGTAGGGACAATGGTTGGTCATTTGGCTGCACCATTCAGAATGCTCATGGCTGATCCGAGTGTGTCTGTCCATCCGTCTCCTGTCTGTTCCCAATAAACATTGATTCTCCTGTCCAACACAGATCAGTCGAGCGCAGACTTATACACTTAATGGCAAGGTCCTCGGAAGTGTAGCTGGACAAAGAAACCTTGGAGTGTAGGTTCATAGCTCTTTGAAAGTGGAGTCGCAGGTAGATAGGATAGTGAAGAAGGCGTTTGGTATGCTTTCCTTTATTGGTCAGAGTATTGAGTACAGGAGTTGGGAGGTCATGTTGCTGCTGTACAGGACATTGTTGAGGCCATTGTTGGAATATTGCGTGCAGTTCTGTTCTCGCTCCTATCGGAAAGATGTTGTGAAGCTTGAACGTGTTCAGAAAAGGTTTACGAAGATTTTACCAGGGTTAGAGGATTTTAGCGATAGGAAGAGGCTGAACAGGCAGGGGCTGTTTTAAATGGAGCATCGGAGGCTGACTTTATCGAGGTTTACAAAATTATGAGGGGCATGGATAGTGTAAATAGGTAAAGTCTTTTCCCTTGTGTCGGGGAGTCCAGAACTAGAGGGAATAGGTTTAGGATGAGAGGGAAAAGATACAAAAGAGACCTAAGGGGCAACGGTTTTCACCCAGTGGGTGTACTTCTATGGAATGAGCTGCCAGACGAAGTGGTGGAGGCTGGGACAATTGCAACATTTGAGAAGCATTTGGGATGGGTATACGAATTGGAAGGGTTTGGAGGTGTATGGGCCAGTTGCCTGCAGGGGGGACTAGATTGGGTTGAGATATCTGGTCGGCATGGACGGGTTGGACTGAAAAGTCTGTTTCCAGGCTGTACATCTCTATGACTCTATAAACGAGTCTTCACTGCTCCATGAGGATGTGGACACCACAGTTAGCACAACACTAAAGTGAAAGGTACGTCCATATTTCTTTGTAGAACCTGTTATTTTAAAACTTTGTTAACTGAACATCAAATCACCACCTCTTTGCAGATATAAGGATAGAATAATTAACAATAAACATAAACCATTCCGGACTCCAAACCTGTCCCACATTCCCACTGAACCTTTCCAATCGAATATGTATCAAACATAGTCTCTGCTGCTGTCTCAGGAAGAGAATACCTGTTAGCATAGCACCACATGAAAAAAGAAGCAGAATGAGGCCATTCTGCCCATCTAGTCTGATCTGCCAATCAATAATTTCTTTTCTGTTCCTCAACCTCATTCTCCTGCCTTCCCACAAGAATCCTTGATCCCGTTACAAAACAAAAACTTATCAATTTGTATCTGTGTCTACGTGTGCGTATGTTTGTCCATCTGCTTGTCATCTGGGTATTTCTGCATCTATGTTTGTCTTTCTGTGTATCAGCCTGTGTGTTTCTATCTATGTTTGTGTCTATTTGTGTGTGACTCTATATGTCTGCGTGTGTTTCTACGTGTGTGTATGTCTATTCCCTTGTATGTATTGTGTTTCTTCGTATAATGGGGTGATACCAATAATTCTGTGTATTTCTGTGTCTGCATCTCTGTGCAGTGAGGTAACTGTATTTGGGGGCGGGGGGTGGGAGTTAAAGGACTGTCGTTTGAAATGCTAATGTGTTTACAGTGAGAATTGTCTTTCACTGAACACTGCTCCTTAATCAGTCAGTGGGACATGGATGTTTCAGAAATTTCACGCGAGGCATCCCAGTCCGCTTCATCTTGTACTAGGTTCCTCCCCACATTGTGGGTGTGGGGGAGGGGTGAGGGAATGGATATTGGGCACTCCACCACCCGGCTTGGCCATTTCTGTCCTATTCCAGGCTTTTTCTCTTGGAATAGAAGAAAGGGATGGATGGAGTGAGGGCAGGAGTGGATGGCCTTGCTGTTAGTGCTGGTGGAGGTGTATCTGGGAGGAATTGTGAGTCGTCCGGAATGAGACAGTCGACAGTTTTGAATCCATATAGTATTATTAATGTGTGGGCGTATTGCGTAGGTGACAGAAAAAGTGTGGGAAGGAAGTTGCTGAATTCAATAGTGAGTGCGGTAGTGCCTGAGCCTTATTTGGAGATAGAGCATGAGGATTTTCTGGAGGTAGGTGGTATAACAGATACACAGAGAGGGTGACGGAGCAGAGAGAATTCGGTGACCATTATCCTGAGACAGCCGGGAGGATATTGATGCTTGTCCTGTACTGATGGAGATATCTTCAGATCATCTCAGCGTCGAGGTGAGCCTCCCCGAATGTCCTTTCCAAGTCTATCACTAATAATGACACAGACCTGTCCCTCCCATTCTACAGAACCAGTTTATGTAGAACTTACAAAAAGCAAGGCGCAGCAAATATTGGTGTGTTATATATCGGTTGGAGAAAATCTGAGCATCATATGCTCTGGGAATTAGATATGCAAGTATCAAGGATACCGCAGTTTTGTAGGATGTTATCAAATTCCATCTAAACTGTATTAACTAAGTGACTGCTTATGCTGTGCAAAATAAATACTGTACGTGTATGTGAGGTGGGTTGAAGAGTATGTGTGAAGCAAACTATACAGCAGTTTATTTTGGGTTTGTTGTGTGATCAGAAGGAATTTTAATAACCTTGATCTGAATCAGCTTTGAAGGAATAGAGACGTTAATAAGGTGCATTTTACACGGTGTCTGCATGAATATAGAATGCTTGAACCTTCTGGTTAAAAATCATGGTAGCCTGGAGGCTAAAGGGTCAAGTTCCCTCCAGTAAATTGGGAAAGTACAATATAACATGCAGTGGGAGGCAAGCAATGTTTGTTGGAGTCATAGAGTCAGGCAACACAGAGACAGGCCCTTCGGCCCAAACACGTCCATTCCGACCAAACTGTCCATCCACGCTAACACCATTTCCCTGCTGTTGTCCTGTATCTTTCGAATCCTTTCCTGTCCATGTATTTGTACAAATGCCTTTTTAATGTTGCGAATGTGCCTACCTCAAACTCTTCCGCGGGCACATCATTCCATATGCATATCACCCCTGTGTGAAAAGCAGTTGGTCCTCAGGTTCCCTTTTATTGTTTCCTCTCTGACCTGAAACTGATGCCCTCTTGTCCGTGATTGCCTAACCTTGGAAAAAGGAACTGAGTGCATTCACTCTGTCCGTCATTCCCATGATCTTATACACTTCTCTCAGATTCCCCCTCAGCCTCATACATCTTAAGTAAAAAGTCCTGACTTGTCCAACCTCTCCCAATAACTCAGACCATTGAGATCTTTGCAACATTCTTGTAAATTTCTTCTGCACTCTTTCCAATTTAATACCATCCTTCCCATAGCAAAGTGAACACAGCTGAACATAACGCTCCCAGTATGGCCTCACCAACATCCTGTATAGTTGCAACGTAGATATACACTGATGAAAGCCAGTGTGCCAAAAGCTTTCTTCACTGCCCTGTCTACCTCTGAATCAAATTTCAGAGAACCGTGCACATGAATTCCAAGTTCCCTCTGTTCCACTGCACTCCTTAGGACCCAACCACTCAACATGAAATTCCAACCTTGATTTTACTTTCTAAAATGCAAGAACTTACACTGATCTATATTAAAATCCATTTACCATTTCTCAGCCATTTCTCCAGCTGATCAAGGTACTGCTGTATTTTCTGAAATTTCTGATAACCTTCCTCAGTCTCCATGATGCTGCCTATTTTAGTGTTGTCTTCAAACTTACAAATCTGCCTGTTCATTCTCATGTAAAACATAGATATATGTAATATGCAGTGGACGAAGCAGTAACCCGTGAGGCTTTCCTTTAATCACAGGCCTCCAGGCTGACAAGCATCCTTCCACTATTACCCTCTGCTTCCCACCAACAAGGCAATTTTGTATCTAATTTGGCAGCTCCTCCCCAATTTCATGCGATCTAACCTTCCAGAGCAGTGTACCATTTGGAACCTTATTGAAGGCCTTACTGGAATCCATAAAGACTACATACACCATCCTACCCTCCTCAACGTTGCTAGTCACTTAATCAAAGAATTCGAACAAATTTGTGAGCCATGATCTCCCATGCACAAAGCCGTGCTGACTTTGATGTTGGGCTTTTCCCCAAAACGTTGATTTTCCTGTTCCTCGGATGCTGTTTGGCCTGCTGTGCTTTTCTAGCACCACTCTAATCTTGCTCCAAATCACACCCTGTATTTCCAATTGCATTTATATCTTATCTCTCAGAACCTGTTCAAGTAAATTACCGACAACAGATTTTACGTTTACTGGTCTATAGCTCCCGCGTTTTTCTTTGTAGCCCTTCTTGAGTAAGGACACAGCATTCGCTGTCGTTCAGTCCTTCGTGACTTCGTCCGTTGGCCAGCGATGATACAAAAATATCAGCCAGGGCTCCGGCAATTCCTTCTATGTCCTCCTGCAGTGTTCCTGAATATATCTGGTCAGGACGAGGAAATTTATAGAAATATTGCAAAGTCTTTTTTATTTCAGGTACAAACACCAAAGAAAGGAAAAGTGACACAATGATGTTGAACATAACAAATTCGAAAATGTATTCATGATAGGAAATGGCTTCAGAAGAATTTCAGTCATTGTGGAAACCTGAGAATTCTCAGAAATTCACGATCCAGAAACAAGGGCCATGAAACTGATAAGGAAATCAAAAATAGAACATGAATGCTAACAAACAGGAACAAAAACACTGCATAAATCTACAATCTGTATTTCAAAGGAAACAGAGTGAAAGCAAGGTCAAATATGGAAATTGGTAATTGGGAGAGGAGAGTTTATTGTGAAGAACAGGGAAATGGGCAAGAAAATAATCAGCTGCTTTGTATCTGTCTTCAAGGAGGAACATCCGTAAAATCAGCCAGTAATACCAAGTGATCATGTAGCGCTTGTGCAACTGAAGACAAAAAGTCAATTTATATCAGTAACAAGGTAGTATTTGAAAGTGTAACTGGATTGAGCATTGCTCAGCCTGAAAAACCTGATGTACTTCATATTAAAATGTCAGACATATCTCATCAACAGAAGTATTAATTGCACTGTCGATGACTGTGTATTATTTTCCTGTGCATTCTGCAGAGGCCGCAAGCCATTCCGGATAAATGGAAGTGATTAAACGTGGTCCAAGCACTATAGATTAAAAGAAGGGATCCAAGCATCTGTAAAGGGAAGAAGACATAGTTTGGAGAATTTTCGAACAATTAACTTGACATCTGCAGGGAAACTGTTGTAATCTATTATGAAGCATGTGATAATGGATATTTAGAAATTAATAGGATCAATGGAGAGAATCCACATGTATTTCTGGCAGATGTCTAACTCGATGTGCTGTTAGTTGTTAGACCCCATCTACCACCCCCTGAGAAAAGGAACAGAAAGTGACTTCGCCACAGGAAATGGCATCAACAACCCAAAGAAACCCTGAAAAAGAAAGCAGGAATGTGTCGCATCGCTTCGCTAGAGGTCCACTGAAGATGTTACCTAGTAAGGTAAGGAAACGTCGGGAAATGAACCTGTCAGCTCAGCGAGCAAACCTGCATCCATTGTATACAGTGTTGGTGTCCCAATCTGAGAAAGAATATACTGACCACAATTAAATTGCAATGGACGTTGTCCAGATTAATCTCACAGATGGCGAGATTGTCGGATGAGGAAACTCGGCCAGTGTTTCAAAGAATGAGAAGTGAGTCACAGTGAGATTTACAAAATTCACAAAACATATAACAAATGGGAAATTAACAGGACGCTTCCCTGGCTCCCCAATCCAAATTCAAGGCAAATAATGGCAAGATAAGGGATTGGCCACTTAAGACTGTAACTTTGAGGAAATTCATCAGTCGGTGAGAACAGCCTAAAACACGGTCATAGAAAACTGCTGGCAGGGTAAGATTAAGGAAAATCTCCAGATATTCTGCAAGTGTGTCAAGCGGAAATGAATAACAAGGGAATAGGTCCGAGTCATTAATGACTTGCCAAGTTGCATCCAAATCATCTTAGTGTTAGGAGACAGAGGGTAGTGGTTGAAGGCTGTTTGTGCGACTCGAGACAGATGTCCAATGGTGTATCACAGGGATCAGTGCAGTGATTCGGAGATGCTGGTGTTGGACTGGGGTGAACAAACCTAAAAATCACATAACACCAAATTATAGTCCAGCAGGTTTATTGAAAGGCACAAGCTTTCAAAGCTCACAACCACCTAATGAAGAAGCAGCGCTTCGAAGTTAGTGCCTCCAAATAAACCAGTTTTACTGTAACCTGGTGTTGTGTGATCGTTATCCTTATTATTTGTGGTATTCATAAATGATGCAGCTGTGAATATAGGTGGGGGTGCTGGGAGTGTGACAACTAAGTTTGTGTTTGATACAAAGATTGGCCGGGTGGTTGGCAGTGAGGAGGAAGGTCTTATGTTGCAGGAAGATACAGATGGAAGGTCAGAAGTGCAGAGCAATGGCAGATGTAATGTAACCTTGATAAATATGATGTGATACACTTTGGATGAAGGAACTGGACAGGGAGTACTCAATGAATGGCAGCACGCGAGAAAGCTCAGAGGGTGTTTCTCCACACTTCCCTGAATGTGACTAAATACGTTAATGCACAATTTTGAGAAAGCATAAGGGACCATAAACGTAATCTTTATTCATCAAGGCATAGATTATAAGAGCTATGCGGGACTTTGGTTTGGCCAAGATGGAGTACTGTGTGTAGTTCTGGGAACCACATTCCGGGAAGGTTGTGATTGTAGTGCAGGGGGCTCAGAGGAGATTCACCAGGATGCTCCCAGGGATGGAGCATATCAGCTATGGAGAGAGGATGGATAAACTCAGGTTGTTTAGTTTGGAGCAGAGAAGGCTGAGGGGGCCGTGATTCAGAAGGATAGGATTCTAAGGGACATGGACAGGGTGGATAGACTGCAGCTGTTCCTTTTAGTCAAAGGGCCAAGAACAATGCAGCACATTTTAAAGTGAAGGGAATTGAGGTTTGTTTCTCACCCAGAGTGTGTTGGGGTCAGGAATGCCCTTCCTGAGAGAGAAGTTGTCATGGTAACTTCACAACCATTAGAAAATACACGGCTGTGCACTTGAAATGCCATAAGATTCACGGCCACGGGACTTGTGTCCGAAAATGGGACGAATGTAGACCGTGCTGTATTGTTGATGGTACAAAGTCTGTGCTTCTGTGTTTGTATGGCTGTGGAAGGTCAATTATTGAGTAGTTTAAGATACGAATTGATGGGTTTCTGAAGAGTATATTAACAAGGGTTTTAAGATTGAACTTGTACTATCTTCTGAAAATATGTCAATGGCAAAATTAAGTGGAAAAATGTGCAGCTTTCTGACAGTCTGATACCAGAGAATTGAGGACCGGAAAAAGGCAGAACTATGGAGCAAATACTTTAGTTATGTCTTCACAGAAGAAAACAAAACAAAAAAGAAAACTTCCCAACAATCCTAGTGAACATTATTCTGTTGAGAAAAAAGGAATAGAATGAAATTAGCAACCAAACAGTCTTAGAGGAAGTATTGGAACCGAAAGTAATGAGCACAGATAAAGTCAACCGAGATTGATCAAATGATAATCATATTTGAGAAAGTGACATTTAGCATAATTATGGAGAAGCAATCAATGCAATATGATTGCATTTTCAGAAAGATTTTTGATAAAGCCCCAAGCCTAGTATGCAAATTCAAAACCTCTGGGACTGGGATTAATATGGTTTTAGAATGGGAGAGCGGGCAGGAAGCAGTGAGTAGGAATAAAGCAATGGGTTTATTTGAAAGGAAGGCTTGGAGGATATAGCAAGAATCGGGGTTTGGGCTCCAGCTATTCCCAATACACAACATATATTTTGTTGAGTGGATCAAATTTAATATTTCCAAGTTTGTTGATGGCACTAAACAATATCGGATTGTGAGGGGGTGTGCGGGATGTCAAAAAAACTGCAAGGTGATTCCGACAAGTGGCGTGTCTGGGTAAATACATGGCAGATGGAGAGCAATGGGGGGTGCGGGATATGATCTATGGGAGATATATGATATTGTGACCTTTGATTGTAAAAACAGAACGGGAGCCTATCATTTGAAAAGGGATTGTTTGAAAAACATTGACCTATAAAGGAACTTAAGCTGCATTTTTGTTTCCTTCTGTGCAACCCTCCGAGGTCAGTGTAGGGCAATGAGATCTGAATCGAGAAGTCAATACTGGGAATGGCATTGGCACGCTGACCAGTATACACAGACCCAACACGTGGGGAGGTGTAACATTGAAAAGGATCTGGATATCCCTGTGCACTGGTCACAGAAAGCAACTTTGCAGGAGCAGAAAACAGATAGGCAGATAAATAGTGTATTCACCTTTATTTCAGGGGGATTTGAATCCAGGAGTAAGGGTGTTTTACTGCAGCTGAGCAGGGCCTTGGTGAGACCTCATCTTGCACATTGTGCACTATTGTGTGCAGTTTTGGTCTCCTTACCTAATAAAGGACAAACCTGACATTGAAGGAGAGCAGTAAAGGATAACCAGACTGATCTCTGGGATGACAGGCTTGTGTGGGAGCAGAGTTTGGGGCGGCAGTGCCTGTATTCCATCGTGTTTAGGAAAATGAGTGGAGATCTCAGTGAAATATATAAAACTCTGTTAAGGTGAGACAGATTGGAAACAGGGGTGACAATTCCCTTGGCTGGGACTTCAAAACAAGGGGCCACAGTATTATGTACAGACAGGCCACTCTGCATTGAGATGAGATTAAATGTCTGCACTCAAAGACTGATGAACCTGGGGTACTATCTCACAGATCAGGCTGTGGAAACCAAGGCACTGAATATAAATATGGATTTCTGGAAACTAAAGGGATAGGGAGACAGCAGGGTATGGTATGAAGATAGAGGATCAGATACCATTACAGGTTGTTCTCCAATAACGTGGTAGCTGTGTTCCTGTGCATCACTGTGTTGCAGAAAATCATGTAATATTAATGATGTGGTTTATGGGGAAAAGAGGATAATGGGCGAACTGCAAAATATCAGTAAAAAAACAAAATCAAAGTTCGTCTAACACACACTAGCATAGTCTAATTAACCTTTAAATCATATTTTGTAATGAAATAGTGTTAATAATGACAATGCAGTCACTGGCTACATCCCTGTACCTTTCACCAAGCTCTTCACCAGAAAGTGTGCAGGACTGACTGACCACGTGATGCCAACATGGAATTGCAGTTCTCCTGAAGATTCTCCTCCGGTTTCAAATAAAGTTCCTTCTAATTGGAGAGAGCAATTCCCCATTTCAGGCTCAGGTTCAAAGCTTGCAGAGCGGATTGCATTCCTGTTTTAGCTGAACACTCACAGCATGCATTTGGCTGACAGAGGATCCTGAAGCTGGGTTTTCGTGTTCAGCTGGTGCCTGGCAAGGAGTCGCGTCACAGTGAGCGGGAGTTAACTTTATGGTAAAAAGGTGCGCAATTCACGATTCGCATTGCAGTCAAATCAGTTTAATAAACATTCGTTATCAGAGAACTGCCTGTACATTGAATCTAGGAGCAAGATTGATGGACTGAAGGTCTACAACAGTTCTTATTTTATATTACACAATGTTTGACATTTTAATAGATATGAACACTGTGTCGGGAAAACTGCATTGAGGAGATTTTCTCAATGAACTAGAATGGGGAAGGCTCAATGTGTTGAATGACCTACTCTTTTCCCGATGTTTCTGTGCAGCCTGTGGGAAAGCTCTGTAATTGTTGTCACAAGCTCTCAGATGTTAGGAAGGAGGGCTCTGCAGGGTCAACAGGACTGTGATTCCAGTTCCCTTCTCTTATATCGAGGCTGGTGCCGGGTATCCTGTCTGCTTTTATCCTTTCAGACTTTGGAGCAGTGTGATACAATTGAGTGTCTTGCTTGGCCATTTCAGGGACCATTGAAGAGTTTATCACATGTCTATGTGTCTGGAGCCATACAAGAAAAGCAAGGGAGATTTACTTCCTGAAAGTACGTTGGGGAATGAGATCGAAGTTTACAATCAACATTGGATGCAAGGTCACTGTTACAATCACCAGATTCTAGATCTTGATATTTTATTAATTGTTTTTAACTACCACCAGCTGCCAGATCATTATCCTGTGTTGGATTAGTAATCCATTGAAATTTCCACATCAGCACCATCGCCACATAAGAACCTATCAGAAACCACAATGAGCGGGTTATTTCTGGACTGCTTGACAGCTCTATCAAAAAGAACTCCCACCAATTTGATTACCGTGAAGGGACTGAGGGAGTGGTAAATGGTCAGAATGTAATTATTCACCTATTAGGGAACCAGACATAGTTGAGTAATTTTCCACATTGCTGAAAATGTGTTGCTGGAAAAGCGCAGTCGTCAGGCAGCATCCAAGGAGCAGGAGAATCGACGTTTCTGGCATGAGCCCTTCTTCTCCTGTTCCTTGGATGCTGCCTGACCTGCTGCGCTTTTCCAACAACACATTTTCAGCTCTGATCTCCAGCATCTGCAGTCCTCACTTTCTCCTCGATAAGTTTCCACATTGCCATGGAGTTGTCAGAGTTGGAGCTGGAATGAAACAGCTTCCCCAGGGACACGGCTTGTTGTGCAGCACAAGTCTTTGGTCCTATTGCAGGAATGGTGTCAGGGCCCATTGTCTTTGTCGATCTACTGTGTTCAGAGGTTTCTTCATGTCACGTACAGCGAATCGAATTGGGTGAACACTGCCATCTGTGATTCTGTGGGCATCATGGCGAGGATGAGGTGGATCATCCATTCAACACCTCTGGCTGAGCATGGTGCAGATACGACATCCTTGTCTTTTTCACTCATGTACAGGGCTGTTTCATTATTTAGCATGGGAGTATTTCTGGTGTCTTCTCCACCAGTAAGTTGTTTAATACTACACTGATATTTATGTCTGGATGTGGCAGGACTGCAGATCTTAGATCTGATCTGTTGGTCTTGGGATCATTTCGTCCTCTCTATCAGATGTCAGTTCTGCTCTTTGGAATGAAACCACTCAAGCGCCGTAGCTTTGATGGTTTGTCATCAGCTTTAGGTACACATGGTTCTGACCTTGGCATGTTCACCCACACTCGTCACTGAACAATCACTCGGTTTGATGGTAATGGTAGACTGATGGAATATCCTGGGGAAAATGATACAGATTATGTTTGAATACAATCCTGCTTCTGTTGCTGCTGTTGTCTACAGCATCACGTGAAATCCCAGTTTGAGCTGCAATATCTGCAATTCAATTCTACTGACACTCCCCCAGTTCACATCGAGACCCAGTCACCGATCAGCCGTGTACTCAGTGACCGCTCCTGGTTTATGATGCAGTAATATTTCCATTTTCATATTCTCATTCTGCTGATGGTTCTCCTTGGTTCCATGCTTCCAATTTGTTACATTACTCAAACCCTTTAACATATTCATCTGTATCTTTTCCTTGCTTGTCGTGCCATGTGCGTTTGAATTAAATGTGTTTCCCTCTGGTTTTCTCCCTGACCATGATTAAGAGCGCTGTGGTGTCAGTGATGCCGGCCTTATGCAGTTTCTGAGCGAATGAATGTGTGCACTTCAGTTCCCAGTGTCGGGCGCTCCGTGTTGGACAGGGCGTTTGAGCAGCTTTCAAACACGTCATTGGAACTTGTTCAAAAACAGAAATTGCTGAAGAAATAAAGCAGCTCTGGCGGCATCTTTTGTAGTGAATGTAGAGTTAATCTTTTGAGTCCAGTGGCCCTCTACAAAGCCCGCAGTTTCTTCAGCAAGTTTTGTATTTATTTTGTATTTATTTCCAGTATCCATAGTTATTTGTTTCATTGAAAATTTGTGCTGTGCCTATTCGTTTCTGAAGAACCTCAGCAGGTCTGGCAGCATCTGCAGAGACAGAGAAACAGAGTTAGCGTAACAAGTCCAATGTGACTTGTTCTGAACTGAAAAGGGTTGGCTTTTTAATCCCTTGCCGGAGATGGGGGATGGGTGACTTGGAAAAGAGGGTGTGGCAAAAGATAAACGGGCTATTATCAGTGGTGAACGAGAAGAAAATGCAAAATGGGTTTAGATTAAGGTGTGAATGGGGCAAAGGGGTTCTCTCTCATTGAGTGTAAGATGAAGAAGACACAACCACACAAGGCCATAGGGAGTACAGGAGGGAGAATTTGACCATATGGTATTAAATAGATCTAGATCTATACATTTTCATAGTATACATCATCACTGCCTTCACACTATGGAATTCAGGTGCTTGAGCTCTTATTGGCACGAGTAAGAGTTTCGTGCTGCCTCAGTTTTGTAACATAGAGCAAAACTAACAGTATGAAGTTTGGGCTGTTTTCTACACCTTTCATTTTTAATATTCTTTCAGATTTGCAGTGCTTATTGTTAAACCTTTGATCTTGAAGTTAGTATCAGATGGAGTGTATGAGTTTGAAGGGTGGCATTCTAGAAGTTTATAATACCATGGGAGGCATGGATAGAGTGAATAGCGAAGGTCTTTTCTGTCGGATCGGGGAGTTCAAACACAGATACATAGCTTTAAGGTGGAAGGAGGGAAACTTGAAAGGGACAAAGGGACAACATTTTTTACACAGAGTGTGATGTATTATGGAATGAACTGCCAGAGGAACAGTGGGGGATGCAAGTACAGCTACAATATTTCAAAGACATTTGGACCAACATATGAATGGGAAAAGTTTAGAGGCATTTGGGCCAAGTGCAAGCAGATGGGATTAGTTTAATTTAGAAAACCTGGTCAGCATGGACAAGTTGGACCAAAGGGTCTGTTTGTGCACGATATGACTGTATGGATGTAGAAACTGAGGAAAATGTGCGAAAAGATATGATGTAATAAATTGGTAAGAAATATTAAAACAAGCATCATGAGCTTTTCTGTCAACATAAAAAAAGCTTGAAGATGTGTGTGTGAGCTGAAGCAGAAGTGAACTGAGGAAAGTACATTGAGGCCATTAGGAGGGTGTGACTGCAGAACAGGCCACAGGGAACAGGCAGATAATTTACACTAGTAATTTAAATCACTCCTCATGAGGAAAGTAGTGTAAGCATGTCAATGGTATCAACAAAATGGTAACAGGAGGGAAGTTATTGAACTGTCTCTAACAAAAGGAACAAGGTATTTATCTTACAGATAAGAATAAGGTTTGGCAGATCAGCAGTAATTCATAGTTAATTTTAAAAGAAGTGGTCACACAGTGACTAGCAGCATTGTGTGAAATATTCCATAACTCTTTAGATTACAGGAGTGTTCCAGTGAAACTGGAGAACGTCCAATGTGGCCCCTGTCTTCAAGAAAGGAATGAGACAGAACACAGGAACAATTTAGCATAACCATTATTGCTGGGAATCTGCGAGAGCCTGTTATTAAGGAAGGCATTGCAGGGCACTTAGAAAAGCTTAACGCAGAGTTGGCATGGTTTTGTAAAGGGGATACTATTTTTGCTCTGTAAAATCATACAAATTCTGTTTTGGAGATCCCTGAGAATGTCAAGATTAGAGTCATGCTCTAAAAGTACAGCATGTCAGGCAGCATCCGAGGAGCAGGAAAAAAATCAATGTTTCGGGCAGGAGCACTTCATCAGGAATCCCTGAGAAAGTGACAAGCAGATTTGATAAAGGGCACTGGTCAACATGAGGCTTTCCAGAATGTTTTCACAAGATATCACAAAATAAATGTTCTGACACAAGACAGAGGCTTGTAGTATGATAAATAATATATTTGCATGGGATAATGGTTGCTTAACACATAGAAATCGGAGAGTCAGGATTAATGGATCTTTCGGATAAAGATGTATCTCCTGGATTACCACAAATATCAGGCCGATGGCATCAGTTATGTACAATCGATACTGATAGCCTGACGGCGGGAGCTGAGTGCAATATACATTGGAGTTTGTGGATCACTTTGAGAACCAAAATGCAGGCTGCTATTTAATGAAGAGGACTCCAAAAACAGGAGTAGTACAAAGGGATTAGAGTGTTCCTGAGTATGAAACGTAACGTCAGCATGCTGATGCAGCAAGTCACTAGGTTGGTTCATGAGGCGTCTTCCTGAGATGGAAGGGTTGAATTATTGAATACATTTTAAATGGTGAGGCGATTATTCATTGTGGTTGAAATGAATGAGAGTGATATTACTGAAATGTACAAGACACAGAGGGGGCTTGACAACGTAGATGCTGAGAAGGTGTTTCCCCTGAGTCTCGAACTCGAGGTGGTAGATACTGAATAAGGAACATCAATTACAATCTGAGGTGAAAAATGATGCATTCTCTCAGAAGGTAGTGAATGTCTGGAATTCCCTAACACAGAGAGTTGTGGAGGGATGCAGGAAATTGGATCGGAAAGTGGAGTTGAGCCCGGAAATAGATCAGCCATGTTCTTATTGAATGAGAGTTCAGTCTTGACGGGCCGAATAGCCGTCTCATGTTCCTACTTCTTAGTTTTTTATGTCATGCTTTTGGAAAATAATTAGTTATTTTCCTGGAAGTCGTGTTGTACAATGTTGCATTCAGGAGAGGAGAAAATTTGCCTGAGTTAATCCTGGATGGGATATGAGATCTACATTCAAAGCAATTCCAGAGCAGAAGTTACAGAGTGGGGAAGCATGGAAAAAGGGATTGCGGCTGGGGGCCACTTCCTGAGCAAGCCTGGAATTTCCAAATGCATTTCCGAAACTACACCTAACCATCTGCGTGGCTTCAATCTCCCTGTTTGTAGCAGGTCCGAAGGGCTGATTGGAACAGCAGAACATAGGGCTGAGGGATGCGAGTGGTCTAAACGGCCCTTTGACACTACCCCACTAGTAAATAAGTGGCTCATCTCATTGTGGTCCCAGCTGCACTTTTCTCTCCATGCACCATTGTCCCTGATTCACCTGCACATGGAAAGTCAGACAAAGCCAGCCTAGATACAATATAAAGATTCAGTCATCCTAAACTTCTGGGGAAGGGAATTCCCACTTGAGTGAAATCCTACTTTGTGAATTTTTCCTCACTCCGGTTCTGACTGAGGTTGGAGGGTGGCACTGTTTCCTTTTCTAGTCCCACTACTCCACTGCTCACAACAAGTTTTAAATGTAACCGGGTCGGTGATATGACCGATGACAAAGGTCTCAGACTGGGTCAGGTTCAGTGATAGGAACAAGTCAGGCAGATTTCTTTCGTCAGCCGCACGTAACTAATAAGGCTAATGGAGCAGCATGATAGATTTGTGGTTAGCACTGCTGCCTCATATCAGCAAAGAGCTAAGCTCAATTCCAAATTCGTCCCACACTCTATGTGGAGTTTGAACATTCTTCCCGAGTCTCTGTGTGTTTCTTCCCAGTTTTCTGATTTCCTCCCACAGTTCAAAGGTGTGCAGCTTAGTTTGATTGGCCATGCTAAATTACTGATTAGTCTGTTTATTTTTGTTTACACAGGGTGTAGTGAGTCTTTGGAACACTCTTCCCCATAGACTATTCGAGGCAGAGATATTGAATATTTTTGAGGCAAGGTTCACGAATCACAAAGGAGTCAAGGATTATCGAGGAGTGGGCAGCAATGTGCAGTGTTGGGGAAAATGTAGACAGTAGTACTGAATGACACGGCTCCAGAATATCTAGGAATTAAACGAAATGATAACATCGATAAAGTTTTATAGGGGAAACAAGATGGCAGCGATCTGAAAGGTCAGCTTTGATGATCTCTCTATCACAATAATGCTCTACCCCACCCCACCACAGTCATTTACTTACAATTGAACACTAAAAGAGCTACAGAATCCTTACTAATGCCATTTTGTCAAGTGGAAATGACAAAACATTGGAAAGGATCGAGTAAGTCCCAACACGCAGTACACCCATCAGAAGCTTTCAGCATGCCTGTGGCCGCACCTGTAACACCCTCTGCTCGTTCAATAGACCGAGTTACTCACCAGGACCTGGTCACCGAGTTCACCAAGTTACGGGAAATGATTGAAACCATGATTGAAGAAACAATCAGCAGGAAGATAGAACCACTCTCAGCAGTGCTCCAAAAACATGAACAGCAACTTGAAAGCCTTGGAAACAGAACAGATGAGGTCGAGAGCCAAACTGCAGGGGCAGAGACTGTGATCGATTCCTGTAAGGAGCGGATCCTCACCCTTGAAAAATAGGTCCGTACCTTAACTAAACAAGGTGACGACCTCAAGTGCAGGGGCAGGATGAAGAGTGTTCATATCATCCATCTGCTGGACCAGACATAAGGTGATCAGTCAGTGAGTTTTTTTTGAGAGAACTGGCTGCAGAGATTCCTTCACTTCGAAGCTGAAGAGGGACGGGTGAAGAGTGAGACAGTTCATCGGGTTAGGGTGCGCAGGTCAGGCTCAGACCAACGCCCTCACCCTGTCCATGTGCTATTACATTGTTGCAGGGACAAACAAAGATTTAGGGAAGCTTCCCGAACACAGGGAAGAGACCCGAAGAGGGCTCCAGGAGTATGTTCTTTCAGGTCTTTTCAGCGGCAGTGATTCAGAAAAGAAAATCTTTTGATGATATCAAGAGAAGATTAAGGGAACTTGAGATTCAGTATTCCTTAATGGACTCAGCGGTGCTCCGTATGCACGAGTGGATCTTTCAATAGATCCACCAACTCTCCAGAGGATGTGAAAACTTTGTGGACACTTTAAAGTAGGCTGGATGCGTTAATGGAAATCGATAACCTTGTTTCCCTTTTTTAAAAGAAAGTTTGTTGACCGTTTCTGGTATTAAGCAGTGTTAAATTATAGTCGGGGATGTGTAGAGTACACACTTTTAACTTCTTCATTAGTAATACTACTCGTTTTTCTCTTCATTAGCTTGTGTGTCGGGTCGGCTCAAGCTGGAGGGAGTTATGAAGGTGATCGTGATGACTGAATACCTACCTAACGGCAGTTCAGTCCCGATGTTTGTGATTAATTGCCCTGGATGCAGTATTGATAATGGGGCAGAAGATAGAGATTTGTGACGTGCAAATGCCTCCAGTCGGCAAGGGGTAAATGCCCCTCCTGAGTGCCATTGGCACTTTGTATCTTTTTTTTTGGTTTTTGTATGTATTTAGTTTTGGAACGTTTTGAGAGCTTGTTAGTTGTAGTAGCATTAGTTTGTATGTTTTTTTAGGCTCTATGATTCTTTTTTCATTGGTGCTCAGTAATTTGGAATTCGAGTTCTTCCTCTCTGGAGTTCAAATATTGTTTCAGTGTGTAATGGCTAATGTCATGCTTAAATGGTGTATCTGGAACATTAAGGGGAGGCATTCGCCAGTTAAGAAAAAGGAGAGGGTGGATATTGTCGTATTGCAGAGATGCCCTTTGATAACAAGGAACATTTGACATTACAGCAAGGTGGATTTGATTGGGTTTATGTCTCGTCTTTTAACACTAGGAATAGGAGATAAACCATACTGGTGAGGAAGAATCTTTCATTTAAATTAGTAGATTGTATTAGACACCCACGGGAGGATCATAACCCTCAAAGATATATGGGGAAGAAGGCAGTAGTTTGAATGTTTATTGCCCCCTGGCTCACTGCCTTAAATTTCCTCATTAAATAATCTTTCTTCGTAGCACATTATCGTAGGAGGAGTTTTCAATTGTCTTTTGCACCCACGGTGGATAGCATGCCCGAAGGCCCCCAGCACCATCTTTCCAATCTAAGCAATTAGTGGATTTTTGTGTGGAACTGGGGCTGATGGATGTATGGAGGCAGATCCACCTCATAAATAGGGATTTTACTTTCTTATTTAACCCGCAGAAATGCCACACTAGAGTTGATCTCTTCCTCACCGTGCAGCAATCCTCGATTCAGTGGTTTTCTGTACAATTAGGAATATTACCAATTCTGACCATGCAGCAGCATACTTATTGGTTAAGATTAAGGGCAATATAGCAGGTTCGAGACACTGGTGAATCCCTTTATTCTCAAGGATAGTAAGTACATTGAGTATTTCTGGAATGAATTCAGATCTTTCTTAGCCATTAATTCAGATTCAACCAGTAACCCATCCATTCTATGGAAAATTGCTAAGGCTTATGCCAAAGGAATAATTCCTTAGGATGCGGCAGAAGCAGGAGCAGGCATGGTTGAAGGCAGCCGAGAGGGCATACTGTGATATACCCTCGGTGGCTGGGCTGCAGAGGATCACAACCCTTCGGTCTGCTGTGAATTCCACGGTCACACAGACAGCCAAGGACGAACTTACTTTTGCAAAACAAAGGCTGTTTGAGCATGGTGATAAACCGGGCAAGTAGTTAGCCTAACTTGCAATGAGAAAGAGAGCCCCAAAGCCATTACCTCAATTAGGGAAGGTACTGGGACCCTTTCCTGCGATCTCATAAAGATTAAAGCAGCATTGTGGAGATTTTATTCTGAATTATATCAGACTAAGCATTATGAGGATAGATGGATTAAGATGGAATCTTGCTTCAAGAACTTGGACCTTCCAGGGGCAACCCCCAAATAAGTGTCTTGCCTTAATGCACCATTGTCAGTGCTGGAGGGTATAAAACAGCTTCCAGGCGGAAAGGCGCCCGGTCCTGACGGATGTCCACGTGAGTTTTATGAGAAATTTATAAACCTGTTGTCAGAGCCAATGCTTACTATGTTCGTCACTCACACAGTCACGACTGCGTCCCACTATCCTTAAGAGGGGCTCATATCTCTCTTATTCTTGAGAAAAGGAAGACACCGAAAGATTGTGCTTCCTATAGGCCCATCTCACATCTAAATGCTGATTTCCAGCTTCTGTTTGGGTCCCTTACATTGAGGATGGAAACTATTTATCCTTCCATTGTCAAAGTGTAACAAACCGGCTTATAAAAGGCTGCAGATATTCCAACAATGTTAGGAGATTACTCAATATGATCCAAGCGTGCCAACAGCAAATTATGCAGGTATTAATGATCTCTTTAGATGCAGAGAAGGCATTTTCTTGGGTTGAGTAGCTGTATCTCTTGTATACGTTAGAATGGTTTGGTCTCGGCAAAGTTTTTATCAAGTGGCGGAGGGTCGTTGAAAGTGACCCTCTGTGTACGATCCTGTAAAATTACTCCTTCTAGAGGCAGTCGACAAGGTTGTGAATTCCAGTGTTGTTTACGATGGTGATTGAGCCACTGGCGAAGGCCATCTGCAGGGACCCAAACATATCTGCCCCAGAAGTGGGATAGAAGTCACGGAAGATTACATTGTCTGCAGATGATAGTCTTAAATTTTTGTTAAATCCCACAGTTTTGGCACCTCACCTCATGCAATGCATCATTTCGTTTGGTGCCTTTTCCGGCTATAATATTGATTTTACGAAGTCAGAGGCCATGCCTCTGGGTGAAGTCAGGGAAATACTTGATGCCGTGGGAGAATCCTGATTTCATTTTCAATGGTCCCAGGAGGTAATGGAGCTGTTCCATATTGAGGTATATTATAGAACATAGAACATAGAACAATACAGCACAGAACAGGCCCTTCGGCCCACGATGTTGTGCCGAACTTTTAACCTAGATTAAGCACCCATCCATGTACCTATCCAAATGCCGCTTAAAGGTCGCCAATGATTCTGACTCTACCACTCCCACGGGCAGTGCATTCCATGCCCCCACCACTCTCTGGGTAAAGAACCCACCCCTGACATCTCCCCTATACCTTCCACCCTTCACCTTAAATTTATGTCCCCTTGTAACACTCTGTTGTACCCGGGGAAAAAGTTTCTGACTGTCTACTCTATCTATTCCTCTGATCATCTTATAAACCTCTATCAAGTCACCCCTCATTCTTCGCCGTTCCAACGAGAAAAGGCCGAGAACTCTCAACCTATCCTCGTACGACGTACTCTCCATTCCAGGCAACATCCTGGTAAATCTTCTCTGCACCCTCTCCAAAGCTTCCACATCTTTCCTAAAGTGAGGCGACCAGACTGCACACAGTACTCCAACTGTGGCCTAACCAAAGTCCTGTAGAGCTGCAACATCACTTCACGACTCTTGAATTCAATCCCTCTGCTAATGAACGATAATACTCCATAGGCCTTCTTACAAACTCTATCCACCTGAGTGGCAACCTTCAAAGATCTATGTACATAGACCCCAAGAACCCTCTGTTCCTCCACCTGACTAAGAACCCTACCATTAACCCTGTATTCGGCATTCTTATTTGTTCTTCCAAAATGGACAACCTCACACTTGGCAGGGTTGAACTCCATCTGCCACTCCTTAGCCCAGCTCTGCATCATATCTCGGTCCATCTGCAGCCGACAACAGCCCTCCTCACTGTCCAGAACTCCACCTATCTTCGTATCATCTGCAAATTTACTGACCCACCCTTCGACTCCCTCATCTAAGTCATCAATAAAAATTACAAACAGCAGAGGACACAGAACTGATCCCTGCGGAACTCCACTTGTAACTGGGCTCAAGGATGAATATTTACCATCTACCACCACTCTCTGCCTTCGACCGGTTAGCCAGTTCTCTATCCAATTGGCCAAATTTCCCTCTATCCCATGCCTCCTGACTTTCCGCATAAGCCTACCATGGGGAACCTTATCAAATGCCTTCCTAAAATCCATGTACACTACATCCACTGCTCTACCCTCATCCACAAGCTTGGTCACCTCCTCGAAGAATTCAATAAGACTTGTAAGGCAAGACCTACCCTTCACAAATCCGTGCTGGCTGTCCCTAATCAAGCAGTGTCTTTCCAGATACTCGTAAATCCTATCCCTCAGTACCCTTTCCATTACTTTGCCTACCACAGAAGTAAGACTAACTGGCCTGTAATTCCCGGGGTTATCCCTATTCCCTTTTTTGAACAGGGGCACAACATTCGCTACTCTCCAGTCCCCTGGTACAACCCCCGTTGCCAGTGAAGACGAGAAGATCATTGCCAACGGTACTGCAATTTCCTCTCTTGCTTCCCACATAATCCTGGGATATATCCCGTCAGGCCCGGGGGACTTGTCTATCCTCAAGTTGTTCAAAATGTCCAACACATCTTCCTTCCTAACAGGTATCTCTTCTAGCTTATCAGTCCGTTTCGCACTCTCCTCTTCAACAATACGGTCCCTCTCGTTCGTAAATACTGAAGAGAAGGACTTGTTCAAGACCTCTCCTATCTCTTCCAACTCAATACACAGTCTCCCACTACTGTCCTTGATCGGACCTACCCTCGTTCTCGTCATTCTCAGGTTTCTCACATACGCAGAGAATACCTTGGGGTTATCCTTGATCCTATCCGCCAAGGATTTTTCATGCCCTCTCTTAGCTCTCCTAATCCCTTTCTTCAGGTCCCTTCTGGCTATCCTGTATCCCTCCACTGCTCTGTCTGAACCCTGTTTCCTCAACCTTATGTAAGCCTCCTTCTTCCTCTTTACTAGACATTCAACCAACCTCGTCAACCAAGGCTCCCTCACACGACCATTTCTTTCCTGCCTGATCGGTACATACATATCAAGGACACGTCGTATCTGCTCCTTGAAAAAGTTCCACATTTCCACCACATCCTTCCCTGACAGCCTATGGTCCCAACGTATGCTCCTCAAATGCTGTCTTACAGCATCGTAATTTCCCTTCCCCCAATTGTAAAATCTTCCTTGTTGTGCGCACCTATCTCTCTCCATAACCAAGAAGGAAGTCACAGAATTGTGGTCGCCATCACCAAAATGTTCACCCACTAACAAGCCCACCACTTGTCCCGGTTCATTACAGAGTACCAAATCCAATATGGCCTCCCCTCTGGTTGGACACTCTACATACTGCGTTAGAAAAGCTTCCTGGACACACTGCACAAACACCGCCCCATCCAATCTACTTGATCTAAGGAGCTTCCAATCAATATTTGGGAAGTTGAAGTCGCCCATGACTACGACCCTGTGGCTTCTGCACCTTTCCAAAATCTGTTTCCCAATCTGTTTCTCCACATCTCTGCTGGTATTGGGGGGCCTATAGTAAACACCCAACAAGGTGACTGCACCTTTCCTATTTCTGACTTCAGCCCATACTACCTCCAGAGGCAGATCCCCCTCAAACTTCCTTTCTGCAGCCGTTATACCATTTCTAATTAGCAATGCCACCCCCCCTCCTTTTTTACCACCCTCCCTAATCTTACTGAAACATCTGTAACCAGGAACCTCCAACAGCCATTCCTGTCCCTCATCTATCCATGTTTCCGTGATGGCCACAACATCGTAGTCCCAGGTACGGATCCACGCCTTAAGTTCACCCACCTTATTTCGGATACTCCTTGCGTTATTAATCCTATCTTTGAACTTATCTTTAACATGGGATTTGTCCATTTGTTTGACAAAATTAAACAAGACCTTCGAAGATGGGAGACACTTGCAATATCCTGGCTGTGTCAGATAGCTCTTATTAACATGAATTCCCACCCTTGTTCGCTATACCCCATGTGAATGCTTTCTTTGATATTTCTCAGACAGACATTTCGGAGACTAAATGCATGATGTAGCTCTGATTTGTCACCATAACCAATCCCTTATCAATTTAACCAAATTACAACGACCCCACAGTTTGTGGGGAGTAGATCTCCCGGATATTAAAAGCTATCAATTAAGCTTTTCTTTACCCGATGTTAGTGAGGCCTCAGCGTAAATAGGGTTAGATATTGATGCTTCTCAGGTAAAGTGCTCCCTTATTAGTCTGCTACTCATAGACAAAATGAGGACAGTTATGAATTATTACCATTTCCCAATAAATATCAATAATTTTAAAGTAGGGAGGGCAATGTGTCCGATCGAGGGCAACATAGCCAAACCTCATTTCTTAACCCAAAACGTGATGTACTATGTTTCCGACGGGGCATACTGGATTCCATGTTTAAACTGTGGACAACTCGTGGGTGTATCTTGCTTTGATGGTTTATCTGAGGGAGAAACAAGGATGTTCTTTGATCAAATAAGTCGTAACTATAGACTACCGAGTAGAGATCTCTTCTGTTTTCTTTTTATCAGATAAGAGATGTTATTCAGAAAAGAACCACGCTTTTAACAGACCCGTACAGATCTGATACAGAGAACAGGGTGCTTATTGCTAAGAACACACTCTCTGTCAGTACCCTTTATCATTTGTTGGAGAGTAGCCCCTTAGTCGAGACTTTGTGCCTTTCTGAGGTCTGCACAGAGTTTTGGGGAATCAGATCTCTTTGGACACAGGGGAGGATATTTGTGAAAATACAAGAAGTATTTCGATCTGTAAGAAGACTCTTGCCCTGAAGATGAAGATTCTTCATAGAGTCTGTCTGGCCCCAGATACTCTCTCAAAATTCAAGGTGGGAGTATGTCTTAAATACAAAATGACTATGGACACTCTTACTCATTGCTTGTTGAGCTTCCACCGGCGCTATAGGAGCGGTGTGTTCGCTGGGATGGAGAGGATCTTGCGGACAGAATTGGAGATGGGTCAGTTTTCCCTTTTCCTGGGCCTGCCCAGTCTACCTTACTCAGATGTGCATAGGAAAAAATACTTCAATACCCTCACTCTCTGAGTTCAGAAAAAAACAGTTCTATTGTGTTGGGTGTCTGAAAACCCCCTGGGTCTATTGGGTTGTCGCAACCTCGTCATGGCGCATAGCCCTTTGGAGTTTTTAAAAGGTATTTTGCAAAATAAAATACAGGATTTTTATTAGACATGGCAGCCCTTTTTGAATTACCAAGGTACAGGCTGTCTGCCACTCTAAAAAGGACTTTTATAAAGCTATGACGAACTTGACTAATGAATCTAATGTCCAGAGAGGAAGAAGTACAAACAAATGAACGTGTATTAGTTAATGCTCTTGAAGTTTGAGACCTATAATTTTGTTACACTGAGTTCTAGTATTCGTTTTGTATTTTTATTAATTTTTCTTCGGTCCGTTGATTTACCTTTTCTTATGTACATGCACATGGGCGTAATTGTGTTCAATTTGCATTGTTTTTTGAGTTGGGTACTTATTGGTTCATTGAAGCATTAAAAAGATTTTCTCTGAATAAAAATATTTTTGAAAAAATTAAAATGTTAACATGGATCGAATAGAGTCCCAAGGGACCAGTTTCTCATTAGTGATACCACAAATTATGGTTTACCTTAAGTATCATCACACCTCGGGTGACAGGATGATGTTGAGAAGGTGTGCCCTTCATGGGAACCTCTGTCTGCGTGGGGAATTGAACATGCGCTGTTGGCCTTCCTCTGCATCACAAGCCAGCCATCCAGCCAACAGATTGCGAGACTGTGTCACTGCTATCGATAGAAATAGCCAAAGTCAAAGTAAAATATAAACTTTGATAAGTAGGAGAAAAAGGTACAATTCAGATAACGGTCAAGATAATGGCTGAGGAAAAAATATATCCACTGGAAATTGTACTTTATAACGAGAGAGTTGATTGGATGCTATCTTTGGTTGAATAAGTTGAACCAAGCGAAATAACCAGAATTACTAATTGTAATTAGATGTCGATGACTATAAAATATGGCTACATTTTTGATTGGTCTGTGTGAAGCGTGATAACCATTGTATGAAAGTAAAAAGCTGATGGAACATATTTTTTGGAGGGTTGGTCCCCATGGGAAATGCCTCCCAAACACATGCTTGAAGAAACCAAGGGTAGAAAGTGCGTGAGGGTCGTCTGGTTTGTGGCAGGAAACCAGGGATCTGAATGATTGAAAGTTCCTGCAATGTGAAGCTCAGGAGACAGTCAGATCACCCCCGATCTTATTAAATGGTACAGCACATTTTAAGGGCTAAATGGACTCTTATGGATTTTAATTGCATATGATTAAAAAAAAACACTCTGTTCCTTCACCAAATGTTTTACACACTGGAGCACTGTCATTTTCCTGAAACTGGGAAGTATTTGGAATATTATCTGGAACATTCCATAATCAACATTCTCCAGAGCATTCTACATTCTGTGGAGATATTACAAAGGAAAGAGACACAGAGGGGGTGGAGGCGTGCTGCATGCAAAAGTGAGAGTGGTGGAGCATGAGCATTCGGATGTCGTTGCTGGAACACACTTACATTGAGTGTGAGGGACCAACAGCATACGGTGACCCTTATCCTCACAGAGTTGGGAATGTTATCGATGTTTGTCCTGTATTCCTGGTCATTGCTACTGATCACAGATACTGCACTGAGCTGGGTGGTGAGCTCAGATCATGCTCGGTGGGTCTGGTGGTGTGGCCCACTCTGGGAAGAGATGTACTAACCCATCCGCCAAGATATCTGTGACCCTGTTGACAAACCGTGGTGTAATTGACCCTTCTCTGCTATGCTCTGCGTAAAACGTACATGGCAGCTCCAAACTGAGGGAAGCTCAATAGAGTGCCCATTGTCCTTTTAAAGATGGCACCAGTGCCAAGGATAATGGAATATCCAGCGGCATTTGGGCGATGGTGGGTACCTCCAGCCAAAGTGGGTGGGAGAATCGGGTTAACATTGAATGAGAGGGACACCATGAGTTAGGGTGGGTAGTTGATGAGGTGAGTTCGATAAGATAGCACCAGGAAAAAAGCTCGGCCTCGTGCAGAGAATCCCCCTGTCACACTCAATGAAAATCACTCAAAGATAAATTATTGTTAGATTCAGACGGATGAGTTGAAGACTCTGCTGATCCAATTCACTGTTACAGAGCTGCAGAACAAATCCTCATCCACAACTCTCCATCATCTGAACTCACACATATATTCTGTTCACCATCATTCCTGGTAATACTGGCTTATTTTGCCTGATGCTATCGAAATGTCTATATCTCAGCATTCTGAAACCTGTGAGCACATCCGTCCATGATATTGTTGCTCAATCTCACCCTCTCTGTCTATACCCAAAACCACTTTCATTTACAGTCATGCACGGAGACAGGCCCTTCAGCCAAAACTGGTCCATACCAACCAAAATGTCCGTCCACATTAACCCCAATTCCCTGCACTTGGCCCATATCCTTCTCTGCCTTTCCAATTCATATATTGTTCGAACAAAGTGCAGCGAGGTTTTGTGACATCAAGGAAGGCCTCAGGAAAGATCTCGCTGAATCTACCATTCATCTCACCCTAGCAATCAGATTACAAAGAAACAATTTGGCTGGAGGTTATAAACAAGAAGTGCAAGCAAACACTGGTAAGAGATCTGTATGGAAGTCAATACAGCAGGAAAAAAAAGTGTACGTTCTAAACAGGAAATTAGATATACAAGCGTTTGCAGGCAAAACCTGATGGGTCTGGAACCATTTGAAGGAGGAAAGTCGGAAGTTTGGCCCTCGAATAGCACAGCAGGATAGGGTGCATCCAAGGAGCAGGAAAGTCTATGTTTCGGTCATAAGCCTTTCATCAGGAATTCACTTCAGAATTCACTTTTTCGTATTCCTCTGTAGGAAGAGAGTGAGTCAACATTTTTAATTTGGGAATTCTTCATCAGAACAGCTTTTGTTTTTGATCTCCAGTATATGTAGCTCTTTGTTTTATTTTAGATCAGCAATTATCTTGCATTCTGCAGTATTAATGGACAACTTGGTCTGAGAAGAAGGGGAAGGGGAGAGGGCAAAGAGCAGGCAATGTGTCAGTCACAGCTTAAGGCCCTGTGGAGGTAAAGGAAGGCTTGTTGGAAGCACCGCATTGGAATTCGGCATCATTTGAACAGATGTGACAGATCCAGAGAGAGTGGGAGGATGCAGTTTCTCGCGCAGCTGGTCATTGAGTGTCACAGTGGCGAGCAATACTGCCTTACAGCATCAATTACCTGGGTTCGATTCCACCCTTTGTTGACATTCTGTGTGGTGTTTGCACGCTCTCCTTGTGTGTGCGTGAGTTTCTTCTGGGTGTTTGGTTTTCCTCTCACAGCCAAAAATGTCCAGTTTAGGTTCAGTGACCTCACTAAATTTTTCCGCAATATCCAGGGATGTGCAGATTCGTTGGATTGTCTATGGGAAATGTAGAATTAGTGGGGTAACTTTTGGGTTTGTTGTTCGGGATGTTATCTGGAGAGTCAGTGTGGTCTCGGTGGGCCAAATGGCCTGGTTCCACACTTCAGGGCTTCTATAATTTCTATGTAGCTGTCTGTGTTTGAAAACACTTCACAGGATCCTACCTATAAGTGCTAACACAATTTGCCTCAACAAAATGTTACACCTTCCGTTTGTCTAAGATGAACTCCATCAGCCACTCCTCAGCCCTTCAGCCTATCTGATCAGGGTCCCGTTTTACTCTGAGTAAACTGTCTTCACTCTCCACTACCTCAATAATTTTGGTGTTATCTGCAAACTCACTAACCATTCCTATTGTATTCTCATCCAAATCATTTATATAAAATGACAAAATCCATTCGATCCTTGTGGTACACTGCGGGTCACTGGCCTCCAGTCCAAAAAAAAATACCAGTTCACAAACATTCACTTCGTCTATTACCTTCGAGCCAATTACATCCAACTCTCCCTGTATTCCATGTGATCTCACCATGCTAACCAGTTTACCATGCAGAACCTTTTTGAATGCTTTACTAAAGTCTATATTCTATTCTACAGTTCTATTTCTGCGCCTTCGTCAATCTTATTCGTCAATTCTTCAAAACGCTAAATCAAATTAGTGGGACACGATTTGCCACAGACAAAGTCATGTTGAATATCGCTAATCGGAATTTACATTTCTAAACACAAGTAAATGCTGTCTGTCAGAATCCTCTCCAACAACATACCCACCCATGACATCAACGAGGTAAGGGCTTTTGCACGAAACGTCGATTTCGAAGCTACTTGGATGCTGCCTGAACTGCTGTGCTCTTCCAGCACCACTAATCCAGCACCAATGACATCAGTCCCACTTGTCTACAGCTTCCTGGCTTTTCCTTACCAACTGTTCTTAAACAATGGCACAACCTTACCTGTGACTGTCCATGATACAAATATCTCAGCCAGAGACCGAATAATTACTTCTCTAGCTTCCCAACAGATCTGGGGTACATCTGATTAGTTCATGGAACATGGATCATGGAACAGTGCAGCACAGAACGGGCCCTTGAGCTGCTGATGTTGTGCCGGCAGTTTATCCTACTCTAAGGTCAGACTATGCTTCATGGCCTTCATCGTACTAAAATCCATGTGCCTAACCAAGAGTCACTTAAAAGGTCAGGAGGGTTATCCACCTTAATGTATTTTAAAATATCCAGCTCCTCATCTTCATAATATGGACAAATTTCAAGATATCACTATTTATTTCCCGAAGTTCTCTACCTTCCATATCCTACTCCACAGTAAATACTGATGCAAAATATTTGGTATCTCACCGATCTCGTGTAATTCCACACATAGGTCACTTTGCTGATCTTTAAGGGGTCCTGTTCTCTCTCTAATTACTCTTTTGACCTTAATGTATTTGTAGAATCACTTTGGAATGTCCCTTACCCTACTTTCGAACGATATCTTATGTCCCCATTTTGCCCTCCTGATTTCCCTCTTGAGTATTAGCCTACATCCCTGGTACTCCGCAAAGGAGTCACTCGATCCCGACTGTCTGTACCTATCATATGCTTCCGCCTTTTCTTGAACAGAGCCTCAATTCTGCTCGCCATTCAGCATTCCCTACACCTACCTGCCTTACCCTGCTCATAGGCAGGAACATTGTGTCGCTACACTCTGTAACTCATTTGTGAAGGCCTCCCACTTTCCCGCCAATAGCTTCTCCAAAGCAGCTTTTCAAAGTGTCAACATAAAACAATCAAAGTTGACCTGAGACAACTTATAACTTTAAAATTTATATTAGGAGTATCCTTCTCCATAAGTATTTTACAACTGATAGCTACTGCATAACAGACTGAAGAAACAGAATGACCTCCTCCTGTCCCTCTGTAAGAGACTTGAGAGGCTGAATGGCCTCCCCTGTCCCTTTTACAAAGGGACATGGGGACAGAATTACTTCCTCCTGTCCCTGTGCAGCAGTCTCGATGCTCTGAATGATGTCCCAAGGTTATGGAAGAATTTAACAACTGTGCACATAAAACCAGAAGTGACATTACACAAAGTAAATGGACATTAAATATATACACTGGTTTATTGGCTCTGCAAATTACCCCACCAGTCACCTTATGCAGTTTGTCTGTTACTTTTTCACTGTCGCCGTTTATAAACAGTATGTAATATACACACTCCTGCAGTGTTCTGGCACTACTCCCACATACAAAGGAAGCAATAAGAATATTGAAAGATTTATGGTCCATCCCTAAGCAATGCCCATCCATTCCACCCACACCGAGTAAGTGTTCCCTTTTATTGGGATATGAAAAGTGATGTCAGGAAGGGGTTAACTGGACCTGTTTGTTCAGTGACTGTGATTAATATTAGTCGCCATGGGTTGCAATCACCCCAGTGGACTGTTTCCAACTTTTAATGATAAGTGGGCTCCATTCAATGTGTTATCCCACAATATGGTGGGAGCATCACCAACAGTATGAACAGGAATCAGCAGTCCAAGAGAGACGGGGGGAGAGATCAGAGTCTGAGCACAAGAGTCTGGAATGTTTCAACAATGCATCAGCATCTGAGAACATTAGACTGGAATGTCCCAAGAATCGGCAGGAGTTTATACAGGGATGTTTGGTTTCTTTCTACGTATTATGATCGAAGGTCATTATCGTGGCGGATCAAATACGTACTTTACATTATGCAATATTTTTATTATACAATCCTGGCTTTTGTTGGTGTACCTGTTAAGTCGCACTGTTCAGTCATTAATTCTATAAATCATATTTGACAATAATACTGTTCCTTCATTCACTCTACACTCCTTGCCACTGTTATTGTTCCTGCTAAGACTCTAAATCCACATATTAACTTGACAAACCACTAGTAAATTGTTAAATCACTCTCTCTCTCCTTGCTTCTGGTAGTGTTACTCATGGGTTGGTATGTTGACTTGCTCAGTTTCAGCTGTGAACCATGATTCGCTGTATCACTGCAATTGCTATCTAAATATCTTCTGTTCTGGTTACAAACTGCATTTCCTACCTCTGACTCCAGCTCATCCTCGGCCAAAATCTGAAGCTGATTAGACAAATAACAACATTGGTGATCCCTTTGGCCATGAACCAATTCCTGACACTATACCCTGACCATTCCTAATTATAACTACTGATAAATCCAGTATATACTTCACTGGCTCATCCCATCTGTTATTTGAACCATGAGCTGTGAAATACAGTCTTAAAGATGGCATTCGCCTGTTGCTGACACTCACAGCTGCAAACCTGCAGAAACAACTCTGAGTCAATACCCCACAGCTCATATCTGATATCACACAGAACTACCCATCCATCCATCATTCCTGTGCATACTGATCTATAATGCTATTGGGTCCGGCAATGCCTTTATTTAATATTCTCAAGCACGTCATTAACAGCTGCCCATGAACTATCTCTCTCTGTCCCTTATACCAAGCCCTAACAGTTGTTCACATTTAAACTGATTTCCTCCAGGTGTGCTCTCTTTTAGACAAAATGTTCACATCTATCACTGCCCCAGAACCATGCAAACATAAAACCCCTTGTCTTGAACTGATGCATGAAGATACAGAGACATTAATTTGTGGGCGCCCATTTACAGTCACTCGCAGTATGGGCAGCAAATTGTCCCGTGCTAGGCAGTTACGCAGTGCAAATGTAGCAGCAATATACCGGCAATGCTTTACAGTACTGCTATGCAGGGCAGCTGGTCCAGCTTACTGAGCAATACACTGGCATAGTCATCACAGCTCCCCATGCTGGCCAGATAGTCCACCTTACCGAGCAATACACTTTCATAGTCTGCACAGCTCCACATGGTGAGCAGATAGTCCAATTTACTGAGCAATACACGAGCATAGTCTGCACAGCTCCCCATGCTGGGCAGATAGTCCACCTTACTGAGCAATACACTAGCATAGTCTGCATAGCTCCACATGCTGGCCAGATAGTCCAATTTACTGAGCAATACACTAGCATTGTCTGCACAGCTCCCCATGCTGGGCAGATAGTCTACCTTACTGAGCAATACACTAGCATAGTCTGCACAGCTCCCCATGCTGGGCAGATAGTCCACCTTACTGAGCAATACACTAGCATAGTCTGTACAGTTCCCCATGCTGGGCAGATATTCCACCTTACCGAGCAATACACTAGCACAGTCTGCACATCTCTCCATGCTGGGCGAATAGACCAGTTTACTGAGCAATACACTGGCAAAGTCTCTTTAGCACTCCACGCTGGGTTGTCTACTTGTCCCAGTGTATAGTTTCTGCGTTTGTTCTGTGAAGCAAATTCAGAATTTAGTGAACAAATTTGATCAGCTGATCTAGCAATGCCTCTATTCAATGTTCTCATTCTTGTAACCTGACCCACCAAGGTCTCACTGCTCCAGATAGACCCACTCCCTTGTTTTTTTCCCATATTTCAACAACATGCTCTGGTTTTGTCTTAATTGTCCGTTTCTATCTTTAATGTGAATGTCTCTGTCCATCTGTATCTTTCTCTCGCCTTGGTTTTTTGGTTGTGTATTGTATCGAATGCTGGCACCATGAAGTTCAGAAATAATGTAATGGTGTGTGTCAGGCTATTGTTCACTTCCCACTGTGTCCCATATGTTACTCCATGGACAGGGGAGTGTGTGCTGGGCTGTTGTTCACTTCCTGGTGTGTCCCTTGAGGTGCTTCATGAAGAGGTGTGTGTGTGCAGGGCAGCCATTCACTTCCCGGTGTGTCCCACGTCGTGCCCCATGTTGGACAGCAGTGTGTCTGCTGGGCTGTTGTTCACTTGCTAGTGTGTCCCATGTGGTGCTCCATGGACAGGGGGTTATGTTTTGGGTTATTGCTCACTTCCCGGTGTGTCCCAAGTAGTGCTCCATGTTGGACAGGGAGTTTCAGCATCTTTGACTCATGTCTTTAAAGTTTGGTCTGTGCCTGTCTACTGAACGCCTGTGTTTGCCCAGCTCAGCTGATCACGTGGTCAGAAACACGAGGAGGACCCTGAATTATAATTATAAAGGAGTAGATATCTCACTTTTAGTGGACGGAAGTCTGATTGTCTCCTGTTATTGAAAAGTTAGTGGAGTGGATGGGGATGGTTTGCTGGAGGTTGTGCTGTGAGCTACCTCAGACATTCCGGGAGACCAGAGGATTTGGTGACCCAACTCTAGATGGAGCATGGAGACTGTAGTTAGTGCCTGTAACATGAACAACAAATGGAGCAGAGGCTGCAGATTATGGACGCTCTGAAACCACGGACTGGGTGTATGTGGGGAAAGAGATCTGCTAAATCTGTCTGGTCTTAAAGTGCACACAGGCTCTCACTCTCATCCTTAAACAGACACACACACACCCTCTTTCGCTCACACACATGGAAACAAACATACACATCATCTCTCTCTCACTCGCACGGCACCCCCACTGCCCCACCACGCACGCGCGCACACACACACACACACACCTAATTTGCGTTTGCTGATTTATATTTGTGGATAGATTGTATTTTGTTCAAAACAACATTCAATTTGTACGCAGCCAATCATTGTGGCATTTTATAAAGTCCTCCTTTGGAAATGAAACCAGTATGACTCCAGGGTAAAACAAGTCGGACTCCACACAAGACCTGCCATGGTTTGTGTAGGGAAGGTCACATCTTAGCAAACGTAATAGAATTCTTTGAGGAATGACAAAGTTGATAGTGGAGAAAGGACTGTAGATATCAAATACATGGTTTTCAGTAAGGCGTTTGATGAGATAGACTGATGGAGAAGGTGAAGTCGCAGGGGTCCATGGGGTACGAGCTAGATCGATTAGAGAACTGTCTGGGTAACAGGAGACAGAGAGTAGTAATGGAAGGGAGTTTCTCAAAATGGAAAACTCTTCTGTGTGCTGTTTCACAGGGATTCGTGCTGGGACCACTGTTTGTTGTGATATATTTACATGATCTGAAGAAAGGTATAGGTGGTCTGATTAGCAAGTTTGCAGATGACACGAGGATTGATAGAGTAGCAGAAAGTTGAGAGGACTGTCAGAGAACACAGCTGAATGTAGATAGATTGGAAAGTTGGGTGGAGAAATAGCACATGTGAGGTGATGCATTTTGGAAGATCCAATTCGAGAACGAATTATACAGTAACTGGAAAAAGGTCCTGGGGAAAATTGATGTACAGAGAGATCTGGGTGTTCAGGTCCATTGTTCGCTGAAACTGGCAGATTGATAGAATAATCAAGAAGGCATACAGCATACATCCTTCCTGCATTCTAACAATTTAAGAAGCGGAGAACCACAGTGGTTAACTCGTCACCAACAGGAGGGAATCTGTTGGAATCTATTGCGTACAAGTGTAGGCAGGCGGTATTACAGTTGTATAGGACTTTGGTTCGGTCACATTCGGAATACTGCGGACAGTTCTGGTTGCCACATTACTGAAAGGATCTGGATGCTTTGGAAAGAGGGCAGAGGGTTTTCACCAGAATGTTGCCTAGTATGGAGAGAACGACATATAAAGAGAGGTTTGGTAGATTAGGAGTATTTTCATTAGAAAGATGAAGGTTGAGGGAGGACTTGATTCAGGTCGACAAAATCTTGTGAGATGTAAACAGGGTGGAGAGCAGGAAGCTTATTCCCAGACTGGGGGATTCAGTTGAAAGGGGAAAACTTTATTGGAGATATGCTCGAAAAGTTCTTTGTACAGAGGGTGGTGGGTGGCTGGAATGCTTTGCCAGCTGAGGTAGTAGAAGCGGGGACGATAGCATCATTTAATATGAGGAAGCAGAAGTATACAGATCCTTAGATAATAGGCGACAGATTTAGATAGAGGATCTGGATCGACACAGGCTTGGAGGGCTGAAGGGTCTGTTCCTGCGCTGTGATTTTCTTTGTTAATTGTAAATACTGGCGAAAAGCATCTGTTGATAATTGTAAGGAAAATGAAATCAAGATCAAATGTGGCACAGGGAATGTGTGGATACGAGAATTTATTGTAGAGAACAGAAAAATGACAAGGAGACGAAACAGTTACATTGCATCTGTCTTCAAAGAGGAAGATCCAGAAAATCTCCCAGAAATACCAAGTAACCACGGGACCTTTATAATTAAAGACTAAAATCATTCATATACAGTTACGAGGTTGTATTTGGAAACAGAACTGGGATGAGGCTTGATCAGTCTGACAGACCAGATATAATTCAAACTGAAATTTCAGAGAAAACAGCAATGTACATGTTGATTACAAAAGGGGCCACTGTATTTCTCTGTATTCACTTCGGAAGGTTATAAATGCATTCAAATGATTTACGAAGGGAAAAGATGGGAGAGTGTAGGAATACAGGCCAGTTAGTTGTTATCCACAGTAGGGAATCTGTTGCAACCTATTGTAACGAAGATCTTATTGGACACTGAGAAAGTTATAGCAAATTTCAAGTGAATTGTTCTGCATTCATGAAAGGGAAGTTACAATTTACAATTTTTTTCTTGAAGATATCACTTGTATTTGTAAATAATAGCGAATCAGTGAATGTGGTACAGTCAGATATTCAGGAGGAGGTTTAATCAGCACACACAGTAAGTTAGCAGAAAACATTAAAGCAAAGTGTATTTGGAGGAACATATGCAAACAGGGGAAAGCAAACACGAGAGAAACTATTGGAGAACATAGGTGGTGGTAGAAGGTTGTTTGTGTGACTGCAGACCGGTGTACGCTGGTGTGTCACAGGTTTCAGTGCTGTGTCCCTTTAAACGCCTTCATTTAAAGGGAATCCGAATACAGACAACGAAGAATCAACTAGACTCAAAGTGTGAGCTTGCTCTCTCTTTACAGACGCTGTCTGACTAACTGTGATTCAACACCAGGGTCCTGTGCTTAAACGAAGGAGACTACAACGAATGGAGGGAGGACTTGGCAAAAGTCTCTGGAGACAAATATTTTATGGTGAGATTTGACGAGCAGTGGAGGATTTTCAAAAGATTTTTTCAAAGTCCTAAGCAAAAGTATATTCGGTGAAAAGGAAAGACTCGAAGAAAAGGGTAAATCTGCCATGGGTGTCTAAGCAAATACGCAAGCCTATCAAATTGAAAGATGTGGAATGCAAAGTGGCCAAGAACAGCAGGATCCTAGAAGATTGGGAAAAGATTAAAGTTCAACAGAAAGCCACGAAAAGAGTTATAAAGAAAAGTAGGATAGAACACGAAAAAAAACCTAGCACAGTATATGAAGACAGATAGCAGATGATTCCCTAAATATATAAAATGAAAATGAATGGCTAACTTAAATGTTGGTCCTTGAGAGGATAAGAAGGAGCTTTTAGTTATAGGATATGATGAAATGGCTGAGGCATTGAACAGGTATTTTGTATCAGTCTTCATAGTGAACGACACAAATAACGTGCCAGTGATCGACGAAGAGATGAAGAGTCTAGATTAGAGTGGTGTTGCTAAAGCACAGCAGTTCAGGCAGCATCTGAGGAGCAGAAACATCGACGTTTCGAGCAAAAGCCTTTCATCAGGAATGCGCTGAACTGCTGTGCTTTATCAGCACCACTCTAATCTAGAATCTGGTTTCCAGCAGCTGCAGTCCTTGTTTTTACCAAAGAGATGAGGGTAGGTGAGGACTTGTGAACAATCATTATTACAGAGGAGGTAGTGTTGGGCAAGCTCATCGAGCTATGGGTAGACGAATCCCCTGGCCCTGATGTAATGTATCCCAGGGTTCTAAAACGATAGCGGAAGAAATAACAAGTGCACTTCTGGTAATTTTCTAAAATGTGCTGAACTCTGGGGCAGTTCCAGAAGATTGAAAAACAGCAAATGGGACGCCATTGTTTAAAAAGGCAGGTGGATAAAAATTGGGGAATTATAAACCAGTTAAGTTAATCTGAGTAGTGGGGAAGAGGCTTTGACTGTATTATCAAGGAAGAAATAGCAAGGCATTTTGATAGAAAACGGTCCATTGCACAGAAGCAGCAAGGATGCATGAAGGGCAGATCATGCTTAACTAGTCTTTTGAAAATCTACCAAGACATTACGTGCAAGATAGACAACGATACCACAGTGGATGTGGTGTATCTAGGTTTCAAAAAGGCTTTGACAGGGTGCCACATAGTAGGCTGCTGCATAAGATAAAGCTGGATGGCATTACGGCTGAAGTATTAACATGGATAAAAGATTGGTTGACTAACGGGAAGCAAAGAGTGGGTATAAATGAGTGCTATCCTGACTGGCAATCAGTGCTGAGTGGTGTGCCTCAGGGATCAGTGTTGGGGTTGGAATTATTCACAATTTATATAGATGATGTGGAGTTGGGAGCATGCGTAGTTAGCCAAAGTTTGCAGATGGCACGAAGATGAGCGGCAGAGCAAAGTGTGCAGAGTACTGTCAAACTTTGCAGAGGAAAAGAGTTACATTGCATGAATGGGTAAAGGTCTGGCAGATAGAATACAATTTTAATAAATATGAAGTAATCTATTTTGTTAGGAGTACCAGTAAAAGGGATGATTACTTGAATTGTAAAAAGATGCAGCATGCTGCTCTGCAGAGGGACCTGGGTGTTCTTGTGCATGAATCACAGAAGGTTGATCTGCAGGTACATCAAGTAATTAGGAAGGTAAATGGTATTTTGTTCTTCATTGCGAAAGGGTTGAATTTAAAAGCAGGGAGGTTATGTTGCAGCTGTACAGGGTGCTGGTGAGGTCATACCTGGAGTATTGTGAGCAGTTTTGGCCTCCTTACTTGCAAAGCGATGTACTGGCAGTGGGGGTGGTGCAGAGGAGATTCACTCTGTTGATTCTGGAATTGAGGGGGTTGTCTTATGAGGAGAGACAGAGTAGATCAGCATTATATTCATTCGAATTTAGAAGAATGAGGGGAGGATCTTATAGAAACATAATAAAATGATGAATGGAAGAGGTAAGAAAAAGGTAGAGAGGATTGTTCCACTGGCAGGTGAAGCTAGGACAAGATAACAAGACAACCTCAATCTGAGAGGGAGCAGATTTAGGATTGAATTGAGAAAGAACCTTTTGACCCAGAGGCTTGTAATTCTATGGAATTCCCTGCCCAGTGAAGTAGTTGACGCTACTTCAGGAAATGTTTTTAGAGCTGAGATAGATATGTTTCGAACAATGAAGTAAATTACGGGTATTGGATTAGTGGTGCTGGAAGAGAACAGCAGTTCAGGCAGCATCCAATTAGCTTCGAAATCGACGTTTCGGGCAAAAGCCCTACGGTGAGAGCGCGGGTAAGTGGATATGAGTCCACAGTAGATCAGCCTTGATGTTACAGAATGGCTGAGAATGTTAGAAGGACCAGGTGGCCTACTCATGCTCCTCGTCCTTCTGTTCTTATGAAAGGGGAGTGGCCAGTTCTCCCAGCGCAGACCCTGTGCTTTGATTTGTTTGGACTGATTTTTCACAGACTGGCTGTTTACTGAAAGCAGGCAGCCAGTTGTGAAGCTATCAGGCCAAAGAAGAAGGTCCATGCTGATCCCCCCTCTCTCTGATATCTCTCCTGGAAGAACCTGGGTTTGATTTTTCCTTTCGAATTTTCCATGGGGTGTTTATGGGGATTGTTTCAACTACAGTTTTCAAGACGTGCAGGTCAGGTGAATTGGCCATGCTAAATTGCCCGTAGTGTTAGGTAAGGGGTAAATGTAGGGGTATGGGTGGGTTGCTCTTCGGCGGGTCAGTATGGACTTGTTGGGCCAAAGGACCTGTTTCCACACTGTAAGGTAATGTAATCTAAATCTAATCTAATCTATTTCGAACAACACCTTAGATTATTTAGATACAGATTACTTACATTGTGGAAACAGGCCCTTTGGCCCAACAAGTCCACACCGACACTCCAAAGAGCAACTCACCCAGATCTATTTGCCTACATTTACCCCTTCACCTAACACTACGTGCAATTTAGCATGGCCAATTCAGCGAACCGGTGCATTTTTGGACTGTGCGAGGAAACCGGAGCACCCAGAGGAAATCCACACAGACACGGGGAGAATGTGCAAACTCCATACAGACAGTTGCCTGAGGTGGGAATTGATCCCGTCCTCTGGCGCTGTGAGCCAGCAGTGCTAACCCCAGTGCCACGGTACCACCTTTCAACCATTTTCAGATTCTCAGTTGAGAAGTGGAGTGCTACTGAAGACCAGAAAGCTTCACCTGGAAGATTAGTTGACGAGCCAACTTTTATTATTTTTTAATATTTATTTATAAAACTTTAAAATGACAAAAGCTGGGAAAAGTCACTTTAGTTCTACTT
The DNA here is from genome assembly GCF_047496795.1 of Chiloscyllium punctatum. Taxonomy (NCBI): domain Eukaryota; kingdom Metazoa; phylum Chordata; class Chondrichthyes; order Orectolobiformes; family Hemiscylliidae; genus Chiloscyllium; species Chiloscyllium punctatum. Next base: position 32,322,475 of record NC_092759.1, on the reverse strand, counting down.
ACTGTGGAACTCGTAGCATGGATATGGCTTCTAATTGGCTGTCTATTGGTTTTTCATCGCTCATCATATTACACAGTAATGACCTACATTGTTGTAGGCTAGATTGAAAGTCAGTTCTTGGTCTTCCCATGTACCCACTCCTTATGAATTTAATTTGCTAACATCATTAAGTTAGGATAATCTGTTGGGTTTTCTGACAGATTGTTATTCTGCATGCTATTCTCTTGTGTTTGTGTTTCATTCCGTAACCTTGAAAATAAATTTCTATTTTATTTAAAACTAAGTGGCTTGACCAGCTGCGTCACTCCTGGAATATCCGCCTTACACCTGCTTAAGGCAAGAAGCAAAGTTTGAGTCTGCACTACTTCCTTGAAATGACTTAAGGTGGTCTATCCTGGCCCATAACAGTGTGCAACAGTGAGATCTAATATACTAGCATGGGTTGAGAATGGTAAAGAGCTGAAAGAAAAAGTGAGTCAGAATAAGCAGGTCCTTTTTTGGAGTGGAAAGCAATTACGAGCAGGATGATGCTGGAATTGATGTTTGGCACCCATCTATTCAGGAAGCAGATTAAACATCTGCTCGAGGGTACTAAATGTAATGTTTCAAAATCTGCTGATGGCACCAAGCTGAGAATTGATTGGGTGAGGCGGATGTAAAGAAGTTCAAGGGACTTGAGACACGTGGAGGGAATGGGCAAATACGTGGCAGATGAACAGCAATGTGGATGGACGTAACACTGAACATTTTGGTTGTAAAAATTGAATCTCAGGCGAGCATTTCAAAAGAAATTGATGTGAAATGTTGGTCTATGAAGATACTAACGTGCATACTTTTGTTGACTTCTTCACCGAACTCTGAGGTCCATTCATGGCAGTGCATTCTGAAGCCAGATGTCAATACTGGGATTGGCACTGGCACGCTGCCCAGGGTGAATAGACCCACCAAGTGGGTATATGTAACATTGAAAAGGATCTGGATCTCCCTGTACACCAGTCACTGAAAGCATTATTTGAGCAACTGAAAGCAGTTAGGAAGGTAAATGATGTGTTGACCTTCATTTCCGGGGAATTTGAGTCCATGCATAAGGGTATCTTATTGCAGCTATACATGACCTTGGTGAGACCCCATCTCGAACATTGTGCTGTATTGTGTGCAGTTTTGGTCTCCTTACCTAATAAAGGACAAAGCTGACATTGAGGGAGAGCAGCAAAGAATGACCAGACTGATCTCTAGGATGACAAACTTGTTGTGAGAGCAGAGTTTGGGGCGACTGAGTCTGTATTCCACGTGGTTTATGAAAATGAGTGGAGATCTCAGTGAGATATATAATACTCAGACAGGGCGAGATATATTGGAAGCAGGGATGATAATTCACCTGGCTGGGACGTCTAAAACAAGGAGCCACAGTATTAAGTACAATCAGGGCACACTGCATTGAGATGAGAATAAATGTCTGCACTCACAGACTGGTGAATCTGGGAATTCTATGCTACACAAGCCTGTGGAAGGCAAGGCACTGAATTTCGCTAAGTATTTCTTGACACTAAAGGGACGAGGTTGCAGCAGAGGTTTGGTGTGGGGAGAAAGGATCAACCATCATTATGTTGAATGGGAAAGCAAAATTGATGGACTGAAGTTCCTAATTCATATTGTTCCAATAATTAGTCACGTCAAAGGATACACAGTATGCAGTGTTTGGGAAAAAAAATGAAGAGATGTCAGAGCGAAAACTAGAATGGGAGAGGCTCAATGTCTTGAATGACCTATTCCTTTCCTGATGTTTCTGTGCAGTCTGTGCGAAAACTCTGTAAATGTGTCACAGGCTCTCAGCTGTTAGGAAGGAGGCATCTGCTGGATCAACAGGACTGTGTTTCCCATTCCCTTTTCTGATACCGAGACTGGTGCTGGGTGTTCTGTCCAATTTTATCCGTTAAGGGCTCGGAACAGTTTGATACAATAGAATGTATTGCTTGGCATTTTAGAGACCGTTGAAGAGTTTGCCACATGTCTGTCGTCTGGATGCACTTTTAGGCCAGAACAGGAAAGCAGGGGAGATTCACTGCCTGTAAAGTACATTGGGAAGGCAATTGGTGTTTACAATCGACATTAGCTTCAAGGTCACTGTTACTGACAGCAAAGTTTAGATTTCGACATCTTTCTAGTTGATGGTAACTTCCACCAGCTGCCAGAGCATTAGCCTGGTCGGGATTGGGAATCCAGTGACATTTCCACAACAGCACCATCTCCACATGGGGACCAATCGGAACCCACACTGAGCAGATAATTTCTGTGCTTCTTGACAGCTCTGTCAAAAGTAACTCACACAATTTTGTCTATCGTGATGGGACTGAGGGGGTGGTAAATGGTCAGATGATAATTATTCTTCTCTTAAGGGAGTGGACATAGTTGAGGAATTTTCAAAGTTGCCAGGGAAATGTCAGAGTTGGAGCTGGAATGAAACAGTTTCCCCAGGGACACGGCTTGTTATGCAGTACAAATCTTCAGTCCTATTGCAGGAATTGTGTCAGAGCCCATTGCCTTTTTCGTACCTACTGTGTTCAGCTTTTTCTTCATGTCAGGTGCAGCGAATCGAATTGGTTGGAGACTGACATCTGTGATTCTGTGCGCATCATCTAAGGAACCTTTGGCTGAGGATGGTGCAGACATTGCATACTGTCTTTTACACTGATGTGCAGCAAGGTTCCATTCTTTCGGGGAATGGCAAAGTAATGACCTAGTGATATTGAGCTGTCGGTCTAGCGACCCAGGCAATGCTCATGTGACCTGAGTTCGAATACTGCCACAGCAAATGGTGCAATTCAAATCCAGTAAATGTTTGGAATTAAGAGTCCAATGATGATCATGAAACAATTGCTGATTGTGTGGGAAACCCATCTTGTTCACAGATGCCCTTTCGGAAAGGAAACTGCCGTTCATTCCTGCTCTGGCCTACTTGTACCTCCAGACTCACAGCAATGAGTTTGACTCTTAACTACCCTCCTTTCAATAAATGATGACCTACCCAGCGACACACTAATCCCATTGAACATTTAAATAAACAATTGTGGAGACCTCTTCTTTCGTCAGTTGTTTCATAGTTCAACTCCATTTCTAACTGGCTGTGGCAGGACTGCAGATCTTTGATCTGATCTGTTTGCTTTGTAATCATTTCGTCCTCTCTATCAGATGTTAGTCCTGTTGTTTGCAATGTATGTGAGCAGTCAAGTGTGGTAGCTTTAAATGGGTTGTCATCAGTTTTAGGTCCACACGGTTCTGAACTTGGTATGTTCACCTACACTCGTGACTGAAACATCATTCAGCTTAATGGGAATAATGGACTGAGGAATTATCCTGGGCAAAAAGTTACAGATTGTAACTCAGTACAATTCTCTTTCTGTCCAACTATGATCTACACTATTACATGAATTCCCGGGTTTGAGCTGCAGTTTCTGCATTGCAATTCTGCTGCCTCCTATCACCCAATTCATACCGAGACCATTGACCCGTACCCCGTGAGCTACTCTGGTTTCTGATGTGGTAGCACTTCCATTTTCATATTCTCATTCCTCTGAGCGTTTGTTTATTGAGTCACACCTCTTATTTGTCATATTTTTCAAAACTCCAAAACATATTCCTTGAGGTAGCCCCATGGCTCAGTGTTTAGTGCTGCTGCCTCACAGCGCTAGGGACCCAGGTTCGATTCCATCCTCTAGCGACCGTCTTTGTGGAACCTGTGCATTCTCCCTGTGGGATTCTTCTGAGAGCTTTGGCTCCCTCCCACAACACAAATGTTTCCTGGTTAGGTGCATTAGTCAGGGGTAAATATAGGATAAGAAAATGGGTGTGCTTGTTTTACTCTTCAGAGCATTGGTGCGGACTTGTTGGGCTGAAGGGCCTGTTTCCACACTGTAGCGATTCTAATTCTAACATTCATTTGAATGTTTTCCCTTGCAGTTATGCCATTTTCGGTGTTCAAATTGAATGTGCTTCACTCTGTTCTCTCCATGGCTTCTAATAAGAACTCTGTTGTGTCAATGATTCCAGTCTTATGTAGTTTCAGAATCAAGGTATTTGTGCATCTTTTGTTATTTTTCACTTCCCAGTGTACGGCAATCCAAGTGGGTCAGGACATTTGAGCAGCTTTGACATATACCTTTGAACATGTTCAAAACCAGAAACTTCAGGAGAAACTCAGCAGGTCTGTCAGCATCTGTGGAGACAGAGAAACAGAGATAGTGTTTCAAGTCCAGCATGGCCCTTGTTCAGAACTGAAAAGGGCTGCTTAATGCCTTGGCAAAAGTGAACGAAGGAAGATAGGAAACAGAGAATGTGGAGACGCAATGGCACAGAGGAATGAGCTTTTAATTGTGGTGAAAGAGAAACAGATATAAAATTGGTGTAAATTAAAGTGTGGAAGGCAGAAATGGGTTGTCTCTATTGAGTGCAGGATAAACAAGACACAGATGAGATCATTGGGAGGCCAGGAAGCAGATTACATAAAAAAATGGAGAACAACCATAATGGAGTCAGGCTGTGAATTTGGAATTGTGTATTAACTCCTGCAGTCTGTGACACATCAAAGTGTAAAGTTAGGTATTACTCGAGCTTGGGTAGTGTTTCACTGGAACATTGCAGCAGCTCAGGACCGAAATGTTAGGATGAGCGCAAGGTCGGTTATTGAAATGAGAATCAATGAGAGGGTCAGGGTTATTCCTACAGACAGAGTGAAAGTGGTCCTCGAACCAGTCTCTGTTTGGTCTCCCCAGTGTAAAGGAGACAGCATTGTGAGCAGCAATGACAGGAGACCGGATTGAAATAGTAAAAGTGAAATGCTACTTCACCAGGAATGTATGTTTGGGATCTTGGACAGTGAGGAGTGAAAGGTGAATGGGCAAGTGTTGAAGCTTCTGTAATTGCATGGGAAGGTGTCATGGGGGATTTGGGAAGTGTGCGGGATGATGAAGGGTGTCACAGAAGAAATGGTCCCTATGAAATGTGGTCGCGAGGGAAAGATGTGTTTGATGGTTCTGTCCAATTGGAGATGGTGGAAGTGGCGGAAGATGATTCTATGAATGTGGATTCTCGTACAGTAGAAGTGAGGACGAGGGGAGATCTATCATTGTTCTGGGAAGGAGAGGACGGAGTGAGGGCAGAAGCGTGGGAGATGGGATAGTCACAGCTGAAGGCCATGTCCACCGGAATTAGCGGATTTCTGATTTGAAGAAAAAAGGAGGTTACGTCACAGGCAGTTCACTGGAAGGGGGTGTCATCAAACAGAAACAACAGAGACGGAGAAACTGGGAGAATGGAGTCAGCCTCCGCTGATCATGTGTTCAGCAACATCTAGAAGTCCCCCCGAATGATTGAAAGAACCAGACATCTAAATTGAGGCTTTCTGTCTCACATCTGATCTGAAGCAGGATGTGGAAGTACACCCAGAGGAAGGTCAGTGGGTATACCTGGACAGACAATCAAGCAGATATCCAATAATGCTCAGAAATTATTGTTTCTGTTCAAAAAGAAGGACTCGATAAGAAAATGTACCACGTATGGTTGCAAGGATACTATGATGAGCATTAGTGTAGGGCCAGATTTAGGTTGTTTATTTCAGGGACCATTAGCAAATGCTGGGCGTGACTTTCAGCTGTGCTTCCTGAATTCTCCCCAGAAGCCACTGCCATTGCTGCTCCATCCTCTTCCCGGCTCCTTTCCCCGTCCTGATTCAAGTTCTCCATCTCCAATTACAGAGCACATTCTCTCACATTATGGTCCCTCCCGACTTCACCTGATCAAGTCTACCTTCCCTGCACTAGCATATAATGACACTGGGAACTAAAAGGCAGGCTGTTACTTAATGGAGAGGACACCCACAAAAGGAACAGTGAAAAGGGATGGGATTGCTTTTCTGTATGAAACATAACGTCAGCATGCTGATGCAGCAAGTAACTAGGTTGGTTCATTCGGCGGGTCCCTGGAATGAAAGGGTTGAATTATTAAGTACATCTAAAATGGTGAGGCGTTTATCCATTTTGGTTGAAATGAATGTGGATGATATTATTGAAATGGACATGATGAAGAGGGGGATTGACAAGGAAGAGTTCGAGAATGTGGATCAATTCCAGGGGCAGAGAGTCGAACTCAGGGTTGTAGATACAGAATAAGGGATATCGATTTCAAACTGAGATGCAAAGAAACGTCTTCTTTCAGAAGGTAGTGAATGTCTGGAATTCCATAACGCAGAGGTTGTGGAGACTGGGTCACTGAATGTATTTACAGACTTGCTGGATTGGGTTTGATAAATTAGCGATTTGAGGGATACAAAAGATTCGCAGGAAAGTGGAGTTGAGCCCTGAGGTAGATCATCCATGTTCTTATTAAATAACAGTGCAGGTTTGAGGGGCCGAATAGCCTGCTCTTGTTTCTATTTCTTACGTTCTTATGTTATTCTTTTGGAAAGTAACTGGTTATTCTCCTGAAAATGGTGTTGTACAATGTTGCATTCAGGGGCAACAGAGGATTTCTTTCAGCTAACACTGGTAGAGGACTGTATTTACAGCGAATCTGGGTCTGTAACATGACCCACATCTGGAGCAGAAGTTGCAGAGACGGGAAGCCTGAAAAGAGAGATTGGGGTAAGGGTCAATTCATGACGCAGCCTGGATTTTCCAATTACATTTCCCAAACTAGATCTAACCATCGGGGTGGCCTCGATCTGTCCCTGTGTAGCAGGTCGGAAGGGCTGAATGGAACATCAGAACATAAGGCTGAGGGACACGAGTGGGACATTCGGCCGTTTGACACTACTCCACCAGTAAATAAGGTCATGGCTCATCTCATTGTGGTCCCAGCTTTTCTCTCCATGCAGCATTATCACTGATTCTCCTGTCTATGGAAAATCAGATGAAGTCGGCCTCGATATAATATAAAGCTTCAGCCATCCCATACTTCAGGGAGGAGAATTCCTACGTGAATAAATTCCCACTTTGTGAATTTCTCCTCACTCCTGTTCTGACTGAGGTTGGAGGGTGTCACTGTTTCCTTTTCTAGTCCCACTCCATCACTACTCACATCACATTTTAAATGTGACCAGATTGGTGAATGGCCGATGATAAAAGTCTTAGACTAGGTCTGGTTCAGTGATAAGAACAAGTCAAGCAGATTTCTTTAGTCAGACACAAGTAACTTAGATAACTAATGGAGGAGCATGGTTGATCTGTGTTTCACACTGCTGCCTCACATCTCCAAGGAGCTGGGTTCAATTCCAACCTCGGGGGTCCTGTATGTGGAGTTTGAACATTCTCCCTGTGTCTCTGTGAGTTTCCTCCCAGTGTTCCAGTTTCCTTCCACAGTTCAAAAATGTGCAGATAGAGTTGATTGGCCATGCTAATTTGCCCATAGTGCCGAGGGATGTGTATGTTAGGTGAGGTAGTCATGCGAAATGCAGGGTTACATGGATAGGATGGGGGGCAGGTCAGGCTGGGATGCTGTTCGGTGGGTCAGTGTGGATTTGATGGACAGAATGCCCTGCCTCCACACAGCTGAGGTTCTAGAACAATGGCAAGAAGTTTGGACTATACAAATACCCAGTGGATATCTCCCTGATACACTCTGTTGAAGGTTTTGTATGTTTCAGTAAGATCACCTCTCTTTCTATGAGTAACCATAATATAAGGCCTTCATCCCTGGACGACATGAAGTGAAACATCTCTGAACTGCTTCCAATGTAATTATACAATCTCAGGGAAATACACCCCATGTCTATATGCAGGGAGGGTAACTGCTCCGGGTTTACAGACCAATTCACTGCTTGTCACTGTACAGCTACCCATACTGAACAGAAACCTGTTTATAAAGCAAGACACTAGTGTGGGCTGCATATCACCCAATGCTGGACAGACCGTTTCAGCTGGGTTACTCAATCAGTGCCCCGGTGTGTCTGTGCTGGTCCCCGTGTTGGACAGATAGCCAGTGGCCTGGTGAGACTTACGCAGTATTCCATCCTGGAGAGATTGCTGGGTTGTACTGAGCCTCGTCTGCACAGTGCTCCATCCAAGACAAACTGCTGGGTTGTGCTGAGCCGGGTCTGTACAATGCTCCATCCTGAACAGATTGCTGGGTTGTTCTGAGCCTGGTCTGCACAGTGCTCTGTGCTGAGCAGGTATCTTATCTAGGCTTAAACGTGCCTGGGCTGGATCTGTGAACTGGATTGAGTATCCGGTTGAATTCCTGATCGAGCTATCACTCCTCCAGCTATGCGCAGTCTGCTGTTAAACCCCGTCTTTCTGCAACATGTTGTCCATTAAGTAATTTCCAATTAAAACATGAATATCTGTCCTTTTTGCGATGCACATGAGCTGACGTACCTGAAAATATATGATGAAGGTCGTCTCAACCCGAAAGTTTTCTTATTTTAAAGGTTAGTATGAGGTGCTCTGTTTCAGATGCAATTCGCTTGGTCAAAATATTCGGCATTCAGCAAAATACCATATATTCAAACACTGTCAATAAAATACAACAAAAACAAGAGCAACTTGGAATATCTTAATTTGCCCACACCCAACTCGATAATATCCCTAGTCTCGACCTCTGCCTCAATGCTGTTGCTGAATTAAACATCATCTAGCCCTTTGTTAACTTCAGAATTTATGGCTCCTGTTGTATTCTGACCTCTCTACCCATGACAAATATATTGACCACAAACTTGTTGCTGTCACTACATGTACTTCACAACAGGTACTCTGTATGAGATTCATAATGTCACTGCACGTGTAATTCAGAGGCAAATATGATGACTCTAAAGGCTTTGTTTGAAATCCTACCACAGCTGATGAATGAACTTAAAGTCAAATGACAAAAATTGGAATAAAATTTCACTGATGGAAAAAATAAACAATCAGGATTTCTTTTAATATTTCACTGTTAGCCTTTGGTAAAGAAACTTAACATTATTGCCCAGTCTAGACGAAGGGCGACTTCAGTTCCACAATAAAATAATTGGCTCCATGATGTCTTGACAAATGGCGTCACAGTCAAGGGTAATTTGGATGGACAACACATGCTGCCCCTACCAGTGGTGCTGATATACCATGAAACAACATCATTAAAGGTGAAATAAACCAAGGAACTGTGGATAATGGAGATCTTAAATAAAATTCTCCAGTGTTCAGAAAGAGAGAGAGAGAGAGAGACAAAGGAAAAGAAAACAAAAGGATTGCTGATGATGGACTGGAAGGAAAATAGAATGACAAGCTATTCTAGCATTCCTGCCTTTTCCATATTCCCGAATATCACGTCCGTTTAGGTATGTCCCTGATTAAAGTGAGATATATTCCCTCTGTCTCTCTTCTCCGAGTGTGATGATCTATTCCATTGGCAATACTGGTGCTGCCCTTACAGTTGCTGAGATACAGAAAAAGTAATGTTACAGAGTCAGCTGCTTCTTTAGAGAGAGGAACTGTTACTGTGGGACTTTACAGAGATGCAACGGCTTTCTCAGACAGGAAGACAAACTGAGGAGAGGGAGGCATTTTCAACACTGAATGGGTGCACCATGTGTGTGGGGCATTGACTTGCTGCTGTCATTAGAAAGTCAGTGGAGTTTCAGTGGATGGTGTTCTCAGGTTTGTTTTGTCAGCTGCTGAGTTCATTCAGGGAGACCTGAGGGTCTGGTGACCGCACTCTGGACACTGCATTCCCAGAGTGTCTGAGTCTATGGTAAACAAATGGAGCGAAGACTACACAGAAGAGTAGCTCTTGAAACAAGGAGGAGCAAAGTACTGCACTTTCATTCCTGGGATTTCCAGGAGCATTTGTCTAAGCTGGACCCAGTCAGGTGTAAAGTGTGAAACCAGCTTATTTCAAACATGAGGTGCTAACTGAGCTGTGTCCTTCCTTCAGTATAACCTGTAGCCTCACACCAGGGACAGGACTGTGCTGACTCTCACTATGAATTTAACTGTTTTAATTCTGGAACTTTCCAGGCAGGAGTGGGTAATGTATCCACCATCTCTGAAGTGTAGTCCTCCGATGTATAACGAGCTGTCAGAAGCCACCTGCCTGCTGAGAGGAATGCATTGATTCCATCTCCACAGGGGAAGGTACAGAAACTAACTTCCAGAAATACTAGAGAGAAGGGAGACTGGTGAAAATGAGGAAATGCAGGAAATTAGAATTAATGAAGGATATCCTGTTGGAAATCTAATTGAACTGTAGTTTCATAAGTTGCTTCATCTGATGAGCTACATCTCAGAGTATTGAGGATATGAAAACAGAGCTAGTGAAAGAATTATTGATAATTCTTCAAAGCTGGTTAGATTCTGGAAAGGATCCTGCAGACTGGAAATCAGTTATTGTAAACATAAATATTTAAAACAGGACATAGAGGGAAAACAGAAAACTAAATAGCTTGATGTTAGCTGTGAGAAAAAAAATTGGAACCTTTTATAAGGAACGTGACAACTAGACACTTGGAAAAAAATGATATGATTTGGTAGAGTCGGCCTAGATTCAGGAAAGCGAAATGATGGTTGATAAACCTTTTTGTGGAGATTGTGCATTGTGACATCGACAATTGAGAACCAATGGGAGTGGATTATTTGAATTTTGAGAAGATGCTTGACCTGATTGAATACAGGTGAGTGGGGAATGTGAGAGGTGTGTAGGGGTGGAATAGGGGAAAGTCATATGTGGCTCTTCATGCTAAATGATTGAAGCACCAGAGTTAGAACATCTTTCCCATTGGTCGTGTTTTGTTGAGAGAGTATTTGTTTGGTCTGCTTTATAGATAATTATCTCTTTGTCACCGAGACAATGCAAAATAGTTTTACCAGACTAAACCCTGGCATGACGGGACCATGAGGAGTGAATGCAGTGACTATGTGTTTAATGTGTAGGGCTCTGAGAAAATAAGAAGCTGAAACTTGATGATTATGGATTGACATTCATTATGTCCCAAACAGCTGAATAGTGTGATAATTCCATACTTTTCTTTGGATGATTGATTCCCGATAGTTTACATGCATCTGCAGAGCCCCATGTCGATTGACAGAGAGCTACAGGCTCTGAATGAACTCGGGACACTTGAATGTACAGTTAGTGTTTGACACTGCATTGAATGTCACTTTGTACACAATCCTGTCAGCCGCTATGATAACTTCATTTTGAAAGAGTTAGTCATTCCTCACCAGCTTCTGACCTCCATGGAGATCATGGGTCTGCCTTCTTGGAGATTGAAGACAATTATTTGGAGAATACTTTAAAAAGATTGGCTTCATTTCGAATGCCAGAAAACCATGTTTAAGTAACACTTACGTACTATAAGTAATTAAGTCATGTGGACCAATTTGGAGCAGTCTGTCTGTGCAGCCCCTGCTCTATGTGTTTGCAATATTAGAACATCTCTGACCCTTACCTGTTCCTGTGTTAGTGACTTGAGACGCTGAATGACCTCTTCCTGTTACTTTTTTAATGACCCTGGGAATGAAACTGTCTCGTTCTGATCCTGTGAAAGTGGGTGTGGGAGTGAGCAGATCCCTTCTCTTACTGTTTTATAGGCATGAGGAACTCAATGGACTATCCCTCTTTTTGCCCAGTAGTTTTGATGGGCTAATGGCTTCCCTATCTTCTTGTGAAACCAGATTGAATTGCTGAATGTGCTCCTCGTTTTACTGTGGAAATGTACAGTGCTGTAACATGAATGTTACCCAGACTTTAACAGCACAATCTTGAATGTTGTCCAGGTATACTTGCACATGGACACAGACTGCTTCAAGAGCTGAAGAGGGACAACTTGTTCTAAACATTATGTAAACTTCAGTAAATATCCCCACTTCTGCTCGGTTCTGACTCAATGGGCTGAAAGGCCTCTTTCCAAAGTGCAGGGATTCCCTGCTGACAAACAGAAGATGCCTGGGCTGAGGGAGCTGCCTTGTGGATCTCCTGCAGAGATGCCCCATGGCCGAGATGATTGATGCCCACCAATGGTAATCATCTTCCCTTGTGCCCGTGAATGACTCCAAACAGTGGAGAGGTCACAATCGATTCTCATTAAGTGTGGTTTTCCTCAGGCTCCTGGATCTCATCCTCAGTCAAATACTGCCTTGAGTTCGGGACCAGTCTCTCGTACCTGAGCCCCTGTGTTCTCTCTTTTGTTCATACCAATAGGTCATGATGTAGAAACAGAGAATGTTTTCTTCAACAGAGGGTAGTGAATGTCAGGAATTCTCTTACACAGAGTTAGAGGAGCTAGGTCACTGAAAGGGGCCACTGGTGTTCTGCAGGGATCTCCTCTGGGACCCCTACTCTTTGTTATTTCTATAAATTACTTGGATGGGGATGTTGAATAGTGGGTTAGCAAGTTTGCCAATGACACAAAGGTTGTTGGAGTGGTACAGAATGTGGAGGGCTTTTGTAGGTTGCAACAGGACATTGACAGGATGCAGAGCTGGGATGAGAAGTGGCAGATGGAGTTCAAACTGAAAAAGTGTGAAGTGAAGTCCTTTGCAAGCTCGAATGTGAATGCAGAATACATGGTTAAAGACAGGATTCTTGGCAGTGTGGAGGAACAGAGCGACCTTGGGGTCCGTGTACACAGATCCCTCAAATTTGCTCCCCAAGTTCATGGTGCGGTTAAGAAGGCATATGGCTTGTTGGCTTTCATTTGCAGGGGGATTGAATTTAAGAGCCGTGAAGTTATGCCGAAGTTCTATAGAGCCCGGGTTAGACCACACTAAGAATATTGTGTTCAGTTCTGCTCACCCTATTATAGGAACAATGTGGAAGCTTTAGACCAGAAATTTACCAAGATGCTGCCTGGACTGGAGGGCAAGTTTTATGAAGAAAGCTTGAGGGAGGTAGGGCTTTTCTCATTGGAGGAAAGAAAGAAGACAGGTGATTTGATAGAGGTGTGCAAGATGATGAGAGGCATAGACAGAGTGAATTGCTAGCGACTGTTTCCTAGAGCAGAAATATCTATCACAAGGGGTCAGAATTTTAAAGTAATTAGAGGAAGGTTTAGGGGAGATATCAGAGTTAGGTTCTTTAGATTGAGAGTGGTGGGTGTGTGGAATGCACTGCCAACAGTGGAAGTATAGTCAATTACGTGAGGGAAACTTAAGAGAATCTTGGATAGGCATATGGAAGAACGTGAACGGAAGCATGTAGGATAGTCTGATCATACAGTAGGATAAACGGGTGGCACAACATCGAGTGCCGAAGATCCTGTACTGAGCTCTACTGTTCTTCTGTGTTCTATGGAAGTGCTCATTTAATCTGGAGATGGATTTTGATGTATCAGAGAGGTGAGGGCTATGAAGCCATGATCTTCATGAAAGGCAAGGCAGGCTTGGGAGGTGTACCACCGGCCTTTGGTTCTGATATTCTCACATTCTGTTATTGGAAAATGTAATTAGATTAGATTAGATTAGATTAGATTAGATTAGATTACTTACAGGAAGTTTCCTGGAAGGTCTGTTATGGAATGTTGCATTCAAGGAGACCAGAAGACTTTGTGAGTCATCTCTGGGTGAGGTATGGGGGCTGTATTCACGGTGAATCTGGGTCTACCAACAAATGGAGCACAGGTTGCAGAGAGGGGAAGCTCTGTAAAGAGAAATGAGGGACTGCTTTCATATCCAGCCTGGGATTTCGAATTACATTTTCCAAATCTCCCAAACCGAGTGTGACAGTCATGAGAGAGTGAATATTCTCCTCTGTTTCTGTGCACCAGGCGATAGCAGTAAGTGGCCTCCAGCTGCTCCTATACAGCAGGTTTGAGGGTCTAAATGGAACACAGAAACAGGGGACTGACGAGTAGGAGTTGGTCATGAGATACTTTGAGCCTTCTCCATCAGGCACTAAGATTGTGTCTAATCAGGTTTGGTCTCAGCCCCACTTTCCTGTCTGTATCCCATTATCCATGATGCAGTCTCTGTGAAATCTTTAACTAACTCAGCTGTGAATACTTGCAATCAGAGAGGCACCACAAACTTCTGGGGAAGACAATTCCCATTCAAAAGCCCTTTTAGCATTTTTCCACATCCCAGTGATAGAATAGGAGAGTCATAAAGCATGTAAACACATCCTTTTGTCCAAATTGTCCATGCTGATCAGGCATCCTAACCTGACCTCGTCCCACTGGCTAGCATTTGGCCCATATCCCTATGAACCGTTCCTATTTATGTATCTATCCAGATATATTTTAAACATGTAATTGTACCCGCTTTCACCACTTCCTCTGACAGCATTTTCAGTGCACCCACCAGCCTCTGCATGAAAAGGTTTCCCCTCAGGTCCTGTCTAAATCTTTCTCCTGTCATCTTCAACCTATATCGTTTAGTTATGGAAGTAACTTCACTGGGAAAAAAGATGTTGGCCTTTGAGACTATAAATAGCCCTCAGGATTTTATAAACCTCAGCCATGTCACTATTCAGACTCCAACAGACCAGGGGGAAAAGCCCCAACCTGTTCATCCTCTCCTGCAGCTGAATTCCTCAGGTTCCAGAAAATCCTTGTAAATCATTTCTGCACCCTCTCATGCTAAGCAACATCCATCCTTTAGCAGTGCCAACTGAATTGTACGCAGTGTTCTTAAAGTGGCCTCACCAACGTCCTGTAGAAGAGTACTATGCTACCCCATCTCCTATACTCAATGTTCTGACTGAACATTAATACTCTGTCTACCTGCTACTCCACTTTCAATGAACTATGAACCTGCATCGGTAGGTCACTTTGTTCAGCAACATTCCCCAGGGCACGACCCTGCTTTAATTTACCAAAATGCAAAACCTCACAAATGTCTGCATTAAATTCTATCTGCCAGTGCTTGGCCGTTTGTTTGTCAAGGGTGCCGTTGTACTCTGAAATAATCATCACTGTCCACTGCCCCACTTTTTTTTAATCTGACCTGTAAGCCTACTAACCATGCCTCCGATAATCACATACAAGCTTTTTGTATAACATGATGAAAAGCACTGAGCTCAGCACTGATTCTTTCAGCACACCCCGCCCACAGGCCACCAGTCTGGAAAACAACCTTCAATCCAATTTTGTATCCAATTGGTTAGCCTTTCCTGAATTCCATATGATCTAACCTTTGGTAATCTGTCTATGATGAGGAACCTTATTAAATGCCTTGCTGAAGTCTGTGTAAATAATGTATACCCACAGTGCCTTCCTCAATCTTCTTCGTCACCTTTTCAAAATACCGATCACATTTATGAGACACGATTTCCATCGTACAAAGCCATGTTGACTATTCCTAAAAAGTCTTCATCTTTCTAAATGCATGTAAATCCTATCCCTCAGAATTCCCTCCAACAATCTCCTCCACACTGGCATTAGGTTGACTGAGTCAATAATTTCCTGTGTTTTTGGATCGCTGTTCCCTTTTCTTTTTAGATTTTTTTTTAGATTACTTACAGTGTGGAAACAGGCCCTTCGGCCCAACAAGTCCACACCGCCCCGCCCAAGCGCAACCCACCCATACCCCTACCCCTTACCTACACTACGGACAATTTAGGATGGCCAATTCACCTGACCTGCACATCTTTGGATTGTGGGAGGAAACCGGAGCACCCAGAGGAAACCCACGCAGACACGGGGAGAAAGTGCAAACTCCACACAGTCAGTCGCCTGAGGCAGGAATTGAATCCAGGTCTCTGGCGCTGTGAGGCAGCAGTGCTAACCACTGTGCCACCGTGCCGCCCACTCGTCCACTAGACACACACAAAAAAAAAAGATAACGAGGTTGGTGATATGGCCAATGATATAGTTCTCAAAGTGTCTCAGGGTCAGTGTTTGGAATAAGACAGACAGATTTCTTTAATCTGTTAAAACAACATGAACATGTCCAAAGAAAAGTTACTCAAACTATGATGGAAAGAAGAATGACGAGTGGATATGGCAAATATATACATTGATATTTCCCTTTGAAAAATACTGCAGAACACACACACACGCATACACACGCATACACGCACACACACACGTATGTTGGATATCAAACTGAAAGGGAAAATCTGTGCAATGTTATTTTGAAAGAACGTTGTCCAAGTATTATTCGAACTCATGACCGAAGGAACAATGAGAGTTTGACCCAAATGCTATTCTACTTATGGAGTCATCAATTCCTACAGCATGCAGAGAGGCCCTTTGGCCCAAACTGATCCATGCTGACACAAATATCCATCCACATTAACCTCTTTTTCCAGCACGTCACTTCTCGTCATTTCCTGCCGATGGACTTGTCCAAATGCCGTTTACATATTGTTAATATAAATGCTTCAACCACTTCCGCTGGCAGCTCATTCCCTTTGTGTACCACTCTCTGTGTAAACAGTTTCCATCAGTTTCCCTTTTATTCTTTCCCATCTCACCTTAAATTGATGCTCTCTAGTCCGCAACTCTGGGGAAAAAACGCTCAGTCCATTCACCCTATCCGTGCCTCTCATAATCTTGATCCCCCTCAGTCTCCTACGTTCTAAAGAAAAAAGTTCTCACTTGTCCAACCTCTTCCTATAATTCATACTATTGAGTCCTGGCAACATCTTTGTAAATTCCGTCTGCACACATTTCAATTTGAAAACATCCTTCTGATCGCAACGTGACCACAACTGAACACAACACTACAAGTGCAGTCTCACCAACATCCTGTATAACTGCAACATAACTTAACAACTTCTCTCCTCCATGTCCTGACCATTGACTGCCAGTGATCCAAAAGCCTTTTTCACTGCCATGTCTACCTGTGACTCCAGTTTCAGAGAACGGTGGACATGAACTTCATGGTCCCTCTGCTCAACGACACGCTTAAGGCCTTATCATTCACCATGAAACTCCTACATTGATCTAAGTTTGCAAAATATATTCCTCAGCTCACTTCTTCAGTTGATCAAGATCCTGCTGCAATTTCTGATAACCTTCCTCACTCTCCACGATGCCACCAATTTTAGTGTCACCTTCAAATTTACTAATCATGCCTTGTACATTCTGACGAATATCATTGAAATAGATAATAAATATCAATGGGCCCAGCACTGACCCCTGAGGCATTTCATGTGTCACAGGCCTCCAGTCGGAGAGCATCGTTCCCTATAACCCGCTGTTTACTACCATCAAGCCAACTGTGTATCCAATTTGTCAGCTCCCTCTGGATTCCATGCGATTCTAACATTCCAGACCAGCCTATCAAGAGTAATCTTGTCAAACGCCTTAGTGAAAACCATACAGACTATGTCTACCAGGCTGCCTTCATCAACATTCCTGGTCGCTTCATCAAAGAACTCAAGCAAATTTGTGAACATTGATCTCCCACACACAAAGTCATGCAATCATTCCAGTCTAAAAACAACTATTAATGATAATTATTAAAATAAATATTAATAAGATAACATTTTCAGTGGAGAATAAATTATCCATGGTATGTGGCATTGGAACATGCATCACTGGTGAAGTGCAGAATAGATTTTGTCCCTGTGTCATTGAACTGTATTGAAAAAAAAGCAAGGGTGGCATGGTGGTTCAGTGGTTCGCACTGCTGCCTCATAGTGCCACAGATCCAAATTTGATTTCTTTTGGAGTTTGCACATTCTCCCTGTGTTTGCATGGCTTTCCTCTGGGAGCTTCATTTTCTGTACACAATCCAAAGATGTACAGGTTAGGTGAATTGGCCACAGCGTTATGTGCATTAGTCAGGGGTAAATATAGGATAGGGGCATGGGACTGAGTGGGTTGGAATTCAGAGGGTCGGTGTGGCCTTGTTGGGCCAAATGGCCTGTTTCCATACTGTAGGAAACTGAAAAAAATAAACTATTCCTTGTCAAACCCTGTCTTTCCAAACGTCTGCATATCTTCGACCTCAGAGTCTTCTCTAGTAACTGACGGACCACAGATGTTAGACTTGGCCTGTTTCTATACTGTAGGAAATTGAAAAAAAAAACTATTTCTAATCAAACCCTGTCTTTCCAAACGTGTGTATATCTTATCCCTCAGAATCTTCTCAAGTAACCTACCTACTACAGATGTTAGGCTTCCCGGTCTATAGTTCCCAGATTTTTCTTTGCTTCCCTTCCTCAATAATGGCACAACGTTTGCTACACTTCAATATTCTGGAACCTAACCTGAGGCTAACGATGATGCAAAAACATCATCCAGGTCCCCGTAGTTTCTTCTGTAGCCTCTTGCAGTGGCCTTGGAGGCATCTGTTTCGGACCAGGAGATTTATCCACCTTCATACATTCTAATACATCCAACACATCCTCTCCTGTGATATTGACTCACCCCAAGCTATGACCATGACCTTTGTTAACCTCCCAAGTCGACTTGTATTTCTCCACGGTAACGACAGAGGAGAAATATTCATTGAGAATCTCACACAACTCCTATGGTTCTAGACATGCATGTCCACTTGGGACCTTGAGGGGTCATATTCACATGTAGTTATTCTTTTAACTTTCATATACTTAAAGAACCTCTTTGGATTCACCCTAATCTTCTCAGACAATGCTATCGTGTGCGCCCTTTTCGCCCTTCTGCTTTCCTTTACCGGTAAACTCCTGTATTCCCTGTACACCGCCAGGGATTTCCTTGATCCCAGCTGCATGGACCACAACCACACCTCCTTTTTGCCTGTCAAAGCCTCAATATCTCCTGACATCCAGGATTCCCTCTTCCTGCCAACCTTGCATTTTACCCTCACAGGAACATATAGACCTTGAACTCCAGCCACTTCACTTTTAACGGCCTCCCACTTGCCGGAGGTCCCTTTGCCTGCAAACAAACTCCTCCAACCAACCCCGACAAGCTCCTGTCGAATTCCATCAAAATTCGCCTTGCCCCAATTTAAAACTTGAACTCGCGGGCCAGTTTTGACCTCCATTAATATTTTAAAACTAATAGAACTATGGCCACTGGTCCCAGCGTGCTCCCGCATTGTCACCTCGGTCACCTGTCCTGCCCTATTTCTTAGAGTAGGTCAAGTTTTACCCCTTCCGGAATTGTACCCTCTACATACTGCTGGAGGAAACGTTTCTAAACACACTTAATAGATACACCCCATCTCAGACCTTAATTCTATGTTTTTCTCAGTCAATGTTGGGAAAACTAAAATCTACGACTATGGCAATCCTATTGGCCCTGCAAGTCTCCCCAAGCTCTCTCTATACTTTAATTATTCTAATTCCCTTTGACTATTAGGGGGCCTATAGTACAACCCAAATAATATCATCAACCCTTTTTTTATTTCTTAGCTTCCCCCACAAATCCTCACTGGATGATCCATCAGTTATTTTATCTCTGATTACTGCTGTGGTACTCGCCTTAATCAAAAATGAAACCCCCACACCTCCTTCCACTATCTCTGTCTCGCATAAAGCACCTGTACCTTGGTACATTAAGCTGCCAGTCCTGTCCCTCCCTTAGCCATGTTTCTGTAATGGCTATAATAGCGCAGTCCCACGCACCTCTCCACGCACTCAGTTCATCGGATTTACCTGTCAGCCATCTTACATTGAGATAGATGCAATTTGATCCAACAGGCATTCCTTGCTGCCTGTCGTGTTGCTGCCTAACATGTCTCTGTACTTTACTGTTTGTGATTATGGTATCTCCTTCTAGCCTCGCACTTGCAACCCTGCTGTTGAGATTCCCACGCCGTCCCCCACACCAGCCTATCGAGTTGAAACCCTCCTTTGTAGCACTAGTAAACCTGCCAGCCAGGATATTAGTCCCCTTCCAATTCAGGTACAACCCGTCCTTCCTGAAAACCTCACCTCTGCCCCACAAAAGATCCGAGTGATCTAAAACTCTGAATCCCGCCTCCTGGACCAATTATTTAGCCACGCATTCCTCTGCCATGTCCGCCTGTTCTTACCCTCACTAACACGGAACACTGGAAGTAAACCGGATATTAGCACTCTCGTGGTCCTGACTTTTACCCTTTTTCCTCGCTCTCTATAATCACTCTGCATGACCTCATCACTAATTCTATCTGTGTCATTTGCACCAATGACTTCTAGCTGCTCCCCCACCCCGGTGAGAATGTTCTGCAGCCGCTCTGAGATATCCTGGACCCTGGCACGTAGGAGGCTATACATCATCTTGGATTCCCATTTGCAGCCATAGAATCTCTTGTCTGATCCCCTCACATATCGAGTCTGAATAATTACTTGTGAAGTTATTCGTCACGCATAACCTTCTGACAAAGGGATTTATTCCTGAAACAGTTGGATTTGGCTGAAGTGCTTTGCTTCAGGCAGTGGGGAGATTCCAATGAATCATCATCAGTGGAAAAGACGACTAGGCTTTTTTTTCACTCACAAACAGTGCTGTGTTGAGCGGCAGGGAAACAGAAAAGGAGAAATAGGCTGTTCGTTCACAGATAGGCTACATTTATCTATCTGTAAGTTAAATCAGTAACGTTATGAGGCCCCATACGGGACCATGTGAGCTCTCCTTGAATATTGTCCGAACTATATGACTCCATCACATTCTCGACTCCAGGTCAGTGCAGCATTGCTGTTGTCATACACCGAATCAATGCATTAACTATAAATGGCCCTACTTGTTTTGAAGATCTGTTAATGTGTGCCTGCATGATGTAAACATAAGCGTTTGATGACTTCACAATATCTGTGCTAAGATGAATATGTTTTCTTCTTAAACAAATACAGAAATTGCTGGAAAAGCTCAGCCTGTCTCGCATCAGATATGAAGGGAAATCGGAGTTCAATTTTTCGGTGCAATGACTTTTTCTTTGAACCTGACTTGTTCTTAAATTATTTCCCCAATTTTATTCTCCCACATAAGAAGAAATATCCATCTGGTATTTATTCACCAACTACACTCTTCCCAAGATGTTATACGGTCAATAAAACATCTCTGATTCTCAGGTCGAAAAGTTCCTTCTTCGTAACACAAAGCCTTCATCCCAAGAATGAGTAAAGAGAAAAATCCTTGAAACGTTTCTAAAGCAATTTTGTTTTTATCAGTTAAGGCAATTATAACGACACATAATACATCAAATGTGATCTCAGCAATGCCCTGTACTGATGCAAAAATCATCACTAAGATCAGACACAACACCCTTTACACGAAACAGAATAATTCCATTTACCTTCCAAATCACCAGCTGCATCTTCAGGTTAATTTGATGTGATTCATGTACTAAGACACACAGATCCCTCTGTACCACTCTGTTCTGCATTCTCCTTGCATTTAAATAATTTTCTGCTGTTTTGTTTTTTCCCCAAAACAGAAAATTCCCATCACAGAAATGTACTTTTTTTCTGCTGAAGGTTTGCTCAAAACTGTCCACTGTCTGTATGCCATTGCTTGATTCTCTGCCCCTCCCCCATCTGCATTCCATTGCAGATGATCCGCCCTCTCCCTGTCTCTATCCCTTTGCAGACGCTATTCCCTCCCCGTCTGTATCCCATTGCAGACGCTCTGCCCTCCCCCTGATGTATCATGTTGTAGACGGTCTACCTTTCCCCGTCTGTATTCCGTTGTAGACGCTATGCCTTCCCCATCTGTATCCCATTGCAGACGCTCTGTCTCCATTTGACATCTTATTGATTGACTATCCTGATGTATGAGCAAACTGAGCTCCATCCCGTTCATCCAATTCATTGGTATGGATTACAATTTGTTGATGAGCTCACGCAGATCCCTGAAGAATTCCACTAGTTACAGCTTGCCAAACACAAAATGAATAATGATCTCTACTCTGTATTTCCTGATGCTGCCCAAGCCGCCCCTGCTCCTGTATAACAGCCTGGGATGGTTATATGGCATCCTACTGTGCTGTGTAATTTAATGAAATTATTTGAATACTTCATTTATTCCTGTCTAACCCCATGGAGGTGCATTATGGCCTCCCCCTTCTGTATTATCACGATGCTGACTGGCTGAATGGGATCTTTCTCTCCCTCTGGAACAGCCTCGGGGGTGAATTGACAAAACAATAGCTGAGGTAGGAGCAGCAGTTGGCCATTCGTCCCCTCCAACTTGCTGCTCAGTTTAGAAACATCATGGCAGGTCTGATTGTCGCTGAATGCCCCTTTCCTGTCTGTTCCCAATGAACATTGACCCTCCTGTCCATCAAAGGTCAGTCAAGGTCAGCCTTGAATATCCTCAATGACCCAAACTTCACTGTTCTCGGGGAATGAGAACGCCACAGATCTCATAATCCAAAGGAGAAAGGAGCAAAGTAATCTCAAATGGAAATGGGAGACCCCCTTTTATATTAAAGCGTGTTAACCTCACAGCAAATCACCTACTCTTTTCAGAAACAAGGGTACAGCAAATAGGAACAAACATACACCATTCAGCCCCTCAAACGTATTCCACAGTCCCATTGACTGCTCAGTCAGGTATTTATCAAACTTAGCTTCTACTGCTCACTTGGAAAATAATCCTGACACCTTAAGGCCACAGAGCACAGGGAATTGGAATTAGGCCATTTGGCCCATCAAGTCTACTTTGCTTTTTGAGCCGATCGGGTGTGTTTCTCAACACAACTTTCCCGCCTTCTCACTTTAACTCTAGATCGTTGTTTTAATTTAACCTTTGTCTTAAAGACATAGTTGCGTCGGTGTCTCTGTATGTGTGTGTGATTGCGTGTGTGTTCTGTGTATATCTGTTTAATGACAGGAGACAGGGTGATGGTGGATGGTTGGTTTTTGAATTGGAAGCCTGTGGGCAGCGATGATCCAGAGGCAAAATTGTTGAGTCCACTGCTGTTTGTCATTTATATAAATGATTTAGATGAGAGTTATAGAAGATATATTTCGAAAATTTGCGTATGACATTAAGGTTTGGTGTACAGTGCACAGTGTTTGTATAATTGTAAACAACAAAAGATTACAAAGAGACGTTCATTAATGAAATCAATGATTCAAAGAGATGTACAATAGGAAAACAGACCCTTCAACTCGTTCATGCCATCCGATTATTCAAAATTAATCCACTCCCATTTGCCATGATTTGGCCCATATCCCACAAATCATAAAGCCTTTTAAATGTTATAATTGTTCCAGCCTCCACCAGTTTCTCTGGCAGTTTATTCCATAGAAGCACCACCCTCTGCCGGAAAAAAAGTTGTTCTTCATTGTCTTTCAAATATTTCTCTTCCCACCTTAAACCTATGCCTTCTAATTTAGACTCTCCTATCTTTGGGGGAAGGAACCTTGCTGAAAATGTGTTGTTGGAAAAGCGCAGCCGGTCAGGCAGCATCCAAGGAACAGGAGAATCGACGTTTCGGGCATAAGCCCTTCTTCAGGAAGGAACCTTGACCACTCATCCTATCCACGCCTGCCATAATTTTATATACCTCTAGAAAGTGTAAATGTGACTCCAATCAAGACAGTTGGCTGTGCTTTCAGTCATCCTGAGGCTATAGTATCAAATTCAGTAGTCGTACCTCTTAATTCTCCATCAAGGCTCGATTCCAAAAAAGTTTAATCAACTTGTTCAGACATGTTATGAAACAGCTCTGTGGGATTTGAAACTAGAATTTTTGGCGCAGTGATATAGAGACTACCATCATTCAGCATTAGCCCCTAAAGCTGCAACACGATGCTCCTGTGTGTTTGTTCATCAGCTTGTTGTAACATGCTGTGATACACCTCCATAGGTCATGAATACACACCACCTTCTCCAGAGATAGGGGCACTACCAGACAGTCATGGATGGAATCGAATTCAGAGTTCTGGCTCAGAAACCTGGGCACCACCCACTACACAAGGCCTAAACTATGCCCAGATATTGGGTCATATCTGAAGTATATGGGTTTATTAAATTCTGGTTAACATTACCAAATTATACAGGGGACATTTCTCGTTGCAAAAAAGTACAAGTTATTAGCCTCAACTATATGATGTTGAGTGCATTTGCTGTGCCATTGAGATAAACTATGAACACCTTTAATTGCTTGGCTATGATTTCCGGTTTAAATAGCTGTCATCAGTAGTCTACTATATCAGGGAAAGAAATCCTGCAAACACACTCTGCACTGTGACGTTTCTCGAGTAGATATCAATACTGAACACCAGAGATGTGAATAGAGCACAATTCTGGGCCCAAAATACCGGTCACTATTTCAAATCTCTAACATGTGGCTTTCCTCTTCCTAAAATCATGAAGTAAGACAGACAAGATCACTATCCAGTTTCTCCTTACCCATTCTTCCCTCTGCCTGCGCAAAGCAAATCATCTGCCGACATTTCCGCCACTTCATGATGTTTCTAAACTGAGACAGGGAGAGGGCGGATCATCTGCAATGGAATGCAGACGGGGGAGGGGCAGAGAATCAAGCAATGGCATACAGACAGTGGACAGTTTTGAGCAAACCTTCAGCAGAAAAAAAGTACATTTCTGTGATGGGAATTTTCTGTTTTGGGGAAAAAACAAAACAGCAGAAAATTATTTAAATGCAAGGAGAATGCAGAACAGAGTGGTACAGAGGGATCTGTGTGTCTTAGTACATGAATCACATCAAATTAACCTGAAGATGCAGCTGGTGATTTGGAAGGTAAATGGAATTATTCTGTTTCGTGTAAAGGGTGTTGTGTCTGATCTTAGTGATGATTTTTGCATCAGTACAGGGCATTGCTGAGATCACATTTGATGTATTATGTGTCGTTATAATTGCCTTAACTGATAAAAACAAAATTGCTTTAGAAACGTTTCAAGGATTTTTCTCTTTACTCATTCTTGGGATGAAGGCTTTGTGTTACGAAGAAGGAACTTTTCGACCTGAGAATCAGAGATGTTTTATTGACCGTATAACATCTTGGGAAGAGTGTAGTTGGTGAATAAATACCAGATGGATATTTCTTCTTATGTGGGAGAATAAAATTGGGGAAATAATTTAAGTAGAAGTCGGGTTCAAAGAAAAAGTCATTGCACCGAAAAATTGAACTCCGATTTCCGTTCATATCTGATGCGAGACAGGCTGAGCTTTTCCAGCAATTTCTGTATTTGTTTAAGAAGAAAACATATTCATCTTAACACAGATATTGTGAAGTCATCAAACGCTTATGTTTACATTATGCAGGCACATATTACCACATCTTCAAAACAAGTAGGGCCATTTATTGTTAATGAATTGATTCGGTGTATGACAACAGCAATGCTGCACTGACCTGGAGTCGAGAATGTGATGGAGTCATATAGTTCGGACAATATTCAAGGAGAGCTCACATGGTCCCGTTTGGGGCCTGATAACATTACTGATTTAACTTACAGATAGATAAATGTAGCCTAGCTGTGAACGAACAGCCTATTGCTCCTTTTCTGTTTCCCTGCCGCTCAACACAGCACTGTGTGTGAGTGAAAAAAAAGCCTAGTCGTCTTTTCCACTTATGGAGGATTCCTGATGATGATTCATTGGAATCTCCCCACTGCCTGAAGCAAAGTAATTCAGCCAAATCCAACTGTTTCAGGAAGAAATCCCATTGTCCGAAGGTTATGCGTGACGAATAACTTCAGAAGTAATTATTCAGACTCGATATGTGAGGGGATCAGACAAGAGATTCTATGGCTGCAAATGGGAATCCAGGATGGTGTATAGCCTCCTATGTTCCAGGGTCCAGGATATCTCAGAGCGGCTGCAGAACATTCTCACCGGGGTGGGGGAGCAGCCAGAAGTCATGTGCACATTGGTGCAAATGACACAGATAGAATTCGTGATGAGGTCATGCAGAGTGATTATAGAGAGCGAGGAAAAAGGGTAAAAGACAGGACCACGACAGTGGTAATATCCGGTTTACTTCCAGTGTTCCGTGTTAGTGAGGGTAAGAACAGGCGGACATGGCAGCGGAATGCGTGGCTAAATAATTGGTCCAGGAGGCGGGATTCAGAGTTTTAGATCACTCGGATCTTTTGTGGG
Source organism: Chiloscyllium punctatum (assembly GCF_047496795.1). Taxonomy (NCBI): domain Eukaryota; kingdom Metazoa; phylum Chordata; class Chondrichthyes; order Orectolobiformes; family Hemiscylliidae; genus Chiloscyllium; species Chiloscyllium punctatum. The sequence continues at coordinate 32,296,586 of NC_092759.1, read as the reverse complement.
GCAGAGGTGAGCGGTTCAGGAAGGACGGGTTGTACCTGAATTGGAAGGGGACTAATATCCTGGCTGGCAGGTTTGCTAGTGCTACAAGGGAGGGTTTCAACTAGATTGGCTGGTTTGGGGGGCAGCGTGGGATCCTCAACAGCAGGGTTTCAAGTGCGAGGCTGGAAGGAGATACCGTAATCACAAACAGGAAAGTGCAGAGAAAGGTTAGGCAGGAACACGACAGGGAGCAAGGAATGCTTGTTGGTTCGAATTGACCCCACCACCAGGGATATATTTCCCTCCCCCACCCTTTTCCGACTTCCGCAAAGACCGTTCCCTCAGTGACTACCTGGTCAGGTCCACGCCCACCTACAAGCCACCCTCCCATCCTGTCACTTTCCGCTGCCACCACAGGAACTGTAAAACCTGCGCCCACACCTCCTCCCTCACCTCTATCCAAGGCCCTAAAGGAGCCTTCCACATCCATCAAAGTTTTACTTGCACATCCACTAATATCATTTGTTGTATCCGTTGCTCCCAATGCGGTCTCCTCTACATTTGGGAGACTGGGCGCCTCCTAGCAGAGCGCTTCAGGGAACATCTCCGGGACATCCGCACCAATCAACCACACCGCCCCGTGGCCCAACATTTCAACTCCCCCTCCCACTCTGCCGAGGACATGGAGGTCCTGGGCCTCCTTCACCACCGGTCCCTCACCACCAGATGCCTGGAGGAAGAACACCTCATCTTCCGCCTCAGAACACTTCAAGCCCAGGGCATCAATGTGGACTTCAACAGTTTCCTCATTTCCCCTTCCCCCACCTCACCTTTGTTCTAAACTTCCAGCTCAGCACTGTCCCAATGACTTGTCCGGACTTGTTCTACCTGCCTATCTCCTTTTCCACCTATCCACTCCACCCTCTCCTCCCTGACCTATCACCTTCATCCCCTCCCCACTCACCCATTGTACTCTATGCAACTTTCTCCCCACCCCCACCCTCCTCTCACTTATCTCTCCACACTTCAGGCGCACTGCCTTTATTCCTGATGAAGGACTTTTGCCCGAAACGTCGATTTCGAAGCTACTTGGATGCTGCCTGAACTGCTGTGCTCTTCCAGCACCACTAACCCAGAATCTGGTTTCCAGCATCTGCAGTCATTGTTTTTTACCTGTTTTAACCAAGTTCTTCGTCTTTGGAAAGTCAAGGCTTTTGTTTGTGGGCCTACTGGAGAGGGGAGTGTCGTTTTATTCCTAAGGGTGAATGTAGAGGGGGTAGTGATATCACTCACGGGGCTGATGTGTGTCAGATGGAGTTTAACTTGGATATATGCGAGGTATTGAATTTTGGTAAATCAAACAAGGGGAGTGCTTGTCCAATTAATGCTGGGCTTTAGTAGTTATGTAGAAAAGAGGGACCCAGGGCGCAGGTATAATTCTTTGAACTTTGTGCTGCAGGGTGTTTAATGTTACTTCATTGCTCAGACCTTTGAGATTCCATTTCACACAAATTATAACGTGCAAATGACTCATGACAAATTACTCACCAGTATGCGAGGAGGAACCAGACTGTTGTCAAACTCCATAATCCTTCTCGCCCTGCACAGATCTACATTTCCATATCCTCCCCACTCACAGATACTGTCCAATACCATGCTGAGGTTGTGCAGGACATTGATGAAGCCTCTTCTGTTGTACTGTGTGCAATTATAGTCGTTATGTTATAGGAGGGATATCATTAAGCTGGAGAAAGTTGGGAAGACATTTACCGGGTTGTTACCATGAACACTTCATCGTCTGCCTCGGAAGCCTACAAACACAAGGCATGAACATTGAATTGACCAGTTTCCAAACTACCCTCACCCACCCAGATCCAAATCCAACTCTCCGACTCAGGGACACCCTCTCGAGGGGACCTATCTGTCCATGTTCCTTCCCACCGACCGCTCCACACTCCCCATCGACCTATCACTATCACCTCCCATCTTCGTCCACATATTGCCTATCTTTCCCAGCCTCACCCCACCACCCATTTTCTCTCAGCCCTCTTCCCCCTCCCCAGTCATGAAGAAGGGTCCCGACTGAAAAGTTGACTCTCTTGCTCCTCAGCTGTTAGTTGACCAGCCCTGCCTGTTCCCCCACCACACTTTATCTACACTGAATTCTCCAGCATCTGCAGTCCCCATTGTCTCTTAGGTACAATTCGCTGTTAACATAATGTCGTTGTCTGTTGTAAATGCACATAGTCTGAGGGACATTTTCTTCAAGATCATGGATGATAGAGGTTCTCTCAGTGTTTTATTAATATTGTAATGCCTGAGCAGCAGTTACAGGAGGTATGCTTCAATTTAAAAACAGGGAAGCATATTCATGTTCTGATAAATCTCCAGTATTACTCCCATATCCAAGGCAGATTGAATTGAGTCGAACAACCAGCCCCACCATTTGCTCCCTCAGCCACCCTCATATAGCCCTATCAGAATGTATAAATATTAATCATTATTTTGAAGTTTAATAAGATAGTATTGAATTGAAATGGGGGTTAACTGGAACTATTAGTTCAGCGAATGTTATTGATGTCAGTCTCTGGGGATCCTTAAGGTGTCATGGGAGGATTTGCCTCTTCTATTAATTAAGGATTCGGTTCAATGTGATATTCCATAGGACGAGCAGAAGCTCACCGACAGCACTAACAGGGATCAGCTGCTCCAGAGAGAGGGGGAGGGGAGATTATAATCTGAGAACATTAGACTGGAATGTTCCAACAATAGATCAGAATCGGAGGACATTAGACTGGAATGTTCCAACAATGGATCAGAAACTGAGACATTTGAGTGGAATATACCAACAATGGACAGGAGTTTATCCAATGGTCTTTACTGGATTTCCCAGCCTGGGATATCATTAGCTTGGTGGATCTATAATATTCTGCTGGTTATTCAAGCTGGTTACTATCCCATCCTCGCTATAGTTGGTGTTCCTGGTAAGTCATTCTATCTGCTCATTAAGCCAGGTTAAACTGAATTGCTGCCCATATTATATAAAATTTAGAAAGGTGGACATCAACATTTTCACTTCTAATAAAATATTCCATTTCACACAAATTATAACGAGCAAATTACTCATGACAAATTACTCACCAGTATGCGAGGAGGAACCAGACTGTTGTCAAACTCCATAATCCTTCTAGCCCTGCACAGATCTACATTTCCATATCCTCCCCACTCACAGATACTGTCCAATCCCATCATCGTGTTATCCCAATCTCCTTCGCAGCCTCAGTGCATCTTCAGAATAAACCATCAATTGTGCCTTTGTTAAACACACGTTACCAGTACCTTCTAACCACATGTTAATAACAGAATAATTGCTCTTGAGTATCTGGAACTTGTTCACTGCACAGAATCTGTCAGACAGACAGGCACTGCATGCTGCTTAAGTCATTGCACATAATCTAGAGGCACAGAATAATAATCTGTTGGTATGTCATGAAGGAAATTAGTGTAATTGAAATGAAGCTGTCATCATTTGTGAGAAAAAGCCCATCTGCTTACTTCATGTCCTTCAAAGAAATCAATAGGTTATCCTTCCCCAGTCAGGTCTGTGCAAACTCACAGCAATGTGTTTTACTCTTTACTGTCCTGTGGAACAGCTGAACCAGTCACTCAGTTCAAGATTGGTATAACATGCTGTTCGGGCCAAGGCTGCCCACATCACGTGAGGGAAGAACAAAAATAAAGTTATCTCCCTTCCTCTGCCTGTTTTCCTTATTCCTACACTTCATTTCCATTCAGGGAGGTGACCATTCCCTATTTCAAGTGCAATCTTTCTAACTGAGTCTCTCCCCAACAGCGATGTTCATCTCCACGGGCATCTCTGGTGCTGGCGTTACTGATGCTGACGGACAGATGTAAGGAACTTTTAAATTCCACATCAGTGGCAGTGCATAGAGAAGGAATGGGTTTTTATGTCAAATTAAGATACAGAGACCAGTAAGTGAGGGAAAGGAATTATTGTGATCATCGCTGAGAGTGTTGATGAGGCAGTATTTGGGATACTGTGGACAGATTTTCTCTCTTTTAACAGGAATAATTTCATTGCAACAGAGACAGTATGAAGGGATTTCACCAGAGTAATCTCTGGCTGATGGTAAAAGAGAACTGACTTAATGTTAATCGGTAGCACTATCAGAGAATAAGAGTCATTGCATTGAAACGTGATGGTGATGGACAATCACTCATTATGTTCTACACAGACACTGAGAAGCTGATAAATTCTATGGCTTGTTTTTTTTTATTTTAGTCAGGATGCATGATTCTGGATATTTAAATGCCTCTGAGGATAAAATCTTCAATCAAATCCGGCTTTGATATCCAGCTCAATCCCTCATACCTGAGCAGATCAGTTAACCCCTTTTTGTTAACATTAATAGGTGATGGTGTCTGTGTGGAGAGTGTTTTATTCTCACAGAGGGTAGTGAATGTCAACAATTCTCAAGTCTAGAAAGTTAGGGGAGCGAGATAACTGCAAGTATTTAAAGAGGAGGTAGGCGGATTTTTGACCTGTCGGAGAGCTGAGAGGTTTGAAGAATTGGGCATTAAAAGGAGTTAATGCCAACAGTAGGTCAGACATGATCGCATACAATCGCGTAAGCATCCGAATTACCTACTCCTGTTTCTTATGTTCTCATATTCTGTCTTTGGAAAGTGAATGGTTGTAATTTTCCTGGGAGTGCTGTTATTGAATGTTGAGGACAGTGAGAGACATGTATTCTGTGAGCCATCTCTGGGAGAGATATGGGCCAGATATTCACAGTGAATCTGGGTCTACAATATGACCGACAAATGAAACCCCAGTGGCAGAGAGAAGACTCTCTGTAAAGAGATGGGAGCCCTCTTTCGTAACCAGCCTGGATTTCCCATCACATTTTCCAACCCACACCAAACCACACAGTGTTGAGTGACTGAATGGTATCCTGTGTTACTGCGGACGAGGTATTTGGAGCAAGTGGTCTCTATCTGCTCCTGTACTGGTGGTTGTAAGGACTGAATGGAACATAGGAAATAGGACTGAGGAGCAGGAGTGGGTCATTAGACACATTGTCATTGCTCGATCAGACAGTAAGCTCATGGCTGATCTGATTGTGGTCTCCATAGCACTTTTCTGTCAGTCCACAATTTTCCTCCATTCACATCTGTCAAATGTTGAATAAACTCAACTTTGAATAAATACTCAGAAACTGCACAAAGTCAAAGTACACAGGGAGAACAATTCTGGAAGGCAGCATGCATTTATCTATCAGTCTTGTTCCTATCCAATGAATTCTGCTGCAGTTTATCATTTTGATTTGTTCATGGAATGTGTGTTGTTGATAGGCCAACATTTATTAATACACTGGAAGTGGTGATGTTGACCTGCCATCTTGGGATGAAACTTCTGGGGAAGAGAATTCCCATTTGAGGATTTTTGTTCCTGCAGCATAAACCATGGACAACAAGTGGAAGTGGTGTGTTTGGATTTTCAGAAGTCTTTCTGTGAGAAATCACATAGTGAGTTCGTAAATGCAATTAACGTGAATAGTATTTGGAGGAAAACATGTAATTGGAAAGTTAAAGTTTGTTTGGATCTTGTTTAAGGGAATCTGAATATAAATGTAAAGACATCATGAAGCAGTTGCATAGAGTGTTGGTGAGAGAGTACCTCGAGTATTGTGTACAGTGTTGGTAACCCAATCTAAGAAAGAGTATACTGATCACAGAGGACATGCAATGGACATTCTCCAGGTTAATCTCTCAGATGACAAGATTTTCTGATGGGGAACTGGATGAGCTGAGGATTATTAGAGAGGCTGAGAGGGTGATCGATAGAAGCTACAGGGACATAGTTACGCCAGAGAACAGAGGTAGCTGGGTAACAGTTAGAGGTGGGAAGGGGAAGAAACAGGCAGTGCAGGGTTCCCCTGTAGTCGTTCCCCTAAAAAATAAGTATGCAGCTTTGGAAACTGTTGGGGGGGACAGCCTTGCAGGTGTAAGCTGCAGTGAAGGGGTCTGTGGCTCTGAGATTCAGAAGGGAAAGGGGGAGAAGAAGAGAGCGCTAGTTATAGGGGACTCTCTAGTTAGAGGGACGGACAGGCGGTTCTGTGGACATGGGCGAGACTCTCGGATGGTTTGTTGCCTCCCGGGTGCTAGGGTCCGAGACGTCTCGGACCGTGTCTTCAGAATCCTTAAGGGGGAGGGTGTGCAGCCAGAAGTCGTGGTACACATTGGCACCAACGACATAGGTAGGAAGAGGGGCGGGGAGGTCATTCAAGAGCTCAAGGAGTTAGGCTGGAAGCTAAAAGCTAGGACAGACAGAGTCGTCATCTCTGGGTTGTTGCCGGTGCCACGTGACAGAGAGGCAAAGAATAGGGAGAGAGTGCAGTTGAACACGTGGCTGCAAGGATGGTGTAGGAGGGAGGGCTTCAGATATTTGGACAATTGGACTGCATTCTGGGGAAGGTGGGACCTGTATAAACAGGACGGGTTGCACCTGAACCAGAAGGGCACCAATATCCTGGGGGGTAGGTTTGCTAGCACTCTTCGGGGGGGTTTAAACTAATTTGGCAGGGGGATGGGATCCGGACTTGTAGTCCAGCAAGTAAGCTAGCTGTGTGTCAGGATGTCCAAGACTGTAGGGAGGCTGTGGAGAAGGTAGCACTGACAGGGACTACTTACGGACACAGAGATGGGCTCAAGTGCGTATACTTCAATGCAAGGAGTATCAGAAATAAGGTGGGTGAACTTAAGGCATGGATCGGTACCTGGGACTACGATGTTGTAGCCATCACGGAAACATGGATAGATGAGGGACAGGAATGGCTGTTGGAGGTTCCTGGTTACAGATGTTTCAGTAAGATTAGGGAGGGTGGTAAAAAAGGAGGGGGGGTGGCATTGCTAATTAGAAATGGTATAACGGCTGCAGAAAGGAAGTTTGAGGGAGATCTGCCTCTGGAGGTAGTATGGGCTGAAGTCAGAAATAGGAAAGGTGCAGTCACCTTGTTGGGTGTTTATTATAGGCCCCCCAATAGCAGCAAAGATGTGGAGAAACAGATTGGGAAACAGATTTTGGAAAGGTGCAGAAGCCACAGGGTCGTAGTCATGGGCGACTTCAACTTCCCAAATATTGATTGGAAGCTCTTTAGATCAAGTAGATTGGATGGGGCGGTGTTTGTGCAGTGTGTCCAGGAAGCTTTTCTAACGCAGTATGTAGATTGTCCAACCAGAGGGGAGGCCATATTGGATTTGGTACTCGGTAACGAACCGGGACAAGTGGTGGGCTTGTTAGTGGGTGAACATTTTGGTGATGGCGACCACAATTCTGTCACTTTCACCTTGGTTATGGAGAGGGATAGGTGCACACAACAAGGAAGTTTTTACAATTGGGGGAAGGGAAATTACGATGCTGTAAGACAGGATTTGAGGAGCATACGTTGGGAGCATAGGCTGTCAGGGAAGGATGTGGTGGAAATGTGGGACTTTTTCAAGGAGCAGATACGACGTGTCCTTGATATGTATGTACCGATCAGGCAGGAAAGAAATGGTCGTGTGAGGGAGCCTTGGTTGACGAGGGAGGTTGAATGTCTAGTAAAGAGGAAGAAGGAGGCTTACATAAGGTTGAGGAAACAAGGTTCAGACAGAGCAGTGGAGGGATACAGGATAGCCAGAAGGGACCTGAAGAAAGGGATTAGGAGAGCTAAGAGAGGGCATGAAAAATCCCTGGCGGATAGGATCAAGGATAACCCCAAGGCATTCTATGCGTATGTGAGAAACCTGAGAATGACGAGAACGAGGGTAGGTCCGATCAAGGACAGTGGTGGGAGACTGTGTATTGAGTCGGAAGAGATAGGAGAGGTCTTGAACAAGTACTTCTCTTCAGTATTTACGAACGAGAGGGACTGTATTGTTGAAGAGGAGAGTGTGAAACGGACTGATAAGCTAGAAGAGATATCTGTTAGGAAGGAAGATGTGTTGGACATTTTGAACAACTTGAGGATAGACAAGTCCCCCGGGCCTGACGGGATATATCCTAGGATTATGTGGGAAGCAAGAGAGGAAATTGCAGTACCGTTGGCAATGATCTTCTCGTCTTCACTGGCAACGGGGGTGGTACCAGGGGACTGGAGAGTAGCGAATGTTGTGCCCCTGTTCAAAAAAGGGAATAGGGATAACCCCGGGAATTACAGGCCAGTTAGTCTTACTTCTGTGGTAGGCAAAGTAATGGAAAGGGTACTGAGGGATAGGATTTACGAGTATCTGGAACGGCACTGCTTGATTAGGGACAGCCAGCACGGATTTGTGAAGGGTAGGTCTTGCCTTACAAGTCTTATTGAATTCTTCGAGGAGGTGACCAAGCATGTGGATGAGGGTAGAGCAGTGGATGTAGTGTACATGGATTTTAGTAAGGCATTTGATAAGGTTCCCCATGGTAGGCTTATGCGGAAAGTCAGGAGGCATGGGATAGAGGGAAATTTGGCCAATTGGATAGAAAACTGGTTAACCGGTCGAAGTCAGAGAGTGGTGGTAGATGGTAAATATTCAGCATGGAGTCCAGTTACAAGTGGAGTTCCGCAGGGATCAGTTCTGGGTCCTCTGCTGTTTGTAATTTTTATTAATGACTTAGATGAGGGAGTCGAAGGGTGGGTCAGTAAATTTGCAGATGATACAAAGATAGGTGGAGTTGTGGACAGTGAGGAGGGCTGTTGTCGGCTGCAGAGGGACTTAGATATGATGCAGAGCTGGGCTGAGGAGTGGCAGATGGAGTTCAACCCTGCCAAGTGTGAAGTTGTCCATTTTGGAAGAACAAATAAGAATGCGGAATACAGGGTTAATGGTAGGGTTCTTGGTCAGGTGGAGGAACAGAGGGATCTTGGGGTCTATGTACATAGATCTTTGAAGGTTGCCACTCAGGTGGATAGAGTTTGTAAGAAGGCCTATGGAGTATTATCGTTCATTAGCAGAGGGATTGAATTCAAGAGTCGTGAGGTGATGTTGCAGCTGTACAGGACTTTGGTTAGGCCACATTTGGAGTACTGTGTGCAGTTCTGGTCGCCTCACTTTAGGAAAGATGTGGAAGCTTTGGAGAGGGTGCAGAGAAGATTTACCAGGATGTTGCCTGGAATGGAGAGTAGGTCATACGAGCATAGGTTGAGAGTTCTCGGCCTTTTCTCGTTGGAACGGCGAAGGATGAGGGGTGACTTGATAGAGGTTTATAAGATGATCAGAGGAATAGATAGAGTAGACAGTCAGAGACTTTTTCCCCGGGTACAACAGAGTGTTACAAGGGGACATAAATTTAAGGTGAAGGGTGGAAGGTATAGGGGAGATGTCAGGGGTGGGTTCTTCACCCAGAGAGTGGTGGGGGCATGGAATGCGCTGCCCGTGGGAGTGGTAGAGTCAGATTCATTGGCGACCTTTAAGCGGCATTTGGATAGGTACATGGATGGGTGCTTAATCTAGGATAGAAGTTCGGCACAACATCGTGGGCCGAAGGGCCTGTTCTGTGCTGTATTGTTCTATGTTCTATGTTCTATGTTCTATGTCTTGTGACCTCTCCAGTTTCAAAGAACAGTGAAATTTAGAAAATCTACGAAACATATGACAAGGTGGAAGTAAATAGGATGTTTCTCTGGCTGTCTACTCTACATTTAAGCAAATAATGGCAGGATAAGGGACAGGTCATTTAAGAACGTAATAAGGAGGACATTCTTCACTCGGAGGGGACTGACTAACACAGGTGCTTGGAAACCTGCTGGCAGGACAAGATTAGGGAGAATCCCCAGATATTCTACAGGTACCTCAAGTAGAACAGAATAGCCAGTGAACAGGTAGGACCTATTAGTGACTTACCAAGTTGCATCCAAAATCAGCTTCGTGGTAGAAGGCTGTTTGTATGACTGGTGACTAATTTCCCTGATGTACCGCAGAGATCAGTGCTGTGTCCCTTATTATTTGTGGTATTCATAAGTGTTATGAATATGAAGTGAGTCGGGGGTGTGGGGGTGTGGTGTGATAAGCAAGTTTGTGTTTGACATAAAGATTGGTCAGGTGATGGCAGTGAGGTGGGAGGTCTTATGTTACAGGAAGATATACATGGAATGGTCAGATGGGCAGGTCAATGGCAGTTGGAATGTAACCATGATAAATATGAGGTGATGCACTTTGGAAGAAGAAACCAGATAGGGGAGGACTCCATGAATGGCAGCACACTAGGAAGCTCAACGGGTGCTTCTCCACACATCCCTGAATGTGACTGAATATGATCATTGATTAGTTAAGCAGGACCATAGATAAAGCCTTTATTCATTGACCTAAAGATTGTAAGAGTTTTATAAAGCACTTTGGTAAGGCCAAATTAAATACTGTGTGCAGCTCTGGGAGCCAAATTACAGGAAGGATGTGATTGTACTGGATGAGGTGCAGAGGAGAATCACCAGGATGTTTCCCGGGATGAAACATATCAGCTGTGGAGAGAGGCTGGATAAGCTCGAGTTATTTACTTTGGAGCAGAGAAAGTTGAGTGGGTAAGTAATTCAGGTTTAAGATTACAAGGGGCATGGACAGGGTGAACAGACAACAGCTGTTTTTTTTCTAGTCAAGGTGTCAGCTTCCTTCCAGTCTGAAACCAGGGAATGGAGAATGGAAAATGGAGAAACAGAGAAACATGACACAACAACTTCACTTTTGTCTTCACAGCAAACGACATAAACAAAGCCTTCCCACCAATAGGAGAAAAGGATATGGATGATGAGAAAAGGATATGGAATGAAATTTGTAAATAAACTAATTTGGAGAAAATATTGGAATGAAAATAATGGGCATACATATTGATGAAATGGGAAACATATTTGTGAAACTGACTGTTAGATTAACTACTGAAAATAATAGAGGCACTGAACTTGGATTTTCAGCAAGAATTTTAATAGAGTCCCAAGCCTATTGTGCAAAGTAACAGCAGTTGGGAAAGGGGATAATATATGGACATGGTGTTACAATGGGAGAGCTGACAGGAAACAGTGAGTAGGAATAAATGGATGGTTTTCAGTTTGGAAGGCTCGTGTGGCATCACAATGATTCGTGCTTGGCCCCCAGACATTCACAATACATCTCAAACACCTGGTTGAGGGAATCAAATGCAAAGTTTCCAAGTCTGCTGAGGGCAACTAGGATCTTGGAAAGTGAGGAGGATGTGAAAACAAAACTTCAAGGTGGTTAAGACAAATGGAGTTAAAGAGTAATTATGTGGCAGGTGAAGAGCAGTGTCGATAGATGTAATGTTCACTACTTGTTGGAAACAATAGAATGCCAGAGTAACATTTGAAAAGGGAGTGTTCGATCTATAAAGGGAACTACACTCGCTTTGTTTTGTTTTTGTTTGGACAGACCTCCGAGTTCCATGCAGAGTAGTGAGTTCTGAAGAAAGGACCCAACACTGGGAATACATTGGCACACAGACCAGTGTACATAAACCCACCAAGTGGGGAGCTGCAACATTGTAAAGGATCTGGGATCTCCCTGTACACCAGTCACTGAAAGCAATATTGCAGGAACAGAAAGCAGTTAGGAAGATAAATAGTGTGATCACCTTCATAATAGGAGGATTTGAGTCCAGGAGGAAGGGTGCCTTACTTCAGATGGACAAGGCCTTGGTGAGACCCCACCTCGAACATTATGAAGTATTGTGTGCAGATTTGGTCTCCTTACCTAATAAACGACAAACCTGACATTGAGAGAGAGCAGTGAAAGATGACCAGACTGATGTCTGGGATGACAGATTTGTTGTGGGAGCAACGTTTGGGTCGACTGAGCCTGTATTCCATGGGGTTTAGGAAAGTGAATGGAGATCTCAGTCAAATATATAAAACACTGACAGGGCGAGACAGATTGGAAGCAGGAATGATAATTCCCCTGGCTGGGATGTCTAAGACAAGGGGCCACAGTATTAGGTACAGGCAGGTCACACTGTATTGAGACGAGAATAAAAGTGTGCACTCAGACACTGGTGAACCTGGGGAATTCTCTCTACGTAAGGCTGTTGAAGAGAAGGCACTAAAGACTAATAAGGATGTCTGGACACTGAAGGGCTGGGGGAGAGAGCAGGAGTATGGTGTGGAAATAAAGGGTCAGCCATCATTATATTGAATTGGGTAGCAAACTCGACAGACCATCGGGATTATTGCAGTTCCACTTTATAGCTTCACAAGTTTAATCACATTAAGGGATGTGTACAGTGTGTGGGAAAAGTGCACTGAGGAGATGTTCAGACATGAACTAGAATGGGGGAGGCTTAATGTACTGTAAGGCCTATTCCACTCCCTATGTTTCTGTGCAGTCTGTGGGAAAGCTCTGTAGATGTTGTCACAAGTTCTCAGATGTTAGGAAGGAGGTCTTTGCAGGGTTGACAGGACTATGTTTCCCATTCCTTTTTCCGATACCGAGTCTGGGGCCTGGTGTTTGGTTCGGGTTTATCCTTCAAGACCTTGGAGGAGTTTGATACAATAGAGTGTCTTGCTTGGCCGTTTCAGGGACCATTCAAGAGTTTATCACATGGCTGTGTGTCTGGAGTCACGTTTAGGCCAGACCAGGAAAGCACGGGAGATTTGCTTCCTGAAAGTACATCGGGGAATCACATTGGTGCGTACAATCGACATTGACTTCATGGTCACTGTTACTGACAACAGATTTGAGATCTCGATTCTTTATTCATAGTTTTTATCTTCCACCAACTGCCAGCGTATTAGCCTGGTCTGTATTAGTAATCCAATGACATTTCCACAATAGCACCATCACCACACGGGGATCTATCGGAAACCACACTGAGCTGGTTACCTCTGTACTGCTTGACAGGTCTGTCAAAAAGAACTCCCATCAATTTTACTGTCATGATAGGACTGATGGGGTGGTAATTTGTCAGATTGTAATTATTCCCCTTTTAGAAACTGGACATAGCTGAGTAATTTTGCACATTGCCAGGGAGATGTCAGAATTGGAGCTGGAATGAAACAGCTTCCCCAGGGACACGGCTTGTTGTGCAGCACAAGTCTTCAGTCCCATTACAGGAATGGGGTCAGGGCCCATTACCTTTGTCGTGTCTACTGTGTTAATCTGTTTCTTCCTGTCACGGGCAGCGAATCGAATTATTTGAAGACTCCCATCTGTGATTCTGTGGGCATGATGATGAGGGTGAGGTGGATCATCGACTCAACATTCCTGGCTGAGGATGGTACAGATACTATTTCCTTGTTTTTTACACTGATATGCAGAGCTGATCCATTGGTAGGATATGGATAACTGTGGTGCCCTCTCCATCAGTTGGTTGTTTAATCGTCTATCACAACGTTTGGCTGGACGCGACAGAGCTTCGATCTGGGTCTGTTGACATTGTGAGAATTTCTCCCTCTCGATCATATGATTTGGTTTAATTTGATTTGATAGGAGTCATTGTCGCATGTATCGAAGTAGAGTGAAGCTATTTGTTTATACACAGTTCTGGCAGATCGTAGTGAGAGTTGGAGCTGCCTTTTTTTTAGAGACATGGAGTGGCCGAAATTTAAAAGTCCACTTCAGCTGTCTGTTTCTGAAGAGCCACAAAATAGCCAGAATTTAAATTAGATTGCTTCAGCAAAAGTGAAAAAAAGACCTTTGAGAAGAGAATTATTCCAAACAAAAGAAAGGATAACCTGATTCCCAAGATTCTGAAACATGCTAATATTGTGATAAAGAATGATGATTTGTAATAGAACACAGACGAAATAATGAAATTGTAGCACAAACACTTTAAAGAATCATGACAAAAATTAATTTATTCTGATCTCATTAAGGAGGTGTTCAGCCACAAAACCAGCTACTCAAATTATGTTTAAGAAGCTAGCTGTGTCTTTGAAACTATTTGCAATCGCAATAAGTTGTAATTAAAGACTTGGTAAATAATCATGGAAACAGATTTGAACAGAATTATAAAACCTTAATGGGATGCCTGGCATGTCTTGTCTAGTTAGCTGAAAAACGGTTAACAGTGGAAATAATAATAATAATGCCTGTTTTGTAACAGAATCAACTTTGTAATGTAAAATGTGATCATGGAATTTGGTAAGAGATAGCCTCCTCAATGGAGAGTTGAATTCATGCAATCCTTCAAGATAAAAAATGTAGGGTATCACTAAAAAGAACACAGCCACTAACTTTGGATTGCAACATAGAAAGATCCTAAAGCCTGGAGATAACAACAATCGTTAAACATCCAAAACAAATAAGAACCTCGGTCTGTCCATGGGAGTGTCCATCATTGATCAGTTGTTTTACAAGATTGGTTCTGCAGAAGGGAAGTAGAGGGGAAACTGAAAACGTTGTGTATAATCATTGCAATGCAGAACGTATAAAATACTGTCTTTTTGCTGTAAAATCGTAGTGTATCATTGATCTCTCTGCTTTGCTGAGCTGAGGATTAAGGAAACGATTGTCTTCTCTGTCAAAACCAGATTGGAGGAAGATCCTTTGGTACTCTCCCTGCATTTACCGGTTTTTGCTTGAATTAAAGTCCACTCCGTGCCTGTGTCCTGTCTGCCTCCAGAGTCTTTGTCCCTAGCCAGGGAATCTCGATCCTACAGTAAGCAAGTACATACAGATCAGAGCGGAAAGGCAAAACTTAGACTGAGGCATACAGTCTACAACACAAAGGGCATGCAATAGCCAAGATCAATGTGAGCAAGATCAGCATTATTTGAAGTTAGAGAGTCCATTCCTCAGTTTAATAATGGGCTGGGAAGATGTTATTCATGAGCCGCTGGTTTGTGTGTTCAAGATTCTGTATTGTCTGCATGATGGAAGAGATTGCAGGAGATCCAGGGTTCGATGGATCGTTGATAATGTTGTCAGCCTTTCTGCAGCAGCAAGTCATGTAAATGTAGTCAATGAACGTGCGGTTGGCTTCCATAATGGCATGGGCCATGCACAAATCCTCCTGTCATTTCTCTTACTGTGCTGGGTAGGGATATTGCCACGCCAGGCCATTATGCACCCAGATGGTTTGCTCTCAGTGGTGCATTTGCAGACATTGGTCATTGTGGACATGTCAAATGTCCTGAGCTGCCAAAGAAAGAAGTGGCGTTGTTGTGCCATCTCGGCTGTCACATCTACATGGGAGGTCGGTTATCATCACTCCAAGCAACTTAATGCTTTCCACTCTTTCAACTTCAGTTCCATTGATGCAGATGGGGGCATGTGCTCCTCCTTTCTTTCTGAAGTCAATGATCAGTTGGTTAGTTCTGCCGACGTTGAAAGAGAGATTAGTCTCAGTTCAGCACATCACCAAGCCGTGTATTTCCGTTCTGTATGTTGACTTGCCATCATTGCAAATCTGTTCTACTATGATGGTGTCATCAGTGAACATGCAGATGGCGTTCGTTCTGAATTTAGCAATACAGTCGTGGGTGTACAGGGAGTATAGTAGGGGGCTGAGGACACATCCATTGGGATTTCCGTGTTGAATGTTATTGTGGAAGAGGCACAGTTACCTATCTTCTCTGATTTTGGACTGTGGGTCAGAAAGCTGAGGATCCGTTGCAGAGGGTGGAGCCGAGTCTGAGGTCACTGTGTTTTGTGATTGGTCTGAGGGGAATAATGGTTTTGAAGGTGGAGCTATAATCAATGAGCAGGAATCTGATGTAGGTGTCCTTGTTGTCCAGATGTTCTAGGGAGATGATACCCACTATAGACCCACTCCACTGGTAGGAAAATTGGAGGGGATCGAGGCAGGCTGGGAGACTTGAACTGATGTCGGCCATGACTAGCCTCTCGAAGCACTTCATGCCCCCCTTAGTCTCCTGCGCTCTAAAGAGAAATGTCCCAGCTTATCCAACCTCTGCCTATGACTCAGACTCTGAAGTCCTGGCAATAACCTTGTAAAGTTTCAGTTCAATAACATCCTTCCTAATAGCAAAGTAACCAAAACAGAAGACAATGTTGAACTTGGAACTATTTGGAACTGTACGTTTTACTCTGCTGACAATTATTTTGCTGTTGTGATATTGTTTTATTATTTGTGCTATTCTGAAATCTTATTATTCATTAAATCATCCGATGGGAATCCCCTCGGGTGAACGTCCTCCTGACTGCGTGAATTTGAATCAATTTATTTTGTTTGGACTGATATTTTGAGGCCGCTGCTTATCAGAAAACAGGAAGAGATGATGGATGATTGCGCAGTGTGTGTCCTTGACAGGACCAGCATGTCTCTCAAAGCACATAAAGCTTTTATTGTGGGCCAGAGTACCTCAGAATTGTTACATCACAGAAGGAAGCTATTCAGGCCATTGTAGGTCCATGAACATAGAACATTACAGCACAGTACAGGCCCTTCGGGTCTCAATGTTGCACCGACCTGTGAAACCAATCTGAAGCCCACCTAACCTACACTATTACATTTTCATCCTTATGTTTATTCCATACTCATTTAAATGGCCTTAAATTTGGTGAGTCTTCTATTGTTGGGCGGGCAGCATATTCCTTCCCCTTATTACTCTCTGAGTGAAAAAATTATTTCTGACATCTGTCTGAAATCTATCACCCCTCAATTTAAAACTACATCCCCTCATGCTAGCAATCATCATCCGAGGAAAAAGGTTTTCACATTCCAAAGTATCTAATCCTCTGATCATCTTGCATGTCTCTCAAGCTTTTTGTCTTTCATGAAAACTGCCTCAAGTCCCTCAACCATTCCTGTCAGGCCTTCCCTGCATTCCAGTCTACATTCTAGCAAATCTCCTCTTCAACTTTTCCAAGGCATCCACATCCTTCCGATAATGCGGTGACCAGAACTGTATACAATGCTCAAAACATGGCTGCACCAGGTTTTTTTTGGGGGAAGCATAACCTCATGGAGAAGGAAGCCTCCTTCTTCCTCTTCAGTAAACCACAGCACCCTCACTCCACCACTTCCTCCTTTCTGTATGGAATATAGATTAGATTACTTACAGTGTGGAAACAGGCCCTTCGGCCCAACAAGTCCACACTGCCCCGCTGAAGCGCAACCCACCCATACCCCTACATCTACCCATTACCTAACACTACGGGCAATTTAGCACGGCCAATTCACCTGACCCGCACATCTTTGGACTGTGGGAGGAAACCGGAGCACCCGGAGGAAACCCACGCAGACACGGGGAGAATGTGCAAACTCCACACAGTCAGTCGCCTGAGGCGGGAATTGAACCCGGGTCTCTGGCGCTGTGAGGCAGCAGTGCTAACCACTGTGCCACCGTGCCACCGTGTCGCCCACTTTCCTGACAGATATAAACTTATCAAGGACACACAGTAGCTGTTCCTTGAAAAAAACTCCACATTTGAATTGTGCCCATCCCCTGCAGTTTCCTTCCCAATCCTATGCATCCTCAAACCTTTCCTAATCGCATCATGATTGCCTTTGCCCCAGCTATAACACTTACCCTTCGGTATACACCTGTCCCTTTCCATCGCTAAAGTAAACATAACTGAATTTTCGTCACTATCACCGAGGTGCTCACCTACCTCCAAATCTAATACCTGGTCTGGTTCATTACCCGGTCCCAAATCCAATTTGGCCTCATCCCTTGTTGGCCTATCGACATAATGTGTCAGGAAACCATTCTGCACACATTGGACAAAAACTGACCCATATAAAGTAATTGAGCTCTAGCGTTTCCAGTCAATATTTGGAAAGTTAAAGTCTTCTGTTACTTTTGCTCCTATCCAGTGTGATCTTTGTAATCCTTTCCTCTGCATCTCTGGAACTTTTCAGAGGTCTATAGAGAACTGTAAACAGGTGATCTCTCCGTTTTTGTTTCTAACCTCTTCCCATACTACCTCAGCAGACGAGTCTTCATCAAACATCCTTTCTGCCACCGTAATACTGCCTTTGATTAACAATGCCACCCTCCCCACTTTTAGTACCTTCCCTGTCCTTAATGAAGCATCCAAACCCCGGAACCTACAACAATCATTCCTGTCCCTGCTCTATCCATTTGTCAGAAATGGCTGCACATCAAGCTGTACAACTGCACAATTTGGAAACAGGGAGTGATTGGAAGGGTGTTAAACGAGGGTCAGTTGGATAGATCAGAAGACAACATGAGGGGAGATAGAAAAAGTCAGAAACTTGAAATTTTATTTAGAAATTCTCACGGACTGCAGGGCCTTTGTCTGATGCCATACCCTGTGAGAACTGTGCTTTTACTGGCTGTGGTCCCAGATCATTTATCTTCAATAATATCACAGAGCTTAGTTGATGACAGTTATAAAGAGACCAAAAGCTTTATTATTTTACCAGGAGAAAGTGGATTAATTTAAATAGAACAGCAGCAAGAATTGAGAACCCCCCTCGATACTGAAATACTGTGCTAGTGAATCTCAGTGAGGGGGATCACTGATAGCGGGGGAGTCAGCATCTCAGCCGTGGGTCAAATAATGATTGATAAAGTTTGCACACTACTTCCCAGTTCCTCCGCCTCCGCCGGATCTGCTCCCAGGAGGACCAGTTCCACCACAGAACACACCAGATGGCCTCTTTCTTTAGAGACCGCAATTTCCCTTCCCACATGTTTAAAGATGCCCTCCAACACATCTCATCTACATCCCGCACTTCCGCTCTCAGACCCCACGCTTTCAACCGTAACAAGGACAGAACGCACCTGGTGCCCACCTTCCACCCTACCAACCTTCGCATAAACCAAATCATCCGCTGACATTTCTGCCATCTCCAAACAGACCCCACCACCAGGTATATATTTCCCTCCACACCTCTTTCTCCCTTCCGCAAAGACCTTTCCCTTCGCGATTACCTGGTCAGGTCCACGCCCCCAAACAACCCACCCTCCCATCCTGGCACTTTCCCCTGCCACCGCAGGAACTGTAAAGCCTGCGTCCACACTTCCTCCCTCACTTCTATCCAAGGCCCGAAAGGAGGCTTCCACATCCATCAAAGTTTTACCTGCACATCCACTAATATCATTTATTGTATCCGTTGCTCCCGATTCGGTCTCCTCTACATTGGGGAGACTGGGCGCCTCCTAGCAGAGTGCTTTAGGGAACATCTCCGGGACACCCGCACCAATCAACCACACTGCCCCGTGGCCCGACATTTAAACTCCCCCTCCCACTCTGCCGAGGACATGGAAGTCCTGGCCTCCTTCACCGCCGCTCCCTCACCACCAGACGCCTGGAGGAAGAACACCTCATCTTCCGCCGTGGAACACTTCAACCCCAAGGCATCAATGTGGACTTCAACAGTTTCCTCATTTCCCCTTCCCCCACCTCACCCTAGTTCTAAACTTCCAGCTCAGTAATAGTCACCATGACTTGTCCGGACTTGTCCTACCTGCCTATCTTCTTTTCCATCTATCCACTCCACCCTCTCCTCCTTGACCTATCACCTTCATCCCCTCCCCCACTCACCCATTGTACTCTATGCTACTTTCTCCCCACCCCCACCCTCCTCTAGCTTATCTCTCCACGCTTCAGGCTCACTGCCTTTATTCCTGATGGAGGGCTTTTGCCCGAAACGTCGATTTCATAGCTACTTGGATGCAGCCTGAACTGCTGTGCTCTTCCAGCACCACGAATCCAGAATCTGGTTTCCAGCATCTGCAGTCATTGTTTTTACCGACACCACTTCCATGGTTTTGTAATATCCATTTCAATTTATGTAGCTCAATATCTTGTGTGTATTTTAAATATCTTATCTCTGTGTACTTTCCATAGTTTAGTATGGACAGAAAATCATTTTGTCCCTGTATTTTGTGTTCAATAAACAGATTTCAGTCCTCATTCCTCACTTTAGAAGTATCCTTGAATCTGTTCTTCATATGAGTTATAAAGAGTAACATTCCAATACTGATTACTGGGGAATATTACTGCCCCTCCCTCCAGTCTGAACTGCCATGTCGCCCAATTCTCTCTGTTTTCTGTCTCCTCCACAGTGCCACAATCACACTGTAAATAAAGTCCAATAAATGACACTTCGACACAGTTAATTAATATCGAATGCATCAATAGCACAGTCCTCATCAGCCCTCTCTGATCCTGGAATATCAAACTGAATTGCACATGTCACGTACAATTCTCTGTTAACATATCCATGTCATTTGTCTGTTTTAACCCCACGTTGTCTCAGGCATACATTCCCCTCAGATCATGCACTGTAAAAATTGTGTTAATATTTTATTGAAATTATAATGCTTGGTCAGTAGTTACAGAATGTATGTTTCCATTTATAAATTGAGAAGCATGTTTACATTCTGATTAACTTATGGCATTACTCCCATGTACAAGGCAGATTGAATGGTTACACTCAATTGATCTACCAGCCTCAACATTTTGTCCACCAGTCACCCTCACATACCCCATCCAGAATGCAAAAAAAATCATCATTGTTTTTAATTTTAATAAAACAGCATTGAATTAAAAGGCGTTGGTTGGAGCTATTTCTTCAGCGACTGTGATTGATGTCAGTCTCCGTGGATCCTAAATGTGTCACTGGAAGGTTTGCCTCTTCTATTAATTATCCCATATTATGGGCGGAAGTATCACCGACAGCACTAACAGGGATCAGCAGATCGAGAGACGGGGGAGGAGAGATCAGAATCTGAGAACAATAGATTGGTATGTTCCAACAACAGATCAGAATCTGAGAACATTAGACTGGAATGTTCCAATAATGGATCAGAATCTGCGAACATTTGCCTGGAATATTACAACAGACAGGAGTTTATCCTGGGGTCTTTACTATCTTTCTCAACCTTGGATATCATTAGCCTCACGGATCGAAGATGTCCTTTGGATTATGCAAGGTGGTTACTATCCCATCCTCGCTATAGTTGGTGTTCTTAGTAAGTCATTCCATCTGACCATTAAACCGAGTTGAACTGAATTGCTGTTCATAATTAAATTTTAGATTTTGGAAGTCGTCAGTTTCAGATCCAGTCAAAAATGCTATTCCTTGCAAATTATAACTGGCAAGTTACTATTCACAACTTACTCAACAATACCCGAGGAGAAAACAGACTCTTCACAAACTCCATGATCTTTTTATCTCCATTCAGATTTACATTTCTGCATATTCTCCCCACTCACCAACCCTGACCAAGACCACTATCAGGATATTTCAGTCTCCTTCTCAGCCTCAGTGCAGCTGCTGAATAATCTATCGTTTGTGCCTTTGTTAAGTCCAGATATAACTGATTCAACTCCCTTCTAACTATGCTTCCGTCACAAAATATTTGCACTTGAGATGGTTAATTTGTTCTCTCTCCGCAGAATCTGTCAGATGGGCAGACAATACATGGTGGTCAAGTCATTGACTCATAATTGAGAGGGACAGAATAATGATCTTTTGGTGTCTCATGAAGGAAGTTGATGGAATGCAAATGAAATCATCACCACTTGTTTTAAACAGAAGCCTATCTGTTTGCCTCATGTCATTTAGAGAAGGCAATCGGTTATGCTTCCCTGGTCCGGTCTCTGTTGGACTGCAAGCCCACAGCAATGCAGTTTACTCTTTACTGTCCTGTTGAACAGCTGAAACAGCCACGCAGTTCAAGTTTGCCAGAACATGCTGGCCTGACCAGGGCTGCACACATCCCGTCAGGGACGAACAAAAGGAAAGCTAGCTCCCTTCCTCTGTCTGATTTCCATATTCCTGTAAGTCATTTTCATTCAGGTAGGTGACCATTCCATGTTTCGAGTGAATTCTTTCTGATTGAGTCTCCCTACGAGAGTGAAATTCATCTCCATCGACACCTCTGGTGATGACTGATGCAAAGATGTACGATACTTCAAAATTCCACATCATTCGCAGTGTAGAGAGAAGGAATGGCTTTTTATATTACAGGAAAGAAGCTGAGACAGCTAAGTGAGGGAAGAGAACTATTGTGATCAAACCTAGAGTGTTGATGTGATAGTATTTGGGGTATTGTGCACAGATTTTCTCTCCTTTATCAAGAATAATCCTCTTGGCAGAAAGAGTATAAAGGAGTTTCACCAGACTCATTGTTGGGATGATTGTACCATCGGGAGTGCATGAGGATTAATCTGTAGCGCTTGGAGAGAATAAGAGGTGATTGCATTGAAACTTAAGGGGATGGACAGTCACTCATTATATTCCAAACAGACAGTAATACGGTGATAAAATCCATGGTTTGCTTGTTACTTGGTATACGTGATTCTCGATGGCTTAAAAGCCTCCGAGAATGTTAATCTCACTCCACACAACTCCCCATTTCGATTGAGAGAGAGTGAGCCAGTTTTGACTAAACTTTTCCCATATCAGTACAATGCATTTGGTGTGTGATCATGCATAGAACCTCACGTTATTCACCATCCCGATAGGAGCCACAATACCTAAATTCTAAAACAGTTAACTATTCCCACAAGCTTCTATCCCCCACGGAGAACATGGGTCTGTCTTCTTGGAGATGGAAGATGCCTCCTTGAGGCTTGGCACAAAACATTTAGCTTCCTTCCTCACTGCCAGCAAAACACGTTTAAGTATCATTTGTTCCACAGGCAATGGAGCCACGAGGAACAATGTGAGCAGTCTATGAGTGCAGTCTCTGCTCCATTTGTTTTTCTGGTTGGAGCATCAATGACACACTCTTATTCCTGTGTAAGTGTCTCGAGAGGTGAATGGTCTCCTACTGGTTCCAGAGAACAGGTTTAGGGGTCTCACTGGACTCTGCCTGTTCCTGTTTAACAGTTCAATGTCCTGATCAGACGCCTCCTCTTCTGTGGAACACGCAGGAGGATTGAATGGGCTGTCCCTCTTCTGTTCAGTCATTTCGATGGACTGAATGGCCTTCACATATCCGTGTGTATCCAGCTTGAGGTGCTGAATGAGCTCCTCCTTTAACTGTGGAAATGTACAGTGTTTGGCCGTGGTGTAACATGAATGTTACCGACACTTTAACAGCACAAACCTGAATGTTGTTTGGGTCTTGCTGCACATGGACACAGAGACCGGTCCAGGAGCTGAGATGGGACAAAATGTTCAAATATTTTGTGATCTTCAGTGATCACCCCGCTTCTGATCTTGTGATGGATGCGGGGCGCCGGGGGTTGGGGTACTTAGACGTTAACGAAGGAGCTGAAGATGTTTCTGCTGAGAAAGTTATCTGAGGAGATGTCTCGGGACTGAGAGGATTGTCGGCCACCGACTACAAACATCTTTCTTTGTGGTCTGAAAAACCCCGACCAGTGGTGAAGTTACACCCGATTCCTATTAAGCTCAAATATTTAGGTGGTCCCGATGACATCCTCAGGACAAACACTGCCTTGATATCAAGGCCATTCACTCTTTCCTGAGCCCCTGTGTTCAGCTCTTGTTCATATCAATAGGTAACGGTGTATGTGTAGAGAGTGTTTTCCTCTCACAGAGGGTAATCAAAGTCATGAATTATCTGGACTAGAGAGTTAGGGGAGCTACATCACTGAAAGTATTTAAAGAGGTGGTACATGGATTTTTGACCTGTCAAAGAGCTGAGGGGGGGTAAAGAACTGGGCATTAAGGAGGAGTTAATGCGAACAGTAGATCAGCCATGATCGTATACAATGGCTTGACCGTCCGAATTACCTATTCCTGTTCCTTATGTTTTCATTTTCTGTAATTTCAAAGTAAATGGCTGTAATTTTCCTGGATGTTCTGTTATTGAATGTTGTAATCAGAGAGAGCAAAGTATTTTTGAGTCATCTCTGAGTGAGGTATGGAGTTTTTTCATAATGAATCCTGGTCTAGACCAAGACCAACAAATGAAGCACAAGTTGCAGAGAGGGGGCACTCTGTAAACAGATCACAGCCGTCTTTCGAAAGTAGCCTCAATTTCCAAATAACATTTTCCAATCCGTACCAATCTGGGTGTGACAGTTGTGAGAGATTAAATGAGATCCTGTGTTACTGTGGACCAGGTATTTGGAGCAAGAAGCCCCCATCTGCACCTTGCAGGAGCTGTGAGAGGCTGAATGCATCTTATTAACACGGGACAGTGGAGCAAGAGTTGGACATCAGACACTTTGTCACTGCTCATCCATGCACTATGGTCTGATTAAGGTCTCAGCAGCACTTTTCTGTCAGTATACCATTTCCTTACATTCATTTGTCTTTCAAATGTCTTACATAGACAATTTTGAACAAATGGAAATATCCAGGCATCACAATCTTCTGTGGAAGGGAATTCACACCTTAAAAACCCTTTGGGAATCTCTCGTTCGTGTTCTGACCAATGTTGGAGGGTCACTCATGTCTTTTCCCACTCCTCTATTGGTGAAAGCAAATTTTAAATGTAACCAGTTGAGTGCTGTGTCCAATGATATAAGTATTGGACTGGGTAATTTTGTAGAAAAATCGGAGACACAGAAAGTTGATCTCTGAACAAATAGTAAAATGATACTGTTCCAAATGTTTTTCTGACATTGAAATTATTCTGTTCACACAAATGTTTGGGAATGTGGATTTCTTCCCCGAACAGTTCGATTTGGCTGAATTCCCTTTGCTTCGAGCTGTGCAGAGATTCCTATGAATCCTCACCAGGAGTCCTCCACGAGTGGTAAAAATGACTCAGGATTTTTCTGCTCTCACATCTTGTTTTCGGGCAGAACAAAGTCACAGAGAGAGAGACCAATTGGCTGCTGCTTCTGAGGCCGGTAATATTTTTCTCCGGCTCTGTTTGGAAAAATACAAGAATGTCAACTGAACACCAAACTGGACCATGTGCACTCTCCATGTACATTCTCTGGAATGGATGATAACAGACTGTATGCTGTATGCAGCATCATTGCTGTTGTTGTGCACACTGCTTTGCATCAGCAATGAAAATAATGTGCCCGTTTTATGATTTGATGAGATGCTTATATGCATCTGCGTAATTTTAAAAAATGGGTTGATATCTTCTTAATATTTGTGTTAATACCAATGCATCTCATTCAAAAAATTATTATCTAGCTTTAGTCTTCTTAACAAGAGAAAATATGTATCCAGCTGAAAGACTTCTCTGAAAATCGTGGTTCAGTAAGATTTCTCATCTAAGATCTAAACAGATATTCCCCGATAACAAAAGGCCTTCATTTCAGGAATGAGTAAAGGAAAGCATCTTTGAACATCTTTGAAAGGAATTGTATCCGTTTTTTTTAGTTTAGAGGATCAGAACTGCACCCAGTGTATCTGATGTGGTCTCAGCAATCCTTGCACAGATACAGTGAAATATTCCTAATTAAACCCAATACCCGTTGCCACAAACAACATCATTCCACTTACTTTCTAAATCACTTGCTGCATCTGCAGACAGACTTCATATGATTCATGTACCAAGAATATGAAAAACATCTGCATCACAGAGTTCTGCAATCTCTCTCCATTTAAATTGTTCCCGACTGCAATAGACAACTCACATTATATTATTACTGCTGAGGGTATGCTCCCCATCCTTCCCTGTCTACACCATAATGCAGATTCACTCCCTCCATTTGAAGATCTATTGAATGATCATTTTGGTGGACGAGGTAGTTCAGCTTTGATCCATTCCGTCCCTTCATCGAGATATTTTACATAGATTATTTATCATTGATGACCTTACAGTGATCGCTGAGTCAAAACTAGTTACAGTTTTGTTTAAAAAGATCATATATCACTACTATCTACTTCCTGTTAGTGACAGCATCCCTGTTCCTGTGCAGCAGTTCAGGCGGGTTGAATGGCCTCGTCCTGGGCTGTGTAATGTACTCAACGAGCTGAATTACTTCATCCTATATTCCTGTGCAATTCTTTGGAGGGGCAGAATGGTCTCCTCCCGTCTAATTGTAACGATCCAGTCAGGCTGAATGGGATAGTCTGTAATCGCACTCAGTGGTGGATTGAGGGAACAACACATGGGGTAGGGACAGCAATATATCTCTGTAACTGCATCGAGTGGTGGATTGAGGGAACAACACATGGGGTAGGGACAGCAGTGTATCTCTGTAACGGCATCGAGGGGTGGATTGAGAGAACAACACATTGGAAAGGTGCAGCAGTTGGCCGTTTAGCGGCACCATTCAGAATGCTCATGGCTGATCCGAGTGTGTCTGACCATCCGTCTCCTGACTGTTCCCAATAAACTTTGACTCTCCTGTCCAGCAAAGATCAGTCAAACTCAAACTAAAATACCTGAATTTACCGAGTCTTCACTGCTCCCTGAGGATGAGGACACCACAGACAGCACAACAGTAAAGGGAAAGGGACATCCTTCTTTCATTGTGGGACACATTTTTTTAAAACTGTGTTAACCTCATATCAAATCACTGCCCCTTTTCAGATATAGTGGTACAATAACTAGGAATAGACATTTACCATTCTCCCCTGCAATCTTTTCCCACATTACCACTGACTCTTTCCAATAAAATATGCTGCTGCTGCTGTCTCAGGAAGAGAATACCAGATAGCACAACACCACACGAGCATTAAAAAAGGAGCAGAATTAGACCATTTGGCCTATCGAGTCTGATATACCTTAAAGTCATTTCTATAATGTTCCTCAACATCATTCTCTTACCTTCTCCCAGAATCCTTGATCTCCTTATAAATCAGAAACTAATTTATTTGTGTCTTAATGGCACTCACGTCTGTGTCTTAATCTGTATTTCAGTGTGTGTTTGTCCATGTACTTGTTACTTTTGTATTTGTGTGACTGTGTCTGTCTGTCTTTATATCAGCCTTTGTGTTTCCATCTGTGTTTGTGTCCATTTGTGTGTGACTGTTTATGTCTTTGTGTGCTTCTCCGTGTGTGCATGCTTATCTCCTTGTATGCATTGTGCATGTTAGTATATTGGGGTATTTACCAATACGTCTGTGTATTTCAATACCTGCATCTCTCTGCAATGGGGTATCTGTTCTTCTACGAGTGAGAGAGATGAGGTTGGAAATGACAGTAGGTTTGAATTGAGAATTGCTCTTTACTAAACACTGCTCCTTATTAGGTTGGTGGGACGTGGATGTTTCTGAATCTCCACCCAAGTCCTCCTGGTCCTCTCCGGCTCTCTCCAGGATCCTCCCACATATCAGGGTAGGGGTATGAGGGAACGGATATCGGGCACTCCACCACCCGGCGTGGCCCTTTCTGTCCTATTCCAGGCTGGTTCTCATGGAATGGGAGTAAGGGAAGGAATGAGTGTGGGTGGAAGTGGATGGTCCTGCTGTTAGTGCTGGACTAGGTGAGGTGTGACATGGTGAGGTAGCCGGAGGGAGTCTGTCCATAGTGTTGTATCAATGTAGTGCTATTAGTGTGCGGAGCTATTGCATCAGGGACAGAAAATGTGGAGGAGGGAAGGTGCTGAATTCAATAGAGTGGTCGTGCTTGAGCATTTTTGGAGTTAGAGT
This sequence comes from Chiloscyllium punctatum, assembly GCF_047496795.1. NCBI lineage: Eukaryota > Metazoa > Chordata > Chondrichthyes > Orectolobiformes > Hemiscylliidae > Chiloscyllium > Chiloscyllium punctatum. The sequence continues at coordinate 32,269,201 of NC_092759.1, read as the reverse complement.
GTGAGCTTTTGTCGAGGGCAGGTGCTGTAGCAGATATACAGTGAGTGTGAGGGAGCAGTGAGAATATACGGTGACACTTATCCTGACAGAGTGGAATGGAAATTGATGCTTGTCCTATATTGCTGGACCTGTCTTCAGATCATCTCAGCATCGAGGTGAGCCTCCCCGAATGTCTTGTCCAAGTCTATCACTAATAACGACACAGACTCTGTCCCTCAGATTCCACAGAATGAGTTTGGGTGGGTCTTACAAATAGCAAGGAGAAACAAACTTGTTGTGTTATATATCTGAACCAAAACTGTCACGCAAATATTTTACATCATATGCTCTGGAAATTATATATGCAACTATACTCAAAGGGAAGCTATGACATACTGATATTATCACTGGGCTCTTAACCCAGAGACCCAGGTAATGTTGTGGGGACATGGTTTCAAATCCTGCCATGGCAGATTGTGGAATTTAAATTCAATATGTATCTGGAATCAAGGGTTTATGATGATCAGGAATCCATTCCTGATTGTTGGAAAAACTCATCTGGTTCACTAGTATCCTTTAGGGAAGGAAACGGGCGTTCTTATCTGGTCTCGCCTGCATGTCACTCCAGATCCAAGGCAACGCTGTTGACTCTTAACTGCGCTCTGGTATGGCCAGTAAATGCTGGTTATCGAGCTAAGCCCTCATCCTGTGAACGAGTAACAAATACTCGTGGATCCTGCAGTAATAATGGGTGGTGTCAAGTTGCATCGAAACTGAGTTAACTAAGTGACTGCTAATGTTGTGAAAAATAAATTCCTTAAGTGTATATCAGGTAGGTTGGAGAGTATGTTGTGAACCAAACTAGAGAGCAGATTATTTCGGATTTGGTGTTGTGTGATACTGAGTAAGGATGATCAGCCATGATCATATTGAATGGTGGTGCAGGCTCGAAAGCCAGAATGGCCTACTCCAGCACCTATTGTTTATTATCTATTGTGTGATCGGAAAGACTAATTACTAACCTTCCTCTGAAGCAGCTTTGGAGGAATAGTGACATTAATATGTTATATTTTACACTGTGTCTGCATTCAATGTGGAATGTGTGAACATTCTGGTCAAACATCATGGAAGCCCAGAGGTTAGAGGGTCAAGTTCACTCCAGTGAATTGGGAAAATACAATATAACATTCAGTAGGAGAACAATGATTGTTAGACCCATATACTCTTACCACACGGAGACAGGCCATTCGGCCCAAACTTGTCCATCCCGAAAAAAATATCCATTCACACTAACCCCATTTCACTGCCATTTCCCTGTATCCTTCTAATCCTTTCCTACCTCTGTATTTGTCCAAATGTATTTTAAATTTTGTGAATGTACCTGCCTCAACTACTTCTGCTGGCAGCTCATCCCATATGCATACCACCCTGTGTGGAAAAGAAATTGCCCCTCAAGTTCCTTTTTACTCTTTCCCCTCTGACCTTAAATTGATGCCCTCTAGTCCGTGACTGTCCAATCCTGGGGAAAAAAAGACTCTATCCATGCCTCCCGTGACCTTATACACTCCTATCAGATCCCCCTCAGCCTCATACATTCTAAAGTAAAAACTCCTAGCTTATTCAACCTCTCACTATAACTCAGACCATTGAGTCTTGGCAACATGCTTTGTAAATTTCTTCTGCACTCTTTCCAGTTTAATAACATCCTTTCACGAGCAAAGTGAACAAAATTGAACATGACGCTACAAGTATGGTTTCGCCAACATCTTGTATAACTGCAACATAACTCCCTAATTTCGATACTCAGTGCTCTAACTGATGAAGGGCAGTGAGTCAAAAGCCTTTTTCAGTGCCTTGTCTACCTGGGACTCCACTTACAGAAAATCGTGCACCTGAATTCCCAAGGTCACTCTGTTCCACTGCACTCCTTAAAGCCCTGTCATTCGCCATGAAACTCCAGCTTTCTAAAATGCAAGAACTTACACTTATCTGAATTAAACTCAAATTGCCATTTCTCTGCCCAATTCTCCACCTGATCAAGGTACTGATGCAATTTCTGAGATTTCTGATAACCTTCCTCACTGTCCACGACACCACGTATTTTAGTGTCACCTTGAAATTTACAAATTATACCTGTACATTCTCATCTAAATCATAGATATGTGTAATATATGAATATATGGTCCCAGCACCGACCCTGAGGCATCCCACTCGTCACAGGCCTCTAGTCTGACAAGCATCCTTCCACGATTACCCTCTTCTTCCTATCATCAAGCTAATTTTGGACCTAATTTGCCAACTCCCCCTCAATTCCATGTGATCTAACCTTCCAGAGCAGCGTACCATGTGGAACCTTATTGAAGGCCTTACTGAAATCTATACATACAACCATGCCCTTGCCAAAGTTACTGGCCACTTCATCAATGCAGTCTAACAAACTTGTGAGCCATAATCCTCCATTCACAAGGCCCTGTCTTTCCAAATGCACGTATATCCTCTCCCTCAGAATATTGTCAAGTAACTTACCTGCTACATATTTTAGGTTTACTGGTCTATAGTTCCCGGTTTTTATTTGTAGCCCTTCTTGAATAACAGCACAGCATTCACGACCCTCCAGTCCTCCAGGACCTCACCCATTGATGACCGATGATGCAAAAGTACCAACCAGGGCCCCCGCTATTTCTTTCCTGTCCTCCTGCAGTATTCCTGAATATATATGTTCAGGACCAGGTGATTGATAGAAATACTACAAAGTCTGAAAAATATGTCTATTTATTTCAGGTAAAACACCCAAGAGTGAGAAAGTGAGTTAACAATGATTATCATAATAAATTAAAGATTACACGAATCACAGGAAGTAACTTCAGAAGAATTCCAGACATTGTGGAATCCTGAGAATTCTCAGAAAATTAAGATCCAGAAAAGAAGGGCCATGAAACGGGTAAAGAAATCAAAAAGCGAACATGCAGACAAACCGGAACACAAAGACTGCATAAATCTATGATATATATTTCAAAGGAAAGCGAAAAGCAAAGTCAAATGTGGAAATCTGCAATCAGGAGAGACGAGCTTATTATGGATAACAGGAAAGTGGCCAAGCAAATAACCAATTACTTTCTATCTGTCTTCATGGAGAAAGATCCAGAAAATCACCCAGAAATACAACGTGATTATATAGGACTTGTGGATCGAAAGACATAAAGTCAATTTATATCAGTAACAAGGCTCTACTTAAACATACAGCTGGATTGAGCATTGCTAACCTTGACAAACTAGATGTACTTCATACCAAAATCTTCAGAAATAAACCACTAATAGAAGTATTCGTTGCACTGTCGATGACTGTGTTCTACTACCCAGTGCATTCTGCATAGTCTGGATCCAAACACTATAGATGAACGGTAGTGATCCAAGCATCTACAAAGGGAAGAAGAGATAGTGTGGAGAACTGCAGATCAATTATCTTGACATTTGTGGGGTAACTGTTGGAATCTATTATATAGGATGTGATATTCGTTATTTAGGAATGAACAGCAACCTTGGAGAGAATCAGTATGTATTTCTGAAAGGGAAAGCATACTTGACAAGCTTTGGAATTGTTTGAAGTTGATTCTTACAGCATAGATAATGGGGAACCAGTACAGTTGGCATATTTTAGATTATCAGAAGGCTTTCTATAAGAACTCACACAATGAGTTTGTAAATGCAATGAATGTGAAGGGTATTTGGAGGAATATATGCAAGTGGTAAGTTAAAGTTTGGATTGCCTTCCTTTAAGGGAGTCAGAATATAGATGTAAAGACATGTTGGAGCAGTTTAACAGCATGTTGGTGAGACTGTATCTGGAATATTGAGGACAGTTTTGGTCACCAAATCTGAGAAAGAATATACTGACCACAGAGGAAGTTCAATGGACATTCTCCAGATTAATCCTTCAATTGGCGAGATTGCGTGATGAGGAAACTCGACCTGTGTCTCTGGAGTTTCAAAGAATGAGAGATGGGTCACTGTGAAATGTATAAAATTCACAAAACATGTGACAAGTTGGAAATTAACAGTATGTTTCTCCGGCTGCCTAATACACAATCAAGGGAAATAATGGCAGGATAAAGGACAGACCATTTGAGGCTGCAATAAGAAGGAAATTCTGCACGCGTATGGGACTAACTAACACAGGGGCATGGAAACCTGCTGGCAGGGCTAGATTAGGGAGAATTCCCAATTATTCTACGAGTGTGTCCAGCGGAACAGAATAACCAGGGAACAGGTAGGTCTCATTAGTGACTTGCCAAATTGCATCCAAATGAAGTTTAGTGGTAGGAGACACAAGGTGGTGGTTGACTCCTTGTGTGACTGGAGGCCAGTGTCCAATGGTATACCACAGGGATCAGTGCTGTATCTCTTATCGTTTGTGATTCGGAGGTGCTGGTGTTGGACTGGGTGGACAATGCTGTAAATCTCATAACACCAGGTTAGAGTCCAACAGGTTAATTCTGCGGCACTACCTTTCGAAATGCTGCTTCTTCATCAAAGCGCACAATCACCTGATGAAGAAGTAGCGCTTGGAAAGCTAGTGCCTCCGAATAAACCTGTTGGACTCTAACCTGATGTTGTGTGATTTTCCACTTTAATATTTGTGGTACTCATAAATGATGTAGCTGTGAATATGGACGAGGGGTGGGGAGTGTGAGAAGTAAGTTTGTGTTTGATACACAGATTGGCCGTTGGCTGGCAGTGAGGAGGAAGGCCTTAAGTTATGGGAAGATACAGATGAAATGGTCAGATGGACAGATCAATGGCAAATGGAATGTAACCCTGATAAATATGAGGTGATACACTTTGGAAGAAGGAGAGGACTCAATGAATGGGAGCACACTAGAAAGTTCAGAGGGTGCTTCTCCACACATCCCTGAATGTGAGTGGAAATTTTCATACACAATTTGGGAAAGCATAGAGAACTTTGATTCATTGAGGCTCAGATTATAAGAGCTATGCGGAACTTTGGTGAGGCCAAGATGCAATACTGCGTGTAGTTTTGGGAGCAATATTACAGGAAGGATGTGACTGCACGGGAGGGTTTGAAGAGGAGATTCACCAGGATGTTCCCTGGGATTGAGCATATCAGCTATAGAGAGAGGCTGGATAAACTTGAGTTGTTTAGTTTGGAGAAGTGGAGGCTGAGGGGGACGGATTCAAAAGCATAGGATTACGAGGAGCATGGACAGGGTGGATGGACAGCAGCTGTTCCTTTTAGTCAAAGGGGCACACTACTAAAGTGAAGAGTTTGCGGTTTAGTGAGGATTTGAGGATTGCTTTTCAGCCAGTGTGTATTGGGGTCTGAAGTACACTTCTTGAGAGAGGAGATGTCATGGCAAACTCAAAATCATTCGAAAATACACGGTTGTGCACTTGAAGTGCCGTAAGATTCACGGCTAGGCGTATTGTGTCGGAAAGTGGGCCTTATGTAGACCATGCTGTATTTCTGATAGTACAGAGTCTTTGCTTCTGTGATTGTATGGCTGCAGAAGGCCAATCAGTGAGTACATTAAAATTGGAATTGATAGGTTTCTGAAGAATGTCTTAACAAAGTTTATAAGACAGAACTTATGATATTTTCTGAAAAATATGTTAATGGCAAAATTAAGAGAAAGAAATGTGCAACTTTCTTACAGTTTGATGTCAGACAATTGAGGACCGGGAAATGGTAGAATTATGGAACAAAAGTTTCAGTCATGCCTTCACAGAGGAAAACAAAATAAAAAAGATAACTTCCTAGCAATACTATGGATCTTTATTCTGGTGAGAAAAAGGGAATAGAATGAAATCAGCAACTAAACAGTTTAGAGAAAGTATCGGAATGAAATTAATGGGTGTAGACAAAGTCAACAGAGATTTATGAAATGGAAATCATATTTGAGAAAGTGGCTTTTAGCAACATTATGGAGAAGGTATCAATGTAATACGAGTGGAATCTCAGAAAGATTTTTGATAAAGCCCCAAGCCTATTGTGCAAATTCGAATCCTGTGGGACTGGGTCTAACGTATGGTCATGGTTTTAGAATGGGAGAGCTGGCAGGAAACACTGCGCAGGAAAAAAACAACATTTTTTTTAAAATGGAAGGCTAGGAGGATATAGCAAGGTTCGTGTCTTGGGCCCCAGCTATTCCCAATACACATCATATATTTGGTTGACGGGCTCAAATGCAATATTCCCAACTCTGCTGACCGCACTAAACAATGTCAGCATGTGAGTTGGTGACGAAGATGTAAAAATGCTCCAAAGTGACTGAGACAAGTGAAATTACTTGGATAATACGTGGCAGATGGAGAGCAATGGGAGAGATGTGATGTTGTGTACTTTGATGGGAACAATAGAATGGCAGCCTCTCATTTGAAAAGGGAATGGTTGAAAAATGTTGTTCTACAAAGGAACTTAAGCTGCATTTTCGTTTATTTCTGCACAGCCCTCTGAGTACATGCAGGACAGTGAGTCTGAAGCCAGAAGTCAATACTGGGAATGGCATTGACATGCTGACCAGTGCATATTGACCCAGCAAGTGGGGAGCTGTAACATTGAAGGATGACCTTGTACCAGTCACTAAAGCAATATTGCAGGAGCAGAAAGCAGGTGGACAGATAAATGATGTATTTCACCTTCATTTCAGGGGAATTGAGTGCAGGAGTAAGAGTATCCTACTGCAGCTGTACAGGGCCTTGGTGAGACCCCATCTCGAACATTGTACAGTATTGTGTGCAGTTTTGGACTCCTTACCCAATAAAGGACAAAGCTGACATTGAGAGAGAGCAGCGAAGGATGACCAGACTGATCTCTGGGATGACAGACTTGTTGTGGGAGCAGAGTTTTGGGTGACTGGACCTGTATTCCATGGGATTTAGGAAAATGAGTGGTGATCACAGTGAAATATATAAAACTCTGACAGGGCGCGACAGATTGGAAGCTGGCTTGGATGCCTCAGATAAGGGGCCACAGCATTAAGTACAGAGAGGCCACTTTGCATTGAGATGAGAATAAATGTCTTCACTCTGAGACTGGCGAACTAGAGTGTTCTCTCCCAGCTCAGGCTGTGGAAACCTAGGCACTGAATATAAATAAGGATTTCTGGAAATTAAAAGTATAGCGGAGTATCGTGTGAAGATAGAAGATCAGCTATCAATCCAGGTTGTTCTCCAATAACTCAGTAGCTGTGTTCCTGTGCAAGACCGTATTGTGCAAAATCATGCAATATTAATAATGGGGTCTATGGGGAAAAGAGGGTAAGGGGCGAACCCCCAAAATTATTAGTAAAGCCAAAAAATTAATTTAGTCTAACACACATACCAACAAAGTCTAAATAAAACTTTAAGTCCCATATTGTAATAAAACAGTGCTGTAAATGTAACACTTTCAAAATACAGGTCACTGACTACAGCAGTGTACCTTTCAGCACACTCTTCACCAGAAAGCGCGTGGGACTGACTGACCACGTCATGTCGATGGGGAGATTCCTGTTCTCCTCAAGAATCTCCCCACAGTTTGAAATAAATTTCTTTCGAAGTGGATACTACAATTCCCCATTTCAACCTCAGTTTCAAGGCTTCCAGATCGGATTACATTCCTGTTTTAGCTGAACACATTGATTGTACATTTTGCAGACAGGATCCTGAGGCTGGACTTTGCTGTTCAGTTGGTTCCCGGCAAGGAATTGCGTCACAATGAACGGGAATTCACTTTATGGAAAAAGGTTCATGAATTGCATTGCAGCCAAATTGTATTTAATCAACACGCGTTATCTGAGAACTGCCTGTATATTGAATAGAGGAGCAAAATTGATGGGCTGAAGGGACTACAGCAGTACTCATTTTATATTTCACAATGTTTAAACATATTAAGGGATATGAATATTGTATGGGTAAAATTGCATGAAGGAGATGTTCGACCATTAACTAGCACAGAGAAAGCTCAATGTGTTGTGTGACGTACTCATTTCCCGATGTTCCTGCACAGTTTGTGGGAAAGCTCAGTAAATGTTATCACAAACCGTCAGACGTTAGGAAGGAGTTCTCTGCAGGGTCAACAGGACTATGTTTTCCGTTCCCTTTTCTGACACCAAGGTTGGAGCCAGGTGTTCTCTCCGGGTATATCCTTTAAGAGCTCGGAGCAGTTGATACAATTGAGTCTCTTGCTTGGCCGTTTTAGAGACTATTGAAGAGTTTCTCACATGGCTGTGTGTCTGGAGTCACTGTTAGGACAGACCAGGAAAACATGGAGATTCACTTCCTGAACGTACATTGGGTAAGGAGATCGATGGACTCTTTGTTACTGAACCAGATTTTAGATCTTGATATGTTAATAATTGTTTTTATCTTCCACCAGCTGCCCAAGCATGAGCCTGGTCTGTATTAGTAATCCAATGACAATTCCACAACCGCACCATCTCCACATGGAGACCTATCTGAAACCACACTGAGCAGGTTATTTCTGTGCTACTTGAAAGCTCTGTCATATAGAACTCCCACCAATTTGACTGTCGTGATGGGACTGATGGGGTGGTAATTGGTCAGATTGTATTTATTCACCTCTTGGGAAACTGGACATAGCTGAGTAATTTTCCACGTTGCCAGGGAGGTGTCAGAGTTGGAGCTGGAATAAAACAGCTTCCCCAGTGACACGGCTTATTGTACCGCACAAGTCTTCAGTCCCATTGCAGGAATGGGGTCAGGGCCCATTGCCTTTGTTGTATCTACTGTGTTCAGCGGTTTCTTCATGTCACGTGCAGCGGATCGAATTGGTTGAAGACTGCCATCTGTGATTCTGTGGGCTTCATGATAGGGTAAGTTGGATCATCCACTCAACACGTCTGGCTGAGGATATTGCAGACACCACATACTTGACTTTTACACTGATGTGCAGGACTGTTCCATTATTTAGTATGGGGATATTTGTGGAGTCCTCTCCCCCAGTAAGTTGTTTAATGGTCCGTCGACATTCATGCTTGGATTTGGCTGGATGACAGTGCTTAGATCTGATTTGTTACTCGTGGTATAATTTCTGCCTCTGTATAAGATGCTAGTTCTGATGTTTCCAGAGTAACCAGCCAATTGCGGTAGCTTTAATGGGTTTTCATCATATAAAGGTACACATGGTACTGACCCTGGCATGTTCACCCACACTCGTCACTGAACTATAGATCGGCTTGAGGGTAATGGTGGACTGAGACATTATCCTGAGGGAATGGTTCCAGATTGTCATTGAATACAATTCTGCTTCTGCTGTTGCTGCTGTGACCTACAGCATCAGATGATAACCCAGTTTTAGCTGCAATATCTACAATTAAATCCTACTGACTGTCCCCCAGTTCACACTGAGACCCATTCACCCAGCAGCCCTGTATTCAGTGACCTACTCTGGTTTCTGAAGCGGCAACCCTTCCATTTTCATATTCTCATTCTGCTGAAATTCTTTCGTTGGTGTCACGCCTCCAATTTGTTACTTTAAGTCAATCAATTTAAGTTACGAATCTAAATCTTTTCCTTTCAGTAATGCCATCTTCTGTATTTGAAGTGAATGTGTTTCCTTCTGTTTTTCTCCCTGACCATAATTCAGAGCACTGCTGTGTCAGTGATGCAAGCCTTATGCAGTTTCAGAGTCAGGGAACTTGTCACCATGTGTTACTGATCAGTTCCCAGTGTACGGTGCTCCATGTTCAACAGGATGTTTGAGCATCTTTGACGTTCGTCATTGGATATTGTTCATAAACAGAAATTGCTGAAGAAATTGCTGAAGATGTTGCAGCATTTTATGGAGTGAATGCAGATATAAACTTTCAGGTCCAGTGAACCTTCTAAAAAGCTCCCTGTTTCTCTAGCAATTTTTGATATTTTTATTTCCAGTATCGATCGTTATTTTGTAATTGAAAATATGTTCTGTGCCGGTATTCATTTCTGGAGAAACTCAGCAGGTCTGTCAGCATCTGCAGGGACAGAGAAACAGGATTAGTCTTTCAAGTCTAGTGTGACACTTCTTCAGAACTCAAAATGATTGGAAAATGTGCTTTAAATCCCTAGCCAGAGTTGGGGAATGGGTGACAGGGAAAAGAGGGTGTGGCAAAAGATAAAAGAAGATTCTGTGAAATGAGTTTAAATTAAGATGCGATGGGGAAAGGGGTTCTCTCTATTGAGTGCAAGATAAGGAAGACACAAGCACACAAGGTCATTGGGAGGCCAGGAGGTATAATGTTGACTATGTTTTATGATATAGATCTGGCCATAGATACGTTTTCATTGTCGAGATCATCACCCCCGTTAGACAAATAAATTCAGGTGCGTGACTTGTTATTGGCACTAAATAAGTGTTTCATGCTGCCTCAGTATTGTAATAAGGAGAAAAACAAATAATAGTATGAAGTTTTGATTGAGTATTGTTTTACTGTCATGTTTAATATAGTTTAAAATTTGCAGCGCTTGTCTTTAAATGCTTGTTCTTGAAGTTCGTATCAGATGGAGTGTAGAAGGTTGTGGGCTGACATTATAGAAGTTTATGAAACCATGAGAGATATGGATCGGGTGAATAGCCAAGGGCTTTTCCACAGAAGGGGAGAGTTCAGCCATAGGAGGCATAGGTTTAAGGTGAAAGGGGGAAGATTTAAAAGGGACGCAGTGGCAGTGTTTTTATACAGAGTGGTACGGGTATAGAATGAGCTTTCAGAGGAAGAGTGGTAGATGCCAGTACAGCTATAAGATTTAAAACTCATTTGGACAAACATACAAATGGGAAACATTTAGAGGCCTATGGGCCAAATGAAAGCAGATGGGGCTAGTTTAGATTGGAAAACCTGGCCAGCATGGACATTAAGAAAAGCTTCACGCTGTGTAAATGTGGGTTTGTGAAAAGGAAATTATATTTTGCCCTGTAAGAGCATGCAAAGATTTCTGGAGATGACTGAAAATATAACAAGCGGACTTGATAAAGGGGATCTAATAGAAAGAGGCTTTTCAGTGATTTTCCGCAGGGTATTACAAAATAAAAGACCTTACTCAAGCCAGAAGCTTGTAGGATGACAGATAATGTATTAACATACGATGATGATTGGTTAACACATAGAAATCGGAGAGTCAGGATTAATGGATCTTTATGATAAAGGTGTATCTGCTGGAGCACCACACATATCCGATGGCATCAGTTATTGCAATTTATACTGACAGCCTGAAGGAGGGAACTGAGTGCAATATACATTCGAGTTTGTGGAAGACACTGAGAACCAAAAGGCTGGCTGTTATTTAATGGAGAGGACTTCCAGAAAAGGAGGAGTACAAAGTGATTGGAGTCTTCCTGAGTATGAAACATAAAGTCAGCATGCTGATGCAGCAAGTAATGCGGTTGAATCGTTAACCGGCTTCCAGAGATGAAAGGGTTGAGTTATTCAGAATCTCGAGAATGGTGAGGTGATTATTCATTGGGGTTTAAATGAATGAAGAGTGATACTGTTGAAATATACAAGATACAAAACGGGCTTGAGAAGGTAGATGTTGAGAAGTTGTTCCCATTCCTGGGCAGCATGCCGAACTCGAGGATATAGATACCGAATAAGGAACATCGATTTCAATCTGAGATGCAAAGTGATGCCTTCTCTCAGAAGGTAGTGAATATCTGGAATTCCATAACCCAGAGAAATGTGGAGAGATACAGGAGTCAGCATGAAAGTGGAGTTGAGCCCTGGAGTAGATCAGCCACGTTATTATTTTATGACAGGGCTAGCTTGAGGGGGCGAATGACCTACTTCCGTTCCTATTTATTAATTTCACATGTTACGCTATTGGAAACTAACAGGTTATTTTCCTGGAAGTCGTGTTGCACAATGTTGCATTCAGGGACAACAGATGATTTGTTTCAGTTAACCGTAGTTGGGGTATAGGGGATGTATACCCAGCGTATCTAAGTCTGTAACATGACCCACATCTGGAGCAGAGGTTACAGAGTGGGGAAGCCTGGAAAGAAAGCTTGGGGGGCGGTGGGCTCCTGACCCAGCCTGGATTTTGCAAGTACTTTTCCGAAACTACACCTAACCATCGGAGTGGCCTCGATGTGCCTTTGTGTAGCAGGTCCGAAGGGTTGAACATAACATCAGAACATGGCGCTGAGGGACATGAGTTGGCCAATCAGCCCATTGACACTACTCCACCAGTAAATAAGATTGTGGTTCATCTCATTGTGTTCCCGGCTGCACTTTGCTCCCGTTGCACCATTATACCTGATGCACCTGTTTGCGGAAAATCATTTTATATTATATCAAAGCCAGCCTCGATATAATATAAAGATTCAGCCATCCCAAACTTCCGGGAAAGAGAATTTCCAACTGGAATAAATTCCCACATGGTGAATTTCCCCGAATTTCTGCTCTGACTGAGGTTGGAGGGTGTCACTGTTTCATTCTTATCCCACTCCTCCACTGCTCCCAACAAATTTAAAATTTAGCTTAAAATGTGTTGCTGGAAAAGTACAGCAGGTCAGGCAGCATCAAAGGAGCAGGAGAATGGACATTTCGATCATATGCCCTGCTTCAGCAATGAGGAGGGTGTGCCAAGCAGGCTACGATAAAAGGTAGGGAGGAGGGACTTGTGGGGAGGTGCGTTGGGAATCCGATAGGTGGAAGGAGGTTAAAGTGAAGGTGATAGGCCGGAGAGGGGTGGGGCGGAGAGGTCAGTCATGATTTGGAGATGCTGGTGTTGGACTGGGGTGTACAAAGTTAAAAATCACCCAACACCAGGTTATAGTCCAACAGGTTTAATTGTAAGCAGACTAGCTTTCGGAGCGCCGCTCCTTCATCAGGTGATAGTGGAGGACACACTTCTAAGGCACAGAATTTATATCAAACATTTACAGTTTGATGTAACTGAAATTATACATTGAAAAATACATTGATTGTCTGTTGAATTTTTATCTGTTCTAATACCATTATAGTTTCACTTCTTTCATGTGTAAATCACAGAACATTTAAAAAAAATGTTGCATTCTCAGGTGACCTGTAACAGTGTGTTAGCTAGAAAATATGCTGAAAGTGTTAGCCCCCTGTGTTCTCTGTCTATGCCATAATGTTTAGATTGATTCTAATCTGAAAAGTGAGATAACAGTGAGATTTACATGAATCCATGAAATTTTTGAGTTCAGAGTTTTACATGAATTCATGCAGTTTTGAGCAAAGTACAATGAAAGTCTGCAAGTGCAAATTCACCCCACAAAATATATGTGTGCATGTGGGTCTTTGTCTCTGTGTGTGTGTGTGTGTGTGTGTGTGTGTGTCTGACTGTCTGTCTGTCTGGGTTGGGGTGTTGCGAGTGTGAGAGAGAATGTATATGTGTGTGTAATGACGTCGAGTCTGTGAGGGTGTGCATGTGTGAGTGTGGGAGTGTGTGTGCGTGTCTGGGGTGGGGGGTTTTGAGTGCCAATGAGAGAGTGTACATGTGTGTGCATGAGTGTAGAGTGCTCTAAGTCTCTGAGAGATTGTCCGTGTGTGTGAGAGTGTGTGTGTCTGTAAGGGTGTGTGTGAGTGTCTGTGTGCGTGTCTGTGTACATGTGTGTCCGTGTGTATGTGTATGTAGATGAGTGCCTATATGGGTGCGTGTATGTGTGTGTGTGTGTGTATGTATCGTGCAATTGTGGTCATCTGTATTGTGACATTAAACCAAGGTCCCATTTGAGGTCCTCCCTTTGGGTACAGAAATTAGCTATCAGCCTCTGCTCGGCCACTTTTCGCTGCTGCCTATCCTGAAGTCCGCCTTGGAGGCTGGTCACCCGTAGGTCCAAGGTTGAAGGTCCTTGACCACTGAAGTGTTCCAGAACTTGGAGGGAACCCTCCTGTCTGTTGATTGTTGTGCGGTGCCGTAGCCTTTGCTCGGAATCCCAGTGTTTGTACAGTGACTGTGATCAATGCCAATCTCCATGGATTCTAATTATTCCAGTGGAGCGTTTCCATCTTTTAAAGATAAATGGGCGCTGTTCAATGTATTATCCCTTAACATGAGCGGGAGCATCACCGACAGCACTGACAGGGATCAGCAGA